>NC_040083.1:26164810-26794394 GCF_003369695.1 Bos indicus x Bos taurus | reverse complement strand
ATTTGGTAGTGTAATCAGGTTATATCATTAGTCAAATCATGTTGAAAGTGTGTACCCTTGATAAGGTATGATGCCTGTGTGATATTCCATCCCCAAATTCATAACCCCAGTCTAATCATGATAAAAACATAGACAAACTCCAATATAGGGCCATCCTACGATAAACTTGAATAGTACTCTGTGAAACTGTCAATGTCAGCAAAAATAAAAGTCTGAGAATCTATCCCAGCCAAGAGTTGCTGACGTGACAGGTGAAATGTATGTGGTATCCTTGAACAGAAGAGGACATTAGGTGAAAACTATGGAAATTTGAAAAAACTAATGACTTCAGTCAAAATAACATATGAAAATTGGTTCATTAATTTTAATAAATATATTCATTTTAGTTGTTAATAATAGGAGAAACTAGGTGGATGGGAGTGGAATATTCTTTATTATCTGCTCAGTTTTTCTGTAAATATAAAGCTGTTCTAAAAAATAAAATTAGTAATAAAAAAGCAATTTAAAGTGTATATTAAAACAGTTTTCCTTTTCTCTTTAAAGTATGGGAAGTGTATTCCAAATTTATCATTAGTGAATTCTGAGAGATCATGTTATGGAGAGACTTTCATTTATATTTCCCCTATCTGTACTGAAATTTTTACACTGAATTTTTTTATTCCTTTTATTTGCATAAAAAAAAACCTTTTTAAAACTATTTAGTGAAATGTTCCATGTTCAATGTTAAAAATTAAGGAAATTCATATATGTATGATGAAAATTCACCTCCATTCAGAAATAATGCTATAAATTTCAGGATTTGGTGAAATCTATTTCTGTACAGTATTCTGAATTCCTCTATAACATGTACTTTCCTCACTCAGCATTTATCATGTATCTTTATCAACCTTCATTCAGCATGATTAGAACAAAGTTAAAAGCTTGGTACAATTTTGTGTCCTTTGATTCATGTTTAGAATTTCCACAGGAAACGTGTACCTGTTTATAGTCCCACCACCATGCTTTCAAGCTACAACAGTCATAAACTGAGTCTGGCCAACCTTTTAAAATTAGATTTCTCTTAGAAATTTGAATTCTTCCATTCTTTTGAAAAATCAGTAAATCTGGCATTAGTGCACCACATTTCTCTATGAAAACAACTGGCTTTTGCTAAATAATACTACCACAAATACCCTCCTTATTCCTTCAGAAATGAAAGTGACTGTGACTTGATATTTCATTTTACTTATTATTTTAAAAGTGGTCATATTATGATAGCCAGTTGAAATACTGCTTGTGCATGTATCCCTAGCAAAAGGGATAAAGGGCAAGGGAGAGAGAAAAGACTACACTTGTGAAAACCTGGGAACATGCATAAGTTTCCTTGTCAAAGTAAAGTATATATCTATATGTTCAACATGAATACAAAGTGTCCCCATTGAAGGAATTCTAAAGCTGTAATTAAAAACAAACTCATTTTACTTTTTTATTTACATTATGACTCGTATGTGAGCTTGAGTTAAGTACTGCTTGAATAGTATTTTTTAATTTTGAAGTTCTGTTACTGTTTTCTGAGGAATTTTAAAGGAATGCTGCCTAAATAAGAAATCTTTTATTATTATAGTAGAATGTCCACTGGAGAAGGCAATGGCACCCCACTCCAGTACTCTTGCCTGGAAAATCCCATGGATGGAGGAGCCTAGTAGGCTGCAGTCCATGGGGTCGTGAAGAGTCAGACACGACTGAGTGACTTCACTTTCACTTTTCACTTTCATGCACTGGAGAAGGAAATGGCAACCCACTCCAGTGTTCTTGCCTGGAGAATCCCAGGGACAGGGGAGCCTGGTGGGCTGCCGTCTATGGGGTCGCACAGAGTCGGACACGACTGAAGTGACTTAGCAGTAGCAGCAATGTCCACTGTTGGACTTTTCCAATATCTTGATAAATACTGTAATTATTTCTGATTGCAGCTTCTTGACCAAACATTCATGTTTTTTTATGTTCTTATCTATTGTATTATAACCCACTAATGACTTAGAAAACTCATTTGTTAAAGAACACAGGATTGCTTATTGGATATAACAATAACTAAAGTACTGTTTTTCTTGTTTTTTTTTTCTAAATTTTTGTTTGAAAAAGTTATTTTAAATGTCTTTGGGTAAATAATGGAATGTTAATATATTCTTTATAATTTTAATAAAGCCAGAACTCCTGTTCTGCGGTTTAGGTAACCTTTGTAAATTGTTCAGATTGGCAGGCCAATCAAAGGAAATATTTATAAGCAAAGAGGAAAGAATAAATAAAAGATGTACAATGGTTTAAAGGAAGAGAAATAATAAGTCAAAAGTCTTTTAGAATTTGGGAAAAAAATGCTTAAGCTATTTTAATTTGATGTTCAATGCAAGCTAATAGAGTATAAATTAATGTTATAAGTGTGGTAAACATAAAACATAAACAACATTCTGAGAAAAATATATAGTGTTGTGACAGAATAAAGATTGGGAAACATATCAGGTGACTTATGTCACTTATGTATGAGGAAAGTAGTATGTTATAATATAGCGTAGTGTAATATAATAATTAGTATCCTATACTATATCTGCTGCTGCTGCTGCTAAGTCGCTTCAGTCGTGTGCGACTGTCTGTGACCCCATAGACGGCAGCCCACCAGGCTCCCCCGTCCCTGGGATTCTCCAGGCAAGAACACTGGAGTGGGTTGCCATTTCCTCCTCCAATGCATGAAAGTGAAAAGTGAAAGTGAAGTCGCTCAGTCATGTCCAACTCTTAGCGACACCATGGACTGCAGCCTACCAGGCTCCTCTGTCCATGGGATTTTCCAGCAAGAGTACTGGAGTGGGGTGCCATTGCCTTCTCCCATACTGTATCTAGTATACTATATATATATCGATACTTTATATATCTATAATATATATATATAATATAATAGTATACTAGATGATCCTTTTTTTTTATAAAAAAATATAGGTTAGAATTAGGAAAAATATGCCTATCCCCCCAAAAAAAGAAAAAAGCAATCAAACTTAGAAAAAAATAATATTTCTCATTGTTAGTTTGGAAAAGTTAAGCATACATATTTTTCTTATAATCCTTAGAAATATCATTTAGGAAGGATGGGGCTATCCATATTTTAAATGAAACCTTTTTCAGGGCCATTGGATCTATATTGATAATATTAAAATCATAAGTACTGACTTTTCTTTCCTGGAAATCAACAAATACTTTGTTTTACTGTGATCCAGTGTTGTTTTGTGTGTGTGTGTGAGCGAATGGTTAATTTGAAATAATGTGAGTGCATGCATTTTAATGGTCTCAAATATATTTGGTTAAGATGGTGGTACAATTTTGTGGAATGTTAGTTTTCATTAACAGGTTTCCTACAAACTTAATTTTCCTTTGATTTCTGTTGCTAAAATGTGGTGCTTACCATTAACAGTTTATCTGACATGGGAATGAGTTTCAAAGGAGAATAATATAAACTCTGTTGACTTTAAAAAATCTCAGTTGAGTTGTTATTAATAAATTGTAATGCATTAAAAGCTAGTTAGGCCTATTGTGCTGCTGGTTCACTTTTCTGAGGCTTATATTCAGTGGTATTGCATTGAGTATTTACTGAGGAAATACTTATATGTATAATCATTAATTTGAAATAATTTTATAGATAAGTTGTATATATAATGCATCCATGCTTTAAATTTTTTCTTCTAAAAATCTGCATGACAGACATATTTAAAAAATTTGTATACAGACTCTTGGTTATTTTATTGAAAAATGCCATTCTATAAGGATGATAGAAGCTTAGCTAATGCAGGTTTATAGTTTATTTTTGAAATGAAATATTCTTTCTTGGAATACTTATGATTTATATAATATAAAAACATATAAATATTTGCATGGATGTGTAAATAATGTAAGATACAAACATTTTTTAAAACAGGTTTCTCAACAGCCATCTTTATCAAGCTTAGAAACCTTAATGGTCTCACAGAAGTCTGAAATTGAGTATTTACAGGAGAAACTGAAAATAGCAAATGAAAAACTGTCAGAGAACAGGTCTACCAACAAGGGTTCCTCAGAGAAGAGCATCTTGACAAGTACTGAAGGGAAACGTAAGGTAGGGACAGTCGTCACTTTGTGAAATTGTCAGGATGAGGCTAGCAAGGCAAGAGATGAAGTTAAAAAATGAATAGCAACATTTACTTCTCTGTTTATATTTCTGAAAGCTTTTAAAAAATACCATGTATCACATGTTTTATAAAATCATGATTGGGACTGGCAAGTTTTCCCTTTTTGAAGATTGAGTAATATCTTCCTAATTTAATTAAATTTATTAGTAGTGATATGCCTCTTTTGCAGTAAATTAGCATTCTTACATTAAAAAGTTTTGCTAAATATGCCTCATCTATCTAATCTATAGATAAATTAATCTAAGTAGAAATTTTAATGTGGTATTAGCCCTTAACTCAATTTTCTAATTTTCATCAGAAGAAAAATATATCTTAATGTTTCTATTTCATTTGAATGTGATATTTAAAATACTACCCATGTGAAATATAAATTATAAATTAAAATGTAATATTAATATGGGCAGTTACATATTTTCAGAGTTAAAGGTATAACAGTGGAGAATAAGTAAATTTTTTGTACCGTGATTCTTATTTATTAATGTCTCAGCTTTTCCTTTTCATAGTATTTATTGCATGTTCTTGTTATGCTGCAAAAGATTCTATGAACATTGACTAATATAAAAAGTCAAGACTGTCAGATTGTAAATATATTCTTTCTATATGAATTGAAATAAGCTTTTCCTAAAAGTAAGGAGTTTTAGAGGTATATTTCTCACACTTTTTATTTCATCAGTAGAAAATATTTTTTAAAGTAGAAAATCATGTTTTCAAGATAATTGTTTCTCATTCTTTTGAATTTTCCTATGAGTAAGACAAACTGTCTTAGTAAAAGAAGTATTTAAAATGAGACTCATGTTTATGCGGCATTCTTATTTACTACCTCTAAATTATTAGTAATTTTCAGAAGAATGAGCTTTATTATATATATTATCTTTGTATGTATATATTTAAACATAACTGCATATACGTTTCTTGCAATTTTTGAATAGTTTCACGCATTGAGCTTAATTTAAATGAAAAAAAAATCCTAAAATTGAGATACAGTATAGAATCTAATTTGATTTTGTGCTATATGGCTGAACTTTAAAAATGTACTCCTTTGATGTTTCATTGCTTTTTAAAAAAAATGAGGAAAATTAGAGTGATATTTTGAACAGAGAATTTTCTTTCTTTTTCATAAGGACATGCAGTAAGTATGAGCAATATGTTGCCCAGCTTAATAGTTGCTTTCACATATTCCTTCTCCAGATTGGTATATGAAGCTGTACATAATATAAACACACATTCTCGTCTCTAGTTAGCCACATTATAGTTAATGACCATATGGTCATTATGGTGTAAGATCTACTGTCTGTTGTATTTATATTCCTCAAGCATATTGTTCCTTCGACTTCACAGTGTGTTAAACTATTTCAAAGGGAAAGAAACCCTTTCCCTCTTGTTTCAGGTTGTCCTATCAAGTGTAACCTTGGACCCTCGAAGAGCAATTAGACCAGCCTCCATCCCCTCCTTTGTAATGAGGCTTCTTGCATTTCTGAGTCCATAACCCTTTAGTCTTCCCTAATGGGACATCATTATTCTGAAAGAAACAATGTAAATGTAAATGAATATTCTCATTAACGAGTCACAGAGAAACCTTTAGCGGTAGCACTGTGGTAATTCCGCTTGTTATTTCTCTGGTATTCCATGCAGGATTTTTTTTTTTTTATAATTCATTATTAGTATTCAAAATTACTTGTTCTTTAATTTTGCATGTCTTTCATAATCCAGTGTTCCAACTAGCTCAACCATGTCCTTGTTTTATTCTCGAGGAACCACCTGTGAAACGTTCAAGGTCTTTGTCCCCAAAGAGCTCTTTCGCAGACTCAGAGGAACTTAAGAAGCTGAGAAAAGCTGAAAGAAGGATTGAAAACTTAGAGAAGGCACTACAACTAAAGGTGAACATTAAATGATTTCTTTAGTAATAACCTTGCATAGGTAAGAATATCCCAAAGTAAACATTCTTTTCACAAATGACTGGTTATCATTTAATTTTCCTGAATTTAATTACATGTATAAAAATGTATCATCAGTGCATCTAGCTCTTAATATTTCTGAGGATCATAAAGTAATAAAAAAATTTTACTAGCTGAAAACTAAATATATATTCACTATTTTAAAATTAAAGGGGGTATTTTGACTCAATATAGGGAATAAGTTTCTTATAGTTTCTCAGAGACAAAAAAAAATAAAAATAAAAATAGAACTATAGCAAATGGAAAGAGAATTTCCTGTAAGAAATGTGAGTTAGCAACTATGGTGACCTAGCCCAGACTACTTAAAATTGTCCTTTATAGAAAAATTACATAGTCAAAGTGATAAATAAATGTTATTTTTTCCATTTCAACTGTATTTGTCTCAAAATATAAGACGTTCGAGTTCATGTTCTACCAGTCTTTAAAAATTGTAAATCTTTATTGTTCTATCTTTAAGAGTTTGTACTTTCCAACTCATTATTTGTGAATTATTTTTCTCAGAAGAAGGTGGTTGTGTGTAGGGAACTGCTTCTATGTGACTATATTGAGGGCTTTAATTTTTCTGTGAATTTAATATGGCTAAAGTTGTCATTCTTCATTCACAACTACTGGAAAACCAACACTGTTTGAGATTTAGCCATTTAAATGAATCTCAAATACTTTTAAAAATTTCTATGGAAAGGCCAATGTATACATGGTGAGAATTCATATATTTAAAGCTTAGATTCTTTGTCATATAAATGATTCCTAGGAAAATGTTTTCACTTACATTATTTGTGCAATACAGCAAAATATAATTTAGAGAAATAGTTAATCACAAGTCACAACTAACAGTTTTTTTCTGCTTTTCTCAAAGAATTGTTTTATATTTATTTGGAGTTAAACTATTAGTTCAAAAACAAAGGAAAATTACCATCTATTGTTACTCTCCAACATAAAATTGTTGCAGGAAGGGGACCCCTTCCAGGGCCTGAGAGTGGGCTCTTGTCTTAGAGTGAGCAATGAATAGTCTGAGGAGTCACATGAGCTTGACAAAGAGACTTTACTGGGCAGAGGTGCCTGGGTGGAGAGCAATAGGGTAAGGGAACCCAGAAGAACTGTTCTGCCAAGTGGCTCAAAGTCTTTGGTTTTATGGCGATGGGATTAGCTTCCTGGTTGTCTTTGGCCGATCATTCTGACTCAGAGTCCTTCCTGGTGGTGTACACATTGCTCAGCCAAGATGGTACCACCAAAAAGGATTCTGGGAGGTGGTCGGACATGTGTTATTTCCTTTTGACCTTTCCTGAACTCCTCTAGTTAGTGGTGGCTTGTTAGTTCCACGTTCCTCACCGGGACCTCCTGTCATAAAATAACTCAGGGAGATAGTTACTGTGATTCGAGGGTGGGCAGTTTCAGTCATTGTGGTTCCCCTAACAAAGTGATCAGATGACATCAACTTGCTAGCATTTAGCCTACTTGAACTTTATACCCCTGCAGTTATTTGCTCATTCATTTACTCATTTGTAATGTATTGGCTTATGCAATTAGCTAAGCATTGTGCAGTCACTTTTATAACAGGCAAAAATAATGATGCTGAGTGAGTAGTTAGAATCTAGTGTATTAGTCTAAATGTGTAGGTATTCACAGGATATTATGGGCATGTTTAAGATGCCATCATCCTTCTTTTGCATAATTCTTAAAATTCACATATGAAACCTTCTTCTATCCTCTGTTAATCTGATTCTCTAAAAAAATAGAAGCAATAAAATATAATCCTTTAGTCTTCCCTAAATGAGATACCATTATTCTGAAGTACATATATGTGTGTATGTGTGTGTATATATATATAGATAGATAGATAGAAGGATTGACTGATTTAGTCTAACAAGAATTGGCTTATATGGTCACTTGATTATGGAGTCAGAGATCCAAGATCTGTAGATGTTAAGCTGGAAATCCAGGAGAGATGATAGTATAGTTCCAATCTGAGTCCAGAGGCCTGAGAACCAGGAGAGCTGATGATGTAAGTTCCAGTCCCATTCTGAGTCTGAAAGCAGACCAGTATCCCAGGTGAAAGACAGTCAAGCAAAAAGAACAAATCCTTTCTTCCTCATTCTTTTATTCTGTCCAAGCCTTCGGTTGGTTGGATGAAGCCCATCAGTTTGGGGAGGGCAATCTGCTGTATTTAGTCTGTTGATTCAAAAGTTAATTTCATAAAAAAACACCCTCACAGATACACCCAGAAATAGTCATTAACTAAATACCTGGGCGATCAAGATAACATAAAAATATAACCATCACATATCCCATTTAATAGTAGAGGACCTCCACTTTGCCCCGAAAAGTCTGAGTCTTTTTGTTTTTGCCAGGAATGAGTAGAGCAGTTTCAGATATTTTTATATCTATTTTTTTCCACTTCTTAAATTTCTTGTTTCACAGAGTCTCAGAAACATACTAATTTATCTCTTCGTTCTCTTTTTCTAACAACAGCTCTTTGGGATGAGGCCTCAAGTTTATTTTTAGAGTAAAATTATTTTTCATATAATTTCTTTTTCATTTATATTTTTCTGCATCTTCTTTCAAGTTAATTGATAATCTTGAATTTCGAATGTTTGTTTTCTTTCTCAAATTTGCAAAATAAGCAAAAAAATGTGAACAAATTTTGTTTCTTTGTATTTTGTCATTTAGAGGAAAGAATTTCTCATTTTAATAGAACAAAATAGTTAAATGAAAAAGGCACTCTAAGGACATTTAGCAAAATGTCCACCAGGCTCCTCTGTCCACGGAATTCTCCAGGCAAGAGTACTGTAGTGAGTTGCCGTTCCCTTCTCCAGGGGATCTTCCTAACCCAGGGGTCGAACCTGGGTCTCCCACGTTGCAGGCGGATTCTTTACCACCTGAGCCACCAGGGAAGATCTTGGGTAAATAAAACTTGTATAGTAAAGCAACTCTAAGACAAGTAGTTGGGAACAGGGCACTTTTTTATTTACAACCTGACTTTAGTGAGTATAACTCATGTTTAGTGAAGACAGAAGACCTGTTTCTATTTCTCCAGTATTAGGCAATATTACTATCATTATTACTCATGTACATGTGAGTATAAGATAGGAATTGATGATGTGTTTGTGTTTGTTTCCTTAGGGCTGCTGTGACAAGCTACTATTAATATAAACTGGCTAGCTTAAAAGAACAGAAATGTATTGTATCAAAGTTCTGGATGCTAGAAAAGTCCAAAATCAAGCTGTCAACAGGGTTATTAGTTCCTACTGAAGTCTGTGTGGGAAGAATCTATTCCATTCCCTTTCCTGATAGATGGCCTTCTCCTTATGTCTTCGCATCACCTTCCCTCTATTAATGTCTCTCTCTCTGTCTAAATTTCTCCTTTTTATGAAGAAGTCCAGTCGTATTGGATTAGGATCCACCCTGTCTCATTTTGGAGCTTCACTGGTGGTTCAGACTGTAAAGAGTTCCTCTGCAATGCAGGAGACCTGGATTCGATCCTTGAGTCAGGAAGATTCCCTGGAGAAGGAAATGGCAACCCACTCCAGTATTCTTGCCTGGGAAATCCCATGTTCATAGGAGCTGGGCAGGCTACAGTCCCTGGAGTCTCAAAGAGTCAGACACAACTGAGCAACTAACACTTTCACTTTCTCATTTTAACTTGCTTACCTCTATAAAGATTCTATCTCCAAACAAAATCACAAAATCACAGTCACCTTTTGAGGTAGTAGGGGTTAGCACTCCAACATAACTTCTTGGAGAGATTTATTTCAACCCATAACAGTGTCTTGCGGTTTTTAAAATACTTTGGGATCATGGAGCTCCTTGTGAAGAACGTTCCCCACTAATACACATTGAATATTTGAATACCCTTTCCATGCTGGTATTCTTTTGAATCCTGTTCTGCAAGAAGCTAATGGGAACATGACAGACAAAATGTTCTTTGCTTAATTATATAAGCAGTGGATTAGTATCTGTTTTTGTGATCCTTTAACATATCAATGTGCATTGTGAATCTATAGGAAGGTAGAGATATATTGTTTCCCAGATTTACTTTATACCAATTAATATTTCCTCAAGGACTGTTGTTGCATGGAAGTTACTCTTGGAAACGCTAAAGAGAAAAGACATGCTCCATGGCATGGTAGGTAGCTTTAGGGTCCCAAGTTGATCACCGTGGTGGATTGAAGGGAGGAAGGGAAGGTCAAAGAAGTTTCATGAGCCTGTGTTACATGTGTATATAAACTCTGATACATTGATATGCTATTTCTGCATATTATTTTAATACTGAATATTATATAACTATTAACACAGGGTCTTACTAAGCTCTCTCTTGTGGCTAGTTATATCTGTTTTCAAGAGGGGCAACCAATGTTGTATTTGTAGAGACAATAGTAATAGAGATGTAAGCCATTATTATAAAAATAGAATCCGTTTTCAAATCCTGACTTCATGGGTATAGTGAATTATAAAATATAATTTGGAAAACAAAGCATCAGAGCTTTATGAAATTCTTAGTTAGTTCAGTCGCTCAGTCGTGTCTGACTCTTTGCGACCCCATGAATCGCAGCACGCCAGGCCTCCCTGTCCATCATCATCTCCTGGAGTTCACTCAGACTCACGTCCATCGAGTCAGTGATGCCATCCAGCCATCTCATCCTCTGTTGTCCCCTTCTCCTCCTGCCCCCAATCCCTCCCAGCATCAGAGTCTTTTCCAATGAGTCAACTCTTCGCGTGAGGTGGCCAAAGTACTGGAGTTTCAGCTTTAGCATCATTCCTTCCAAAGAACACCCAGGGTTGATCTCCTTTAGAATGGACTGGTTGGATCTCCTTGCAGTCCAAGGGACTCTCAAGAGTCTTCTCCAACACCACAGTTCAAAAGCATCAATTCTTCAGTGCTCAGCTTTCTTCCCAGTCCAACTCTCACATCCATAATGACTACTGGAAAAACCATAGCCTTGACTAGATGGACCTTTGTTGGCAAAGTAATGTCTCTGCTTTTGAATATGCTATCTAGGTTGGTCATAACTTTTCTTCCAAGGAGTAAGCATCTTTTAATTTCATGGCTGCAATCACCATCTGCAGTGATTTTGGAGCCCCCAAAAATAAAGTCTGACACTGTTTCCAC
Source organism: Bos indicus x Bos taurus (assembly GCF_003369695.1). NCBI lineage: Eukaryota > Metazoa > Chordata > Mammalia > Artiodactyla > Bovidae > Bos > Bos indicus x Bos taurus. The sequence goes on along the minus strand of NC_040083.1, from coordinate 26,783,148 downwards.
TGTTTCCCCATCTATTTCCCATGAAATGATGGGACCAGATGCCATGATCTTTGTTTTCTGAATGTTGAGCTTTAAGCCAACTTTTTCACTCTCCTCTTTCACTTTCATCAAGAGGCTTTTTAGTTCCTCTTCATTTTCTGCCGTAAGGATGGTGTCATCTGCATATCTGAGGTTATTGATATTTCTCCCAGCAATCCTGATTCCAGCTTGTGTTTCTTCCAGCCCAGCGTTTCTCATGATGTACTCTGCATATAAGTTAAATAAGCAGGGTGACAATATACAGCCTTGACATACTCCTTTTCCTATTTGGAACCAGTCTGTTGTTCCATGTCCAGTTCTAACTGTTGCCTGACCTGCATATAGGTTTCTCAAGAGGCAGGTCAGGTATTCCCATCTCTTGAAGAATTTTCCACAGTTTATTGTGATCCACACAGTCAAAGGCTTTAGCATAGTCAATAAAGCAGAAATAGATGTTTTTCTGGAACTCTCTTGCTTTTTTGAAATTCTTACTGTCCTTAAATTACCATGAATCTGTGCTTTACTGACTTTCATACATTTGGCAATTTTATTCTTTTAGGACTTTTCTATGCCATTTAATAACATCAGTATGTCCTTTGAGTACAGTTTATATCTTTTATTTTTCAATGCTCTAATATTTATGAAGTTTATACATTCTGCTGAAATTATAAATCATGGTTTCCTTGGTATTTTATAAAAGTTTTTTTTTTTAACTTAAAAAACCTTGCTATCATACTCTGAAGATTGAGGCACTGTTTTATTAATAGTGTTCATGCTCTTATTGCCATATACTGTCAAGAGGCCTTTGAGCAAACTAGATGATTCGATCAAGAATCGTTTCTGTTCTTACCAACTCAAAAGTAGAATTATAAACATCATTAAAGAAAGTAAATTAATACATCTTTGCTTTTTTCTAGTGTTTTAGCCATTACGACTTGTTTGTACACAGAAGTTAGAGCCTCTAGTTTAGCTAGTTTAATTGCTAAATATATAAGAAGGTATTCTGTAAATATTTTATTGAATGACCTAATAAGTGGACCTAATTCAGCGACAGTCCATGGGGAACTTTGGGATGTGTCCTCAAAGGAAAATGTAGTAATTAGTGATATTAAATGTATTTTTCAGTTTTTACAGTTGATTTTATTCTAGGATCTTTGAGGATATTTCCCAAATGATGTACTGTTGTTTAGAGTTAGGCTATCATAAGGCTGATGGAACTTAAAGAATCATATTGCAAGCTACAGTAAACTTGAATTTGTTAGAATAAGAAAAATATTAATTTGATTATTCTTTTTAAATATTTCTTTTGAGATATCCAACTTTTGACTGATAATTTCAGCCAGCATCTGCTCTTGCAGTTAAATTGGTAAAGTCATTTTTCTTTGAGCTATATATATATATATACTCTATCTTATATTTACATTTTTATAAAATTTTACTGTCTGTTTCTGAAGTAGGCTAAAGGAATGATAGTCTCTAGGACCAATTTAACCCATGTATTATAATTTGATAATAGTTTTCTTAAAGCAGAAAAATCTAGTATGATTATTATTTTAAATTGTCTATCAAATCAATTTACCAAATAATATTTAGTTTGATTTTGTTTTAATAGTTTGGATTTTATGAATTTTATAAGAATTATGTTTTTAAAATTTTATAAGAATAAAAGAATTTATATAAATTTTTAAGAATTATAAGAATTATATAAACATTCTAGTGGTAGGTATAATTATGACTCATGTAAAATTAAAGGAGAAAGCTTATCAATAAAACTGTTTTCCATAATTACTGCTTAATTGAAGGAATCACTTATTTCAGTTACTGTTAGAAAACCTAAACTATTTACTGATAGTGGGTATATTATGCTAAAGTTTTAGGAATCAGAAGTGGCCACATCAGGTTCTTTGATTAATTGCTATGCTTAGTACAGAGCCTGGTACATGGTGATTGATATGTAGAACTCAGGAAGTTTTTATTGAGTTGTTGTTTAGTCACTAAGTTGTGTCCCCATGAACTGTAGCTCGCCAGGCTTCCCTATCCTCACTGTCTCTTGCAGTTTGCTCAAACTCATGTCCACTGAGTCAGTGATGCCATCCAACCATCTCATCTTCTGTCACCCCCTTCTCCTACCTTCAATCTTTCCCAGCATCAAGGTCTTTTCCAGTGAGTCGGCTCTTCGCACCAGGTGGCCAAAGTATTGGAGCTTCAGCTTCAGCATCAGTCTTTCCAATGAATATTCAGGGTTAATTTCCTTTAGGACTGACTGGTTTGATCTCCTTGCTATCCAAGGGACTCTCAAGAGTCTTCTGTAGCACAACAATTCGAAAGCATCAGTTCTTCAGGGTTCAGCCTTCTTTTTTGAGTCATAATATAGTTGATTTCTACTTAAAAGAATTAGGGAAAATATTGGATGTAATTTCAGTGATTAATGGTAGCTGAGGAAGTACTTAAAAATGCTAAAATAATGACAGTACTCTGAATAAGAAACTCAACTTGTTCCAGTAATTCAACAGAAAATTATTGTGAAAGGTAATATAAAATTTGGATATCCCGTTCTATTAATATTTAATTCTTGGTCAATCTTTTAGGTTCTGTTTATGCAGAATTTCTAGGGATTCTAGCACAGACTTAACAATTCCACAACAGTGCATTTGTTTGTAATAACTTTTAAGCAATTTACTGTAAAATAAGAGTTTACAGGGAGGGACTTTAAGTCAATGAAGAAGAATCACACAAAGCTATTTTTAGAATTGTCTAACAAAGTGTTCAGTTAATATACTTATTTCAAAATTGTTTTGACATGACATGAATCTAATGTATGTAAATTTCTTATAATTATTTTATTTATATTATAATGTATCTTATTTAAATTCCTCATAAATTTTATCCATTCTTAAAAAGAATCCTAATAAGAATATTTAACTTTTGTTCATTTATGAGAAAAGATTATTGATTATCATTCTTATATTTGGCTAACTTAAATTATTTCACATCTGTAAAAATGGGAAGTTTATTGGTCAAAGAGGTCAGATTGTTTACCAACAGTATGGGAAACTCAAGATCAAGGTTATATCATTCTTTGTGTCTTAGAAGAAGAGATATCAGTAGCTTCTATTTTGAAGATGGAGAAATTGAAACACTGGATTTAAGTAGATTATCAAGGTAAAATTTAGTAAATTTGAGCAGCAGGTGTTGAACTCTTAGCAGCACTTACCACCCTGCATATAATAGGTTCTTAATATATGGTTCTTCAGTTAAAACAAAATTGAATTCAGTATCTTGAATTTTTAATCATGGTATCACACCATATTACTTTTTAGCAAATAACTCTGCAGTGGCTATGATTCATATCTCCAAAAAGTCTTTAGGATAGCATTTATTCTAATTTCCCCTGTTAAGAGATAGCATTTTTGTCGCGCACTTGCATTCCTGTATGATGTACATGCCACTTGGTACACACATGGCTCAAATACTTCCTAGTAACTACTTAAGAGAATTATTGAAGTTATCCTACTAGATATATATTCAGAGTATAATGGCAACATATCTATACTGTTGAGACAGGTAGAATTGCAGTAAGATAATGCAGACTCTATAAGATATTATCTCATTGTTGGAATGAGAGACCAATAAGTCAGTGGAACCATAAATTTGGCTTATAAATGATAAGGGCATCAGAGTTAGTTCTTGGGAAGAGGACAGAGTAAAAAGCTCACTTTTTGTGCCTCTCTTGGGCAAGAACAGATCTGGGAGCTTTACCTGTATGTTACTTCATTTAATTTTGTTACCATGGTATAAATTTCTGTATTCTTTTCCACATTCTATTGTAAAAGAAATTGAATTAATTTAAATAGTGTTCTTAAGATTATGCAGCTACCAGGAGAAAACTTCAAGAATGGAATTCAGATCTTTCTGGCTGCCATGTTCCCACTTCTCTCAGCTTACTATTAGAGAGTACCAGTTACCTGCTCTGAATAAATATGCAAGTTCTTTCATACAGAAAATGAAGAGTTTAAAAAACATTTGAAATGACCAAGGGTAAAATAAAAGACTCATCACATTACTTACTTTGAGGAACACAGTTCATGAGTAACATAAATACATCCCCTGAGGCCTGACAATTTAGCCTATATATATGTTCATTTTGTGGTCATGTTGAAAAGTAAAGATTTATGCATGTGTTTTATTTAAAACATTTAGAAGTCATTGACTGTAACTGTCTACCCTAGTAATATTTGAACTGTCTATTCTGAGTTCTTCAAGAGTGCTAAAGTCCACCTTTCCCATTTCAGTTCTTTATGTTTCAACCCAGAATGTTAAACTGGGTCACTTCTAACATACGTCCAAACTGATTTTCTTCCTTCTGTGTAATCTTTGTGCATTTTAACTAATTATGAATCCATGGGTTAGAGAACTGGTCTTACTATGATTAGTGTCCTTGTACTAATTATATGTGCACTTACAACTAACAAACTAGTCATGCTTTATGTATGGACAAATCTTGGAAAAGAAAAAAATTTAATATGTAAGATTGATACAGAATTATGTGTATATATACTAATTAACAAAAAGGAAAGGAATGAAATTAATTTGATGCCAGAATTTTAAGATTACTTAAACGATTTTTCAGAATGCAGTGAGTATCTCAAATTTATCAAGTAAACCTGTTCTGTGACTTTAGGATTAAATGATCATTACATTAATTTATTTGTAATAAATTATAAATAAATCACAAATTTATTTCTGCTTAAATGATTATTACAAATTAATATATATTTACATGCTATTTTCTTTTGAATTTTATACTTAGATTGGTAGCCTTTTATCTGTAACATTATGCTTATATATTCTTCAAACTTGTATACTTGCTTTTTTGTGTTCTACAGAACCAAGAAAATGATGAGCTAAGAGATGCCCATGAAAAACGCAAAGAAAGGCTACAGATGTTACAGACCAACTACAGAGCAGTAAAAGAGCAATTAAAACAGTGGGAAGAAGGCAGTGGCATGTGAGTTACATAGCTCATAAAGGCATTTCCCTAAATATTAAATGGAATGGAGTAGCATCATATAGGTGCTTTAATAGCTTTTGTTTGATTTTAAAGAAATCATTTCGTAGTCAGATCTTTAGTGAGAATTTTTACATAGAGAATATAATAAATGAAAATAGAAATATGTTTATAATAACTATGCATTTTCCTATAGTTTGCAGAAATCATGAGCATAGATGATGAATTATTGTATATACTTTTAATATGTATAGAATAACTTAATAAAAGTATAACTCAAAGCAAAAATAGTTCATATCCATGTGCTTGAAAAACTACTTTAAATAAATAAATGCTGATGTTACAATGTATATAACTCAGTTTACTTTTTATTTGAAATATATGGGAAATATGAAATTAACATGTATAGTTAACTGTCTTAAAACTATTTCAACCTAGTATGCAGTTTGAAAATCTTTACTATCCATCAGTTAGTTCTGCAGCTTATCTGAATGAATGGGCGGTCTCAGTTCAATTGCTCTGAACAGGTGTTCAGATCTTGGTTAGTCGTAAGTGGCTCCCCTGTTAACAGTATCAACAGAGGGCAAAGGACTGAATGAGTACAGAAAAATCTACTACCCTCTCATCTTCTGAGATGGATCCTTTAGGGCAATGTTGATGATACACATTGGTCTGTTCTATAGAGAAATACTGTTTCTAAATTGGCCAGTACAGCACTTTTACAAAATAAAAATGAAGAGTTTGTTTTATGTACAGAAAATGAGAACATAAAGGGCATTTGGCATGTTTTGTAGATAATTGTCACATCTAATTTTTTCTTTGAAGAACAGAAAGTGTTTCATATCGTTTGTCAGTAAACCAATGTTAAATTTGTCTGTCCTGGATTTAGCCTCTGCGACTTAGCAGGCTCTTAACTTTTTAGTAGTCACCAGAAGGATGAAGACTACTTGCTAACTATCTGATGTTTACTGATAACTGCTTGTTTTAAGATAAAACACATAAACCACAGTCAGACTGGTTGGCAGCAAGTTCTAGATGTGTTGATTGCTTATAGTCCTTTTTTAGAAACTGACATTTTTGCAATGTATATTTTATTACTAGTAGAATGAATGAGAGAAATAAGACCAGAGAATATCATGTGTCCACTCAAAAGTTTACTTTCCATAGTAGTAGTTTAGCTTTTTAGGAAATCATGATCTAAGATTTTAATTTCTACATGCTTAGTTTTTAGGAAATTCGTTCAAGTGTACCTCAATAGAAACTGGGTAGCTATGTGACACTAGCTGTACTTCAAGAGAAGTCTCAATTCCAAATGATTACCCTGAAGTTATGGCATGAATATCATTAGAAAGTTAATTTCAATAAAAAGTCTCATATCATTTGCCAAAAAAAAGATACTTGGTTAGTAGATATTTTTCAATTTTAGGGAATGAGTAAATGAATTTTATTGCAATTTGAACATGTTAAGTAAGAAATCAGTTTCATTTTAAAAATAGGATGGAAATCAGGAAAGTAAAGAGAGCAGATCCTCAACAACTTCAACAAGAAGATTCTGATGCTGTATGGAATGAACTGGCCTATTTCAAAAGGGAGAACCAGGAGCTAATGATTCAAAAGTGAGTTTCTTTTTTTAACAATGTGTACTTAGGTAAACATCTGAGAGAAATGTTTTCTATCTTAAAGGCCATGAGAGAAATTCCTTATAAAATTTGGAAAATGAAATAATCTGGTTTGCCAGTAAAAGTAAAGAAAAAAAGATTGACTTTTTAATATATATGTATGTATAATGCAATAACAAGTTGCACATTTGCTAGCTCTTGCCGAAACTGTATTATATGATCTAGGGATTGTGTTAATTAATGTGGCTCTCATCTGTTGGAGGTGTCGCTCTTCATTAGCCTGTATTTTAGACACTGCCGTGCTTCATTTCTGGAATGAGGTGGAGAGGGGATAACCTAGCCAGCCATCCTTGTTTGATCTCCTAGATACATACGCGATGCAGAATGCCTGAGCTCTCTTGGTTCCCTGCCCTGTCCTGCTAATCCCAGCTGAGCTCATTATGGTGTAGCCTTGCTGCTATTCTTGGAGCCAGAGCTGTCCAAGCTAATTACTGGTAGCAGCAGAACTGCCTGTTAAGGGTCTGGTATGGATCTGCTAACATGGTCCTTGGTAGTGACCTGCAGACGACACGAGGGGATTGCTTTCTTTCTTGCCGTGCACTGTGTGTCCTTTGGGCTTAATGCTGATCCTTCCACATAGGTCTTTTAGCTGCCCTAAGTATAAAACTTGATGAAGGATACTCATATTTTAGAAAACATACAGTTTGCTTCCTTTATCTTCTAATTCACAGTCTGTTATATTCAGCTTGCTATAGAAAGAACACTTTTTTTTTGGAAACAAAAAGGAGTTAGACCAACATAATTAGCCTGTTTTGCTACTTAACTATTTCTTTATTTAGAGTTAATTTTTGATACTCAGATTATGTGATTTTTTTTTGAAAGACAGGATATCTTTTAGATTACTAGAATTTAGTATCATGTGGCATAATGTAATTAAATATCATTGAAATTGTCATACCTGTATTAGAATCTTATTTTACATATTATATAACTTACCACCTTTTCCACGTAATGATAAACTTTTGAAGAAATGATCATATCAGATTTAAATATATACCTCTAATTATCTCTTAAAATGTACTATATTAATATTAAATGATTGATGCTGATAATAAAGTTTCTTATCCTGCAAATTTTTATAGATTTGTTCCAGATATGTTCCCTGAGAGTTTTTGATAGCTTTGTTGAGATACAATTCACAAGCCATGTAGTTCACCCAGTGCTTTTTAGAATATTCAAATAGTTGTATGCTCATCATCACAATAAATTTTAGAACATTGTCATTACTCACTCCTTCAAAAAACCACATACAGTTTACCTGTTACCTCCATTGCTTCCCACCCCTTCAGATCAGATCAGATCAGATCAGTCGCTCAGTCGTGTCCGACTATTTGCGACCCCATGAATCCCAGCATGCCAGGCCTCCCTGTCCATCACCAACTCCCGGAGTTCACTCAGACTCACGTCCATCGAGTCAGTGATGCCATCCAACCATCTCATCCTCTGTCGTCCCCTTCTCCTCCTGCCCCCAATCCCTCCCAACATCAGAGTCCTTTCCAATGAGTCAACTCTTCACATGAGGTGGCCAAAGTACTGGAGTTTCAGCTTTAGCATCATTCCCTCCAAAGAAATCCCAGGGCTGATCTCCTTCAGAATGGACTGGTTGGATCTCCTTGCAGTCCAAGGGACTCTCAAGAGTCTTCTCCAACACCACAGTTCAAAAGCATCAATTCTTCGGCATTCAGCCTTCTTCACAGTCCAACTCTCACATCCATACATGACCACAGGAAAAACCATAGCCTTGACTAGACGAACCTTTGTTGGCAAAGTAATGTCTCTGCTTTTCAATATGCTGTCTAGGTTGGTCATAACTTTCCTTCCAAGGAGTAAGTGTCTTTTAATTTCATGGCTGCAGTCACCATCTGCAGTGATTTTGGAGCCCAGAAAAATAAAGTCTGACACTGTTTCCACTGTTTCCCCATCTATTTCCCATTAAGTGGTGGGACCGGATGCCATGATCTTCGTTTTCTGAATGTTGAGCTTTAAGCCAACTTTTTCACTCTCCACTTTCATTTTCATCAAGAGGCTTTTAGTTCCTCTTCACTTTCTGCCATAAGGGTGGTGTCATCTGCATATCTGAGGTGATTGATATTTCTCCCAGCAATCTTGATTCCAGCGTGTGTTTCTTCCAGTCCAGCGTTTCTCATGATGTACTCTGCATATAAGTTAAATAAGCAGGGTGACAATATACAGACTTGACGAAATCCTTTTCCTTTTTGGAACCGGTCTGTTGTTCCATGTCCAGTTCTAACTGTTGCTTCCTGACCTGCATACAAATTTCTCAAGAGGCAGATTAGGTGATCTGGTATTCCCATCTCTTTCAGAATTTTCCACAGTTTATTGTGATTCACACAGTCAAAGGCTTTGGCATAGTCAATAAAGCAGAAATAGATGTTTTTCTGGAACTCCCCTGCTTTTTTGATGATCCAGCAGATGTTGGCAATTTGATCTCTGGTTCCTCTACCTTTTCTAAAACCAGCTTGAATATCAGGAAGTTCATGGTTCACATATTGCTGAAGCCTGGCTTGGAGAATTTTGAGCATTACCTTACTAGCATGTGAGATGAGTGTAATTGTGTGGTAGTTTGAGCGTTCTTTGGCATTGTCTTTCTTTGGGATTGGAATGAAAACTGACCTTTTCTAGTCCTGTGGCCACTGCTGAGTTTTCCAAATTTGCTGGCATATTGAGTGCAGCACTTTCACAGCATCATCTTTCAGGATTTGAAATAGCTCAACTGGAATTCCATCACCTCCACTAGCTTTGTTCATAGTGATGCTTTCTAAGGCCCACTTGACTTCACATTCCAGGATGTCTGGCTCTAGGTCAGTGATCACACCATCATGATTATCTGGGTCGTGAAGATCTTTTTTGTACAGTTCTTCTGTGTATTCTTGCCATCTCTTCTTAATATCTTCTGCTTCTGTTAGGTCCATACCATTTCTGTCCTTTATCGAGCCCATCTTTGCATGAAACGTTCCCTTGGTGTCTCTAATTTTCTTGAAGAGATCTCTAATCTTTCTCATTCTGTTGTTTTCCTCTATTTCTTTGCATTGATCACTGAGGAAGGCTTTCTTATCTCTCCTTGCTATTCTTTGGAACTCTGCATTCAGATGCGTTCTTTCCTTTTCTCCTTTTGCCTTTTGCTTCTTTTCTTTTCGCAGCTATTTGTAAGGCCTCCCCAGACAGCAATTTTGCTTTTTTGCATTTCTTTTCCATGGGGATGGTCTTGATCCCTGTCTCCTGTACAATGTCATGAACCTCATTCCATAGTTCATCAGGCACTCTATCTATCAGATCTAGGCCCTTAAATCTATTTCTCACTTCCACTGTATAATCATAAGGAATTTGATTTAGGTCATACCTGAATGGTCTAGTGGTTTTCCCTACTTTCTTCAATTTAAGTCTGAATTTAGCAATAAGGAGTTCATGATCTGAGCCACAGTCAGCTCCCAGTCTTGTTTTGGCTGACTGTATAGAGTTTCTCCATCTTTGGCTGCAAAGAATATAATCAATCTGATTTCGGTGTTGACCATCTAGTGATGTCCATGTATAGAGTCTTTTCTTGTGTTGTTGGAAGAGGGTGTTATGACCAGTGCAAAATTTTCTTGGCAAAACTCTATTAGTCTTTGCCCTGCTTCATTCCGTATTCCAAGGCCAAATTTGCCTGTTACTCCAGGTGTTTCTTGACTTCCTACTTTTGTTTTCCAGTCCCCTATAATGAAAAGGACGTCTTTTTGGGGTGTTAGTTCTAAAAGGTCTTATAGATCTTCATAGAACCGTTCCACTTCAGCCTCTTCAGCATTACTGCTTGGGGCATAGACTTGGATTACTATGATATTGAATGGTTTGCCTTGGAAACGAACAGAGATCATTCTGTCGTTTTTGAGATTGCGTCCAAGTAGTGCATTTTGGGCTCTTTTGTTGATCATGATGGCTACTCCATTTCTTCTAAGGAATTCCTGTCCGCAGTAGTAGATATAATGGTCATCTGAGTTAAATTCACATTCCAGTCCATTTTAGTTCGCTGATTCCTAGAATGTCAACATTCACTCTTGCCATCTCTTGTTTGACCACTTCCAATTTTCCTTGATTCATGGATGACATTCCAGATTCCTATGCAATATTGCTCTTTATAGCATCGGATCTTGCTTCTATCACCAGTATCTGTGTCTATAGATTTACCTATTCTGGACATCTCATATAAATTGAATCATATAATATGTGGTTCTTTGTGACTAACTTCTTTCACTTACCATAATATTTTCATAGGGTTTGGTTTATCTGTGGTGTAGCATGTGTTAGTACTTTCTCTGACAATCTTTAGTGATCTTTTTGGATAAAATGAATTAGGTGTGAAACCTAATCTAACTAATCACAAGATCTAATCCAGAAAATGCAAACAGAGGTTAGTTGTCAGTGGTGTTTATTTGAGGTTTATTTTATTCATCAATGTAATAGAACTAAAGAAAAAATAATAAAGCCTTTTAAAGAAAGTTTTGAAACTTTTAGAATCCTAGTCTGTTCACCCTGAAATATGTGTGTGTTACAAGTAGCTCTATAAATTAAATTTTATATCATTTATCAGTTGAATGCTGAGTCATTAACTGTGGATTTTTCCTCCTGAAATTCATTTAAATTTATTAATGTGGTATTCATTGTAAGATAGCTATTTTTCAGATCAGTTTTAATTTGTTAAAAAATAGTGAAGTTTGAAGTGATAACCTTTAAGAGTGCTAAATAATCAGTATAAACTTTTGGTCATGTAATGATGTTTTGGGGGTGGGTGGGTTATTTTGTGAAACATTTATTCAGTTAAGAAATGTGTTTGAGTTACTGCTGTGTGTATTGTGTGTGTGACAGGCAGTCTGCTTCGTGAATGAAATGAGAACATCAAACTTCCTACTCTCAGGAAGCTTTTTTGGAAACATGTTCAGTATTAAATGTTCTAATGAAATATGATGTTAAAAATTAAACTTGGAATATCACGTGCTGTTCTGTGCTTAGTCACTCAGTCATGTCTGACTCTTTTTGACCCCATGGACTGTAGCCTACCAGGCTCCTCTGTCCATGGGATTCTCCAGACAAGAATACTGGAGTGGGTTGCCATGCCTCCTCATCCTCCAGGAGATCTTCCCAACCTAGGGATCGAACCCAGGTCTCCCACGTTGCAGGAGGTTCTTTACTGTCTGAGCCACCAGGGAAGCCCAAGAATACTGGAATGGGTAGCCTATCCCTTCTCTAGGGGATCTTCCCAACCTAGGAATCGAACTGGGGTCCCCTGCATTGCAGGCAGATGTTTTACTAACTGAGCTAGGAGGGAAGCCCCAGAAGTATCATAATGAAACAATAAGAAAGGAAACATGGAAACATGTCTTCTTATTCTTAAAGTTAGTTTGCACATAAAGACTGAATTTTTTTTGTTTGTTTTTAATTTATATATACTACATGTTCAGCATAGTATTTTGAGTTGTAACACACATGTACAAATAGATTTGAGTAACTGTGACCACAATCAGGATACAGCCTAGTTCTATCATCTTAAAAAATTTCCTAGTCCTACCCACTTGTAGTCAAATCCTCCCACCATACCTGACACCTGACAACCACTGATTTGTTCTCCCTCCCTATAGCTTTGCCTTTTTCTCAGAATGACCTATGTGTGGAATCATATAAGCTATAACTTTTTGAAACTGGCTGCTTTCATTTGGCATAATGCCTTTGAGATTCATTCATGTTGGTTCATCCAGTTTGTTCCTCTTTTTTTTTTTTGCTAAATGGTATTACATTGTATGGCTTCCCTGGTGGTTCAGTGGTAAAGAATCCTTCTGCAAAGCAGTAGACACAGGTTCGATCCCAGGGTCAGGAAGATTCCTTGTAGGAGGACATGGCAACCCACTCTAGTATTCTTGCCTGGGAAATCCCATGGGCAGAGGAGTCTGGTGGACTACAGTCCATGGGGTCAAAGAGTTGGACTTGACTTAGTAACAAAACAACAACAAAATTCCATTGTATAGATATACCACAGTTTGTCTCTTGACAACTACTTGGGTCTTTTCTATATTTTTGGGACTATGTATAGTTTTCTGCTACAAATATATTTTTATGTGAACATAGCTTTATGATTCTTTAAAGTAAATACCCATAGTAGGGAGTAACCCTACTATGTGTATGTTTGATATATTTATAAATATGTATGAAACTGCCAAACTATTTTCCAGAGAGGCTATGCCATTCTTACTCCTCTCAGGAATTCATATGAGCCTGTTGCTCCACATTCTTGTCAACACTTTTTAAAGACCATTCCCATAGGAGTGTATTGATATTCCATTGTGATATCAATTTGTATTTCCCTAATGACTAATGGTAATGATCTTTCACATGCTTATTTGCTGTCCTTATATTTTCTTTTACGAATGTCTCTTCAACTCTTATAGCTCATTTAAAAAATTGATTGTTTATTAAAAAGTACTTATTATTTACATATTCTATATGCAAGAGCTTAATTAAATATATGATTTGAAGATATTTTGTCCCGGTCTGTATATTGACTTTTTATTCCTAGAATAGTGTCTTTTGTACGACAAAAGGTTTACTTTGGTAAAGTTCAACTTTCTAATTGATTTTCTTTTATGGACTATGGCTTTGATGTCATATCTAATATCTATTTTTCTGACCTGAAGTCACAAGTATTTATCCAGTGTTTTTTCTTAAAAAGCTTTCTATTTGGCTCTGTGATCCATTTTTATCTAAGTTCTGTATAGGGTATGAGTTATAGGTTGAAGTTCATTATTTACAAAGATAAATGTCTAATCGTGTCAGCATCATTTTTGAAAAGACTATTCCTTCTCCAGTAAATTGCCTTTGTAACTGTTAAATATCAGCTGACTATATTTCTGTGGGTCTATTACAAGACTCTATTTTATTCTATTAATATGAGTTTCTAAACTTCTGTGAACCCCACACTATTTTGATTTCTGTAACTCTATAATAAGCCTTGAACTCAGTGTGAGCCAAACAGCTTTATTGTTTTTAAAATTGTTTTGGCTTTTCTAATCGCTTTGCATTTCCATAAAAGTTTTACCTATAAAAATAGGTTTAAAAAATAGCTTGAACTACCAAAATCTTGTGGGAATCTTGACTGAAATTGTGCTTAGAGAATTGACATATTAACCACATTGAGTCCTCTATTCCATGAATACTTAATTTGTTGAGACTTTCTTTTATCAGTGTTTTATAGTTTTAGCATGCAGATTCTGTATGTCTAATACCATTGTTGCATGAATGCATGCCTGCTTAGTTGCATCCAACTCTTTGTGACCCTATGAACTATATATAGCCCACCAGGCTCCTTTGTTCACAGGATTCTCCAGGCAAGAATACAGGAGTGAGTTGCCATGCACTTCTCCAGGGGATCTTCCTGACCCAGGGATCAAACCCATGTCTCTTAGCAGCCTGCATTGGCAGACAGGTTCTTTACCAGTGTAGCACCTGGGAAGCTACTGTTGTTAGATTTGTGCAAAGTAACTCTTGAAGCTATTATGAATGGTATTATGACTTTAGTTTTTGTTTCTGATTGTACATTGCCAGTATGTAGAAATGTTATATTTTTACATGTTGACATTATAACAAAATCTACTATGTTATTATTTTCTGTTTCCTCTGTTTCCCTTTTCCCCCTTTCCTATATGTCACTTGAACTTATTTTTAGATTTAGGTTTTTATTTATCCCTAAGGTTTAGGAGTATATGTCTTTGAATATGCTTTTCTTAGTGTTTGCTCTAAGTAGTTCACACACATAATTTATTACACTGTTTATTGGTATCAACATTTTACCACTTCAGAAACTTAACAACCTCACTTCTCTTTGTGTCTGTTTACCCTCCTCTTTTTATAATATGTTGTCTGAACTCTTTTCTCTAAATACTTAGAGAAACTCATTAGTTGATACTACATTTTTTGCTTCAGCTGTCAAATATTATTTTAAATATTTGGCAAAACTAATACAATATTGTAAAGTTTAAAAATAAAATTAAAAAAAATAAAATAAAACTTTAAGAGAAGGATAGCCTATTTTTTAAGTTAAAACTTTTCATTTTGTATTGGGGGATAGCCAGTTAACAATGTTATTATAGTTTCAGATGAATAGCAAAGGGATTCAGCCATATTGGATACATACATGTGTATCCAATCTCCTTGAAACTCCCCTCCCATCCAGGCTGCCACGTTGAGCAGAGTTCCCTGTGCTATACAGTAGGTCCTTGTTGGTTATCTATTTTAAATATAGCAATGTGTACACAGTAGGATAGACTATTATGTATTTTTTCTTTTCCTAAGTTTTCTTCTTTTATCATTTTCTTTCTGTTTGAAGAGCTTTTCTTTAGACTGTCTTTTAAGGTAGGCCAAACATACTCTAAGTTTTCCTTTACCTAAAATATCTTCACCTTCATTTATAAAGGATATTTCCACTGGATAGAGTATTCTAGGTTGGCAATTTTTTTTTTTTGGCACTGGAAGACTATACCACTTCTTTCTGGCCTCCATGGTTTCTGATGAAAAATACTTTGTTAATTGAATCATTGCTTCCTTGAAAGTAATACATCATTCTCTCTAGGTATTTTAAATAATTTTTGCTTTTTCTTAACTTTTAAAATTTTGATTATGATATGTTTTGGCACAGATTTCTTTTTGTTTATTCTTTTGGGAGTATTCTACATTCCTTGAATCTCTAAATATGTGGCTTTTATCAAATTTGGGAAGTTTTGGCCATTATTTTTTCAAATATTTTTTTCAGCCCCATATTCTTCTTAGTCTGGGACTCAGTTAATGTATATGTTAGATCTTTTAGTATTGTCCTACTGGTCTCTGAAGCTTTGTTCATTTTACTTTTTAGACTATTTTATTTCCATTGTCCAAACTGGGTAATTTTTATTGTTCTGTCTTCAAAATTCTTCCTTCTTTTGTCTGGCATCTCTTATTTAGCCCATGAAGTAAGGGTTGTTTTTTTTTTTTTTTTTAATTTTAGTTATTGTGATTTCAGCTCTAAAATTTTGGTTTGATTCTTCTTTATATCTCTATTTGCTGAGATTTTCTTTTTTGTTTTTCAAGATTATACATAACCATTCATTGGAGCATTTTCATCATGACTGTTTTAAAATCCTTATCAAGTTATTCTGATTTGTATGTTTTTTTTTAATTTAAATTTATTTATTTTAATTGGAGGCTAATTACTTTACAGTATTGTATTGGTTTTGCCATACATCAACATGAATCTGCCATGGGTGTACACGTGTTCCCAATCCTGAACCCCCCTCCCACCTGCCTCCCCATACCATCCCTCAGGGTCATCCCGGTGCACCAGCTCCAAGCATCCTGTATCCTGCATTGAACCTGGACTGGCGATTCGTTTCTTATATGATATTATACATGTTTCAATGCCATTCTCCCAAATCATCCCACCCTCTCCCTCTCCCACAGAGTCCAAAAGACTGTTCTATACATCAGTTTCTCTTTTTCTGTCTCGCATACAGGGTTATTGTTACCATCTTTCTATATTCCATATATGTGCATTAGTATACTGTATTGGTGTTTTTCTTTCTGGCTTACTTCACTCTGTATAATTGGCTCCAGTTTCATCCACCTCATTAGACCTGATTCAAATGTATTCTTTTTAATGGCTGAGTAATACTCCATTGTTTATATGTACCACAGCTTTCTTATCCATTCATCTGCTGATGGACATCTAGGTTGCTTCCATGTCCCGGCTATTATAAACAGTGCTGTGATGAACATTGGGGTACATGTGTCTCTTTCAATTCTGGTTTCCTCAGTGTGTATGCCCAGCAGTGGGATTGCTGGGTCATAAGACAGTTCTATTTCCAGTTTTTTAAGCAGTCTCCACACTCTTCTCCATAGTGGCTGTACTAGTTTGCACTGACTTGTGTGTTATCTTGTTATCATTTCTTAGTTATTTCACAATCAAGTTGAGATCTTCTTTGTTCTTGGTATGATAAGTGATTTTCAGTAGTCTCTTCGATATTGTAGTATTATGTTTTGAGACTCTGGATCTTATTTAACTCTTTTACTTAACAAACCTCTGATGACATCATGCTTGTGGGAGAAGGTCACATTGTTACTACCAGGGAGGGTGGGAGTCTTAGCTCCTAACTTGACCCCTGCTGACATCACATGGAAGGTGGTGTGAAAGGATGCCTCATTACCACTTGATGGGCATGGAAGTCCAGGCTTCTTATTTGGTTTCATTGATAGAAAAAGCTAGGCTGTTTCTTCTTCTTCTTTCTCCAGTGGTTATTATCCATATTATCAATAAGATTTCTGTCCTGCTAGTCTGTCCCTTTCCTGGTTCTTTGGCTTGAGAGAGCAGACTTCCCTTGAGACATTTTGTGTGTGTATTTTGGCGTTTCTCCAGTACTAAATTGAGAATGTTTGGAGGAAAGAAGAAATCTATGGAACTTATCACTGTGATTTGTTCTTCTAGTGTTGTTCCTCACTCCTAAGGTCCTTGTCCTATCCTTCTCTTTGCCTTTCGGAGTCTTCCTGTATTTGTTTTATGTACAGATTTTCCTCAGCTGTTGATGAGGTTCTGTCTTGATAAGCCCATCCTAAGTTTAACATATCATAAGTTAAAAAAACATGTAATATATCTACCCTGAATGCTTGCTAAATCACTTTTGTGTCCAACTCTTTGTGACTCCATGGACTGTAGCATGCCAATCTCCTCTGTTCAAGGAATTCTCCATGAAAGAATATTGGAGTGGGTTTCTATGCCCTCCTCTAGGGGATCTTTCTGATCTAGGGATCTAACCCACATCCCTTACGTCTCCTGCATTGGCAGGCAGGTTCTTTACTACTAGTGCCCCCTGGGAATCCCATAACGACCCTGTGCTGTGCTTAGTCACTCAGTCATGTCTGCCTCTTTGTGACCCCACGGACTGTAGCTCGCCAGGCTCCTCTGCCCATGGAATTCTCCAGGCAGGAATACTGGAGTGGGTTGCCATTCCCTTCTCCAGGGGATCTTCCCAACCCATCGATTGAACCTGGGTCTCCTGCATTGCATGCAGATTCTTTACCATCTGATGAGCCACCAGGGAAGCTATATAATGACCCTCTACCTGATACCATATCTTAGCCTACCTTAACTTAAATGTATTGAACACTTAAATATGCCTGCAGTTGGGAAAATCATCTCATGCAAAACCCATTTTATAATAAAGTGTTAAATATCTCATATAATTTATTAACTAGTGTACTGAAAGTGAAAAATAAAATTGCTGTATGGGTCTAGAATGGTTGTAAGTTGTGAATGGCTGTTTACTCTTGTGATTGTATGACTAGCTGGAGCTACAACTCTCTGCAGCTGCCCAGCATCATGCAGGAGTATCTTTCAGGATGCCACTATGCTAAGTCACTTCAGTCGCTTCCGACTCTGTGCGACCCCATAGACGGCAGCCCACCAGGCTCCTCCGTCCCTGGGATTCTCCAGGCAAGAACACTGGAGTGGGCTGCCATTTCCTTCTTCAATGCATGAAAGTGAAAAGTGAAAGTGAAGTCACTCAGTCGTGTCCGACTCTTAGCGACCCCATGAATTGCAGCCTAACAGGCTCCTCCGTCCATGGGATTTTCCAAGCAAGAGTACTGGAGTGGGGTGCCATTGCCTTCTCCGCAGGATGCCACTAGCCCAGGAAAAATCAAAGTTCAAAATTCTAAGTACAATTTACTGAATGCATATTGCTTTCGTACTATTGTTAAGTTGAAAAGTCATTGTCAAACTATTGTAAATAAAGGACCACCCGTAATTGTGTTCAGAGCTTTTATATTTAATTAGTGGGAAGTATAGGGGTAATATATCTACTTGTCAGGAACCAGAAGTTTCAGCTGGTTTTTCTATAGACCAGGCACTCTTATTTTTGTGTTATACAGTAGGATCTAGTTTAGTAATACTCAGTCCTGACTGTTTAAGGGGTAAGTTTTACCCCTATTTATGCAGAAATAGGGGCTTCCCAGGTAGCACTAGTGCTAAAGAATATGCCTGCCACAGCAGGAGACCCAAGAGACTAGGTTCAATCCCTGGGTTGAGAAGATGGCCTGGAGCAGGAAATGGCAACCTGCTCTAGTATTCCTTGCCTGGAACATTCACTTCATGGACTGAGGAGCCTAATGGGGTACCGTACATGGGATCGCAAAGAATCAGACACTGAGCACATACAGTAATAGCTGTCTTTAAACTGTAAGGCTAAGAAACAGTCAAAGAAAATCTCCACAGATTTGGGTAGTACTTGTAACTCCAGTCTTAAAAACTGAGTTTACTTTTCAAGACCTTAATAAGAAATTCTCTGACAACTCTAAATCCAATCCAGTTGTAAAAGTTAACGTTCCAACTCTTTGCCACCCCATGGACTACACAGTCTATGGAATTCTCCGGGCCAGACTACTAGAGTGGGCAGCTGTTCTCTTCTCCAGGGGATCTTCTCAACCCAGGGATCGAACCCAGGTCTCCCATATTGCAGGTGGATTCTCTACCAGCTGAGCCACCAGTGAAGCCCCAATTAAAAAATTATGACAACTCTAAATTAGTTTTTAAAATATAATTAAAATGACACTACTGCTGACCTGTATTATTGTGGTTTTACCAATAATTATGGTCAGAGTTTTTGTTGTGGCTGTAGTATGGCAATCTAATGATTGGAAAATTTTGCATGGATTATAATTCATATAATAATTCATTTAGATTTATAAAATACATCTACTTGTTATATCATAATGATATCCTTACAAAAGACTATGAACTTAGTAGTTTATGAACTATAAATTGGATGGTTCCTTCAATATTTATCTAATAAATATTCATATTTTCATTTATTTATCTATTCAGTATTTAAACAGTATCATTCAGAACTAGGTGCTAAGCCAGGGACTTAGTATGCAGTGGTGTACTGAAGAGTAACAATTTCGAACTCTAATGAGGTTTTTTCTTGGGGCACTTGCTGTGTACTGATAAAGTGAAACCACTCTTTGGGATGCTAGATAGAAAGGAGCAAGGAAAGCCTACAGAAATGTCAGTAGGCTTATAGCCTTTTCACTTAGTTGAGGATGTTGCCTTACTGACACTAAGTTAAATGTATGAACGAACAAGATCATGTTAACATCCTGCTAAACAAACATGGTAATATTCTCCTAAATATAAACATTAGTATAAATGTTTGTGTACATTCTTTCTGAGTAGTAAATATTAAAGGGGCTCCAGTACTGCAAGATATTAAGCTTTTCTTATATAGCAAATCCACCTCATCTTTGATATGAACGCTACAAGTCAAGAAAAGATGCACAGAAATTCACAGTATGTTTTCTGTATCCTTGGCTAAATAAATAAGGAGCTTGTAGTGGGTAGGTTCAGTTCGGTCGCTCAGTCATGTCCAACTCTTTGTGACCCCATGAACTGCAGCACACCAGGCCTCCCTGTCCATCACCAACTGCTGGAGTCTACCCAAACCCATGTCCATTGATTCAGTGATGCCATCCAACTATCTCGTCCTCTGTCGTCCCCTTCTCCTGCCCTCAATCTTTCCTAGCATCAGGGTCTTTTCAGATAAGTCAGCTCTTTGCATTAGGTGGCCAACTCCAAGTATTGGAGTTTCAGCTTCAATATCAGTCCTTCCAATGAACACCTAGGACTGATCTTTAGGATGGACTGGTTGGATCTCTTTGCAATCCAAGGGACTCTCAAGAGTATTCTTCAACACCACATTTCAAAAGAATCAATTCTTTGGCTCTCAGCTTTCTTATAGTCCAACTCTCACATCTATACATGACTACTAGAAAAACTATAGCCTTGACTAGATGGACCTTTGTTGACAAAGTAATGTCTCTGCTTTTTAATGTACTGTCTATGTTGGTCATAACTTTCCTTCCAAGGAGTAAGCGTCTTTTAATTTCATGGCTGCAGTCACCATCTGCAGTGATTTTGGAGTCCCCAAAAATAAAGTCAGCCACTGTTTCCACTGTTTCCCCATGTGTTTGCCATGAAGTGACCAGATCAGATGCCATGATCGTAGTTTTCTGAATGTTGAACTTTAAGCCAACCTTTTCACTCTTCTCTTTCACTTTCATCAAGAGGCTTTTTATTTCTTCTTCACTTTCTGCCATAAGGGTGGTGTTATCTGCATATCTGGGGTTATTGATATTTCTCCCGGCAATCTTGATTCCAGCTTGTGCTTCCTCCAGCCCAGCATTTCTCGTGATGTACTCTGCATATAAGTTAAATAAGCAGGGTGACAATATACAGCACTCCTTTTCCTGTTTGGAACCAGTCTGTTGTTCCATGTCCAGTTCTAACTGTTGCTTCCTGACCTGCATACAGATTTCTCAGGAGGCAGGTCAGGTGGTCTGGTATTCCCATCTCCTTCAGAATTTTCCAGTTTATTGTGATCCACATAGTCAAAGGTTTTGGCATAGTCAATAAAGCAGAAATAGATGTTTTTCTGAAACTCTCTTGCTTTTTCGATGATCCAGCAGATGTTGGCAATTTGATCTCTGGTTCTTCTGCCTTTTCTAAAACAAGCTTGAACATCTGGAAGTTCACGGTTCATGTATTGCCTGGCTTGGAGAATTTTGAGCATTACTCTACTAGTGTGTGAGATGAGTGCAGTTGTGCGGTAGTTTGAGCATTCTTTGGCATTGCCTTTTTTGGGGATTGGAATGAAAACTGACCCTTTCCAGTGGGTAGTTTTGATGTTTTTATACTAACTTGTAGTCTGTAGAAAATGCTGCAGCTAAGCACTCTGCTAGACACAGGTACACATGGAGAAATAATATGCCACCCTTTTATGGGATCTCACAGCTTAGCAGGGAAATCAACAGATGTAGAATAAAAACTTCCAATAAGGAAACAGTGGTGACACAAAATGGGAAAAATGGCATTATGATTTGTGCATTTGCTCAAACCAATGCCCTGCTAAGTCACTTCAGTCATGTCCGACTCTGTGCGACCCCATAGACGGCAGCCCACCAGGCTCCCCCATCCCTGGGATTCTCCAGGCAAGAACACTGGAGTGGGTTGCCATTTCCTTCTCCAATGCATGAAAATGAAAAGTGAAAGTGAAGTTGCTCAGTCGTGTCCGACCCTTCACGACCCCATGGACTGCAGCCTACCAGGCTCCTCCACCCATGGGATTTTCCAGGCAAGAGTACTGGAATGGGCTGCCATTGCCTTCTCCAATAAGCAATCTAAATGTCCATAATTAGCTAATATAAGTGCATCATGATATATTAATATGTTGTTATTGCTCCAGAGCTAATTCATGTCCAGCTCTTTGGGACTCAATGTACTGCAGCATGCCAGGCTCCCTTGTCTTTCACTATCTCCTGGAGTTTGCTCAAATGCATGTCCACTGAGTTGGTGATACTATATTTATATTAAATGTAATGTGAGCTATGCTGCATTTAACATGAATGAATTGGATCTATAAAGCAACGTATAGATCCTCAAAAGCAAAAGTTGAGTTAAATGAAGAAAATTCAATAATAGTATATATACTACGTTCTCTAAAAATATAGAAATTTAAGTCATAGAACAGCACTGTTTTTGTGAGTATATATATATATGTGTGTGTGTGCACATACAAACACACACATACATCCACAAAAATATAGTTGTATATAATTGTATACACAGACATATATATATATACTATGTAAAAATGTAAGGTACTGATTATTTCTAGGGAGGGAATAAAAGTGAATAACAGAATTGTTCAGTTCAGTTCAGTTCAGTCGCTCAGTTCTGTCTGACTCTTTGCGTCCCCATGGACTGCAGCACACCATGCCTCCCTGTCCATTGCCAACTCCCAGAGTTTACTCAAACTCATGTCTGTTGAGTCAGTGATCACATCCAACCATCTCATCCTCTGTCGTCCCCTTCTCATCCTGCCTTCAATCTTTCCCAGCATGGGGGTCTTTTCAAATGAGTCAGCTCTTTGCATCAGGTGGCCAGAGTATCGGAGTTGCAGCTTTAGCATCAATCCTTCCAATGAATATTCAGGACTGGTTTCTTTTAGGATGGACTGGTTGGATCTCCTTGCAGTCCAAGGCACTCTCAAGAGTCTTCTCCAACACCACAGTTCAAAAGCATCAATTCTTTGGCACTCAGCTTTCTTTATAGTCCAACTCTCACATCCATACATGACTACTGGAAAAACCATAGCCTTGACCAGATGGACCTTTGTTGGCAACGGAATTGTTGTTGTTGTTAAATCGCTCAGTGTTGTACAACTCTTTGTAACCCCATGGACTGCAGCACACCAGGCTTTCCTGTCCTTCACCTTCTCCCGGAGTTTGCTCAAACTCATCTCCATTGAGCTGGTGATGCCATCTAACGATCTCATCCTCAGTAACAAAATAATTTAATTTTTTCACAAAAATGAAAACTATGGATTAAATATTACATAATATTAGTATTTTAAAATCTAAATAATTGGTACATTAATGTTGTTTGCCTTAGTCTACATAATTTTTTGTGTGTGAGACATTTTTCAGCCTTTTAAAGTATGTACTCAAAAAATAGTAATCTCACATGTCAACACATATGCAAGGATGTTAACTACAGAATTATTTATAATTATTAAAAATGGAAACAACCAAAATAGCAGTTGATATACCTATATAGCTAAAAGTTAGCTGTATAGCTAAATTATTATATTATATATATTATAATGATATTGTATTCTTATCATACATAGAAATCAATTCAAGGTGGACTACAGGTCTAAATTTGAAAGATTAAGTAATAAAACTTTTAAGGAAAATCATAGAAGAGCACCTTTTTGTCTTTGTAGTAGACAAAGATTTAAAGAATAGACTAAATTTAAACTAAAATTTGGTAAACAGGGCTGTGTTAAAATCAATAACTTCTATTCATTGAAAGATACCATTCAGTTAATCAAAAGGCAACTTTCAGAGCCCAGAAAGATGTGTCAGAGCACAAAAAGACAAACGTATATGTCTAGCAAAGGGCTAATACCCAGAATATATAGTTCCTATGAATAAATAAGAAAAGGACTGTCAATCCAGTAGAAATATGAGCAAAACATTTGAACAAATATTTCACAAAGGAACTATCTCCAGATAAGCAATATACGTATGAAAAAGCAGTCAAATTGCTTTGTCCTCTTTTACTAGTTTTCTTTTTCAGTTTGGAAGCTTACATCATTGTAGGTCTTTCTTCTTTTCTAATATACATATATAATGATCTAGAAATGCATGTAGGCACTGCTTTAGCACTTCACAAATTTTCGAAGATTGTGTTTTATTTTTTTATAAGTTCAAGTATTTTCTAATTCCTCTTAGATTGTTCATTGAGAAAAAAAGTATTTTAGTTTCTTTAATTTCACATATCTGAAGATTTTCCAGACATAATTGGTGTTGATTTCTACTTTAAGTGTATTGATATTGTGGCCATAGAAAATAATTTGCATGATTTAGTTTTTTAAAAATTTTATTTAAAATGTTTTATGTTTCAGCATTATAGTTTTATTTTGATGCAAGTCCATAGCACTTGAAAACAATATGTGTTTTGATGTTATTGGACAGACTTTTATAAATTTTCAGTAAAGAGTTTTCATTCTATGTCCTTACTGATTTCCATCCATTTTTTTCTGTTATTTATACCCAGAGAAGTATGTTTAAAATTTCAGTTTAAATATTTTCAGATATATTAAAACACCTTGTTAGCACAGACTTGGAGTACCCTGTTCATTGGAATGACCCTTTTGGGTTCTTTGCTGAGTACCCCTAATGTTCAAAGAGATTCTTCCCTCTGCTGCTGCTGCTGCTGCTAAGTCGCTTCAGTGGTGTCCAACTCTGTGCGACCCCATAGACGGCAGCCCACCAGGCTCCTCCATCCCTGGGATTCTCCAGGCAAGAACACTGGAGCGGGTTGCCATTGCCTTCTCCCTCTAGCTGGTTAGAATTCACATGTCTCCCAGTGCCATGAGAGCTCTGGGAATAGTTCTGAGGCACTGGTTGTTCTCAGCTTGCCTTACTGAACTTTTTTTTTTTTTTTTTAAACTTTACAATATTGTATTGATTTTGCCAAACATCGAAATGAATCTGCCATAGGTATACATGTGTTCCCCATCCTGAACCCCCCTCCCTCCTCCCTCCCCGTACCATCCCTCTGGGTCGTCCCAGTGCACCAGCCCCAAGCATCCAGTATCGTGCATCGAACCTGGACTGGCGACTCGTTCCATATATGATATTATACGTATTTCAATGCCATTCTTCCAAATCATTCCACCCTCTGCCTCTCCCACAGAGTCCAAAAGACTGTTCTGTACATCAGTGTCTCTTTTGCTGTCTTGTATACAGGGTTATTGTTACCACCTTTCTATATTCCATATATACGCGTTAGTATACTGTATCGGTGTTATACTATGCTTGTGCAACAAAATATTCATCGAAAGACTCAAATGAATTCTAATACAAAGTTCTACAGTTCCTCCTCTGTAGCTTCCTCCTGAGTACTGTGCTTTACAAATTCCAAACATTTCAGCTTTCCCAAACTCCAGTCTCTTTTTCTTCTGATCACTGAAGACTCCCTCTTCCTACATCATGACATCATCATGAGTGCCTCCTGGCAGAAATCTGGACTGTCCTTCGGACTCTCTTTGTTGATCAAAGTTCATTGTAGCCTGTTCTCCACCATCTGAATACAGTCACCTCACATAATTTGTCCAGTCAGAAGTAGATTTTGAATTGTGGTTTCCATACCAAACAGAACATCAGAAACAGCGGAATAAATGGGTAATAAATCTGAGTCCCTAAGTAGCCAATGTTTATCCTGCTTGGGAGTGCCTGGGCGCTTACTCTGTCAGCTACTTATCCAAATACCCATTAAGATGTGTGGTTTGTTGGTACTTATTTTGACTCAAGAACAAGGCAGTCCCTAGTGTTTATAAATGCTTCACATTAACAGTACAGACTTTGTGAATTCTTCCTTAAAAAAAAAAAAAAAAAAAAAAAACAACTGTAAGCATAGAATACCTCTAAAGAAGCATGAAATAACATTTCCAACAGCTGTAGCCCTGTGTTCCACTGGGTAGTGATCTAAGTAAGAGCCAAGGAAAACTAAGTTAAGATGAGCTACATCTGGTTTTTCTTTGTGGGGCCATCTTGCTACATTATGTTCTATGTTCTTAGCAAAACAAAGCAAGAACCTAATTTAAACTTAATCACTTTGTGGTTGGATATAGATGTGTGTGCTTCCCAGATGGCTCAGTGGTAAAGAATCTACCTGCCAGTGCAGGAGACACAGCAGATGCGGGTTTGATCCCTTGATCGAGAAGATCCCCAGGAGGAGGAAAGTGGCAACTACTCCAGTATTCTTTCCTGGAAAACTCCTTGGACAAAGGAGCCTGGTGGGCTGCAGTCCATGGGGTCCCGAAGAGTTGGACTTGACTCAGCATGGATGCCTATATGTGTGCATGTTTGTTTGCCCTTCCCATCAACCTGTAACCTAAGTGCAACCTAATTTCAAATGTGTAAGATTCCAATTTGTTAAATCTTTATATATGTGTATTTATGTTTCTATGAACAAAAATATAATTATTTGTATCAAACTCTAATTTTTTTCAGGAAGTAAACTGAGTGGGGGGAAGCAGAGACTACTAGTTTTTTTTTTTTTTTTTTCCACTTTATATACCTTTTAATTTGAATTATTTTAAGAATTATATTTCTTGTTTAGTACAAGAAATATAGTTTTTTAGTTCTAAAAATTTAGAACTGTTATATCTTCCTAGCAAATCATTTCTTTCACTGTTCTATAAGGTTCATATTTATCCTTAATATTTTTCTTAGTGTATATTTCATTTTTTATGATTCTTTTAAAGATACTTCTTTCCTTCAATTTGATTATATTTTTAGTTCATTTTCGTGCTCTGCTAGTTCGTAAATTTTTGTTTTCCATTCTTTAAATGTTTTTTCTTGAAATTATGCTTAATTTATTTGACAGTCTTAATTTCTTCAGTATGCTTCCATCCTTCTTTTACAATGCAAGGATCTTCAAATGCTTTAATTCTGATCCTCTCATTCATCTAATATCATTTTGTTGTTCAGAATGTTAGTTTTACCTTTACTTAGATATTTTGATTGCTTTGCTTAATAAATGTTTGCTTGCTGTTATGTACATATTTATACTTCTTTCATCATATCCTATTGTGTTGTATACATTGCTTTTGAGTTTTTTTCTTCCTGAAATAGAATATTCTTTAATAGTTCTTTAATATAGGACCTGTGAGTAGTAAACCATGGAATATGGTTTCCATCAGATTTTCTTATTAATATCAGAAGCCTACTGTCTTTCCTGAATTCATTAATTGTTGTTTTTTTCCTCATTCTGTTCATTTCAGAGTTGCCTTGTTTTCTTTGGTGTCCTCAGTTTTGGTATGTTCCTAGTGTAAATATAGTTTTATTAATTCTGCTTTCAATTTTTGATACTCTCAATCTATTAATTAATATTTTTCATTGGTTCTCAATCTTCAGTTATTATATATTAAATATTGTCTCCCCCCTCCATTTTCTCAATTCTCTCTTCATATAATTTCTATTAGATGCTTTCTGGCCTTCTCATTCCAACACACTATATATATAGTTACTGTTTCCTCTGCTTTGTTTCTTTGTGTTGTCTTTAATTTTACAAAGTTTTATTAGCTTTGTTGGTGTGCTATTTAATCCATCCACTGAATTTTAAATTTCAGTTATTATGTTGTTATTACTAGTTTTATTATTTTATTTATTAGCATTTCTAGATATAGTAGTTGGTTCTTTTTTAAAATTTTGTCTTCTCTCAAAAACCCCTGTTCTTTTTCATATATGTTTATAACTTTTTTTTCTTTTTTATCACCATTTAAAAAACTCTTATTTTGTAAGAATTCATTTTAAATTATTGTGTTATTTCTCTTTGCTTGTAAATTCTCCCATTTTGAATGGGGTGATATACAGACTGTCATTTATGGCTTTGAGCTTATTCATATTTGCTCTTATCTACAAACCTGACTTCTTTAAGAATTATTTTCTGTTGTGGCTTTCCTCTTGTGCATTCTCTCAGTTTTAGACACCTCTCTGTAGTGGATTATTGTGTCTGCTGGAACTCTAAATCTACAATGGTCATAAACCTCTTTTTACATTACTGTCATTTCTTCAGGTCTCTGCAAACATATAATGGCTCAATTTTAATATCAGTAATATAGAAAATGTGGAGAAGGAAATGGCAACCCACTCCAGTATTCTTGCCTGAATAATCCCAGGGACAGAAGAGCCTGGTGGGCTGCCGTCTATAGAGTAGCACAGAGTCAGACATGACTAAAGCGAATTGGCAGGAGCAGCAGCAATATAGAAAATGAATTGGAAAAGAAATGCAAGAAGGCAAAGTGGTTGACTGAGGATGCTTTGCAGATAGCTGAGGAAAGAAGAGAAGCAAAAGATAAGGGAGAAAGAGAAAGATGTATCCAACTGAATGAAGAGTTCTGGAGAATAGCAAGGAGAAAAAAGAAGGCCTTCTTAAATGAGCAATACAAAGAAATAGGGGAAAACAATAGAATGTAAAAGACTGGAGATCTCTTCAAGAAAATTGAAACTGTCAAAGGAACATTTCATGCAGGGATGGGCACAATAAAGGACAGAAATGTTACGGACTTAACAGAAGCAGAAGAGATTAAGAAGAGGTGGCAAGAATACACAGAAGAACTATACAGAAAAGGTCTTCATGACCCGGATAACCATGATGGTGTGGTCACTCACCTAGAGCCAGACATCCTGGAATGTGAAGTCAAGTGGGCCTTAGGAAGCATCACTACAGAGAAAGCTAGTGGAGGTGACAAAATTCCAGCTGAGCTATTTCAAATCCTAAAAGATGATGCTGTGAAAGTGTTGCACTCAATATGCCAGCAAATTTGGAAAACTCAGCAGTGGCCACAGGACTGGAAAAGGTCAGTTGTCATTCCAATTTCAAGGAAGAGCAATGCCAAAGAATGTACAAACTACCATACATTTGCACTCATTTCACATGCTAGCAAGGTCATGCTTAAGCCCTTCAAGCTAGCCTTCAACAGTACATGAACTGAGAATTTCCAGATGTACAAGCTGGGTTTTGAAGAGCCAGAGGAACTAGAGATCAAATTGCCAACATTTGTTGAATCATGGAGAAAGCAAAGGAATTATAGAAAAACATCTACTTCTGCTTCATTGACTACTAAAGCCTTTGACAGTGTGAATCACAACAAACTGTGAAACATTCTTAGAGAGACAAGAGTACCAGACCACCTTACCTGTCTCCTGAGAAACCTGTTTGCGGATCAAGAAGCAAAAGTTAGAACCAGACCTGGAAAAACTTGCCTGTTCAAAACTGGGAAAGGAGTACAAGGCAATATATTGTTACTCTGCACATTTAACTTACCTGCAGAGTACATCATGTGAAATGCTGAACTAGATAAATCACAAGCTGGAATCAAGGTTTCCAGGAGAAATATCAACATCCTCAGATAGGCAGATGATACCTTTCTTTTTTTTTTTTTTTGTAGGTATTTTATTTATTTATTTTATGTTCTCTCTTTTTTTTAATTAATTTTATTTTATTTTTAAACTTTACATAATTGTATTAGTTTTGCCAAATATCAAAATCAATCTGCCACAGGTATACATGTGTTCCCCATCCTGAACCCTCCTCCCTCCTCCCTCCCCATGGCATTGAAACATGTAAAATATCATGTATGAAACGAGATGCCAGTCCAGGTTCGATGCACGATACTGGATGCTTGGGGCTAGTGCACTGGGACGACCCAGATGATACCTTTCTAATGGCAGAAAGCAAAGAGGAACTAAAGAGCCTCTTAATGAGGGTGAAAGAGGAGAGCAAAAAAGCTGGCTTAAAACTTAACATTCAAAAAACTAAAATCATGGCATCTGGTCCCATCACTTCCTGGCAGAGATTTGGAAACAGTAGAAACAGTGACAGACTTTATTTTCTTGGACTCCAAAATCACTGCAGATGGTGACTGCAGCCATGAAGTTAAGACACTTGCTTTTTGGAAGGAAAGCTATGACAAACCTAGACAGTATATTAAAAAGCAGAGATATCACTTTGTTGACAAAGATCTAATTAAAGCTAAGGTTTTCTTCTAGTAGTCATGTTCAGATGTGAGAGTTGGGCCATAAAGAAGTCTGAGCAGCTAAGAATTGATTCTTTCAAATTGTGGTACTGGAAAAGACTCTTGAGAGTCCCTTGAACTTCAAGGAGATCAAACCAGTCCATCCTAAGGGAAATCAACCATGAATATTCACTGGAAGGACTGATGGCAACCTACTCCAGTATTCTTGCCTGGAGAATTCCATGAACAGAGGAGCCTGGTGGGTTACAGTCCAAGGGGTGACGAAGAGCCGGACACGACAGAGTGACTAACACTTTCACTTTTGGGCTTCCCTGGTAGCTCAGCTAGTAAACAATCTGCCTGAAACACGGGAGCTCCGGGTTGTATCCCTGTGTTGGGAAGATCTCCTGGAGAAAGGATAGGCTACCCACTCCAGTGTTCTTGGGCTTCCCTGGTGTCTCAAACGGTAAAGAATCCACCTGCAATGTGGGAAACCTGGGTTTGATCCCTGGGTCGGGAAGATCCTCTAGAGAAGGGAATGGCTACCCACTCCAGTATTCTTGCCTGGAGAATTCCAGACAGAGGAGCCTGGCAGGCCCCAGTCCATGGGGTTGCAAAGAGTTGGACACAACTGAGCAACTTTCACTTTCACTTGATGCTGAAGCTGATGCTCCAATACCTTGGCCACTTGATGTGGAGAGCTAACTCATTGGAAAAGACCCCGACGCTAGGAACAATTGACAGCAAAAGGAAAAAGAGGGGAGCAGAGGATGAGGTGGTTAGATAGCATCACTGACTCAGTAAACATGATGAATTTGAGCAAACTCTAGGAGATAGTGGAGGACATAGGAGCCTGGTGTGCTACAGTCTATGAGGTCACAAAGAGTTGGACATGACTTAGTAACTCAACAAGAACAATATATACTTATGTTTCTGATCATACATAGTTGACTCTTTCTTGCCCTTAGACTGGACAAAAAGCTTCTTTTTAATGGAACTTCAGCCAGATAAGCTCAGATACTCAGGTTTTCATTCAGAAAATGTTGTGTCCCAGCTTCCTGCAGTTAATCCAGTTTTGTGTCTCAGCTGTGAAGGTCCCTGCAGATAAATTTTCATGTCCACTCAGGTCTCAAGGTCAGAGCTCTCCATGGACGTCATTTAATCCAGGTCTCTTGTCATGGTAGCTCAATTTCATTTTACTAGTAAGGGTTTTTTGCCTTTATTTGGCATCTTTAGATTTACTCTTTATTTTCAGTGATAGGTATTAATGTTTTATTATTATTTTATGTTGTGTATCTGTGTGTTAGAAAATGATCTGGTAAGTCAATAGATTTTTTCAAATTATGTAGCTTATGTTTTTAATTATTTAGTATGTTTATTTAGACAAAGTTAAAACTCAGTTGAAAGATTTTACTTTACAGATGTCATTAAAATTCAATTTTAATTGTTAGAATTTGTTAATATTAATATGCTCTTTTTTTTCTACTAATTTATGTATTTTAAAATTATTTTTGCCACCTTTACATGTTTGCCATATTTTTCTTAACTTACATATTTAAACTAATTGTTTATTATGTTAATTTTCATAGAATGCATCTTCAAGAAGAACTGGATAAACTTAAAGTACATATGTCTGTTGATAAAGCAACAATACAAGAATTGAATACATTTATGGCAGAGAGAAGAGAAGGTAACTTTGTCAGAATAAATATTCAATGTAGGCGGTTTAAAATTATCCAGTTTTTTATGTTTTATTTTCAGCTTCTAAGAATCTTAACCCTGTTCTCCCTATTTCTATTGCTTTACTCCTTCATCTCTTATTAGCATTTTCATCTTTCATGAGAAAATCAAGTAGAGAGAACACTTAAAAGTTAGGTTTATAGTTTATTAAAATTTTAAAGAAATACTCAATAAGGAGAGAATATTCACTTTAATTATTCATTGACAAAGTTTTATTGGTTATGTTTGTTCAAAGTTTTATAGGTAATATAGAATTATTGATAATATAGAGGTAGTTACTATCAATAATTCATTTATATTTTCATATGACATTACATTTTCTAGAAGTGATGTGATTCTCACCTGGAGTCACAGTCTTAGAGCTAGAAGGAAACTTGGAGATCTGCAAATCTGAAACCTGCCTGAACCCTAACCTGAGAGTATTTAGTAAAAGGGGATTATCTATTTCAATTGCAAGATTTTCCTTTGTTAAAATCAAGATAAGTGTATTTACTATATGACTTCAGTCCATCCTCAAGTAACCTCATTAAAAAAAGTAAATAAGGTTGATATGACAGAGTTCCTTCTTATTTAACCTTGTTACAGCTTAATTGTTAACACTGTGCTTTTTAGATGTTGACAAGTTATAATTAATAATTTACACTTAGTTTTTTATACTTAATAATTTGTATGTAATATTTGAATGTTTATATATCACTCATCTGGATTTTGTCACAATTACTTTGTTGTTCCAGTTTCACTTATTTAGTATACTCATGACTTGTCAAGGCCAATATTTGAATCCTTCTGATTTACACCATTGACTTATGTCATATTTTAAATTTTGGAGGAGGGAATGGCTGCCTACTCCCGTATTCTGGGCTGGAGAATTCCATGGACTGTATAGTCCATGGGGTCACAAAGAGTCGGACATAACTTGAGTGACTTTCACTTAAGCTTACTTTTTGACTGAGTTCTTTTTTTTTTTTTGCCATAGATCAAGGCAGTGACCATTAGTGACTACTAAGATCACTACGTGAAATACTGATGAGACTTATTTTTACTACTCTTTTTTATTTTCTTTACTTGTTTTTTTTAGCCATGCCCTGCGACATGTGGGATCATAGTTCTCAAACCTGTGCTCCTTTCTTTTTTCTTTTTGTTTTCTTTTTACCTTTTGACCCCCTTCACCCATTTCTTTTATCACCTCTGTAAGTCATTAATTTGTTGTCCCTATTTCTGAGCTTCTTTGTTTCTTTAGATTGCACATATGATAGACATCATACATTATTTGGTTTTCTTTATTTATTTAGCATAATGTCTGTGAGGCCCATCGATGTTATCACAAATGTCAAGATGCTATTCTTTTTTATGACTGAATAGTATCCACTGTATGTGTGTGTGTGTATATATATATATATATATGCCACAATTTCTTTCTATCATCCATCAATGAACACCTAGGTTATTTCCATATCTTGGCTATCATAAACAGTGCTGTAATGAACATAGGGTGCATATATCTTTTCATGTTAGTGTTTTCATCTTCTTTGGATAAATACCCAGAAGTAGAATTGCTGGAGAAGTAGAATTGCATATAATAGTTCTATTTTTATTTCTTTGAAGAACCTCCATATTGTTATACAAAGTGACTGTACTTCTTTACATTCCATTCAAAAGTGCACAAAAGTTCTCTTTTCTCCACATTCTCACCAAGACTTGTTACTTTCTGTCTTTTTCATAATAGATATTCTAAAAGATATGAGATGATATCTCAGTATGGTTTTGATTTGCATTCCCTAATGATTAATGATGTTGAACATCTTTTCGTGTATCTGTTGGCCATCTGTACCGGCATTTCTAGGAGATATTGCGAGGTATTTTTTCCAGATCACCACAATAAAATGAATATTGCTGTAAAGCAGGCCACATGATTTATGTGGTTTCCCAGTAGCACCCCACTCCAGTGTTCTTGCCTGGAGAATCCCAGGGATTGGGGAGCTTCGTGGGCTGCCGTCTGTGGGGTCGCACAGAGTCAGACACGACTGAAGCGACTTAGCAGCAGCAGCAGCAGTGTACATAAAAATTGTATTTACACTATATTGTAGTTTATTAAGTGTACAATAGCATTATATCTAAAAGAAATGCACTTACCTTAATTAAAAAGCACTTTATTGCTAAAAAATGCTATCTGTAATCTCAGTTTTCAGTGGGTTGTAATCCTTTTGCTTGAAGTGAAGTGAAGTGAAGTCACTCAGTCGTGTCCAACTGTTTGCGACCCCATGGACTGTAGCCCACCAGGCTCCTCAGTCCATGGAATTTTCTAGGCAAGAGTACTGGAATAGGTTGCCATTAATATTGGGAAAATTACCAAAATGTGGAACAGAGACATAAAATAACCAAATGCTATTAGAAATGGCACCTGTAGACTTGGCTGACAGAAGGTTGCCACATACTCAATTTGCTGAAAAACACAATATCTAGGAAGACTAGTAAAGCAAAGCATACTGAAGCAAATTATTCCTGTATGTCTTCTTTTGAAGAATGTCTGTTTAGATCTTTAGCCTATTTTTAAATTGGCCCATAATTTTCATTTTTTGTGGTGTCCTTTTCTGGTTTTGGTATCAAGATAATATTGGCCGTGTAAAATGAGTTTGGAAGAGCTCCCTTCTCTTAAATATTTTGGAAGAGTTTGAGAAGAATTAATATTAATTCCCTAAATATTTTGTAGAATTCAGTAATGAAGCCATCTGGTCCTGGTTTTTGTTTGTTGGGAGGTTTTTGATTACTGATTCAGTCTCCTTACCAGTTATAAATCTGTTCAGAGCTGGTTCTTTGAAAAGATAAACAAAATTGACAAGCCTTTAGCTATATGTATAAGAAAAAAAGAGAGAACTCAAATAAAATAAAAAATGAAATAGGAGGTGTTGTAACTGATAACACAGAAATACAATACAAAGAATCATAGGAAAATATTTATAATAAATAAATTCCAACAAATTGCTCAACCTAGAAAATAAATGGATAAATTCCTGGAAACATACAACCCAGTAAGACTGAACTATCATGAAATATTAAGTCTGAGCAGAACAACTATGGTATTACTATCTGTTTCTACCATTAGGTCTCTTAATATTTGCTTTCTATATTTAGATGCTCTTATGTAAGATGTATGAATATTTGCAAATGTTAAATCCTCTTGTTGAACAGCTTCTTCATCATTATATAATATCCATCTTTGTTTTCTGTAACAGTCTTGTTTTAAACACTATTTTGTCCAATACAAGTGTCACTACCTCAGCTTCCTTTGGTTTCCTTTTGCATAAAATAATTTTTTCAATCCTTTCATGTTCAATCTATATGTGTCTTAACATCTATAGTGAATCTTTTGTAGTCAGTATATAGATAGGTCTTATCTTATTTTTATTTATCTAGCTACTCTGTGTCTTTGTTGGAGAATTTAGGGCATTTCCACTTAAAATAATTGCTGATATGTATGTACATCATGAGAAACGCTGGACTGGAAGAAACACAAACTGGAATCAAGATTGCTGGGAGAAATATCAATAACTTCAGATATGCAGATGACACCACCCTTATGGCAGAAAGTGAAGAGGAACTCAAAAGCCTCTTGATGAAAGTGAAAGTGGAGAGTGAAAAAGTTGGCTTAAAGCTCAACATTCAGAAAACGAAGATCATGGCATCCGGTCCCACCACTTCATGGGAAATAGATGGGGAAACAGTGGAAACAGTGTCAGACTTTATTTTTGGGGGCTCCAAAATCACTGCAGATGGTGACTGCAGCCATGAAATTAAAAGACACTTACTCCTTGGAAGGAAAGTTATGACCAACCTAGATAGCATATTCAAAAGCAGAGACATTACTTTGCCAACAAAGGTTCGTCTAGTCAAGGCTATGGTTTTTCCTGTGGTCACGTATGGATGTGAGAGTTGGACTGTGAAGAAGGCTGAGCGCCAAAGAATTGATGCTTTTAAAGTGTGGTATTGGAGAAGACTCTTGAGAGTCCCTTGGACTGCAAGGAGATCCAACCAATCCATTCTGAAGGAGATCAGCCCTGGGATTTCTTTGGAAGGAATGATGCTAAAGCTGAAACTCCAGTACTTTGGGCACCTCATGTGAAGAGTTGACTCATTGGAAAGGACTCTGATGCTGGGAGGGATTGGGGGCAGGAGGAGAAGGGGACGACAGAGGATGAGATGACTGGATGGCATCACTGACTCGATGGACGTGAGTCTGAGTGAACTCTGGGAGTTGGTGATGGACAGGGAGGCCTGGCGTGCTGCGATTCATGGGGTCGCAAGGAGTCGGACACGACTGAGCGAATGATCTAATCTGATCTGATCTGATGTACATATTGATGGTTTTCTTAATTGTTTACTGGCTGTCTTTTGTGGTTCTACTCTCTTCCTTTATTCTCTTATTCTCTCCTTCTATACTTTGATAACTTTAGTTGTATAAATGTACTTATATTCCTTTCTGCTTATCTTTTGTGTGTTTATTGTAGGTTTTTGCTTGTCATTACTAGGAGGCTTATATTGGCTTCCCAGGTGTTGCTAGTGGAAAAGAACGTGCCTGCCAATGCAGGAAACAAGAGACACGGGTTCATCCCTGGGTCAGGGAGATCCACTGGAGGAGGAAATGGCAACTCACTCCAGTATTCTTGCCTGGAGAATCCCATGGACAGTGGAGCTTGGCAGGCTACAGTCCATCAGGTCGCTAAGAGTCAGATATGACTGAAGCATCTTAGCATGCAAACACACAGGAGGCTTATATATGACAACTTATATCTATAACAGCCTATCTTAAGTTGACAACACTTAACTTTTAAAAAAATTTTGCTGTATATTCAGTTCGGTTCAGTCGCTCAATCGTGTCTGACTCTGCGACCCGGTGAATTGCAGCACACCAGCCCTCCCTGTCCATCACCAACTCCCACAGTTCACACAGACTCAAGTCCATCGAGTTGGTGATGCCATCCAGTCATCTCATCCTCTGTCGTCCCCTTCTCCTCTTGCCCCCAATCCCTCCCAGCATCAGAGTCTTTTCCAATGAGTCAACTCTTCGCATCAGGTGGCCAAAGTACTGGAGTTTCAGCTTTAGAATCTGACTTTCCAAACAACACCCAGGACTGATCTCCTTTAGAATGGACTGGTTGGATCTCCTTGCAATCCAAGGGACTCTCAAGAGTCTTCTCCAACACCACAGTTCAAAAGCATCAATTCTTCGGCACTCAGCTTTCTTCACAGTCCAACTCTCATGTCCATACATGACCACAGGAAAAAACCATAGCCTTGACTACATGGACCTTTGTTATCAGAGTAATGTCTCTACTTTTGAATATGCTATCTAGGTTGGTCAAAACTTTCCTTCCAAGGAGTAAGTGTCTTTTAATTTCATGGCTGCAATCATCATCTGCAGTAATTTTGGAGCCCCCCAAAATAAAGTCTGACACTGTTTCCACTGTTTCCCCATCTATTTCCCATGAAGTGATGGGACCAGATGCCATGATCTTTGTTTTCTGAATGTTGAGCTTTAAGCCAACTTTTTCACTCTCCTCTTTCACTTTTATCAAGAGGCTTTTGAGTTCCTCTTCACTTTCTGCCATAAGGGTCGTGTCATCTGCATATCTGAGGTTATTGATATTTCTCCAGAAATCTTGATTGCAGCTTATGGTTCTTCCAGTCCAGCGTTTCTCATGATGTACTCTGCATAGAAGTTAAATAAGCAGGGTGACAATATACAGCCTTGACGAACTCCTTTTCCTATTTGGAACCAGTCTGTTGTTCCATGTCCAGTTATAACTGTTACTTCCTGACCTGCATATAGGTTTCTCAAGAGGCAGGGCAGGTGCTCTGGTATACCCATTTCTTAAAGATTTTCCACAGTTTATTGTGATCCACACAGTCAAAGGCTTTGGCATAGTCAGTAAAGCAGAAATAGATGTTTTTCTGGAACTCTCTTCTTTTTCGATGATCCAGCGGATGTTGGCAATTTGATCTCTGGTTCCTCTGCCTTTTCTAAAACCAGCTTGAACATCTGTAAGTTCACGGTTCACGTATTTCTAAACCCTGGCTTGGAGAATTTTGAGCATTACTTTACTAGTGTGTGAGATGAGTGTGATTGTGTGGTAGTTTGAGCATTCTTTGGCATTGCCTTTCTTTGGGATTGGAATGAAAACTGACCTTTTCCAGTCCTGTGACCACTGCTGAGTTTTCCAAATTTGCTGACATATTGAGTGCAGTACTTTCACAGCATCATCTTTCAGGATTTGAAATAGCTCAACTGGAATTCCATCACCTCCACTAGCTTTGTTCATAGTGATGCTTTCTAAGGCCCACTTGACTTCACATTACAG
Source organism: Bos indicus x Bos taurus (assembly GCF_003369695.1). NCBI lineage: Eukaryota > Metazoa > Chordata > Mammalia > Artiodactyla > Bovidae > Bos > Bos indicus x Bos taurus. Next base: position 26,745,194 of record NC_040083.1, on the reverse strand, counting down.
GATGTCTGGCTCTAGGTCAGTGATCACACCATTGTGCTTATCTGGGTCATGAAGGTCTTTTTTGTACAGTTCTTCTGTGTATTCTTGCCATCTCTTCTTAATATCTTCTGCTTCTGTTAGGTCCATACCATTTCTGTCCTTTATCGAGCCCATCTTTGCATGAAATGTTCCCTCGGTATCTCTAATTTTCTTGAAGAGATCTCTAGTCTTTCCCATTCTGTTGTTTTCCTCTATTTCTTTGCATTGATCGCTGAAGAAGGCTTTCTTATCTCTTCTTGCTATTCTTTGGAACTCTGCATTCAGATGCTTATATCTTTGCTTTTTGCTTCTCTTCTTTTCACAGCTATTTGTAAGGCCTTCCCAGACAGCCATTTCACTTTTTTGCATTTCTTTTCCATGGGGATGGTCTTGATCCCTGCCTCCTGTACAGTGTCACAAACCTCCGTCCATACTTCATCAGGCACTCTATCAGATCTAGTCTCTTAAATCTATTTCTCACTTCCACTGTATAATCACAAGGAATTTGATTTAGGTCATACCTGAATGGTCTAGTGGTTTTCCCTACTTTCTTCAATATAATTCTGAATTTGGCATAAGGAGTTCATGATCTGAGCCACAGTCAGCTCCCGGTCTTGTTTTTGCTGACTGTATAGAGCTTGTCCATCTTTGGCTGCAAAAAATATAATCAATCTGATTTCAGTGTTGACCATCTGGTGATGTGCATATGTAGAGTGTTCTCTTGTGTTGTTGGAAGAGGGTGTTTGCTATGATGAGTGCGTTCTCTTGGCAAAACTCTATTAGCCTTTGCCCTGCTTCATTCCATATTCCAAGGCCAAATTTGCCTGTTACCCCAGGTATTTCTTGACTTCCTACTTTTGATTCTAGTCCGCTATAATGAAAAGGACATCTTTTTGGGGTATTAGTTCTAAAAGGTCTTGTAAGTCTTCACAGAACTGTTCAACTTCAGCTTCTTCAGCGTTCTGGTTGGGGCATAGACTTGAATTACTGTGATATTGAATGGTTTGCCTTGTAAACGAACAGAGATCATTCTGTCATTTTTGAGATTGCATCCAAGTACTGCATTTTGGACTCTTCTGTTGACCATGATGGCTACTCCATTTCTTCTTAGGGATTCCTGCCCACAGTAGTAGATATAATGGTGATCTGAGTTAAATTCACCCGTTCCAGTCCATTTTAGTTCGCTGATTCCTAGAATGTCGACATTCACTCTTGCCATCTCTTGTTTGACCACTTCCAATTTTCCTTGATTCATGGCCCTGACATTCCAGGTTCCTAGGCAATATTGCTCTTTAAAGCATCAGACCTTGCTTGTGTCACCAGTCACATCCACAACTGGGTATTCTTTTTGCTTTGGCTCATTCCTTCATTCTTTCTGGAGTTATTTCTCCATTGATCTCCTGTACCATATTGGGCACCTACCGACCCGGGGAGTTCCCCTTTCAGTATCCTATCATTTTGCCTTTTCATACTGTTCATGGGGTTCTCAAAGCAAGAATACTGAAGTGGTTTGCCATTCCCTTCTCCAGTGGACCACACTCTGTCAGACCTCTCCACCATTACCCGCCCATCTTGGGTGGCCCCACATGGCATGGCTTAGTTTCATTGATTTAGACAAGATTATGATCCGTGTAATTAGATTGACTAGTTTTCTGTGAGTATGGTTTCAGTGTGTCTGCCCTCTGATGTCCTCTCCTAACACCTACTGTCTTACTTGGGTTTCTCTTACCTTGGACATTAGGTATCTCTTCACGGCTGCCCAGCAAAGCGCAGCTGCTGCTCCTTACCTTGGACGAGGGGTATCTTTACGGCCACCCCTCCTGACGTTGAATGTGGAGTAGCTCCTCTTGGCCCTCCTGCTGTATATTAGAGTATAGTTAATTTACATTGTTGTGTTACTTTAAGGTATAGAACTAGGTGATTCATTATTCATATACATATATCCATTCTTTTTCAGATTATTTCCCCATATTGGTTATTATATAATATTGAGTAGAATTCACTAGGTCCTTAATGATTATCTATTTTATATATAGTAGTGTATATATGTTAATCCAAAACTCCTAATTTATGCCCCTCCCCTTTCCCTTTGGTAACAATAAGAGTTTATTTTTGAAGTCTGGGAGTCTGTTTCTGTTTAGAGAGTAAGTTCATTTGTTTAAATATTTAGACTCCACATACAAGTAATTTGTCTTTCTCTGTCTGACTTCACTTAATCTCTAGATCCATCCATGTTGCTGCAAATGGCATTTCTTTCCTTTTAATGACTTGACTACTATCCCATTGTATATATGTGCCACCTCTTCATCCACTCCTGTTGATGGACATTTAGGTTGTTTCCATGTCCTTGCTGTTGTTAACAGTGCTGCAGGGAACACTGGGGTGCATGTATCTTTTTGAATTATAGTTTCTCTGGATATATGCTCAGGAGTGGGATTGCTGGATTTTACAGCAGTTTTTATTTAAAAATAAGAAAAGTTTGATTTAAAGATAAAAAAAGTTCTATTTTGTTTATTTTGTTCTCCATAGTGGTTGTACCAGTTTACATTCATACCGATAGCTTCGGAGAGTTCTCATTTTCTCCACACCCTCTCCAGCGTTTATTGTTTGTACAGTTTTTGATGATGGCCATTATTACCATTGTGAGGTGATATTTATTGTAGTTTTGATTTGCAGTTATCTAATAATTAGTAGGAGTTGGTGATGAACAGGGAGGCCTGGCGTGCTGTGATTGATTCATGGGGTCACAAAGAGTCGGACACAATGAGCGACAGAACTGAACTGAATAGTTAGTATGTTGAGCGTATTTTTATGTTCCTTTTGGAAATGTGTATGCTTTATTTAGAGAATTATCTGCTTAGATCTTCTGCCCGCTTTTTGATTGTGTTGTTTGTTTTCTTGATATTGAAGTGCATGATGCATTTTACATTTTGGAGATTAATGCCTTGTGGGTCACTTCATTTGCAAATGTTTTTTCCCATTCTGTGAGTTGTCTTTTCATTTTGCTTTATATATATTTTTTTGCTATGAAAAAGCTTTTAAGTTTGATTATAAGCCATTTGTTTATTTCTCTTTTTATTTTCATTACTCTAGGAGGTCAATCCAAAAAAAAAAAAATATTACTGCAATTTATGTCACAGTGTGTTCTGCCTGTGTTTCCCACCAAGAGTTTTATATTATGCAGTTTTACATTCAGGTCTTTAATCCATCTTGAGTTTATTTTTCTGTATGGATTTAGAGAATGTTCCAAGTTAATTATATTGCATGTGGCTGTCCAGTTTTCCCAGCATCAGTTTTTGAAGAGAGTGTTTTTCTCTATTATATATTCTTACTTCCTTTGTCGTAGATTAATTGACCATAGATGTGTGGGTTTATTTCCAGGCTTCCTATCCTGTTCCATTATCAGTATTTCAGTTTTTGTGCCAGTACCATACTGTTTGGATGACTGTAGCTTTGTAGTATAGTCTGAAGTTAACGAGCCTGATTCCACCAGGATTGCTTTTGCTGTTTGGAGTCTTTTATTTTCCACACAAATTAGAATATTTTTAAATTACTGTTCTGTGAAAAAAGCTGTTGATAATTTGATAGGGATTGCACTGAATCTGTAGATTGCCTTGAGTAGTATGGGCATTTTGACAATATTGATTCTTCCACTCCATGAATATGGTGTATCTTTTCATTTCTTTGTATCATTTATTATTTATCTTATTAATGTCTTATAGTTTTCAAAGTACAATTCTTTTATCTCTTTAGGTAGGTTTATTCCTAGGTATTTTATTCTTTTAATGTGATGGTAAATGGGATTGTTTGATTAATTTCTCTTTCTTATCTTTTGTTGTTAGTGTATACAATTGCAAATCTGTGTATTAATTTGTACCCTGCAACTTTTGTTGGTGTCTCCAACAAAATCCCAGCTTGTGTTAAGTAGAAGTGAAATATAAAGGAAAATAGATTTAAGCGAAACTTGTGAAAAGGGGTCTGTTATGAATAACAGAAGATAATTCTCTTACCTCTATCTCTCTATCACTTGTGAAATTCTAAGGACTTTTAGAAGCTCTGTGTAGAGAGAAAAGACCAAAGATATATTTCTTATTTTATTGTATGACAAGTACCCTCTAAAGTAATATACTCACTATGTGCTGTGTGTATGCTCAGTTGCTCAGTCATGTCCAGCTTTTTGTGACCCCATGGAAAATAGCCCACTAGGCTTTTCTGTCTGTTGATTTTTCCAGGCAAGAATACTGGAGTGAGTTGCCATTTCTTTCTCCACTGCTCACTATGACTCTTATTTTTTCCTTAAAATGAAGAAAATGTAATAATATTGGTGCCAGAAAACTCAGCCTCTGTGCACTGACGCTGAATCGAATTTCAGAGACTGAGTATTGAGTGAAGTTGAAAGAGAAGCCTTATTGCTTTGCCAGGCATAGGGGGGCACAATGGGATCCTGCCCTTGAAAACTGTGTATCTCAACCTGGGAGAACTTGGTGAGGCATTTTATTGTAATAGTTCAAGAGTGGGGTTGCTGATAATATTAAGGTGAGTACAAGGCCTGCACCCCAGGATACTGTTACGTATATCCCTTGAGGCAGAACCAGTACCAGGCTGCACACTTGTTTCTTGGCTGTTCCTACCTTGTCTCTGCATTCCCTCCCTTTCCTAATTAGCAGATGTTTGAATCTGCACTTTGGGAGTCAAGGAAGGTCATGGAGGATGGATCTGTTCCCTACACAGAATAGGGGACACAGAAAGACTTCCATACCCAGGAGCCCCTACAGGGTCTACTTGGTTTCAGGATTTTTAGGAAATTGCCAATACTCAAGATACCTATTCCCCTTTCTTTGTTTCCCAAATTGATATAATCACAAACAGACCTTTAAAAAAGTCAGTGTAGGAAACAAAAATTAAGATGAATGAAAAAATAATTGGAGGGAAGGAATAAGAATTTTCCTTCTACCTTTCTGAGTTCTTAGCTGAAACCCCTATAGTAAAAGACAGATTAAGAAAAACCAATTTATTAATGTATATGTCTTACGTACACATGGAAGATACCCAGGGAAAAGTGAGTAGTCAAATAGGAGGCTTTAGAATTCAGAATTACATACTCTTCTAATAGGAAGAGAGGAGGAGCAGGAGGGATGTAGGCCTCTTAAGTGAGAGTAAAGAATTTTAAGAAAAATGAATGGGCCCTCAAGAGACTACCTGAGAGCTATCATAGTTTGTAACAAAGTTTGTCTGGATCTAGTGTGGGCTTCTAGTTTCCTCCTCCTGTGATAAGAGTTAATCTTCTCTGGTAAAACTTTACGGGAGTGAGTTCCTTTTGGAGGGTCTTCCAGCAGATAAGGAGTATTGTAGGAAAATCTGTCCCTCGATATTTTTTAAGTGCCTACTGGCCAAAATAGTCAATATGCCAAAGTGGCATGTTTTAGGCTACTATATTCTGCAACCCTCCATAATAATAACAGATTTTTAATAATTTATTAAAATATCTAAAAGGAGGAGAAAATGTTTGAGAATTTACATTAATTTTTAATATTATCCAGGAGAATTAAGGGGACAAAAGAAATTTAAGAGTAAAAAAACATAAGAGTGAAAATAACAGTAAAGCATTTAAAACCACAATTTAAAAAATAAATTTCCAGTAAAGTGAAACATACCTGGAGTAACAGGCAAGTTTGACCTTGGAGTACAAAAATGAAGCAGGGCAAAGGCTAACAGAGTTTTGCCAAGAGAACACACTGGTCATGGTAAACACCCTCTTCCAACAACACGAGGGATCACTCTATACATGGACATCACCAGATGGTCAATACTGAAATCAGATTGATTTTTTTCTTTGCAGCTGAAGATGGAGAGGTTCTATACATTCAGTAAAAACAAGACTAGGAGCTGACTGTGGGTCAGCTTGAACTCCTTATTGCAAAATTCAGACTTAAAATGAAGAAAGTCGTGAAAACCACTAGACCAAAATCCCTTTCAATTATATGGTGCAAGTGACAGTTAGATTCAAGGGATTAGATCTGATAGACAGAGAGCCTATGGATGAACTATGGATGGAGGTTTGTGACATTGAACAGGAGGCAGTGATCAAAACCATCCCCAAGAAAAAGAAATTCAAAAAGACAAAATGATTGTCTGAGGAGGCCTTACAAATAGCTGAGAAAAGAAGAGAAGCGAAAGGCAAAGGAGAAAAGGGAAAATACATCTATCTGAATGCCAAAGTTCCAAAGAATAGCAAGGAGAGATAAGAAAGCTTTCCTCAAACTACCACACAATTGCACTCATCTGACAAGTTAACAACATAATGCTCAAATTCTCCAAGCTAGACTTCAACAGTATGTGAACCAAGAACTTCCAGATGTTCAAGCTGGATTTAGAAAAGGCAGAAGAACCAGAGATCAAGTTGCCAACATCTGTTGGGTCATATAAAAAGCAAGAGAATTCCAGAAAAATGGCTACTTCTGTTGCATTGACTGCAGTAAAGCCTTTGACTGTGTGGATCACAACAAACTGTGGAAAATTCTTAAAGGAATTTTAATACCTTTAAGGTATTAAAGGTGGGAATTAAGGAATACCTTAATACTATTAAGGTATTTAAGGTGGGAATACCAGGCCACCTAACCTGCCTCCTGAGAAATCTATATGCGGGTTAAGAAGCAACAGTTAGAACCAGATATGGAACAATGGACTGGTTCCAAATTGGGAAAGGAGTACGTCAAGGCTGTGTACTGTCACCCTGCTTATTTAATTTATATGCAAAGTACATCATGCGAAATGCCGGGCTAGATGGAGCACAAGCTGGAATCGAGATTGCTGAGAGAAATATCAATAACCTCAGATATGCAGATGACACCACCCTTATGGTAGAAAGCAAAGAGGAACTAAAGAGCCTCTTGATGAAAGTGGAAGAGGGGAGTGAAAAAGCTGGCTTAAAACTCAGCATTCAGAAAACTAAGATCATGGCATCCAGTCCCATCATTTCATGGCAAATAGATGGAGAAACAAGGGAAGCAGTGACAGACTTTATTTTGGGGGCCTCCAAAATCACTGCAGATGGTGACTGCAACCATGAAACTAAAAAAAAACTGCTTACTCCTTGGAAGAAAAGCTATGACCAACCTAGACAGCATATTAAGAAGCAGAGACTTAATTTGCCAACAAAGGTCTGTCTAGTCAAAGCTCTTGTTTTTCCAGTAGTCATGTTTGGATGTGAGCCTTGGACCATAAAGAAACCTGAGTACCAAATAATTAATGCTTTTGACCTGTGTTGTTGGAGAAGACTCTTGAGAGTCCCTTGCACTGCAAGGAGATCCAACCAGACCATCCTAAAGGAAATCAGTCCTGAATATTCATTGGAAGGACTGATGCTGAAGTTGAAGCTCCAAAACTTTGGCTACCTGATGCAAAAAAATGACTCATTGGAAAAGACCCTGATGCTGGCAAAGATTGAAGGTGAAGCATATTCTCATACATCTACCAAAGGACAGAAATAGGCCTGTATATTTCTAACTAGATCCTCTTTGTTCACTTCCCAAATCCTGAGATCCTTGGAAGGGAAGGGAATCAAGGGGCAGAGAGTTGGGTCTTTGTTCCTCTCCTTGGCCTGGCTCAGGCTGCTTGTATATTCTCTCTAAGACCTGTGAAGGTGAGAAACAGAATTTTCAACGGAAAACCACAAGTGAACATGCTCTTCTAGTTCACCTGTGAATCTTGAAGCACACTTAGGAGCACAAAAACAGCAATCAAATTCACTTTTAAATGTCTTTAACATTTATTTTGTTGGAATTATTTAGCTACTTTTAGTAGTGTATGGTCTTTGAGTATAGAACTGTTTTCTTATTTTTAAGTGTAAATATTTTACTAAGAACTATAGCAGATATTTAAATCACTAGAACAGATGAATTGTATTTGCATATTATTTCTATATTGCTGAAAGAATGTTGTAAATGAATTCAGCACCATGGTGTTAGGGGACTAGAAAGAGAAACTTGGGAACCAGTCGATGATTATCAAGGTAAAGGTACATATTCCCCAGGTGGCAAATTCTACCTATTCTGACTTTTATTATCCTTAGGATAATGTTCTATTTATTTCGTGAGTACAGAAGTTTTAATTGGATATGTCATGTTTCAAAGACAAAAGAAATGCCTAATTCACTCTAACAAACTTGTTAGTCACTGTTTATACCAAGAGGATTTCTACTCTACAGAGAATAATATTGTTTTCCTTTTCCTTTGTTGATAAATCAAAGTTTTACACTGACCTACAGCAGCCAAGCATACTTTAAAGCAAAAGCATCTCAGACTAATACAGATATACAGCCTTTTAGCTTTATGTCTTGTTATTTTTGCCCCCTTCTTGATTTTTTGAGGAATATAATTCAAAAATAATTCAGTAAGAAAATATTAAATTTGTCACTAATTTATCTAAGAAAAATATTTATAGGTTTTAATGTATTTCAATTCTAATAATATTAACTGAAGTTTTATGATTTTTTTCCTTTAATAATGTTATGTTTCTTATATAGTTTTGCTTGTTTGAAGGGATGCTTGGGCAGTGTAGGAATGATTTGAACTTTACCCTTAACTGGGTAAAGTCAGTTATTCTGGAAATGTGATTTTTGTGCTTTACGCTGCCAGTGCAAGATCTTTTACTTAAAAAAAAAAAAAAAAGGTGGTGGTAGGGGGGGTTACAGTTTCAGTCTACCCTAATTCTGTTACTGTTTGCTTTGTTCTGCAATCACTCTGATCCTCCTGGCAGGGAACAAGATCCAGAGAACAAAACTAGTAGTGACTGTGTAGATAAAAAGGCAGTGAATTCTGCTTTTAAGGCAAAGAGGGAATAGTCTACAAAAGAATGAAAATGGGAATAAAAGTACAGCATTGTTAACCTGCAGATCTGTTGTACCTTTGAAAATCTTACACTGCCAAAAAAAAAAAAGTGACACTACAAAGATACATAATTATGTGACTGAAAATCTTGAAAAGGGTCACCATTCAGCTTATGGCCAATATTTGACAATGAAATAGACTACATTATTCATAGTGGAGAAACTATAGACCCCTTTTCCTTAAAATGACAGGACAGTGTTTCGGCAGTATATGGGGTACCATAATATATTTTATATATATATATATATATATATATATATATATATATATATATATATGTAATACTATATAGATATACTATATTATTTATTCTCTGCCAGAACAACTCTTTAGACACGATGAAGACGATGGGGTCAAGAAGAGTACTCCAGAGAAGAATTGGAAAGAAATGTCGGAGCAGACATTACAGAAGGTATTCTAATCTTTAAGATATTGAACTGAGCAAGTTAAATCTGAATTTTAATATAAAGGATTATGTTTTAAAATGAGGGCTCTTGAACTTAAACCTTGTGTGACTCCTTAATTTAAATTCAAAATCATTGGCTTACCAAAATGGGGTTAAAAAAATCAATGTTAGTGAAATAAGAATTGTGGAAACACTTATGCTTCTTTTGACATAGATTTAAAATATTTTTAAGAGATAAAAAGAATGAATTTAACAATAGAAAGTATAAAAATTTTTACATTTCAACACATTTATTTAAACTACAATATTTAAACTAAAAAAAAGCATAGTTTTAGTTTTATGTAGTAAAATGGTAATATGTTTATAATTTTAAAGTTAAAGTTGAAAATTATACATTCTCATCTCATTTTAGATAAACATTTATGCCCATATGATTTGGTATAACTCTCCGTGTTTTAACAGAACCCCTCCATATAAATCCTATAGTCACTTTACAACATGGTTATCTTCATTAATAAAATGTTGTTTAAAAATCTTAACATTTATCTTTGCAATTTTGTACTTAAATATTAGTCATCAATTTCAGTTAAATGGGCTTGGTTTTATTTTAACACTTTTCGTTATTGTTATAAAGGAAATGTTCTTTAAATAGATTATTCTTGTAGCCAGTTACCACTTGGATACTTAGAAAAAGCTGGAAGTGTCCATATATATAGACAAAATATTAGTGTAGTTACTTAAATTTTCTACATCTGTGGATTTCTTTGTAGGAAATCTGTTAATATACAGCAGATGATGAGATTCCTTATACTTCTAACACTCGCCATATGGTCAGGTAACAGAGGCTGTCATCTCATTATTACTGAATGACACATATCAGTTTGACATTATAACCTAGAGAACAAGAAATGCTCATGTTCATTTATCTTAAGGTAAAATAAGTAATTGAAATAAAGTATGTACTTCCAGAATGTATTACAGTTTATAGCAGCTTACCTTTTTTGTTTCAGAACAATTTGTTCATTTTTTCCAGGTCTTGTATAATTTTTATTTCCATGGATATATTATACTATACTGCTACTTACTACCTTGGGGTATAAACCCTAAAGAAATTTATTATTTCTTTCCAACTGCCATAAATAATGTGGAGGAGAAAAAATAATTTTCCTCTATTTTTCTGTGTTCTTGGATATGACATCCCTTGTAATAAAAAGACAGGTTAACAGGGAAAAACTGAAGTTTAATAACATGTATACTTCCTGTATACATATGAGATAACGCATGGAAACTGACACTGTGAAATGGCCTAAGCTATCACTTTAAATACCTTCTTCAACTAAGACAAGAAAAGATGTTGGGGCTCTGGAGTCAGTTACTACTCAGTTTTTAGGTGTTCTCCTATGTCTGCAGTTTCTTAAAAACAACCAGCTCAAGAGAAGACATGTGCCAAAGAGACATTTTAGAGTGTCAGAATTCTGCTCCCCATAATTGCCTACTACTATAGCAGATCCAGAAATTCATTTTAACTCCTGAAAAACCCAAAGGAATTATTTTCATAGGACTGTGTGTCAAATTTGTCACTTAAAAAAAATAATGCAATTATATGAGTCATAATTTAACCCCTTTTAGTTAAGTTTCCTTATTTTACAAGGATATATATGAAATTCAGAATGGCTTTAAAAGATTTTGAAAACATGAAAACAATATTTGTATATAGTAGAAATGAAACGTATGAGTAGATTTGTTTTTTAAAAAAAATTATTAACATTTCAACCCTTATGGGGTAAATTGTGTCTCCCTTCTCCAGGGATCTTTCCAACCCAGGGATCGAGCCCAGGTCTCCTGCATTGCAGGCAGATTCTTTACCATCTGAGCCACCAGGAAGCCCAATTGTGTCTCCTCCCCCAACCAAATTCTTATGTCAAAGTCCTAATCTCCTGTATCTCAGAATATGACTGTATTTGAAGATGAAGGTCTTTAAAGAGTTAAGTTAAAATGAGGTTATCAGGGTCTAAGTCACCCAATCTGTGTACATTGTTATGACAGCACTAGCAAAGTAATACACAAACTTCAAAAAGTCAGGTGTTTTATTTCAGTTTTGAAAGAAGCCATCTTTTTGGTAAATTAAATTCTCAGTACTGGACTTGAGATGATCTATTAGCACACAAACCAAATGCCTTTAACAGTTCCCTAGACTTTCATTTTCAAATATAGTTTGAAACTTTCCTTTCTGTTTTTGGAGAAGTAAAGTCAATTTGGGAGAAGGAAATGGCAACCCACTCCAGTATTCTTACCTAGAGAATCCTGTGGACAGAGGAGCCTGGTGGGCTGCTCTCCATAGGGTCTTACAGAGTCGGGCAGGACTGAAGTGACTTAGCACACCTGCATGCATTGGAGAAGGAAATGGCAACCCACTCCAGTATTCTTGCCTAGAGAATCCCGGGGTCAGAGGAGCCTGGTGGGCTGCTGTCTTTGAGGTCGCACAGAGTCAGACACGACTGAAATAACTTAGCAGCAGCAGCAGCAAAGTCAATTTGACAATAATTTTTAGAGAGTGACCTTGAATAACACTTTCATATGTGCTATGAACTTTCCTTCATCAAATTCTTTAGAAGTAGTATCTATGTTGTTCCCCATTTTAAACTTAAATACAAATAATCTTGACTAGTTTTATGATTAAAAATAGATTCACAGTAGGCAGTTAACAAACTTTAAACATTTTAAACATACCAGACCTAAAAAAGGTATTTCTCCATTGTTGCATATGAAATTTTCATGAGTTGTACCCAATCTTAAAATAAAATAAAAAAATAATGCCAGTTTCCAGGATTGAACTTTCAAATTTAAGATGTTTGCTACATTTCTTCATAACATATTATATTTTAATCAAAAGTGTAAGTTGATTAAAAGCTAATTCAGCAGTATTTAGTGTAGGTAACTGCATTTTTAGCTCAAGTAATTTTATTAAATAGCTGTTATGATTAATAATAATGAAATGATGGTGATAAAATGTTTAGAACTGTTTGCTAAGAATTGTCATATATGATCATATTTAATACTTATAACTTAGAAGATAGCTGTTACTATTCCCATTTTACAGATGAGGAAAGTAAAGGTAAAATAGATTAATATCTCACGGGGTAAAGCAGTCAGAGCTAGAAGTGAGATCTAGACCAGGCTCAAAATTCAATTTCCTCCAGACTGAACTCCTTCTTACTAATATTTTTATATCATCACTGTCAAAATCATTTTTAATGTTATAATAGTTTATTTTCATAAAATAATTTAAAAAAATACAGTCCCTTTAAATTCACTGCACTTTGGAATCTAACATGCTAAAATATTTTAAAGTATATTTATGAAAACTATACTATTTGGGGCAGTGATTAAAAAATCACTGAGAGAAACTGAAGAGATTATAAAAGGGTGATATTCCTGATTTGCTTGTAGAATTTTTTACTAAATGGAGAATATGATTTGGTGATAGAGTGATTTGGAAAAAGTAAAAATGTTCATGTATTCCTGAACATGGTATTTTTTGTCACATTATCCAGCTCTCCAGTAAAGTATTTGCATTGAGAGGGAACAACAGAATGTGTTACCCAGAGATCTACAGTAGTCTGGTGCAAACTCATATACGTCTACTCTTGTTTTGTCTTTAGATGAAAATGGTATATAAGGTGATGGCATAAGCCATTTTGGGGAGTTACTCAGTTTTCCTGGATATCTCCCAAGTATACAGGAGTTATACATGTTATTAAATTTTTGTTTTTCTGTTTTTAATCTGTCATATCAATTTCATTCTTAGACCAAAGAACCTAGAATAGTAGAAAGAAATGTTTTCTTTCCCAACAGTAGATTATAAAGCCAAAGCATTTATGGTCTCACAGAACTCTGCAGAGCTTATTAGTATAGTTAGTATATCACATTGTGTAAAATTTTTTAACTTCTTTTACCATCTGTCCTTTATTTAAAAGATGTATTATTGCATTTTAGAATTTATTTATCTATACCACCTTAGAATTAGTTAGAAATTAAGTACATTTTTATTTTGTCCGTATGCTAAATTATATTTTTATAAGTTAGAAATAATAAAAATACAGTAGATTCTGGTTTGGGCTTTTAAAAAAATAAATAAAACTTTTTTGTTTAGGTCATTGAATTGGAAAATCGGCTAAAATCTTTTGAGAAAAGGTCAAGAAAATTAAAAGAAGGGAATAAAAATTTAATAAAAGAAAATGATTTCCTGAAATCTCTTGTTAAAGAGCAGCAAGAAGATGCAAAGACCAGAGAAAAAGAGCTGGAACAGTTAAAAAAGGGAAGTAAAGGTGTGGAAAAAGACAAAGCTAAACTTGAGGCAAAAATCAGTGAGCTGGAGATAGAAGTCATTTCCCTAAGGAGACAAGTGGCAGAAGCTAATGAGTTGAGAAATGAAAATGAAGAGCTGATGAATTCAGTGGAGAAATTACAGCATTCAGCGGACAAAGCTAAATCTGAGATGGCCACCACGGAAGCGCGATCTGGATCTGGGCAATCTGAGTGTAAGACAACCACTACCAAGGTTAAATTTAAAACAGCCAAGAAAAAGTGCTCTGTGGGTCGTTACCACACTGTTCTCAATCACTCCATCAAGGTCATGAGCAATGTGTTTGAGAACCTCAGCAAGGACGACTGGGAGGACGTGAGTGAAAGCAGGTAAAGCTCTCATTAACTTAGGTCTGTGGTGGGGACACTGTGCATATGTGAAGCACCAGCAAATGGAGATTGAATTTCAACTACTGTCGATTTGGTATTCAGAAAAAATACTGTCAGATCCTTTGAAATATCTTGGGAGGTCTTGTTCTGAGCTTATTGACTGAAATTTGCATGCAAAATTAGCCACAACTGCATGAGTATTTGAATAGGTGCCAGGAAACCCAAAAGAAGGCAATGCTTGATTTCTTCCAGTGATGCTATTTTCATGCAGTCATGAGGCTTGAAATTGACAGTTTGGCAGGTTGATTTAATTTGCTGGCCCTTTGCATATTCACCACTGACAGCTAAGGATTCCCAGGCAAGCCTACTAAGTCGGTTTAGTTATCTTGTGACATGGCAACCTGGGAGGAGAAACATTTTTTCCCCTTAATTTAGTTAGATAAATTTTGAATGACCCATTTCAGCTTGTTACCAGATGTCTACAAGCTGTTTAACATCCTTTAAATTAAGAACCATCTTCACTAATTATTTCATGTATGTATTATGCAAAGTCATTGTACTAACTTTAATTGAATGGTGGCTAAAATTCTTTCTTTAAAGTTAAAGCTCTACAGATTGCTAGTTGTAAGTTATATAACCCCTAGTGAATAGCAGCAAGGAAATACTAAAAATCTGTAATATTTCTTTCCTTTACCCCTGGCTATCCATTCACAGACACACTTGAAGCATGTCAGTAAAACCACAAAGGTAAATGGATGATAGAACACCTTTTTATACCTAAATAATAGGGACATTTAGTGTTGCCAGAATTGCTAACAGACACCTGGAACAATTTTCTGTAATTCTGTCTTGTTTTATAGCAGCATATATTTCCTTTTATTTTCCTAAGTTTTTTTTTTAAATCTACAGTCGTGGTCTGTTTTAGATTTGAGATGTTTCTGGATAGTTTTTTTAGACATAGAAGTGAAACATTTTAAAATGCAGTTCTCAAACTTGTTTGCATATTAGAATCACCTGGGGGTCTTATAAAAATTCCAAAGCTCAGGCCACATCCCAGAACAATTAAATCATAACTTCTGGAGCGAGATACAAGCTTCAGTAGTTTTGGAGTCTCTGCAGCTGATTCCAATATGCAGACAAGTTTGGGAACCAGTGTTTTAAATGAACATTGGTCATGCCTCTGGTCTTTATGCAGGTGAAAAACTCAGAAACAAATTTACAAAAGTAGTAAGACCAAATCTGCATTCCTACTTCTTTGTTATCTCTTCTAAGGTTTTCTTCTATGTTTTCAAAAGCAATTAGAGATAAAATCCTACTTGGCTTAAAACCCACTAAGTGTTTATCAATGTCTTCCAGGAAATTCTGGTTTCATCTACTAATTATATCTCATAAGTGGGTACTACCACACTTCATAATATAGTTGTACATATTTACTCATGTGTATGTATATGTGAATAAATACATGAAAGTTAAGAAATACACTCAGTTCAATTTTGTCTTCTTAATGCATGTCAGAAGGTCGTGTATTTTAGGAGATTATCACCGTATCTATTAAAACATAGGGGTCGTCATTTTAAATTATTTAGCAGTGAAACTCAGTTTTACACTGTGAGGATTATATTACATTTCCTGCCTGACAGAACAATCTTAGGAATCACTCAAATGCAAAGAATTCTCAAACTATTAGAAATCCTAAATGAAGCTTCAGGATTTCAGAATATTCTATTGGATTGGCCAAAAACTTCATCCAGATTTTTCCATAATGTTTGTCTTACGGAAAACCTGAACAAACTTCTGGGCCAACCCAAATATTTCTTTTAGATTTTCATTGTCTGAAATATAAAAAATTTACTTGGATAGTGAGGAAAATAGAGCTTGGTCCTTTATATATTTGTATGATCCTATATCATCATTGCTGCTGCTGCTGCTGCTGCTGTCGCTTCAGTCATGCCCGACTCTGTGCGACCACATAGACGGCAGCCCACCAGGCTCCCCCAACCCTGGGATTCTCCAGGCAAGAACACTGGAGTGGGTTGCCATTTCCTTCTCCAGTGTATGAAAGTGAAAAGTGAAAGTGAAGTCGCTCAGTCGTGTCCGACTCTTAGCGACCCCATAGACTGCAGCCTACCAGGCTCCTCTGTCCATGGGATTTTCTGGGCAAGAGTACTGGAGTGGGGTGCCATTGCCTTCTCCGATATCATCATTACCTTATTAATATTTATCTCCCATTGTTGTATAGCATTATAAAAGCATGATGTCAAATAACAACCAAAAAAAATACAATTTAGTAACAAGTGTGGGGAACAAGCACAGATTAGGGGAGTCCAGTGCCTAACAAGCTGTGGAGGACTCTTTAAGAGATTTGAGGCAAGAGGGAGTTTTAAAGCACTTTAGAAGAGGCCAGGGCTTCTCTGGTGGTTCAGTGGTAAAGAATCTGCTTACAAATAAGGGGGACATGGGTTTGATCCTTGTGTCAGGAAGATCCCCCGGAGAAGAAAATGGCAGTCCACTCCAGTATTCTTTCCTGGGAAATCCCGTGGATAGAGGAGCCTGGTGGGCTAGAGTCCATGAGATGGCAAAAGAGTTGGACACAACTTAGCGGCTATACAGCAACAGTAAGAAGAGGCCAAGCAGAAACAGAACATGACTGATTAGAAGATCAGGGATTTTCTTTTAAGGCTAGTGGGTAAGGTAAACTAGCTGAAGCTGGGTTGGGGGATTGTGATTGGTGTATGTTAAATTTCCTTGACAGTGATGTATTTTGCATTAATGTTTTGATGATGAATTTGGTTTTGATTACTGACTGGGGCCACTGGGGCAACTTGCATTTTGTGGGTCCCAATATACGAATTACCTTTATCTTGATAGGTAACAATCAGCAGGGGTTGTTAATACTTTGAAGAAGAAAAGCAGAATTTCAGCAAAACATGTTTATCAAATCTGTGGAAAAGGAGACAGTGAAAGTGCTGGAAAATACATTACAAAATAGAATCAAAATCCCCAAAGATCACAATAGACTGGGAAGATATAGTTATCCAAAAGATTATAGGGTCCTATACTTGGCTTAAAATGCCAAATTTTCAGCTATACAATGGGAAAAATATGAGACTTAATGTATGTAAAAATATTTTAGGAGGTTTTGTTAAATCCTTTATGCCTCAGTTCATAATGCATGCTGGAAAAGCTTACACAAATTTAGTCTGCATCTATCAGGACTTCTCATAGTACACCTGAAATATGAAATTAAATTCTGGACATAATGGTCCATCAGAATACGCTGGTGTTCTTTCAAGAGGGATCAGGATGGGAAAGCATCTCAAAAACATTTATGTTAAGAATATTAGATCAAGCTAGAGATGTTTTTCTTAGAGAAACCACTGTTGCTGGTGTCATATCAGTTCAGTTCAGTTCAGTTCAGTTGCTCAGTCGTGTCCGACTCTTTGCGACCCCATGAATTGCAGCATGCCAGGCCTCCCTGTCCATCACCAACTTCTGGAGTTCACCCAAACTCATGTCCATCGAGTCGGTGATGCCATCCAGCCATTTCATCCTCTGTCATCCCCTTCTCCTCTTGCCCCCAATCCCTCCCAGCATCAGAGTCTTTTCCAATGAGTCAACTCTTCACATGAGGTGGCCAAAGTACTGGAGTTTCAGCTTTAGCATCATTCCTTCCAAAGAACACCCAGGACTGATCTCCTTTAGAATGGACTGGCTGGATCTCCTTGCAGTCCAAGGACTCTCAAGAGTCTTCTCCAACACCATAGTTCAAAATTATCAATTCTTCATTGCTCTATGTCCAAATAGATCATCCATGTAGAAAAGAGATTGGACTTAGATTTCTAGTCAACATTAACACTAGCACTTCTAATCTTCTTCCCTTTATTTTTTTTTACACAAACTATTAACGTACTATTTCAAACTATTAACAGACACTGTGTGTAAAACTTAGTCCTCTTATTTCTTACTTGTACCCCCACCCCACTAGGATGAAAGCTACCCAAGGGCAAGGATTTCCTTAAGTATTTTATTAAACGATGACTACTCATAAGAGATGGAACTAAGATCAGTGGGTGAATGACTCAGAGATTCAAATTTTGTCCTACACTAAGAGAAAACTTTCCTTTCTGTTACAAACTATTAAAACTTTCTGCCCTGGCTCAGAAAGTAGTGAGTGTTCTAACCTTGAACATGTCAAAACATGTGCTTCCTGAGTTTTACACTTAGAGAAATACTATAGAAGTGATACTGGCAAGCATGTGATATTACATAATCTAAATTCTTGATGAGATTTTATAATTTAGTAAAATCTATTTATACAAATTTTCTCTCAATATATTTAGACTGTCTCTTAACAATGAGAACTAGTAAATGTTCAAATTAAATTTACAGCTATATGTATATATATGAAACTTGTGCTATTATTTAGTCTTGAACTTAAAAGAGGTACATTTAACAGCTCTTCTTCTTGGGTTTTATGTCTCCCCCTTTTTCCAAAATCAGTGATTCTGAAACACAGAACTTACGAAATTTGGGAACAATTATTGTAGAAACATCCCAGAAAATAAGTCCAACAGAAGACAGACGAGACCAGAAAGAACGTGACCAGACAGAGGACAGCCAAATGCAAGGAAAAGAAATAGTACAGATATATCCAAATGTAGAGGACAAGACCCCAAAGGTATATAACAGTTTTGATTAATTATAGACTTTTTAATTTCATCTCATGTGTCATAACTTTAATCAATTTTTCTTGCCAGTGATTTAATGTGAATCCTTAAAAATTGTTTTCTTTGTAATATGCAGTGAAAATACTCACTTAAATAATTTTCAAGTACTAATTTGTTAAAAATCTTTTGCATAGATAAAAATGTAAGTAGATATAATTTTCCTAAATATAAATCTTAAAGAATCTCAGCCAGAAATAAATGTGATAATAAGTTCATTACTATTTTCAGGTACATAAAATATACAAAGAGAAGAAACTTCTGTTTTTATATTAGCTTTCATAATAACAAATTTAGTCTGACTAAATCTTTGAATTTCTAATTTCTACCTAATATAAATACATTAAGTAATGTATATACATGTACAAATAAATACATGCTGCCCAATGTATTTATTTTGTTTTTCTGATTTATTTCTTATTGCATGCTAATGTATTTTATTCCCCAATATATTTTAAGTCTTAAAATATTAGTGTTCCAAGACAACTTATTCAGTAATTCTTATTACTGATATATCATGTCACTAAAGATTTACTATTTGGCATAGATCAGTGAAAAACTGAGAAAAGATAATTTTATTTTGTTTTTTAAAAAAGATTAGCTTGAATTAACCTGCAAGGTTCTTTAAAAACCTTGTCTAAAGCTGTTTATTTTTTGAGATCTTGACAGAACTTTGGAGCAAAAAACTCAAGAATGACTAAAGTATATCTTAGTTACTGCCATAATAAAGTTTAGATGAAAAACTATATGCTAAGTACCTGCTGATTGAGTGGTTCGTTGATAAATAGTTTTTAAAGAAATCTATTTTGCTATACATTATTTGGTTGGAATTTTTGTGTAACTGAAGTTGATTGTGTACAGCTTAATGAATTTATAAATAAAAGAAACTCATAATTCTATTCATAAAATAAGAGAATGTAGTATAAACTACTTTGAATAGATCTATGTACATTGTTGGGAGTCAGAAAATTATAGTTGGTCAAATTGTACCAATTGTATTTGGCAAATATTAGAACTTCTCACTTACTTCCAAGGTAACCATTATCTTAATTTTAGTCACTCCCCTTCTTTTCTTTATTGTTTTATCTCTCCTAACATTATGGTTAATTTTGCCTGTTTTTGAACTTTATGGAATCTATATTTTATTTTGTCTCTGGCCTTTTTGTTCAGTATTATGGGGGATATGTTCATTTTTATTGTTGTATATTATTTCCCTATTGGAATATATCACAGTTTATATACCCATTCTACTATTGAATTTTGGGTTGCTTCAGTTTGGATTTCTTGTAAATGATGTTACAATGAATATTCTTGTAAACACAAGTATGGGCATTTCTACAATGAAATGCCTGGGGGTAGGATTACTGCACCATAGATTCTGTGTTTCTAAGATCTTAGATGATACTGTTTTCCAAAGTGTTGTACCAATTTGTTGCATCCCCTAGCAGTATATGAACATTTTTACTGCTTCTTATCAACATGTGTTATGTTAGTCCTTCTTATCTCAGCCACTTTTGTTTGTATATTGAGGTATATTATTGTGAGTTTATGTTCTATGATTACTAATAAGGTGTTGAATACTACTTCTTATAATTATTATTCATTTGGAGTTCTTCAGTGAATTGCTTCCTTAAGTGCTTCCCGCTTTACAAATGAATTGTCTGTCTTTTCCTTATTCATCTGGAGTTCTTATGTATACTACATATGAGTCTTCTGTTGATCCTATATTCTGCCCTATGCCATCCTGTGCCCTTTCACTCTTTTTAGTGGAATCTTTTGGGGAATAAAACATCATAATTCTAATGTGGTCAAATTTAATAATTTTTTCCTGTATGAATAATACTGTTTTATGCTCTCTATAAATTTTTTACCTACTTTGACTTCAGTATTTTTATACTACCTTGTTGCCTTTTTCTGTATTGTCTGATTTACTGTTTTGATTTTGACCTCTATGTCTGACATTGATTTTTACATATGATGAATGATAGGGATTAAGTTTTACACTTTCCCCCACTCTGTGCAGTAGCACCACCTTTGTTGTAAATCAGGTGTGCATATACATGTGGGTATGTAACTAGACTTTTTCTTCTGTTCCATCACTATATTCATCTATATCATACTGTCTTGTCATTGTTATTTTATAGTAGTCTTAATTGATAATAGAACAAGTCTCCCATCTTGTTTTCGTTCAAGAGTCCCTTCAGTATTCTTGGTCCTTTGTTCTTTGGAATCAGCTTCTCACAAACAAACCTTTGGGATTTTGATAGGGACTCTATCAATATAAATTAATAATAAAACAATGAGAAGATTCTGAAAAGTAGAGAGGAGACATACCAAGTAGGGATCTCAGAATTGAACAACCTGGTTAGTGAGGTCTCTGGGTTTTCATTTTGCCTCATATATCCTGGCCTGGATGCTGAAGAAATCTGCAACTTGGAAAGGCCAGTTGGTCAGATGATAGAAGCCCCCTATAAAACCCGGTTCTCTCTAGTCAAAGAACCAGAAAATGGACAGCCCAGTAAAACAGAAAACTTTTACATAATAACTGCCCTACCCTAGCCAAACACCATGGAAAAAACTGCAACCCTACCTCTACCCTCAACCAGTAAAGACCTAGTGAGGAACACACACTTGTATCTCACCTAGCTGTAAGAAGGCATGCCTTCTCCTCCTTTTAGGACCCATTGAAGAGCCATTGGTAATGACTCTTCCCTTTATGCCATTAGAGGTCACACAGGGAGTTGGACATCCATCTGTATCCAGCAATGAAGAGATGGCCCTTTCCTTTCCTAGCAGAGGTTTCTCTCAATTTCAGAGGTCAAGTGCAGAGATGGGGACTTTCATAACCTCCCATATCTATAAAGCCTCCCATACCCTCTCCACTATGTCAAGAGAGGCCAAGTGAGGAACAGAAACAAGATCATGCTCCAGTTCCCAACCAAGGTGGTATCAGCAGAGGTCTTTGGGGAGCCCAAGCTTTCACCCCCAGTGATAATGAGGTGCCCCTTACCAACCAGGATATCATCAGAGACTGGACCTCCATCCCCAGCTGGGAAGTACTGAGGAATACACCACCTAAAATGTCCAGAATGTAATTCAAAATCATTCATCATACCTAGCAACCAGAAACACCTCAACGTGTATGAAAAAAAGATAGCAAGAGAAGCTAACAGCAAGCTGAAACAGCCATTCAAACTATATGATAGTAGTTTAAAGTAGCTATCATTAAAAATGCTTCAAGAAGCATTTACAAACAGGCTTGAAACAATGAAAAACAAGAACATCTCAAGAGTGAAGTAGAAATTCTCATCAAAGAAATAGAAGATATAAAATAGAACCAAATGGAAATTTTAACAAAAAAATAACAGCTTTGTGTTCCCACCACAAAGGATGTCATCAGTGCCCACCACTCAATTTAATGTCAAGACTGGTGATACCAAGCATCCCCCAGGAGGGGAAGAAAGGTTTAACACTTACATAATGAAATAGAGAACCTAGAAATGGATTTACGAGTATGAAAAATAACTGATTTTTGAAAAAGGTGTATAACAGTTCAGTAGAGGAGACAAGTAGTACTGGAAAAATTGGAGATCCCTAGGCAAAAAAAAAAAAATGAACCTAAGCCCCACACTTTATACAAAAATTAACTTGAAATAAATCACAGATAGTGATGAAAAGGTAAAACTTTAAGAAGAAACCATAAGATAAAATCTTAGAGTGTTTAAACTTAGAACTTGCTGAAGAGTTTTTAGACATGTTATCAAAAACATGGTCCTTAAAAGAAAACACCAGTAGATTAAACTGCATCAAAATTAAGAACTTTGCCTTTGTGAAAGACCCTATGAAGGGGGTTAAAAAAAACACCATGATACAGACCAGAAGGAAGTATTTATAAAACCATGTTTTTGACAAAACACTGATATCTTGAATATATAAGGATTTTTGTTGAGGCTCAACAGTAGAAAAATAATTCAATTAGAAAAGAGGCAAAAGACATGAACAGACATTTCACAGAAACGAATAAATGGATAGCAAATAAGCACATATAAAGATGTTCAACATCATTAACCATTAGGGAAATAGAGATTGAAACCCTGATAAGATACACATCTATTAGAACAGCTAAAATTAAAAAATACCAAGTGCTGACAACGATGCAGAGAAATTGGATCGCTCATATAGTACTAGTATATCTCTCATATAGTACTGTGAATATAAAGTGGTACAGCATTCTTGGAAGCAGTTGGTAGTTTCTTTTAAAGAAAGTTTATGCTTCCCATACAACCCAGCCATCTTACTCTTGGACATTTATCTCATAGAAATTAAATTTATGTTTATCCCAAACAGTTACATCTGTACATGAGTGGTGATAACAGCTTTTTTTTAATAGCTACAAACTGCAACAAAAAAATTTTCTTCAATAGCTGAATGGTTAATCCATACTATAGAATACTACTCAAGAATAAAGAAGATATACAGGCTTTTGCTATATGCAGTGCCCTAGCATTGTGACCTCAGATTTCTCATCTAGAGTTGGAGCCTAGACTTGCCTTTCCTCCTACATCCTGTGTTGCTATTTAAATGAGTTTAAAGATCTGTATGCAGATCAAGAAGCAACAGTTAGAAATGAACATGGAATAACAGACTGGTTCCAGATTGGGAAAGGAGTATGTCAAGGCTGTTATTGTCACCCTGCTTATTTAACTTATATGCAGAGTACATCATGAGAAACGCTGGGCTCGATGAAGCACAAGCTGGAATCAAGATTGCTGGGAGAAATATCAATAACCTCAGATATGCAGATGACACCACCCTTATGGCAGAAAGCAAAGAATAACTAAAGAGCCTTTTTGATGGAAGTGAAAGAGGAGAGTGAAAAAGTTGGCTTAGAGCTCAACATTCAGAAAATGAAGATCATGGTATCCAGTCCCATCACTTCATGGCAAATAGATGGGGAAACAGTGGAAACAGTGGCTGACTTTATTTTTGGGGGCTCCAAAATCACTGCAGATGGTGAATGCAGCCATGAAATTAAAAGACGCTTACTCCTTGGAAGAAAAGCTATGACCAACCTAGACAGCATATTAAAAAGCAGAGACATTACTTTGCCAGTAAAAGTCCATGTAGTCAAAGCTATGGTTTTTCCAGTAGTTATGTATGGATATGAGAGTTGGACTGTAAAGAAAGCTGAGCACTGAAAAATTGATGCTTTAGAACTGTGGTGTTGGAGAAGACTCTTGAGAGTCCCTTGGACTGCAAGAAGATCCAACCAGTCCATCCTAAAAGAAATCAGGCCCCAGTGTTCATTGGAAGGACTGATGCTGAAGCTGAAACTCCAATACTTTGGCCACCTGATGCGAAGAACTGACTCATTTGAAAGACCCTGATGCTGGGAAAGATTGAAGATGGGAGGAGAAGGGGATGACAGAGAATGAAATGGTTGGATGGAATCACTGACTCGATGGACATGAGTTTGAGTAAGTTCCAGGAGTTGGTGATGTCAGGGAAGCCTGTCCTGCTGGGGACGCAGAGTCAGACACAACTGAACGACTGAACTGAAAGATCAAAAAGGATTATCAGTTGGCTTATATTTTGCTGGCCACTTTGCTTATTGCTTGTCTCTGAATTTGTTTGTTTGGGCTGCAACGCAAGACTTGTGGGATCTTAGTTTCCCAACTAGGGATCAAACCCGGGTCCCCAGCAGTGAAAGCCCAGAATCCTAACAACTGGTCCACCGGGGAAATCCCTCTGAATTCTTGCTTTACTTTATTTTTGGCCTCAGAATTTACCGTAACACTTTCTCACATTTAAAACATGATTTAAATGTGCTTACTTCAAAGTATATTTCTGGATTTCTCATGAGTAGTAACACTGGAAATGGAAGCCTCTTTTTAATTTTAGGTCCAGTTAATTTGATACCAACCACTGGATCATGGGAAAAGCAAGAGAATTCCAGAAAAACATCTATTTCTGCTTTATTGACTATGCCAAAGCCTTTGACTGTGTGGATCACAATAAACTGTAGAAAATTCTGAAAGAGGTGGGAATACCAGACCACCTGATCTGCCTCTTGAGAAATTTGTATGCGGGTCAGGAAGCAATAGTTAGAACTGGACATGGAACAACAGACTGGTTCCAAATAGGAAAAGGAGTTCGTCAAGGCTGTATATTGTCACCCTGTTTATTTACCTTATATGCAGAGTACATCATGAGAAACGCTGGACTGGAAGAAACACAAGCTGGAATCAAGATTGCCGGGAGAAATATCAATAACCTCAGATATGCAGATGACACCACCCTTATGGCAGAAAGCGAAGAGGAACTCAAAAGCCTCTTGATGAAAGTGAAAGTGGAGAGTGAAAAAGTTGGCTTAAAGCTCAACATTCAGAAAACAAAGATCATGGCATCCGATCCCATCACTCCATGGGAAATAGATGGGGAAACAGTGGAAACAGTGTCAGACTTTATTTTTCTGGGCTCCAAAATCACCACAGATGGTGACTGCAGCCATGAAATTAAAAGACGCTTACTCCTTGGAAGGAAAGTTATGACCAACTTAGATAGCATATTCAAAAGCAGAGACATTACTTTGCCAACAAAGGTTTGTCTAGTCAAGGCTATGGTTTTTCCAGTGGTCATGTATGGATGTGAGAGTTGGACTGTGAAGAAGGCTGAGCGCCAAAGAATTGATGCTTTTGAACTGTGGTGTTGGAGAAGACTCTTGAGAGTCCCTTGGACTGCAAGGAGATCCAACCAGTCCATTCTGAAGGAGATCAGCCCTGGGATTTCTTTGGAAGGAATGATGCTAAAGCTGAAACTCCAGTACTTTGGCCACTTCATGCGAAGAGTTGACTCATTGGAAAAGATTCTGATGCTGGGAGGGATTGGGGGCAAGAGGAGAAGGGGACGACAGGGGATGAGATGGTTGGATGGCATCACTGACTCGATGGACGTGAGTCTGAGTGAACTCCAGGAGTTGGTGATGGACAGGGAGGCCTGGTGTGCTGCGATTCATGGGGTTGCAAAAATTCGGACACGACTGAGCGACTGATCTGATCTGATCTTATCTGAAGGTAACTAATTGGAGAACGAAATGGCAACACACTCCAGTATTCTTGCCTGGAAAATCTCATGGACAGAGGAGTCTGGTAGGCTATAGTCTATGGGGTTGCAAGAGTGGGACACTATTTAGTGAGCAACTTAGCTCACATACATGGTAACTAATATTGGTAATTTGGTAGTTCTGATTTGGATCTTTTTACAGTAGTCAGTACATGACCAGCACATAATATTAATTGAGTCTTAATGATTAAAGAATTGATTAATTAATTTAAAATCAAGTAAATAAAAATGAAAAATAAAAATACCTTGAGAAATGAAACATGTTTCATTTATAGGAAAGTATTTATTTTAAAGGAAGTTCCCATCTTAGGAGTCTATGGTATTTGTGTTAATAAATCAGTTTTTTTACTTTAAGGACATGGTTTATATATTGGTAGGTGGGTTCTTTACCACTGAGCCACAAAGGAAGCCCATATATAATTTAATATAACGTATATGTCTGTCAATATAAAAGATATGGCTCAATGTCAGAATAACAATCAGTTAAATTTTTACTTTCCTTCAATTGAATTGGATTTTTTGAAAAAGGTTCTTTTATTTAAAGATATAATTTTCTAGATTGATATTGTTCCTGTTCCCTGGCAATAAATTCTTAAGACGATATATTTTATTGTTAGGATTTGTAATATTTTTTAATATAAATTAATTTATTTTAATTTGAGGCTAATTACTTTACAATATTGTATTGGTTTTGCCATACATCAACATGAATCTGCCATGTGTGTACACATGTTCCCCATCCTGACCCACCCTCCCACCTCCCTCCCCATACCATCCCTCTGGGTCATCCTAGTGCACCAGCCCTGAGCATCCTGTATCATGCATCAAACCTGGACTGGCGATTCGTTTCACATATGATACTATACATGTTTCAATGCCATTCTCCTATATCATCCCACCCTCGCCCTCTCCCACAGAGTCCAAAAGACTGTTCTATACATCTGTGTCTCTTTTGCTGTCTCACATACAGGGTTATTGTTACCATATTTCTAAACTCCATATATATATGCATTAGTATACTGTATTGGTGTTTTTCTTTCTGGCTTACTTCACTCTGTATAATAGGCTCCAGTTTCATCCACCTCATTAGAACTGATTCAAATGTATTCTTTTTAATGGCTGAGTAATACTCCATTGTGTATATGTACCACAGCTTTCTTATCCATTCATCTGCTGATGGACATCTAGGTTGCTTCCATGCCCTGGCTATTATAAACAGTGCTGCGATGAACATTGGGGTACACGTGTCTCTTTCAATTCTGGTTTCCTCAGTGTGTATGCCCAGCAGTGGGATTGCTGGATCATATGGCACTTCTATTTCCAGTTTTTTAAGGAATCTCCACACTGTTCTCCATAGTGGCTGTACTAGTTTGCATTCCCACCAACAGTGTAAGAGGGTTCCCTTTTCTCCACACCCTCTCCAGCATTTATTGCTTGTAGACTTTTGGATCGCAGCCATTCTGACTGGCATGAAATGGTACCTCATGTGGTTTTGATTTGCATTTCTGTGATAATGAGTGATGTTGAGCATTTTTTCATGTGTTAGCCATCTGTATGTCTTCTTTGGAGAAATGTCTATTTAGTTTTTTGGCCCATTTTTTGATTGGGTCGTTAATTTTTCTGGAATTGAGCTGCAGGAGTTGCTTGTATATTTTTGAGATTAATCCTTTGTCAGTTGCTTCATTTGCTATTTTTTCTCCCATTCTGAAGACTGTCTTTTCACCTTGCTTAGAGTTTCCTTTGTTGTGCAAAAGCTTTTAATTTTAATTAGGTCCCATTTGTTTGTTTATTTTTGCTTTTATTTAGAATATTCTGGGAGGTGGGAATCTTCTAATATCCTCTAATATTCATAGAGGATCCTGCTGTGATTTATGTCAGAGAGTGTTTTTGCCTATGTTCTCCTCTAGGAGTTTTATAGTTTCTGGTCTTACATTTAGATCTTTAATCCATTTTGAGTTTATTTTTGTGTATGGTGTTAGAAAGTGTTCTAGTTTCATTCTTTACAAGTGGTTGACCAGTTTTCCCAGAACCACTTGTTAAAGAGATTGTCTTTTCTCCATTGTATATTCTTGCCTCCTTTGTCAAAGATAAGGTGTCCATAGGTGCATGGATTTATCTCTGGGCTTTATTTCTTATTCCTTTGATCTGTATTTCTGTCTTGTGCCAGGACCATACTGTCTTGATGACTGTGGCTTTGTAGTAGAGCCTGAAGTCAGGCAGGTTGATTCCTCCAGTTCCATTCTTCTTTCTCAAATTCAAGGCTTTTTGTATTTCCATACAAATTGTGAAATTATTTGTTCTAGTTCTGTGAAAAATACCGTTGGTAGCTTAATAGGGATTGCATTGAATCTATAGATTGCTTTGGGTAGTATACTCATTTTCACTATATTGATTCTTCCAATCCATGAACATGGTATATTTCTCTGTCTATTAGTGTCCTCTTTGATTTCTTTCACCAGTGTTTTATAGTTTTCTATATATAGGTCTTTAGTTTCTTTAGGTAGATATATTCCTAAGTATTTTATTCTTTTCGCTGCAATGGTGAATGGAATTGTTTCCTTAATTTCTCTATTTTCTCATCATTAGTGTATAGGAATGCAAGGGATTTCTGTGTGTTGATTTTATATCCTGCAACTTTACTCTATTCATTGATTAGCTCTAGTAATTTCCTGGTGGAGTCTTTAGGGTTTTCTATGTAGAGGATCATGTCATCTGCAAACAGTGAGAGTGTTACTTCTTCTTTTCCAATCTGGATTCCTTTTATTTATTTATTTTTTTCCTGCTCTGATTGCTGTGGCCAAAACTTCCAAAACTATGTTGAATAGTAGTGGTGAAAGTGGGCACCCTTGTCTTGTTCCTGACTTTAGGGGAAATGCTTTCAATTTTTAACCATTGAGGATAATGTTTGCTGTGGGTTTATCATATATGGCTTTTATTATGTTGAGATATGTTCCTTCTATTCCTGCTTTCTGGAGAGTTTTTATCATAAATGGATGTTGAATTTTGTCAAAGGCTTTCTCTGCATCTATTGAGATAATCATATGGCTTTTATTTTTAAATTTGTTAATGTGGTGTATTACACTGATTAATTTGTGGATATTGAAGAATCCTTGCATCCCTGGGATAAAGCCCACTTGGTCATGGTATATGATCTTTTTAATGTGTTGTTGGATTCTTAAACAATCCTTAAAACAATCCTTAAAACAATCCTCAAAAGGATTTTTGCATCTATGTTCATCAGTGATACTGGCGTATAGTTTTCTTTTTTTGTGGCATCTTTGTCAGGTTTTGGTATTAGGGTGATGGTGGCCTCATAGAATGAGTTTGGAAGTTTACCTTCCTCTGCAATTTTCTCGAAGAGTTTGAGTAGGATAGTTGTTAGCTCTTCTCTAAATTTTTGGTAGAATTCAGCTGTGAAGCCAGCTGGACCTGGGCTTTTGTTTGCTGGAAGATTTCTGATTACAGTTTCAGTTTCTGTGCTGGGTCTGTTAAGATTTTCTATATCTTCCTGGTTCAGTTTTAGAAAGTTGTACTTTTCTAAGAATTTGTCCATTTCTTCCAAGTTGTCCATTTTATTGACATATAGTTGCTGATAGTAGTCTCTTATGATCCTTTGTATTTCTGTGTTGTCTGTTGTGATCTCTCCATTTTCACTTCTAATTTTATTGATTTGATTTTTCTCCTTTTGTTTCTTGATGAGTCTGGCTAATGATTTGTCAATTTTATTTATTCTCTCAAAGAAGCAGCTTTTGGCTTTGTTGATTTTTGCTATGGTCTCCTTTGTTTCTTTTGCATATATTTCTGCCCTAATTTTTAAGATTTCTTTCCTTCTACTAACCCTGGGGTTCTTCATTTCTTCCTTTTCTAGTTGCTTTAGATGTAGAGTTAGGGTATTTATTTGACTTTTTTCTTGTTTCTTGAGGTGTGCCTGTGTTGCTATGAACCTTCCCCTTAGCCCTGCTATTACAGTCTCCCACAGGTTTTGGTTGTTGTGTTTTCATTTTCATTCGTTTCTATGCATATTTTGATTTCTTTTTTGATTTCTTCTGTGATTTGTTGGTTATTCAGCAGCGTGTTGTTTAGCCTCCATATTGGAGGCTGGAATGTTGGAATTTTTAATAGTTTTTCTCCTGTAATTGAGATTTAATCTTACTACATTGTGGTCAGAAAAGATGTTTGGAATGATTTCAATTTTTTTGAATTTACTAAGGCTAGCTTTATGGCCCAGGATGTGATCTATCCTGGAGAAGGTTCCGTGTGCACTTGAGAAAAAGGTGAAATTCATTGTTTTGGGGTGAAATGTCCTATAGATATCAATTAGGTCTAACTGGTCCATTGTATCATTTAAAGTTTGTGTTTCCTTGTTAATTTTCTGTTTCGTTGATCTATCCAATAGTGTGAGTGGGGTATTAAAGTCTCCCACTATTATTGTGTAATTGTTAATTTCCCCTTTCATACTTGTTAGCATTTGTCTTACATATTGCGGTGCTCCTATGTTGGGTGCATATATATTTATAATTGTTATATCTTCTTCTTGGATTGATCCTTTGATTGCTATGTAGTGTCCTTCTTTGTCTCTTTTCACAGCCTTTGTTTTAAATCTATTTTATCTGATACGAGTATTGCTACTCCTGCTTTCTTTTGGTCTCTATTTGCATGGAATATCGTTTTCCAGCCCTTCACTTTCAGTTTGTATGTGTCCCTTGTTTTGAGGTGGTCTCTTGTAGACAACATATATAGGGGTCTTGTTTTTGTATCTTTTCAGCCAGTCTTTTCTTTTGGTTGGGGCATTCAACCCATACCAAAAAGCAAAGATTAAAAATCTAGAGTAGAGGTTGGATTTTCAAAAATACAAGATAAAGAAAAAAGAAAAAAAAGTCACAAGAATTATAAAATATATATACGAAGTTTGCTTTAAAAAGTAGGGTCTCATTTTTTTTTGCAAAGTAATAGGTTATAAAAATGAAAATTCAAGGAGAAATAGAGGACTTAAAAATAAAAAAAAATTTTTTTAATTAAAGAATGATAGTAAAAATAGTAAAAATATATCTAGGACTTTCTCTGGTGTTGTTGTGGGCAGTGTGGGGTCAGTTCATTTTCGGATAGTTCCTTGATCCGATTTATCTTTCTCAAGATCTGTAGGCCCCTTCCTATGTAGTCGGTACTAACTGCAGGGTTTTAATCAATTGCACCTGTCACTTCCAAGGAGGATCCCTCTGTTTTAGCTCCTTCTGTTTGCTGGTCTCTTCAGTGTCTGATTCCACCCTGACAAAAGGGGGCGGTGGTGGCCACTTTTTTAGGCTCAGTTGTTCAGTCTTGCTGTGGGGAAGAGAGGGACGCTGCAAACAAATAACACTGGCGTGTGCTCGCAGTGTCTTGGCCACACTGGGTTTGCCCCCACTCGTAGCGTGTGTGCTGTTCCTGTCTACACTGCTTAGGCTCTAGGTTGCTCTGCCGGGAACTGTCCGAGGCCAGCCTTGGGTTGTATGCACCTCCCAGGTCTAAGCCGCTCAGGTTCAGGCACTCGGGTAGTCCTCAGAGGTGCAGACTCAGTTGTGCCTGCGTTTTGTGCCCTTCCCAGGTCTGAGCAGCTCAGGTGATGAGGTGTTTGGCGAGCGTGTTCGCTGCGATTTATCACCTTCCCCATCCCTGCTGCTCGGTTTTCTGGGTGTACAACCGGCACACCTTCTCAGGCGGATGTTGACTGTCCAGCATCCCAAGAAGTCTTGGTTAGCAATGAAGCCTGCTTGCAATTTGGTAGATAATGCCTCTCTGGGGCCGTGATTGCCCCCTTCCGGCTCTGGCTGCCCTCGCCTGCCTGTCACCAGACAGGGGGATGGGCCGGGCTAGCTCTGCTCAGTCCTTTGTTCTGTGAGCGGGCCTGACAGTGTCTTAGGTTAGGGCTTTTCTCGGGTAGCTATCCCACAGTCTGGTTTGCTATCCCTAGTTAGTTCCCTCAGATTGCCCTTGGGGCATTCAGGCCCGGTCCTTACACTAACCAATGCGGCCTGTGCCTCCCGGCCCAGCCCCTGCTTGCTAGTGGTGGGTGCAGGCATCTACGCTGCTTCTCCGCTGGTGGAGTTACCGTTGGGCACCTAATCTGTGGGTTTTAATTATTTATTTATTTTTCCTCCCAGTTATGTTGCCTTCTGAGGTTCCAAAGCTCGCCACAAATTCGCCAGTGAGAGTGTTTCCTGGTATTTGGAAACTTCTCTCTTTTTTAAGACTCTCTTCCCAGGACGGAGCTCCATCCCTACCTCATTAGTCTCTCTTTTTATCTTTATATTTTTTCCTACCTCCTTTCGAAGACAATGGGCTGCTTTTCTGGGTGCCTGATGTGCTCTGCTGGCATTCAGAAGTTGTTTTGTGGAATTTACTCAGCATTCAAATGTTCTTTTGATGAATTTGTGGGGGAGAAAATGATCTCCTTGTCCTATTCCTCTGTCATCTTAGGACTGCCCGCCCCCCCCCACCAGGATTTGTAATATTTTGAAACACATTCCTATTTAAATTTTTGTTTTGGGAAAGCTTTTATAGACTGGTGAAACAGTTTGGAACAAAGTCAAAATGGTTTCATTTTATTTAGCCTCAGTGTATTGCAATGTCATGAGGAAAACATACAGCTTCAAGGAGAATCACATTATTATCATCACCATTATTTTAACTTCATTTGCTGGAATTACTTATAACTCTACAACAGAGAACAGTATTTTAGAAAAGGAGCTAGATTCCCAAAGAATGTTATAAAATATTGTTATTTTATTTTTGATGCTTCTACTGTTTTAATCCTAACTGTTTAAACTGTCCTTTAGGTTAAATTACTACTTTTGTGTGATTTTTGTACTTTTATCTTCTGCCTTCTAGGTCAACTTTAGTGCACTGTTATGTTCATTTATGAGTTCTTGACATCAGTTATAGATTTTTATTGTCCAGATTTGTTTTACTATGCATAAATACATACCTTTCTAAGTAAATAAATAATATATATTTTGTTGGTTCACTTGAAATTATCATCAGTTATAATCTAATTTTTATGGAACTTTCAAATTTAGAATTATTTTCACAAGAATGCCAAAAAATCAGCTCTTCAAAAGAAGAATAGCAGTATTCAAAAGACTTCACATACAGCAGGTCCTACCAGAGGTAAGAATATATATGAAATTAACAATGTATTTTTAACTTAACAAGATTTTTAAAAAATTATTAAAAACCTTATTTTTATATAGTTAACAGAGAAAAGTGGAAAAATATAACTGCCCAGAAATCAAATAGTAATGTTATTTTATTACGAGAACGGATTATATCCTTGCAACAGCAAAACAGTGTGCTTTTGAATGCCAAAAAAGCAGCAGAACTGGCTGTTAAAGAATATAAAGAAGTCAACGAAAAGCTCCTGCATCAGCAGCAAGTGTCTGATCAACGATTTCAAACAAGCAGACAGACAATAAAGGTAAGGGAACTTCAAAATAAATTATAGTAGACTGTATTATAAACATGGGTATTTTGTTTTACATTTGTTTTGAAGTTTATATTTGTGTTAGACATGCCTATGAGTTTAAAAATTCCTAGGTACTGCTAAACTGGTGTAGTGTTTAATATCTAGATTTCTTAAATAAGGTCTTATTAAGGAGAACTCCAAATCTTTTGACACATTACTAGAATTCCTTTTCCACATAGATTTTTTCTTTATTTTAGCCTTTTAATATATTTATTCTGTTGTATCTTAGATTTTTAAGGTAGACTTCAACTATTCATTTAGCTTATCCATTTGCCCATTCTAAAACTTCCCATTTATTACTATAAGTCACAGTATTAACTAGTAATTGCCCTAGTTCTTTGCAAATACTTGTATAAAATGTGAACCTTTAAGGCAAATATCTATATTAATGTGTTTCTGTAACATATATGCTTTTACTCAGGTGAGTCGAGTTTTCTTCAACTTATTAGACACGTTATACCTACTGTTCGGAGAAGGCAATGGCACCCCACTCCAGTACTCTTGCCTGGAAAATCCCATGGATGGAGGAGCCTCGTAGGCTGAAGTCCATGGGGTCGCTAAGAGTCGGACACAACTGAGCGACTTCACTTTAACTTTTCACCTTCATGCATTGGAGAAGGAAATAGCAACCCACTCTAGTGTTCTTGCCTGGAGAATCCCATGGATGGGGGAGCCTGGTGGGCTGCCGTCTATGGGGTTGCACAGAGTCGGACATGACTGAAGCGACTTAGCAGCAGCAGCAGCATACTTACTGTTGGTTATCATAGTTTAATCTTAAGACAAATGAAAAAGAAAAGGTTATTCCTTAAGTCTCCATTCTTTTCTTAAAAAATTTTATTAAAGTATTTACATTAACAGTGTTGTGTTAATTTCTGCTGTACAACAAAGAGACTGAATTATACATATGTATTCTTTTTCATATTCTTTTCCATTATGGCTTATCACAAGCTATTGAATATAGTTCCTTGTGCTATGCAGTAGAACCTTGTTTATTCATCCTGTACATAATAGTTTGTATTTTCTATTCCAAAACTCCCAATCTTTCCCTCCTCTACCCCTCTACCCTTTAGCAACCACAAGTCTGATGTATGTGTCTGTGAGTCTGTTTTGTTTCATAGATATGTTTTTGTGTGTCATATTTTAGGTTTCGCATATAAGTGAAAGTCATACACCATATTATATGGTGTATGACTTTCTCTTTCTAACTAACTTCATTTAGTATGATAAGCTCTAGGTTCAGCCATGTTGCCGCAAATAGCATTGTTTCATTCTTTTTAATGACTGAGTAATATTCCATTGCACACGCAAGCGTGTGTGTGTGTGTGTGTTCAGTTGCTCAGTTGTGTCTGATTCTGCGACCCCATGAACTGTAGCCCACCAGGCTCCTCTGTCCATGGAATTTTCCAGGCAAGAGTACTACAGTGGGTTGCCGTTTCCTCCTCCAGGGGATCTTCCTGCCCTAGAGATCGAACCTGCTTTTCCTGTGGCTCCTATATATATCTATATAGATATAGATATATCTTCTTTACTCCTCAAGTTAATGGACATGTAGGTTATTTCCATGTCTTGGCTATTGTGAATAGTGCTGCTCTGAAATAGGAGTGTGTATCAGTTCATTTCAGTTCAGACACTCAGATGTGTCTGACTCTTTGTGGCCCCTGGGACTGCAGTAAGCCAAGCCTCCCTGTCCATCGCTAACTCCTGGACTTTACTCAGACTCATGTCCATTGAGTCAATGATGCCATCCAACCATCTCATCCTCTGTCTTCCCCTTCTTCTCTGGCCTTCAGTCTTTGCCAGCATCAGGTTCTTTTCAAATGAGTCAGTTCTTCACATCAGGCGGCCAAAGTATTAGAGTTTCAGCTTTAGCATCAGTCATTCCAATGAATATTTAGGACTGATTTCTTTTAGGATGGACTGGTTGGATCTTCTTGCAGTGCAAGGGACTCTCAAGAGTCTTCTCCAACATCACAGTTCAAAAGCATCAATTCTTCTGCGCTTAGCTTTCTTTATAGTCCAACTCTCACATCCATACATGACTACTGGAAAAACCATAGCTTTGACTAGACGGACCTTTGTTGGAAATGTCTCTGCTTTCTAATATGGTGTCTAGGTTGGTCATAGCTTTTCTTCCAAGGAGTAAGCATCTTTTAGTTTCATGGCTGCAGTCACCATCTGCAGTGATTTTGGAGCCCCCCAAAATAAAGTCAGTCAATGTTTCCACTGTTTCCCCATCTATTTGCCATGATGTGATGGGACCGGATGCCATAATCTTCATTTTCTGAATGCTGAGTTTTAAGCCAACTTTTTCACTCTCCTCTTTTACCTTCATCAAGAGGCTTTTTAGTTCCTCTTCACTTTCTGCCATAAGGATGGTGTCATCTGCATATCTGAGGTTATTGATATTTCTCCCGGCAATCTTGATTCCAGCTTGTGCTTCCTCCAGCCCAGCATTTCTCATGATGTACTCTGCATATAAGGTAAATTAGCAGGGTGACAATATACAACCTTGACCTACTCCTTTTCCTATTTGGAACCAGTCTGTTGTTCCATGTCCAGTTCTAACTATTGCTTCCTGACCTGCATACAAATTTCTCAAGAGGCAGGTCAGGTGGTCTGGTATTCCCGTCTCTTTCAGTATCTTCCACAGTTTATTGTGATCCACACAGTCAAAGGCTTTGGCATAGTCAATAAAGCAGAAATAGATATTTTTCTGGAACTCTATTGCTTTTTCCATGATCCAGCGGATGTTGGCAATTTGATCTCTGGTTCCTCTCCCTTTTCTAAAACCAGCTTGAACAACAGGAAGTTCACGGTTCACGTATTGCTGAAGCCTGGCTTGGAGAATTTTGAGCATTACTTTACTAGCATGAGATGAGTGCAATTGTGTGGTCATTTGAGCATTCTTTGGCATTTCCTTTCTTTGGGATTGGAATGAAAACTGACCTTTTCCAGTCCTGTGGCCACTGCTTAGTTTTCCAAATTTGCTGGCATATTGAGTGCATGAGAGGTATTGGTCTGTAATTCTGAATCAAAGAATTAGGAAGTATTTTCTCTGCTTCTATCCTCTTAAAGAGATTGCAGAGAATAGCATTATTTCTTCCTTACAAGTTTAGTAAAAATTAAATAGTGACCCTATCTGGACTTGATACTTTTTATTTTAGAGGTTATTAATTGTTTATCCTATTTTTTAAATAAACATAGGCCTGTTCATGGAGAAGGCAATGGCAACCCACTCCAGTACTCTTGCCAGGAAAATCCCATGGACGGAGGAGCCTGGTGGGCTGTAGTCCATGGGGTCGCTAAGAGTTGGACATGACTGAGCGACTTCCCTTTCCCTTTTCACTTTCATGCATTGGAGAAGGAAATGGCAACCCACTCCAGTGTTCTTGCCTGGAGAATCCCAGGGACGAAGGAGCCTGGTGGGCTGCTGTCTATGGGGTTGCACAGAGTCGGACACGACTGAAGTGACTTAGCAGTAGCAGTAGCAGGCCTGTTCAGATTTTCTGGGCTTCCCAGGAGGCACACTGGTAAATAATCTGCCTGCCAGTGCAGGAGACATAAGAGATGCAAGTTCAATTTGTGGGTTGGAAAGATCCCCTGGGTTAGGAAATGACAACCCATTCCAGTATTCCTGGCTGGAAAATTCCGTAGACAGAGGAGCCTGGCAGGCTATAGTCCATGGGATTACAAAGAATCAGATACAACTGAGCACACATGCACACACATTCAGATTGCCCACATCTTCTTGTGAGTTTTGGCAAATTATATCTCTTAAGGAATTGGTCCGTTTCTTCTAGGTTATCAAATTTGTGGGCATAGATTTCTTTGTATTATTCTTTTGTTAATTTAAAGTCCAAGTCTCTGTGGTTATATCCCCTCTTTCATTTTGTACATATTAGTATATATTTATATTTCATATCACATTAAATTTAAGGCACCTAAAATATCATAACATTTTAAGGCATTTAGAATTTTTAGAGCATTTTCATATAGTTTTAAAAATTGATATACCTGAAATCTCCTTGATTTAATTCAGATAGGAATTATTATTCTATTTTTATATAGAAAGAAACAGAAACTATATGTGAGTGACTTATCCAAGACTCATGGTGTCAGTAGTAGGTCTGATACCTGAACCTTATATTTTTACTACAGAGTACTCTAATTATCCTACACAGATTTTTAGGAAATTTTAAGATATTGATTTTACATTTTGCCCCTTTAAAGTACAGTAGAATTAAATTTAAGACATAATAATGTGATCTCAAAGTTTTGAACTCACATATACTTACATTTAAGAAGTAGAATTTTAATATTTTTATTAGTTGCATTGGAATAGAAGTTTAATATTTTACAAAAATTTTCAACTTCAGTGATTCAGCTTCTGTGATTTCCACAGCCAGACAATGTAAACACACAGAAAACTTAATATATTGTATTTAAATTGACATCTGTCTGAAAAACATTTGAAATTATCTGCATCAGTACTTATTTAATCATTATTCTGTAGTCTCATTCTATAGCACTTAAACATACCTAATGTAAAATAAATTATTGCCTCTCATCAAGATACCAGTTTTATATGTCTACTTTAAATTTCTCCAATGACTGTTTCCAAGAGTCATTCCTACTCTAGTCTGTATTACTAATATTTTTACAATACACTTCTCTTTCAACTGTTAACTCTTAGTAGTTAATACCACTAAGATTAGCAGAATTTCCTATCTCAGCCAATCCTGTTATTCCTTTGTAGGTGACGCTTAAAACTACATGTCCTTTTATGTGTTCTGTTTCACTATAGAAGATATTTTCTTTTGATTTTCTGTCACCACTAACTCACCATGTACCAAAAATAATAATAATAATAAAGAACAAATCTTCCCAAACAATCCTCTCCCAAAATATTGCTGCAGAACCACCTTTGACTCTTTATTTTTTGACCTCTAAATCAACAACCAAATTCTATTGTTCATCCCTCTTAATTTCTATTTCTAGTGACACCAGTTATTTATTTTTCCTTGAGTACTGATATATTCTCCTGGCTGGCTTGTCTAGTCTTTTTATTTCTTTCCATGTATTACTGCCAGAATAATTTTGCTAGAATTTGAATTTTATCATGTATCTTCAGGAACCTGCAATTGATTTCCATTTGAAGACCAAACAAGTCAGCAAAATCTTCAAGATTTTACCTGATATATGCTATTGTTTTAGTCCTCTGTTTCCTGACACAAGCCCCTGAGAGTATCCCCTGTCCTATAAAACACTCACAGTCTATGCTGAATGCATGTATTCTTTCAAATCTTATTTTATATGTTTTCAATAATAATGGAAGTACAGGTAATATTAGCTGATGCTTTTTGTGTACTAATATGCTAGGTACTCTTCCACGCACTTTGTTTGTATTAACTCATTAACATAAATGATGCCTTAGTGAGATAGATACTATGTCTGATTTTATTGTACAGATAGGGAAAGTGAGGCAGAGGGAATAACATGCCCAAGGTAATAGAACTCATAAGTGGCAGAACTGGGGTTCGAGCCCAGGCAGCCTGATTCCAGAAGCTGTGCTCTTAAGCCTTATGCTGTACTGCCTTCCCCAACACACACCAGCTAGTGTTTATTCAATGACTATTAGGCCTACTTTCTAAACATTTAATTATTTTTTATGGACTCTCTTTTTCAACCTTGTAAGGAAGATATTATCATTTTATATATAATGCAATTAAGGCTTAAAGAATTGAAACAAATTGCTTAAGATCAGCCTAAAGTTCATAGCTTTAAGTTATGACCTACATGTATCTCTTGATCCTAACTTCATAATCTTTCTATTTTTCTAAACTGAATTTTTATACAATTCTGCACTTAATAGTTTTATTTTTTTCTTTTTTCTTTTTTTTCTGTTTTTTTTAAATTTTATTTTATTTTTAAACTTTATATAATTGTATTAATAGTTTTAAAGTTTAACATTTGTTAGTTCTATTGCATCTAACAGCTAATTAAATCATCAAGGGCAGAAAACACATATACTTTTCTTGATAATTTTCACAGCATTTTGAATAATTGAGGGCATAGTACATTCTCAGTAAAAGGATAAAGGTTGCCTTATTGAACAGTTATTCCCAAGACACTGAGATGATAATGCATATTTTTAACCAAGATTTAAAAATTGCTTTCTACTTCAAGAATCTTCCTGTTTTCTTTACATCATTTTATATCCAGGAAGTCACTCCAAAGACTGGTTCACGGACTAGTTCCCTCATACAACATTTTCCAAAGCCTTTTTCCTTTTCTAAGTTTAAATGAAATAAAAGAAGAATTCTGTTGTAATCAGTGAAGTTTGAGGTAATAATTTGTCATATAAATGAAAGTATCCTATAGGCTTTTGTGATTAAGAGCTAGAGAATCAGTTTGAGAATTAGAAATGGAAGAATAGCTACACATCAGTCAAAATTGAGTGTTTATTCACACTGAGGAAGTGAAGGGATTGATGACATTGAAGGAGCTTACTTAAAAGGTGACAAAACCAATTAGTAAATAATTTAGTGTCATGAAAGTGTTGGAAGGTATGGTTTTGGTATGAGAGTTAATAATGTTAGTGGCGTGGTGCTTCCAAGGAGAATGAGGTGAACCATTTCCTGTTTGTCCCAAATCCTGCAAGGTCCAGTTTGCTTATTTATGTTGCCTTTTGAGTAACTATATGGGGCTTCCCGGATAGCTCAGTTGGTAAAGAATCTGCCTGCAATGCAGGAGACACTAGTTTGATTCCTGGGTCGGGAAGATCTGCTGGAGAAGGGATAGGCTACCCACTTCAGTATTCTTGGGCTTCCCTTGTGGTTCTGCTGGTAAAGAATCCACCTGCAATGTGGGAGACCTGGGTTCAATCCCTGGGATGGGAAAATCCCTGGAAAATTACATGGACCATATAGTCCATGTTGTCACAAAGAGTCGGACATGACTGAGCAACTTTCACACACTTGAGTAAATATAGGCATTTAATTTTCTGAATCTTTATTTGTACATTGGCTCTATATGTTTTCTAAAGGAAGAGTAAACTCCTTTTAGTTTCCCCAAAAGGTTATTTATCTATATTAACAATACTACTAACTAACCCACTGAGTTTTGAGTTCATAGAAGGAGGTATGACAGTATTTCTGAAACTTAGAGAAGAGATTCTTTACAAAATATGGTCTGAAAAACAAGACGTTTTACCCTAGACCATTGCTGTCTAAGAGGCTTTGATCTGCCTCTGCCTTAACTCCCCAATCGGAGTGCACCTAAGCAAGCCCACAACTCAAAAAAAAAGTGTTATAAGTATGTCCTTTCAGCATTCACATCATAAGTCTGCACTTTGAACATACACGTCGTAAGTCTGCACTTTGAACAGACATGCCATAAAGATGCACTTTCAATATATGTGTCGTAAGTATACACTGCTGTTACCTTCTCTGATATCTAGAATTACTGATAT
Organism: Bos indicus x Bos taurus; assembly: GCF_003369695.1. NCBI lineage: Eukaryota > Metazoa > Chordata > Mammalia > Artiodactyla > Bovidae > Bos > Bos indicus x Bos taurus. The sequence goes on along the minus strand of NC_040083.1, from coordinate 26,704,372 downwards.
CAATTATTGATATATAGAATTATTGATTCAAATATTATATTCAATTATATATTCAAATATTGAATTATTGATTCCCCTGCCCTCTGAATGAGTTACAACTAAATTCCACAACAGCAGATTTTGTCCTCAGAAACTTTTTTGGTAACATCCATCTTAAACAAAGCAAGGTCATTTTAGGATTTGAGTTTTCAAGTTTGCTTTGTCTCTTGTCCAGTTACATTAACCAATTAATCTTAAATTAGTTAATCAAACTATATACAGAACTTTTGCCAAATATCAGAATCTGCCATTAAAAGCAACAGAGCATAACCCATTCAACAAATATCTTGGGTTTTTAGGTTAATTTAGCATATAAACATTGAGCATAATTACTACTAAGGCTGAAGAGTCTTTCAGCAAACCCTGTAATTTTGCATTTTGTCAACTTCCATAAAACATTTTCATCTGTATAGATTCATACAATTCCTATTGTATCGTAAACTTATATTTGTCTTTGGTTTATATTTATTTACATAACCTTTATTTGAAAGATTGAAGGTGTTCATTGTACTTGGACCCATTTTTTTTCTGTAAGGAATTGTAGAATTTTAAATAGCCTCATTTCCATTTTTGTGATCTGTGCTCACGCCTGTAGTAATAACGAAGTAGAAAGCTAGTGCTCTCTTATTGTACTTCATTGTTAATCTCTAGAGTGTTCTTTTATCTTACCCCAGTAGCTTGTGTAGTAAACATTCCTTGTAGGGTATTCAGTTTATATATGTCAGATTCTCTAGGGCCATGGCTTTTGCCAGATGAAGCACTTTTGATTTTGAGGCTGATGAAACACAGTGCTATTATTGATCTGTGCATGACATAGCCTGTCTCTCTCCTAGCAGAGTGTAGCAACATTTATCCAGGAATTTGTGAAATGTCACTCGGATCATGTTCGCAAGGTGAACTGTGCAAAAACCAGGATCTGAGCTGAGAATCCATGTGGAATTGGACGTGACTGTCTTATTCCTACGTCCTATCTTCTAGATGAACCAAGTGATATTTATTAACAGAATGTCTGTGCCTTATATTAGACTTTGTTAGGAACTATTATTATCACTCAGAACACAATGTACTGTAAAATCATACTTCTTATACCATTTTCAGATTTACTTGTGATCTTACCACAGACAATATTAAGAAAATGTGACCTGAAAACATGAGTTGTGAATTTATTCTCTGTTAATAATGAATCAGTGTTATAATATATTACACAGTCTTACTTATATGCCTAGTAGTTTTTTCACTTTGCATCAATATACTTTTAGGTATCTCTCTTTAAAATATCACCATACCTGGAAGTGACAAAATATAACATTTTTCTCACTGTGAGATTATTATGATTTTTAAATATCCATATATTTTAGAGTTTGGTTTTAAATGCCTAATATATTGGCTTGCACATGGATAGATATGTGTGTTTGTATTTGTTATAATTCAGTTTAGCTTAATGCTCCTACTACATGTAAGACTCTCCAATAATGTGATATTCAGTAATAAATTAAACATGGTTCTTTCCCCCTGTACAAGATACAGTAGGGAAATTAGACATGTGGACTACTATACAGGGGAACTGTTATATGTATAGCTTGTACGTAAGGTATACCATGGACATGTAGTGGACAAAGACAAACTGGTTTTTCACTGAGGTCATTTTTTAATAAGGCCTTTAAAAGAGGTGGCATTTGGGCTTAGACATAAAGTTTGGTTTGATTTTGAAGATCCGTGTGTGGAACAAAATCATTAGAAGAAGGAAAGCTTGGAAAAGCATCAAAATGAAAAAATACTTTGTTGAGAGTAGTGAGTAATCTGATATATCTGTGGTTTTCAAGCCTAGCTGCATGCTATCCTCACATGGGGAGTTTTATAACCTTATGTGAAAGCATACCAACAGAGTTGGATAAAATATAACATATTCTTATAAATGCACACCAGAATTTGTCAAAAAATAAATGTAAAACCCTAGGGGCTAAAAGTCATTGGCAGCTTACCATTGTAACCAAGTGTAATTTGTCACTGAAATGAAAACAGCAAGCAAGCAGTAGGATAACTGAGTGTAAAATTTAGAGGGGAGGCCTGGGCTAGAGGTATGAATTTTAGAGTTAGGAGTATTTAAATTATATTCGGAGAAGGCAATGACAACCCACTCCCGTACTCTCGCCTGGAAAATCCCATGGATGGAGGAGCCTGGTAGGCTGCAGTCCATGGGGTCGCTAAGGGTCGGACACGACTGAGCAACTTCACTTTCACTTTACACTTTCATGCATTGGAGAAGGAACTGGCAACCCACTCCAGTGTTCTTGCCTGGAGAATCCCAGGGACGGGGGAGCCTGGTGGGCTGCCGTCTACGGGGTCACACAGAGTTGGACACAACTGAAGTGACTTAGCAGCAGCAGCAGGGAATAAAAGTAGATTAAAGAAGAGAAGAGGTACCCTGAGCCTTCCAACCCTTAGAGTTTGGGTAGATGAGGAAAATCCAAGAGAGGAGAGACCAGTTAAATAGAAAGAAAACCAAGAGAAAGATGTATCCAAGAAGCCAAGTGATAAAAGTATTTTGAGACATGTACAACCATTTGTGTCAAATTCTGCTGATTAGGATGAGTCCATGTGAACTGAGAAATGAGAAAAGAATTATTGAAGGATATAAATAAATGTGCATGTATTTTAGTTATTTCAATGAGTTTTCCTATTAGGATCAGAAAGCTAATGAAAGTACAAACTTACTTCAAAATAAGTAATGTAAAAATGGATAATTCAGCACTTTTAAGAAAAAGCTGACAAAAAGTCGTTAAGGATATACACTATTTGAAGAAAACAATAAAAAGCCTTTACCAAAAATGATCACATAACTAGGCCACAACACAGCTCTCGACAATTTTCATAAACTTGATATCATATTAAAAATGTTGTCTAACACAAGATAAAAATAATCAATTTAAAAAGTCAAGTTTAAAAATTCTGATGCAAACTTACAGAGACATTACTGAATAATTAAGGGACAAAGAAAAAGGTAAAGTGAAAACTGAGAAAATACTTCAGATTAAATGATAGTGAAAAAAAGAAATGATAGTGAAGTAACACATAGCATAACATAGAATATGGGCCGAGTGGTACTCAGTTGGAAATGTAATACCTTTAAAGAAGATTCTTGAGAGTCTCTTGGACTTCATAAAGATCAAACCAGTCAATCCTAGAGGAAACCAACCCTGAATAGTCATTGGGAGGACTGATGCTGAAGCTCCAATACTTTAACCACCTGATGCAAAGAGCTGATTTGTCGGTTAAGACCCTGATGCTGGGGAAAATTGAAGGCAAAAGAAGAAGAGGGCAGCAGAGGGTGAGATATTTAGATAGCATCACCGACTCAATGGGCATGAATTTGAGCAAATTCCGGAGATGGTGAAGGACAGGGAAGCCTAGCATGCTGCATGCAGTCCATGGGGGTCTAAAAGAATCAGACACAACTGAGCAGCTGAACTACAACAATCCAGTGGATCATCGCCCAGCAATGAATGGAATGAAGTGATAACGTGTGCTGCAACGTGAGATGAACTTTGAAAACATGTTAAATAGAAGAAGTACTTACAAAGGCCACATACAGTAATATTTCATTTATGAGATGTCCAGAAAAGGCAGCATGTATAGAGATAGAATTTAGATTAGTGATTGTACAGGCCTTGGGATAGGAAGGAAGTGTCTGTGAATGGGCATGCGGTTTCTTTCTGGTATGGATGATGGAAATGTTCTAAAATTACTCTGTGGTGACAGTTGCACAAGTCCATAAACATACTAAAAGTCATTTAACCATATATTTAACGAATGAGTGAATTTTATGGAATGTAAAGTATACCTTAATAAAGTTGTTAATAAAGTAATACTATATTATGAATGCTTAGGTGAGATTGAGATTTGAGTTTCATATCTAAGTTCTACCAGGCACACAGTTTTCCAAAGAGCAGAAAAAAATAGAAGCAAATGCCTCCTCATTTTATGAGGGTAACATAACTTTGACAATACAAGATAAAAAAAATGTTAGAAACGGAAATTAATATAAACATAGTTATAGCACTGATTTCCAAACCCTTGATAAATTTAATCAAAGAATATATTTTTTAAAAATCATGAATAAGCCAGGAAATCCTAGAAATTTAAAGTTTAATTAGAAAATTTATCCATGTAATTTACCATTATAACAAAGAAGGGAAGAAAATATGTTAAATTTGCAGAATCTAGGGTGACATCAACAAGATGGCAGAATAGGAAGCACCAGATCTTTTCAACAATACTCAGACCGGTTCCTTTTGTGAGAAATCCAGAAACCAGCCCAGAGGCACCTGCACCCCTGACAAGTGCATAGCCAGGTGCACTGAAGTTGCTTGGGAAATCTGTAGCACTGTTTTGATATAGTCCTTCACTTTGGCACACCACCTTGTGATCTGGGAGAAACTCCCCGTTCCCAGCTTCTCCTCATGGAGGGAAAGAATATATTGGACCTTAAGCCTGTCTGAGGGACTGACTTCTTTCTCACCTGTCTTAGAGCACTGATGGGACCTGCCATAGTGTAGATACTTGGGGGTCACTGAAGAACCTAAAGAAGCTGGATGGCATCCTGCTGTTCCAGAGGAGCCATGTCACAGCAGATGGGAGGTGATATAGCTCGGTTTCTTCTCCCTCAGAGACAAGAATGCAGTGTGTGTCCAGGGTTCTGGCTTTTTAGTAGCTGCCTGAGGGACGAGTATGTATTTAGCCTAGTTTGGGACACTGATAATATTGGGCATACTCTAGGTACATCCCTGGGTGCTGCTGAGAACAAAAAAGAGCTAGGTGGCATGCTGCTATTTCTAAGGACCTCAGTACAGAAGACAGACAGCAGAGGGAGCAAGAATTTATCAGCTCCTGAAAAAAAATCCTTTATATTAGAAATCTACACACATGCATTGGGAGAAGTCACATCTCCAGAAAAGATTTGAGAGTTCCCAGAATCTCTAGCTGGACTGATTGATGAAGACCTTTCCTTATGCAAAGCCAGTTCATAAAGACCAGAAGAGATGTGTAGTTCTTCAAGTTCAGTTATAACAACACAAAGTTACAAGGAACACAAGGAGATAGTAAATGGCCCAATCAGAGGAACAAAATAAATCTTCAGAAATTGACCCTAAAGAAACGGAGGTATATTAATTATCTGACAAAAATTTAAAATAACCATCGTAAAGATGTTCAATGAGCTAAAAAAAAAATGAGCTCATTTTTTTGTTAATGATTCATGAACAAAATGAGAATTTCAGCAAGAGATGTGTGTGTGTGAAAGTCGCTCAGTCGTGTCCGACTCTTTGTGATCTCATGGACTATACAGTCCGTGGAATTCTCTAGGCCAGAATACTGGAGTGGGTAGCCTTTCCTTTTTCCAGTGGATCTTCCCAACCCAGGGATCAAACCCAGGTTTCTCACATTGCAGGTGGATTCTTTACCAGCTGAGCCACAAGGGATAGAAAATGTTAAAAAAAGAAAAAGAAAAAAGAAATGTTGGAGCTGAAGAATACAATAATCATACTGAAAATTCACTAAAAGGGCTCAACGTCATACTTCATCAAGTGGAACATAGACTCAGTGAAATAAAAGACAGGTCATTTGAAATTACCCAAGGCAGAGAAGTAAGAAGAATGAAAAATAGTAAAGAAAGTCTGAGGGACTTATGGGATATATCTAGTGGACGAATACTGTGGGAGTTCCAGAAGGAGAAGAGAGAGAGAACGAGGCAGAAAGTTTATTTAAGGAAATAATGGCCAAAAGAAAAAACTGCCATCAAGGAATACTATATCTGGTAAAAGACCCCTTCAAAAATAAAGGAAAAATAAAGACTTTCCTAGAAAAAAGCTAAGGGAGTTCATCACCACCAGATCTGACTTACAAGAAATTCTCAAGGAAGTCCTTCAAGTTGAAGTGAAAAGATGCTAAACAGCAATATGAAAACATGAAATTATAAAGCTCACTTACTTGGTAAAGGAGAATATATAGGCTATATAGATGAACACAGAATACTGTGATACTATATTCTGTATATAATACTGTGATACTTTAACAGTGTGTAATCACTTTTAGTGCTGGCATAGAGTTAAAAAGACAAACATATATAAACTATGACTTAAAAATATGTTATTGGACAGACAATATAAAAAGATGTAATTTATAACATCAATAACATAAAATGTTTGGGAATGAGAAGTTAGAGTAGAGATGTATTTAGAAGTCAAGTTTAATTGATGTTCAATTAAGTTATCAGCTTAAAATGGTTTGTTATATATGATGTTTTATGTAAGCCTTAGAAGGTAATGGCAACCCACTCCAGTACTCTTGCCTGGAAAATCCCATGGATGGAGGAGCCTGGTGGGCTGCAGTCCATGGGGTCTCGAAGAGTCAGACAGGACTGAATGACTTCACTTTCACTTTTCACTTTCATGCATTGGAGAAGGAAATGGCAACCCACTCCAGCGTTCTTGCCTAGAGAATCCCAGGGATGGCGGGGCCTGGTGGGCTGCCATCTATGGGGTTGCACAGAGTCGGACACGACTGAAGCGACTTAGCAGCAGCAGCAGCAGCAGCACCATGGTAACCACAAAGAATATACTTATAGAAGATACACGAAAGGAAATGGAACAGAATAAAAGCTCATCATTATAAAAATTAACAAATTACAGAAGAAGATAGGAAGAGAGGAAAATAGGGACAAAAAGAGCTATAAGATAGACAGTAAGCAAAATGGCAATAGTAAGTACTTTCTTATCAATAATAACTTTAAATATAACTGAATTTACATTTATTTCTAAATCAAAAGACAAGGAGTGGCTTAAACAGATTTTTTTTAAAGAGCAAAATTCAGCTGTACTATACTCAAATTTGTTAAAGTAGATCTCATGTTATATGTTTTTTTTTTTTCACAATTAAAAAAATGCAGATAGCCTTTTCATACAATTAAATACCTTTTTATGGTGAAATTCTCTTAATAAACTAGGAATAACAGAACTTTCTTACTCTGTTAATTATCTCCCTAAATCTTTAAACAATAATCATACTTAATGGTGGAATTTATAAGAATTCTTTTTAAAACCAGGAAGAAGACATTTATGCCTACTGTGACTGCTCATCTTAAAAAATGTGCTGGAGGGCACAGGCAACACATTAAGAAAAAGACATGGAAGTTTAAAGTATTAGAAATGAAGAAAAAAAAACTTTATTAGTTCCAAATACTACGCTTATCTGCACAGAATCTCAAGACAAATTAATAGTAGATTTTATCTAGATTCATTTCAGTTCAGTTCAGTCGCTCAGTCATGTCTTGACTTTTTGCGACCCCATGGTTGCTAGATACAAAATCAATATATGCTAAGATAATGTAATTTCTATTTACCAATATTCAACAAAATATGCTATTTTTAAAAAGAAATATTATTTAAGTTATAGCAGGAATTATATGTATCCAGAAAGAGAAGCAGAAAAGGCAATGGCACCCCATTCCAGTACTCTTGCCTGGAAAATCCCATGGATGGAGGAGCCTGGTGGGCTGCAGCCCATGGGGTCACTAGGAGTCGGACACAACTGAGCGACTTCACTTTCACTTTTTCACTTTCATGCATTGGAGAAGGAAATGGCAACCCCCTTCAGTGTTCTTGCCTGGAGAATCCCAGGGGCAGGAGAGCCTGGTGGGTTGACGTCTGTGGGGTCCCACGGAGTCGGACAGGACTGAAGTGACTTAGCAGCAGCAGCAGAAAGAGAAGATGGAACCCAAAATCAGAGATGTTAAAATGTAAAAAAGGGATGTCTTAAAATCACTGTATACCTTTTGGAAATACACACATTTGTTTAAAAATATAAAGAAATGTTAGGGAATTATAAACACCAAAGATGTTCAGGATAATTTTTACTTCTGGTGAGACAGATGAAATAAGATCATGACCTTCAATTCTGTTGGTAATACATTGCCTTTGTTGAGTGATTGATAAAGGGATATTTGTTTTGAATATTTGAAATATTTCATAAAAAATGAAAAAAGAAACCTATCGATGTGATTATCCCAGAAAAAGATGTGGGAGTATGAGCAGAGGAAAAATCAGAGAAAGAAAAGTTGGGAGAGTACAGTAAAGCAGAAAGGAAGGGGAAATTTTCAATTAGAAAAAGAGAAGCATTGGTTGACTATGTCCGATGCCATAAAGGAACAGAAAATGGGACAACTTAGAAGAGGTTGTTGGACTTTTTAAAGAAGGCTTTATACTAGCAGGACTCTTGATAGCAAGTAATAGAAACTGAACTCAAACTAACATTGGTGGGGGGGTGGGGACAGGGAAGCTTACAAAATCAAAGGATGGACTTGGGAAGAAAACTAACTGGAACCAGATAGTGATGTCTTTAAGGTTTTCTCTTTATCTCATTGTCTGCCTCTCAGACCAGCATTTTCCATGTAGCCCTGGCCATAGGTACTATCTCTGTGGTAACATCCTTAGAGCCTAGACCCAAAAGAAGAAAAGGGATTTTTCTTTCTCATGTTTCAGTCTTCCCTTGATTTAAACAGTTTACAAATTTCTGAGAGTACTGGAAAAAATATTTGTTTATTGTATATTTTTAGTTAGGATATAGATTCATTTCATTATATGCATATTTTTTATCTACATGAATAATTAACAGGAAGTTTGAAAGTTACACAGGATACAAAGCAGTTTTGTTGGGCAGAACCAATATACACATCGCAGTCCATCTAATGCTCCTGATTTCATTGCCAATCATTGTGGCACTCAAAAATGCCCAGTTTGAAAAATATATATCTAAGTAGTATGTACTCTTTGAGAACCACTGATTCAGAAGGAAAGCAGAGAAACCAGCCTAATTAATAAAAATGAAAAGGACTCCAGACTACCCTCTTCCTAAAAATCTGTATAAGTCATAACATTTCACTTAGCATAATTGACTGAGTCAGGTAAATTATTGAGTGACTACTCTGTTAGGTCAAGCTCTCCTACTTGAATATGATGAACAGAAGATAATTCTAAATAGAAAAATGAAATGAAGAATGGTGGGAGAAGTTCCTATGTGAAATTTTTGTGTTAAAGTTTATTAAGTAAAACCAATAAGAAATATACTGTGTAATTTAGTCTAAGTCCATGATTTGTAAATCTCTTTTTCCTCCTTTAAATTTCTATTCTATGTCATGAAAGGTTTTTTTCTTACCTTTTTAATATATATTTCCACATATATTAATTTTTAATGAAAAAATTCCATTTAAGTTATATCAATAATGTTTTATAGTATCAGATCCAGAGATGACAAAAACCATTCTTATGAAGAAATGTCCTGTTTTTACTCTATAGAATCTTGTGATGCTTGCACCGGAAATAGAGAAAAGCATTATTAACTTGTTTCCCTTGAGAATTTTAGTAGGGCATACTTATAAATGTAATCACGATCAAATGAAAACTTAGTACTGCTGCTGTGGAGTTTGTAATAAGTTGTAGTGTGTTTTAACTATCCCAACTGGCTTTAATCCAAGTAATTTGTTTGCAGGCTTAGATATAGTACAACTCAGGAAAGACATGTGGTGACTATTAACCCTATCAGTAAAAAATTTCATTTTCTAAGTAGTAAGATTTTGTTCATATTTAGTATATACTTAAGAAATATATAACATATCACTCATTTGAATATATAAATGTGGAGCTAGAGATGATGATGTTTGACTTTATTACCCAGAAAGCTGATAAAATTTCATTTAGATTAGTGTGATAATGCATGATTCATACAAATTGAGTCCTGTATAATTTAAATAAACGTAATGTTAATTTACATGCATTTTAGAAGCTTATGAATATGTCTTATATAAATTCCAGAAATATATCATAGTCTATTATAAATTTTTAGAAGTTGAAAATGTTTTGAAGAAATACTAATACCTGTCTTCTGAAGTCTATGTAAGAATTAAGTATTATGAGCAATTTTTAATTGTTTAGGCTATGACTTCCATTTACTAACAATACTATATATGTGGGCATTAGAAGGCAATGGCACCCCACTCCAGTACTCTTGCCTGGAAAATCCCATGGACGGAGGAGCCTGGTAGGCTGCAGTCCATGGGGTTGCTAAGAGTCGGACACGACTGAGCGACTTCCCTTTCACTTTTCACTTTCATGCAATGGAGAAGGAAATGGCAACCCACTCCAGTGTTCTTGCCTGGAGAATCCCAGGGACGAGGGAGCCTGGTGGGCTGCCGTCTATGGGGTCGCACAGAGTCAGACACGACTGAAACGACTTAGCAGCAGCAGCAGCAGCAGCAGCAGCTTTCTCAGACCAGTCCACCAAGGCCTTTTTGTGCAATATATACAGTACATTAAAAAGCAATATCATTCCACAACCATGGAAAAAGCAATCAAATAAAAGTATTGAAATCTATTGCTTAGGAAAACCATATTTAATTGGGGAAAATGAGGCAGACTTCATGAGACTTCTGCAAATATTCTAGAGTTTGGTAGCCTCTATTCCTGATAACTCAATCACTATTTGTAACTTCACTTGAAATTTTATGGCTGTTCTTTATGTAAATACAGATAAATTATTAATATCACCCTGAAACATCAACTGTTATTTTTGGTGATTTGGCATGTTTATTTCTTTTCTCTCTTTTCTTCATTGTTTTAGTGGTTCAGTTTGGGTAAACTGAACCCCAACTTTTGCTCCAGCCCCTATACAACCTAAGTAACTGAAAAAAAGTGTTGATAAAAGGGGTAAAGGAAAAATATAATTTAAGAGGAAATATGTATATATTATAGTACCTGTGAGGAATAGATATTCCTGTGTTGAATTATCTGAATTTAAGCAGTAGAAAGCAGGAGAAGGGGAATAAAAAAGACGGATTTAGAAAGACATTGTTCAGTTTCTCTTTTGGCATATCAGATGGTACTGCCAATTTTCTCTCATTCCCATTAGGGAAGGAAATCAGAATGAGAATGCATTGCAACTTGATGATCATCAGTAAGTATGCCATGTGTAGATCAGATATATGGAGGATTGAAACTGAACTTATAATATTACCATATGAACACTGTGAAATTTCTATGTTAGTAAAAATCATGAATTATTTGGGATATACTTTTGGTTCCAAATATCTGTCTCCCTAATGGTAAAAAACTCCACCTGCCAGTGCAGGAACGCCAGAGACACAGCTTTGATCCCTGGGCCCGGAATATCCCTTGAAGTAGGAAATGGCAACCCACTCCAGTATTCTTGCCTAGAAAATTCCATGGACAGACGAGCCTGGCAGGCTACAGTTCTTGGGGTAGCAGAGTCGGACATGACTGAGCAACTGAGCACACACGCACATGTACGTTTTAAGGGCACTTTTGTTTTAGTAACTACAATAGGTGATTTGAAATAATAGCAGAGCTACAGTTGAGCAATTCTTGCTATAAGTAAACCAAATATTGATTTTTTTCCATGAATACTTAAAAGTTAGTTGTATTAGTTAATTTTTCGAGTTTCATACATAATACTTTTTTTGCTGATTCTTTTTCTATAGCTTCGGAAACAGAAGTTTAAGTCATGAGGTTTAACTTCAGTCTAGTTAAAATCCATTAATTTTGTTATTCAGATTATTTTGAAAACACTATATTGCTAGTATCACATAGGTTAATAATTATTGTAAGTGCCTGTAATGTCAAATTAAATTTAATACAATTTAAAAGATACATGTTAAATATTTTTAGTATTGGGGTTGTTTTTAAAAATAAACATATTAGTAAGCTGTTTAAACAATTTGACATTTGAAATAATAGTTTTGATTTGAAAATAGATTTGAAAATAGTTGATTTTCATTTTGAGAAATAATATTCAAGTGTGTTTACAATATAATTATTGGACATCATCTGGAACTTACATTACAAAGCATAAAGGCATTGAATTCATTTTACTCCTTGTAAATGTTACTGAGAGTAGTGTATCTCTTACCATATTCAGATATCCATATTTCTTTGATAGAATCTAATTTGAGCACAAGACAGATTGGCATTTTCAGTACTATAAAAAACTGCTTTGTTAATTGCAAACCATATTTAGTATGACCTTATAACAAAGTAGCACCTTAAGTGTCATGTTTTGTCTTTAATGTGCACACTGGAGCTGGGTTCATCTGTACTAGACAACTGCACTTCATGAAAAGAGATTTTTTCTTGATAGGCAATTAGCAGTAATTAGGAAGATTCAACTCAATAAGATGTCAACATGAGATTGTTTAAAAAAGTTGAATGTCAGTGACTCAAAAAGAAAGTTCTTCTGACACATAGGTATGGCATGTGAAACATGAAATGTTAATTTAACTTTTCTGCTTATTATTCATGCACAATATTATTTTGTCATTCAGACACTACACTAACAGAGTGTAAAGGGTGTTAAAATAGTACTGCTAGAATAAAGAGAGGATTAATCTACCATTGGCTAATTAGCCAAAGGGTACTTAATGGTCTCTAAAGGCTACTGAAGTCTAACTACTAGCAAAAGCATTAGTAAAAAGTCCTCTATATTACCTTCATTTGCTTGACATTTGGTGAAGCATACTGTAGGCTTTTAATAATTAAACTTGTCAGAAAATAGTTTGTAAATGAGCGATGTTGTAACTAAGTGTATTTTTCATAAGAAAATTTTGTTACATAAATCCACCTGAGATCTTTGTTTTTTGTTTTTGTTTTTTTTTTGGTTGGTAGTTTTTAATGTTTAATTCTTTTTATTGAAGTTCTCAAGTATCATAACAAAGGAAAATCCATGTTTTAAGTTAAAACACTTGTTACTAACTTGAAAGAGTTATTAATCTGAACTATTTATCTTTCTAGATAAGTACTTGTATGGAAAATATTTTGCCAGTGACCTAGAAACTCATGTAGTGTTCTTTGTAACTCATATAATGTTTTAATTAAGTGACTGTACTTTTAGTTTTATACATGAATGACACGCAGAATTTTGTTTCTTTCAGTTTTATTATTTACAAAAGAAAGATACTCCCAATGAAAGAATATTAAGACTATCCACAGGAGTGAGAAATATCATAAGATTGTGGTGACTTTCTAAGACAGTCTGGCCCATAAAATTTATATGGATATTTTGTAACTAGAATTTTCTCTTCAGTATCTTTTGCTTTAGTTCTGGTAATGAAAATCTTGTTATAATTTCTTAAGATCATAATATAGGATTTTAAAATTGCTGCCTATACTTAAGTGTGAGCCAGAAAAATCTGATTGTGATATATAAATGAACTTATGTATTCAATGTGAAATAATTTCATTCAATATCCTCAGTCCTATGCAAAATTCAAGATTAACCATTTTGGTGAAGTAATTGGAAACAGACCATTCCCATTTAATAATTGCTTACCCTACTTGGACCATCCAGGCATTCGAGTTTTGAAAGAAGAAAAAAAAAAAATAGAGAGACTCCACTATGATTATAAATGGGAACTAACCCTCACTTACTTTAGTTATTTATTGACCTTTTCTAACATCTGATGTCTCACCTTTGTCCTAGCATGGACTGGAAGGAATCCTTCTGCCACCAACTATTTTCTTCACATGCTTCCCAGAATTCCTGCTCCTGTGACCCTGACATTCACCCTCATGAATGGGCTGGGTTTTCTAGCATTTCCATGTGTCTGCTTTTCAGATCCTAGTACCCCAACCAAAATGATTTTCAAATGTTTAAATGCTTCATTATTTTAAGTTTCTAATCCAGTGGTGAAAAATATATGTGGAGAACCAAATAATGTTTTTCAATGCTGTAGGGTTGTTACTATCCAGACCAAAAAAAAAAAAAAAAAAAGTCAGAATCAGCCTAAAAAAAGAAATGAAGAGCTGTACCATATCCTATTCCTTTACTCTACTGCTGTTGCTGCTGCTGCTGCTGCTAAGTCGCTTCAGTCGTGTCCAACTCTGTGCGACTCCATAGACGGCAGCCCACCAGGCTCCCCTGTACCTGGGATTCTCCAGGCAAGAACACTGGAGTGGGTTGCCATTTCCTTCTCTAATGCATGAAAGTGAAAAGTGAAAGTGAAGTCACTCAGTCGTGTCCGACTTCTCGATCCCATGGACTGCACCTCAACTAGTTAAATACTCAAAATGCATTATCTTTACACAGCTAGTATCATGTTGAATATTTTATTCTTTGGAGACAGCAAGATAAGAGTATCTAAAAATATATTGTTTTGGGGACTGATTAGGGACATGATTCTTTCTGATTTGATTTTTTTCTAAAACCCTTTTTCTCTTTTTACTTTAGCTATATTATATTTTCCATAGGCCCTGTTTTATATTTTTTCTGATAATTCATTCTTGAACTTTAAAATGTTTACTGAGGCTCCCTGTTGGAGAAAAGACTCGCCATCTCATCAACTGCCCAGAGTTTACTCAGCAGTGGTCTGGCAGATGCCTTCTCTAGAGTAAAAGTTGGAAAGCAGGATGGTTGTAGATCTAGCTATGGCCTTTAATGTTATACCTATCTTCCAGGAAACATTTGACAAAACAAATCAAGAGATATACATGGAAGGAAACTGGCTGTAACTCACATTTACCAGACAGGATTTGAAGACAGCAGCAGCTCCCTTAGCTCCCCGATTTGTTTCTCCATATTACTTACTATGGTGTATTGTGATATATTTCTCAGTTATAGACTGATAACTATCTAAAGGCAAGGATTATAACTTTTTTTATTATCGAAAACACAGAGCTGATAACAGTGCCTACTACATAACATGTATAAAAAGAATGAATCATAGATATTTAATCAGGTCCTCAATCTAGATGTTATCTAGCAAAATCTTCCAGAAAATTGCAAGTTGGGGCCCCAAATAAAAGGCATGAATGAACTCCCATATAAGAGAATAAAGGAGAGTATATCCAGAGAGCCTTATCTACCCTGTTCATGGGATTACTGTTGAGAGCAGCAAAAGAAAACAAGCCATTTTTTGCTTGGCAGTTAAGCTACAAAATGCAGATCTAGAATACGCAGTTTATATTTATGTCTGAGAAAGTGGAACAATTTTTGGAGCAATTAAAAACATAAACACAAAATTGTAGATGAGGAAAAGAAAAAACAGTGACGGGATTATATAAACTATCAATATACATTGTAGGTTCAGGACACTTGCTTAAGGGAAGGCAGGGTGGCAATAAGGGAAAAAGGAATCAGTGCAAGAAAAGAGCTGCTTTAAAAAAAAAATAGGATTCTTATTAATTTTCCATGCTATGTAACAAATTACCATGAATTTAGCAGCTTAGAAACAATATACACTCAGTTGCCATGGTCAGCAACCTGGCACAGGTTAGTTGATCATCTGCTCAGAGTATCACAAGGCTGATTCATTGTGTCAGCCAGGCTGCTTTTCTTTCTGGAGTTCAGGATTTTCTTCCAAGCTTCTGTGTTAGTTGGAAAATTTTGGGTCCTTCTGGTTGTAGGACTGAAGTCACTATTTTCTTGATTGAGGACCCGTTTCATCACCTGCCTCCTTCCTTAGGTCCTTACCTTATAGACCCCTCTGTAGTCCTCTCACAGAGAAGGCAATGGCACCCCACTCCAGTACTCTTGCCTGGAAAATCCCATGGACAGAGGAGCCTAGTAGGCTGCAGTCCATGGGGTCACAAAGAGTTGGACACAACTGCGCGATTTCACTTTCACTTTTCACTTTCATGCATTAGAGAAGGAACTGGCAACCCACTTCAGTGTTCTTGCCTGGAGAATCCCAGGGATGGGGGAGCCTGGTGAGCTGCCATCTATGGGGTCGCATAGAGTCGGACACGACTGAAGTGATGCAACAGCAGCAGCAGCAGTAGTCCTCTCAAAACGTGGTGACTTACTTCTTCAAGGCCATCAGGAGATTCTCTCTGACCTTTTTTAAAAGGGCTCACCTGGTTATTCAGGACCAGTCAGGATAATCTTGCTTTTGATTAACTCAAAGTCATGTGACTAGGGACCATGATTTACATCTACAGAAACCTTTTGCATATAACATAATGCAAATAGTGTAATCCTGGAAGTGATAGTCTCTCATATTCACAGGTGCAACTCACAAAAATAGGAGTGGGCCATTTGGGGGTCATCCAAGAATTCTATCAGGATTCTACCACAGTGCTCATTACTGAATAATGAATTCTCTAATACATTCATGTTTCTTCTCACAGTTGCTTAGAGAATTCTTTCCTTTTTAAAGACTTATGCATCTTCAGTATTACATTTAAATAAATAACTAATAACTAGCATCTCATTTTGAACTTTTATAGTATCAAGTTCTACTTTATAACCTTTGGTTAATATACTTGACTACACATAAATCAGTAAAAATCTCAGTATTATTGTCATTGATGTCAACTTTTAAATTGATACAAACTTTTAAAAAACTGTAGAGGAATTGCACTGCTGAAGAGATAAAAAGTCAGAATAACGCATCTGCTTTCAATTGGCTTCTATCCTAGTAAAGAATCTTAAATTAGGAAAAAATAACATTTCAGTTCAGTTCTGTTCAGTTGCTCACTTGTGTCCAACTCTTTGCGACCCCATAGACTGCAGCACGCCAGGCTTCCCTGTCCATCACCAACCAACTCAAATTCATGTCCATTGAGTCAGTGATACCATCCAAACATCTCATCCTCTGTCGTCCCCTTCTCCTCCTGCCCCCAATCCCTCCCAGCATCAGGGTCTTTTCCAATGAGTCAACTCTTCTTCACATCAGGTGGCCAAAGAATTGGAGTTTCAGTTTCAACACTAGTCCTTCCAATGAACACTCAGGACTGATCTCCTCTCGGATGGACTGGGTGGATCTCCTTTCAGTCCAAGGGACTCTCAAGAGTCTTCTCCAACATCACAGTTCAAAAGCATCAATTCTTCGGTGCTCAGGTTTCTTTATAGTCCAACTCTCACATCCATACATGACTACTGGAAAAACCATAGCTTTGTTGGACTTTTGTTGGCAAAGTAATGTCTCTGCTTTTTAATATGCTGTCTATGTTGGTCATAACTTTCCTTCCAAGGAGTAAATGTCTTTTAATTAAGACAAAAAAAAAAAAAAAAGGTTTCTTCTGTGAGAGGAATTACACAATTATTTGATATGTGTATATGTTTCTTTATGTACATGTATATAGCAAACTGTTATTAACTCAGGTTCTCAGCCTTTAGGACACTTAGACTGTGCAATAGTGTTTTCCACAAGATAATAGTGCTAACAATAAAACTATAAACGTAAAATTTACCAAGTGAGCAAAAACAAGACCGGAAGCTGACTGTGGCTCAGATCATGAACTCGTTATTGCAAAATTCAGACTTAAATTGAAGAAAGTAGGGAAAACCACTAGACCATTCAGGTATGACCTAAATCAAATCCCTTGCGATTACACAGTGGAAGTGACAGATTCAAGGGATTAGATCTGATAGAACAGTGGATGGAGGTTCGTGACATTGTACAGGAAGCAGTGCTAAAAGCATCCCCAAGACAAAGAAATGCAAGAAGGCAAAATGGCTGTCTGAGGAGGCCTTACAAACAGCTAAGAAAAGAAGAGAAGCTAAAGGCAAAGGAGAAAAGGAAAGATACACCCATTTGAATGCAGAGTTCCAAAGAATAGCAAGGAGAGATAAGGAAGCCTTCTCTAGTGATCAATGCAAAGAAATAGAAAAAAACAATAGGATGGGAGAGACTAGAGATTTTTTTCAAGAAAATCAGAGATACCAAGGAAACATTTCATGCAAAGATGGACACAATAAAGGACAGAAATGGTATGGACCTAACAGACGCAGAAGATATTAAGAAGAGGTGCCAAGAATACACAGAAGAACTATTCAAAAAAGATCTTCATGACCCAGATAACCACAATGGTGTGATCACTCACCTAGAGCCAGACATCCTGGAATGTGAAGTCAAGTGGGCCTTAGGAAGCATCACTATGAACAAAGCTAGTGGAGGTGATGGAATTCCAGTTGAGCTATTTCAAATCCTGAAAGATAATGCTGTGAAAGTGCTGCACTCAATATGCCAGCAAATTTGGAAAACTCAGCAGTGGCCACAAGACTGGAAAAGGTCAGTTTTCATTCCAATGCCAAAGAATGTTCAAATTATCTCACAACTGCACTCATCTCACACACTAGTAAAATAATGCTCAAAATTCTCCAAGCCAGGCATCCACAGTACATGAACCATGAACTTCAAGATGTTCAAGCTGGATTTAGAAAAGGCAGAGGAACCAGAGATCAAATTGCCAACATCCACTGGATCATGGAAAAAGCAAGAGAGTCCCAGAAAAACATCTACTGCTTTATTGACTATGCCAAAGCCTTTGACTGTGTGGATCACAATAAACGGTGGAAAATTCTGAAAGAGATGGGAATACCAGACCACCTGATCTGCCTCTTGAGAAATTTGTATGCAGGTCAAGAAGCAACAGTTAGAACTGGACATGGAACCACAGACTGGTTCTGAATCAGGAAAGGAGTACATCAAGGCTGTATATCGTCACCCTGTTTATTTAACTTATAAGCAGAGTACATCATGTGAGATGCAGGGCTGGATGAATCACAAGCTGGAATCAAGATTGTGGGGAGAAATATCAATAACCTCAGATATGCAGATGACATGACCCTTATAGCAGAAAGCAAAGAAGAACTAAAAAGCCTCTTTATAAAAGTAAAAGAGGAGAATGAAGAAGTTGGCTTAAAGCTCAACATTCAGAAACCTAAGAACATGGCATCCGGTCCCATCACATCATGGCAAATAGTTGGGGAAACAATGGAAACTTGAAAGACTGTTTTTGGGGGGTTCCAGAATCACTGCAGATGGTGACTGCAGCCATGAAATTAAAAGATGTTTGCTCCTTGAAAGAAAAGCTATGACCAACCTAGACAGCATATTAAAAAGCAGAGACATTACTTTGCCAACAAAAGTCCATCTAGTCAAAGCTATGGTTTTTCCATTAGTCAGGTATGGTGTAAGAATTGGACTATAAAGGAAGCTGAGTGCCAAAGAATTGATGCTTTTGAACTGTGGTGTTGGAGAAGACTCTTGAGAGTCCCTTGGACTGCAAAGAGATCCAATCAGTCCATCCTAAAGGAAATTAGTCCTGAATATTCATTGGAAGCATTGATGCTGAAGCTGAAACTCCAATACTTTGGCCACCTGATGCGAAGAAATGACTTATTAGAAAAGATCTGATGCTGCGAAAGATTGAAGGTGGGAGGAGAAGGGGACGACATAGGATGAAATGGTTGGATGGCATCACCGACTTGATGGACTTGAGTTTGAGTAAGCTCCAGGAGTTGGTGATAGACAGGGAAGCCTGACATGCTGCAGTCCATGAGGTTGCAAAGAGTCGGACATGACAGAGCGACTGAACTGAACTGATCATAGATTAAAAAAAATAAAATCTGCCCTCAAAATTACTTTTACTAGGTAAGCAAGCATCATCTGTTTTTAAGTAGGGAAACAAAATCAAGTTCTTGCTCAGTGTCACTCAGTAAGTGTCACCAATGTCACGGGTAAGCAGTATATCCCAAAGTAGAATCCATGAGTTATAACTCTTCCATGGTTTTAGTATTATTTATGATTTCAATGTGATATGACTTAATTATTTTAAAATCTTGATTTGAGGTGGAAAGGTAAAAATATAGAAATAGGAATCATGCTTCTGATAAAAAGAGAAAAATAGTGATTTTAAGTTATTTTAATTTATTGGTAGATTTTACAGCACAATCACTTTCTAACAAGGTCACCACAAATGTCTCACATTCCAAACCAAGTATAAATAAAAGAAAGTTATTCTTTATGCTTCTCGACTATAAAATTTCTCAAATAAGGAACAGAATTCTTAAACTGAGAATAGTCATTATTACTTTTCCAAAATGCTAGTGGATAAGCAAAGGATTCCAACCTGATAGAATATATGATTTGTGTATTTCCTCTCTTTGAACAGGTGCTGTGTATCATTTCTAGGCATATATAATTAATATTGAAAATATGTTCTAAAGATTTTAGATTTAAAATAGTTTATTGAAAGCAAGATTTATATTTTAATAACAGGTCATTTGTTTTATTGTCTCCATAATTTCAGTGTTTCTTTGTTTACTATATTTTTATACCATTAAATTGAAGTTAAAACATACATATACATATCTTTTAAAAAAATATATTTATTCCCTTAGTCTTTGCTCAACAAAGGATTTATTTATGAAGTCAGGATTTGCCACTGTGGAAAGAATATATCTAATTGCATACAAGTTTAACAAATAAGAGAAGCCACCAGGAAGAAAATTGATTCATCAAAATTTAGTCTTCTGTGTTGCTTGAAATTCCACCTGGGATTGTAGCCATGAGTTATTATTACCAAATGAAACTCAAAAATTCTAATTTAGATGCAAAGCATTAACTTTAGGATTGATAAATGTTCTGTTGCATACTATTTAAGTAAAAGTGTGGCTCAACAGTAAAGAATCCGCCTGCCAGTGCAGGAGATGCAGGTTCTATCCCTGGGTGGCAAAGATCCCCTGGAGAAGGAAATGGCAACCCACTCCAGTATTCTTGTTTGGAGAATCTCATGGACAGAGGAGCCTAGTGGGCTACAGTCCAGGGCATCACAGAGTCAGACATGATTGAGCAACTTGGCAGCCAGTATTCTTGCCTGGAGAATTCCATGGATAAAGGAACCTGGCAGGCTATAATATAGTCCATGGGGTCGCAAAGAGTCGGACACGACTTAGTGACTAAACAACAGCAAAGAATATTACATTGCTAATAAAAATGTATTTTAATTTATATAGTAATAAAATAATAGTATTGTATGGCACATGGAACTCTGCTCAGTATTATGTAGCAGCCTGGATGGGAGTGGGGCTTGGATACACATACATGTATGGCTGAGTCCCTTCGTTGTTCACCTGAAGCTGTCACAGCATTGTTAATCCGCTATACCCCAGTACAAAATAAAACGTTCAGAAGAAAAAAGTAGAAAGATTATAAATAAAAGATGAAATCAGTATGTGCCTTTATACTACCATCTGTGTTACAAAAAAGTAGGCTTGAATTTTTGAAGTCTTTCTTCTGGTTCTTAGTATATAGAAGGCATAGCTTTTAGATACCATGTTGGGGTTGGGGGTGGATCCATAGGTGAACCAACGCATAGTCCTCTCTCAAGGCTTTACTCGGGTTCATGGTTGGGGAACAGGCACATGCTTTTGAGCTAAGAAAATGAAGAAGCTACTTGGTTGGAAAAAAAGGAAGAAAACTACAGAGAAGGCTTCAGAAAGGAGGAAATACTTTACACATGAGAGAGATTTCAGCAGAGGAAATACCATGTGTCGAGTCATAGAAGTAGAAATGGCTGAAAGGTTTGGGGAAGAGCAGGTAAGTTTAACTGCAAGTGATATCTGACTGAAACACAAATTGAAGCTAAATCTGACAGAGCTTTATAATAACCACAAATATCTGAGCTTTAGTCTTTTGGGCTGAGGAACCTCTGAAGAGTTTTGAATAAGAGAATCACAGGTCAGTGTTGTTTTGGGAAGTTGCATAAAAGATGGTTTGAACGTAGAGAAAGGTTGCCTGTAAGGCTACTGCAGCGGTCTTAGTGGGATAATAAGTCTTCATTATTAAGAAAGTTGCAGAAGGAAATGAGTATGAGAAACATTACATCATTTATAGAACCTGACAATTGATTGGACACAGAGCATTAATGAACATGATAACCAGGAAGATTTTCAGATTTAGAGAAATGATGAGTTTGCTTTTAGATGTTAAGTAGTTGTTATCTTTGGGACAATCAAGGAGTAAATATTTCCTGAAAATCTAAAAAAACAACCTTTTAGATCATAGGTTGAAATAGAGCCAAAGAAACAAGTTTTTATCATCAAAACATACTTTTTACTTCACAAACACATAGTTTAATCTCAAACACATCAAGCCCTAGTTCTGAATTCATGATCTGAAATATTCATATTTTACGGTATACACAGGAACACACACATACATATGAAATTATAGATTTATTGGTATTCTTTTAGAGATTGTGTTTAAACATAGTGTTAATGTTTAAATAACTTATGTCCCATATATATATGACTGTATGTGTTAGCAGATCTTTTACTGTTTTAATTAGAATTCTTAACAAAGAAAGATTTTTTCCCCCCTCTGAGAGATTTAAGCAATTTTGTCTAATTGTTCCTTATGTTAAACTACCATATTATAAGCTTCTTTGGAATAATAAAATAGTAGTGCAGTTATCCTTTTAAGGATCTCTAGGTTGTTATGCCATTACAGCTTGGTGGCATTCTGCTGACTACAGATTGGTGAATGAGAGGGGATAACATTAAGATGGTTTCTTTTACACTGTTTCATAAAAGCATTACCAGCAGTATGTCATTTAGTAAAATGTTTATGTTATTAAAAATTCAAATGTAAGGAGTTCAATATAAACTACCTCAACATTACAAAGAGGATTGTCAACTATCAATCAAGTGCATGAAACTGAGCAAATTCATTTGTATGCTATTTATTTGAACTAAATCTCTAATAAGCCTCTTCCACTAATTGGACTTAACATTTATGTTGCTAAATGAGAAGCATTTTGGCTGCTATATAGGGTGGTAAGACTTACCCAATGGAATAAACAACTAACATCTGTTATCCTGTCCTGCTCCAGCTTGGCTTTTACCAGTTAAGGATATCAGCCCTGAAGACAAGGTTATCAAATATGTGAATCTCTGGCACACCCACATTTATATGAAGGCAAAGGAATAGCACATCATGGGTAAAGACCTGCTAACCAAAAGATACTCAGTACAGCTAGTCTTATTTTCTTTTAACCTTTAAAAGCCTTACAACCTTAAGCAAAAACTAGTGAAAATTAAAATTTTTGTAAAATAACTTCTTATAATTAGTATCACTTTTTTGGTTAGGATTTTCCTACCTGTACAAATTGATGCTGATAGTTGTTCACTTCAGTCGCTCAGCCATGTCTGACTCTTTGCGACCCCATGAACCGCAGCACGCCAGGCCTTCCTGTCCATCACCAACTCCCAGGGTTTACCCAAACTCACATCCATTGAGTCAGTGATACCATCTAACCATCTCATCCTCTGTCGTCCCCTTCACCTCCTGCCCTCAATCTTTGCCAACATCAAGGTCTTTTCAAATGAGTCAGCTCTTTGCAACAGGTGGCCAAAGAATTGGAGTTTCAGTTTCAACATCAGTCCTTCCAATGAACACCCAGGACTGATTTCCTTTAGGATGGACTGGTTGGATCTCCTTGCAGTCCAAAGGACTCTCAAGAGTCTTCTCTAACACCACAGTTGAAAAGCATCAATAATTCTGTGCTCAGCTTTCTTTATAGTCCAGCTCTCACATCCATACCTGACTACTGGAAAAACCATAGCCTTGACTAGATGGACCTTTGTTGACATGATAGTTGTTAGGTTAACTGTAATTGCTTTTATAACAAATTTATACTTATTTTCTTTAAAAAGAAGCTAAATTCGGATTTGGCTGAGCTTCAAAAAGAAAAAGAAGATTTACTAAAGAGAGTAGAGTCTTCATCTGAAATCACATGTTTGACTGAAGAAGTTGCCCAGGTCACAGTTCCACGGATACAGATTACATCACTTGGCCCTTCAAGGAGCATGGATTTGGAAATGAAGCAATTGCAGTGTAAACTCAAGGTGATTATAAATTTTATTAAAGATGAAAACATGTGTTGAGTTATTTAAAGATATGTTTAAAGATACCCTTAAAGAATATTTTAAGAATATCACTAAAGAATCCTTAAAGATATGTTTCTGTCAATTTTAATTTAACTTTACTAATAAAGGTAAATTATGGTATAAATAATCCTTAGATTATTCATACTACACTTAACCTCATCTTTCTTTTTAGCATGATAGATTCTTATCTGGTAATTCATTATACTCTGAAAAAAATGACAAGGCACTATGAGATCCTAACTTAGGAGATGATGGAAACTGGCCATTGCCATTTATTCCACTATTCAATTCTGCTCTGCCTGCTACTGAACAGAATTATTTTCAAATATGTAATGTATCAACATAAATAGATTTTCTTTCCTGTACATATTTGCTACTATTTTAATTTGGTGGTTCTTTGTTGGAGATGGGGAACTAGAGGAAGAGAGAGGAGGCACAGAGCAAAGGTGAGTTGGTTTAATAGATTTCAGCAAGTTAAACCTGAGAGTGAGAATAAAATGCAGTGTTCCTTTTGTTTATAAAGAATTATGTCTTAAGTCCAGGTGGAACTGTCACCAATGTAAAAGTAAGATTGGCCTTATGCTAAAGAGAAATGTCTTTGTAAGCAAGAGGGTTTGTGAGTTTTAATTGGAAAGTTTACTTTCATGGTTCTTAAAACATGGTCATTTATTCCTCACATATTAATTATTTTCTTCAGTGGATTGCTCGCTGGAAGCTAAATGTATGTGGGACCATAGCTATAATGAGAGTTACTAGAAAGAAAATTCTGGTTGATGCTTGGGGCTAGTGCACTGGGACGACCCAGAGGGATGGTATGGGGAGGGAGGAGGGTTCAGGATGGGGAACACATGTATACCTGTGGTGGATTCATTTTGATATTTGGCAAAACTAATACAATTATGTAAAGTTTAAAAATAAAATAAAATTAAAAAAAAAGAAAATGCACAGAATATAACAGTAATAACCATGACTGTTATGAGAGCATGAGGGTATAGAATTGTCCGATAGACTCTGTTGCTTTCAGTCCAAAATATTATATGTGTTCTCTCTAATAATAACATCTTTAAATGAAGGATTACTAGTAGGATAAACTAGGATAAAGTTTAAAATAAGTTCATGTACTATTGCTTGAAAATATTTTGCTTTATTATTAATAATCAGATAAAACCATTGATATTAATTTAGATGCTTATTAAAAGTCATTTTTCAGAGAGGTCTTGTGTACAGAACTTGCCTTAACAACTACATTTTATAAGTTTTAACTACCTTACATAATAGAAATGAGAAAACATAGTTGTGTAAGTTTGGGTCTGTATATCTTCTCTTAAAATGTGTTTCTGACTGAATAAAATGGAGTAAAATGTATACATTGAACATTGCAGTGTTTAGATTTTATATGGAGGATAAAATCCATTGAGGTCTTTGATCTTATCTACCACAGAGACTTTTATTCACAGTTTGTGATTCTTCTTATATTTGTCTTATGTGCCTAATAGTTTTGTTTTCACCAAGATAAAATAGAATGTTAAATCCAGTAATGTCTAATCTGATGTCTAAATTTTTTAAATTGTCAGTAATTTTAAGTTGATTTTTATTTTACTTATTTGATTTTGCTTACTTTTAATACTTTGTAACAAATTTTGGTAATAGGCTTATATGGATGTCTGTAAGCTTCTTGGAGCGTGTCCCATGGTGTAAGTTTTTATCCTGTCTTAAAGGTGATACTAATATGAATGCCTAAAGCAATTTAGATCATGCTTGATGTAAGCTTGAAGTGACATTGTCCATATCTAACTCGGAGTCCTGAAACACTGACCAAGCTACATAGGGACAAAAAGGATAAATTTTTATTTTTGTCCTATTTCATGTTTTAATATGGAAATATTCTGGAAGACTAGGTACTTTTAAGTACCTAGTCATCTAGGTACTACAATTTATGTTTGATATTGTGTTGGTTTGCTAGGATTGCCATAACAAAATACCATCGAGTGGCTGGCTTGAATAATAGAAGTTTTTTTTTCCCCATAGTTCTGGAGTCTAGAAACCTAAGCTTAAAATAGTGGCAAACTTGATTTCCTCTAAGGCCTCTTTCCTTGTCTTGTGGATGGCCACCTTCTTCCTGTGCCCTCACACTGCCATCTCTCAGGCTGTGTGGCCTGTTTTAATTCTTCTCTTATAAGGAAACCAGTCTTATTAGATATGCCTTCCCATGTGACCTCATTTTACCTAATTCAGTTCAGTTCAGTCGCTCAGTCGTGCCCAACTCTTTGCGACCCCATGAATGACAGCATGCCAGGCCTCCCTGTCCATCACCAACTCCCAGAGTTTACTCAAACTCATGTCCATCAAGTCAGTGATGCCATCCAACCATCTCATCCTCTGTCGTCCCCTTCTCCTCCTGCCCCCAATCCCTCCCAGCCTCAGGGTCTTTTCCAATGAGTCAACTCTTCGCATGAGGTGGCCAAAGTATTGGAGTTTCAGCTTCAGCATCAGTCCTTCCAAAGAACACCCAGGACTGATCTCCTTCAGAATGGATTGGTTGGATCTCCTTGCAGTCCAAGGGACTCTCAAGAGTCTTCTCCAACACCACAGTTCAAAAGCATCAATTCTTCGGTGCTCAGCTTTCTTCACAGTTCAACTCTCACATCCATACATGACCACTGGAAACACCATAGCCTTGACTAGATGGACCTTTGTTGGCAAAGTAATGTCTCTGCTTTTCAATATGCTATCTAGGTTGGTCATAACTTTCCTTCCAAGGAGTAAGCGTCTTTTAATTTCATGGCTGCAGTCACCATCTGCGGTGATTTTGGAGCCCCAAAAAATAAAGTCTGACACTGTTTCCACCGTTTCCCCATCTATTTCCCATGAAGTGATGGGACCAGATGCCATGATCTTCGTTTTCTGAATGTTGAGTTTTAAACCAACTTTTTCACTCTCCTCTTTCACCTTCATCAAGAGGCTTTTTAGTTCCTCTTCACTTTCTGCCATAAGGGTGGTGTCATCTGCATATCTGAGGTTATTGATATTTCTCCCGGCAATCTTGATTCCAGCTTGTGCTTCCTCCAGCCCAGCATTTCTCATGATGTACTCTGCATAGAAGTTAAATAAGCAGGGTGACAATATACAGCCTTGATGTACTCCTTTTCCTATTTAGAACCAGTCTGTTGTTCCATGTCCAGTTCTAACTGTTGCTTCCTGACCTGCATATAGGTTTCTCAAGAGGCAGGTCAAGTGGTCTGGTATTTCCATCTCTTTCAGAATTTTCCACAGTTTATTGTGATCCACACAGTCAAAAGCTTTGGCATAGTCAATAAAGCAGAAATAGATGTTTTTTCTGGAACTCTCTTGTTTTTTCCACGATCCAGCGGATGTTGGCAATTTGATCTCTGGTTCCTCTGCCTTTTCTAAAACCAGTTTGAACATCTGAAAGTTCATGTATTGCTGAAGCCTGGCTTGGAGAATTTTGAGTATTACTTTACTAGCGTGTGAGATGAGTGCAATTGTGCAGTAGTTTGAGCATTCTTTGACATTGCCTTTCTTTGGTATTGGAATAAAAACTGACCTTTTCCAGTCCTGTGTATTGCTGAAGCCTGGCTTGGAGAATTTTGAGTATTACTTTACTAGCGTGTGAGATGAGTGCAATTGTGCGGTAGTTTGAGCATTCCTTGGCATTGCCTTTCCTTGGTATTGGAATAAAAACTGACCTTTTCCAGTCCTGTGGCCACTGCTGAATTTTCCAAATTTGCTCTCATATTGAGTGCAGCACTTTCACAGCATCATCTTTCAGGATTTGAAATAGCTCAACTGGAATTCCATCAGCCCATATAAGGTATCAAATTGCTAACATGATTTTCCAAGAAATAGAGTATTTTCTACTTAATGTTTTTTATGCCTATTTTTTTGAAAAACCTGGTTAGATTTGACTCTTAAAGATCTACATCCATCCGTTTTGTTTTATCCAATGAATTTAAACTTTTCTATGTAAATTCTTAAGTATACCTATGAGATGTCCATGGTTCATTCAGAAATTAGAGGGCTCATGTGCGTTTTCTGTAGCTTCCTTTTTATGCACATTAGACACATTTTCTCAAGGAACTCAACTTTATATAGATAGATAATAAGATACGTACTGACATAAAACTGCCTTCCAGTAAATGATATATACATTGGTTATTTCTATTTAATTTGTAACTTTTTATGCAATCTGGATTGAATAGTACACTAATTTATATTTGTGATTTTTTTGACCACTTAATTGTTGAAAACATACTTTTTGATGTATACTGTGTTCTCTTCCAGCTTTCCAGTAAGTTAATATTGAAGAATAATAGTTTTTAAACTACTTTTACTTTATATATAATCTATTGTCAATCTAGTTCTAAGTCTTTTAAAAATGTTAACTCATTACTCGTTTCAAGCCTATGAG
Source organism: Bos indicus x Bos taurus (assembly GCF_003369695.1). Lineage (NCBI taxonomy): Eukaryota > Metazoa > Chordata > Mammalia > Artiodactyla > Bovidae > Bos > Bos indicus x Bos taurus. The sequence continues at coordinate 26,676,171 of NC_040083.1, read as the reverse complement.
AGAAGTTCTATTATTATATCTATTTGATAGTTAAGAAAACTGAGTAAGTTAATTGTTCAAGGTCACAAAGCTACTAAAGAGGCAGAGCTGAGATTAGAGCTCAATCAATAGGGCTCCAGAGTCCATGCTTTTATTCAGAAATTTTAAAAAGAATTTAATAAACTTAAACAGAAAAACTCTAACCAAGACAGATTACCATTATGACATCTTTGAAATATACCTTTTACTCCAGATTTTGTAGCTGCAGATAAATATTATGTTGTAGGAAATGGAAAAGGGTCAGGGGACCTAGGTTTCAATCATTTTTCATCCAGTAACTTCTGGGACCTGACTAAGGAAATAACTTAGCTTTTCCAGAGGTCTAGAACAGGGACAACTTTGTACCCACTTCAAAAGGATTTCTGAGGATTAAAATAGCTGTAAGGTTTAGAGAGTCTGACAAATGTATCTGTAAGCTGGCATTGTTTTATTTATTATAATTCTAGAATCCCTCCATTATCCAGAAGTCAGAATTACTGCATTTTTCAGCCACAAAAAATAACAAGCATAAATTTTAAAACATAAAAGAATCAGTTATCTTAAAATCTACTTAGTTTATTCTGTTGAAAATATTTTCACTCTTCATTTACTACCTATTGTTTTTTATTTTAAATACAGCTGTAATGAGTTTATTTGTTTACCTTCTCAGCAGAAAACACCTCAAAGGCAGCAAATTGGAAGTATTCATACTAGGGGACAGGATGAATTTTTTTAGGCAGAAATATTGAGAGAAGTAAGAAATTATGATCAACAGATTGACAGATAAAGAAAATATAAAAATGCTAAGGTAAAAATACAAAATTAGAAAAACAGCAGCCTGGTACCATTCAGAGCAAGGCTGAGAAGCCATTTATATCATGATGTATTTTAAAGGCATCACTATATAATGATACAGTAGTAATAAATTAGACATAGTAATATACCAATTAACGTAGTGATAATATTTATAATATTATTATATTAAAATATCACTATTGCTTAATGTGGGGGCTTCCCTGGTGGCTCAGCTGGTAAAGATAATCTGCCTGAAATGTGGGAGACCTGGGTTCAATCCTTGGGTTGGAAAGATTCCTTGAAGAAGGGAATGGTCTACACACTCTAGTATTCTGGCCTGGAGAATTCCATGGGCTGTATAGTTCATGGGGTCACAAAGAGTCAGACACAACTGAGCAACGTTCACTTTCACTTTAATTTGTTAATGTAATCTTGAATTATTATTTCTAAATGAATGAACAGTCATTCCAGAAAGAATTTAAGATTATTAAATTATTATTTTTATTATATTTATATTAGTTTAATACTTTTTAAATTTAACACATGAATAAATTTCTGTCAACACTATCTTAGGTAAAAATCCAAAATATCAAAACCACTAAATAATATCTTAGGGTACATGTTTTCCTGGAACTTGAGTCAAAATTGAAAGCTAGGGATCCCTGGCACTCTAGTTACTACCTCTGGCCCCTAAGCTGTGCAAACAACAAATTCCACAATGCTGTTCTGCTTTGAAAAACTAATAATTATATATAAATACTTCCCGAGTTGCTTCATGGTAAAGAATCCACCTGCCAATGCAGGAGACATGGGTTTGATCCCTGGGTCAGGAAGATCCCCTGGAGAAGAGAATAGCAGCGCACCCCAGTATTCTTACCTGGGAAATCCCATGGACAGAGGAGCCTGGGTGGGCTGCAGTCCAAGGAGTCACAAAGAGAGTTGGGCAGGACTTAGCAACTAAACAGCAACAATATAGGTTCAAGGAAGAAAGTATTTAGTATTCTTGAGATTCTCTATCAGTTATTTATTATTGTCTAACAAATTATCCAAAATGTAGCAATTTAAAACAACAGCAATTTATGATCCAGTGGGTTCACTAGGTTTGGAGAAGGAAATGGCAACCCACTCCAGTATTCTTGCCTGGAGAATCCCAGGGACGGAGGAGCCTGGTGGGCTGCCGTCTCTGGGGTCGCACAGAGTCGGACATGACTGAAGTGACTTAGCAGCAGTAGCAGCAGCAGGGTTCACTAGGTAATTCTTTTGGGCTGTTTGCTGAGTTGCCTCACACACCTGCATTCTTCTAAACCAAGGATTTACCTGGGCTGGAAGTTCCAAGAGAGCCTCACTCACAGGCTGATGATTGGTCTGTTGGCTTCATCTGGGGTACTTCAGTATTCTTCCAAATGGCCTTTCCTCTGTATTTGTTGGTAGGCAATCCCAGAGCAGCATTACAAGAGGGCAAAGGTGCAAGCTACAACAATTTAAAGCCTGGATCTGATATTTGCACAATGTCATTTATGCCAGATATTTTCTGTCAAAGCAAATTACAGGCAGGATCAGATTAAGAAGGTTGGGAGATGGACTCCATTCCATCCTCTTGGTGGGAGGTGCAGCAAAGTATTTCTGACTATATTTAGTCTGATTATTAGTAAATCCAGAATTAGTTTTAGGTGATCTTATTAAACCATAAAAATACTTAGTAATACACATTTAAATTCTGTAAAATCTATATTTCCTATAAATATATATTTGCAATATCTTTGCAATTATTATATGAGTGTGTTCTTCTATTATTTTGACATGTTATATAAAAATTTTCGTGTGCCCTGGTATTTCTGTTAGAACATACAAAATGAACATTTTCAAGTGTTTAAATGTTCATTTTAATTATAACCATAATTTTTGCATTTTTATTACTTCATGAGAATGACATTTATATTTATGCTGCCTTAGAACAAGATTGCAAGGTATATTTAAATTTATATGTATTTTTAATCTAGAATGCAACTAATGAACTCACTAAACAATCTTCAAACTTGAAGTCTCTGAAATTTGAACTCCTAGCAAAAGAAGAACACATAAAGGAAATGCATGAAAAGTAGGTGCTTTATATTTTTATCCATTGTATTTGGTGCCACCTAGTGGCAATTAACTTTGTTAAACACTTCACCCCAAGAAACAATACCAACATGTTAAAATTGTTTTCCTTTCTTAGTTTATGTTTGAACCTAAATAAGATGAAGGTTTAAAGAATATTATATATAGTATAGTTGATGGCAAGATAGTTACTACTTTTATTAATTAGAGTAAAAATGTTTAAAGTTAGATTTTCCTTCTTAGAGTCAACGTTTTAATTTTGAATAAATATCAGTTAATGGCCTAAACACCATGAACAGAAAACTTTAGAATGTAGGAATTCTTTGACTAAAAATATGTACATATATATATGTATATATATATTGATTTATATTGGGAGTTATTACCTAAGCTTGTAAAGCAAAGATGAAGAGTTTTGTTTGCATTTAAAACAACTGAAGAATTATGAAATATTATACTTTGTGTATTTATACTAAAAAAGGAGTTTAAAATGTTCTATCTCACAGAATCAAAATTGTTTACTTTCTGTATCTTTTATGGATATCTAGAGCTTAGAAGTGATGTGTTTTGAAAGAAGTCTAGTCATTCATAATTAGAGATCACTTACTTAAAAGTGACCTTAGTAGATAAGGAATTTCCCTGGTGGCTCAAATGGTAAAGCATCTTCCTGCAGTGTGGGACCCGGGTTCATTCCTTGGGTTGGGAAGATCCCTTGGAAAAGGAAATGGCAACCCACTCCAGTATTCTTGCTTGGAAAATCCCCATGGACAGAGGAGCCTGGTTGGACTACAGTCCCTGGGGTCCCAAAGAGTCAGACATGACTGAGCAAATTCCTTTTCACTTTGACTTTAGTAGATAAAACTGTTAGATAAGAAAATTGTTTAATTTTTTTTAAGCAGAATGTCTTGAAGCTTGTTGATAGATTGAGTTAGTCTTTCTTACTGTTTACCATTGAGGACTTTAGATAATATTCTTTGAATCCTGTCTTCTTTACCTGCCAGCTCTGGATCTCAAGTTAATAGAATTAACTCATAAAGTTCTTAGAATTGAAATACATGTAAAGCACTTATAACAGTGACTGGTACATAGTAAACATTCATTAAATGCTAGTTATTGTTGTTCTAGTAATAGTGGTTATTACATTTATCATTTTATACTTAGCATTATCACCTTAAGCTAAACTGATATGTCAGTTCAATCACTGATATGTCTTTATATGATATAAATCACTTCAGTGTCTTTATGATATTATCAAATTTTATACTTCTTTATTAAAGTATAGAATTGTTTCTTATCAGAAACAATCAGTGTTATGATTTTGATAATCTCTAAATATTATTTGTATTTTTCTTGGAAGCATGAGTGGAATATAAATATAATTTTAAGTTTTCAAAAAATTTTATTAAGCTTTCTCAGTTCTTTTTTTTAATGCATATGTTTATATAAAATACTGCATTTACCAAGTCACAGCTGGATTATAGATTTTAATATTTTACTCAAAATACTAACAGCAATATTTTATCCCAAGCAAATATTTTATTAATTTGCAATTAATCAGATAGCATTTAAAAATTTATGGTAGATATAATATGGGTAATATGTAAGATATTATCACTATTGAAATATTTTCTATCACTCTTGATAAGATGCCTTTTTTTCCCTTTCAAGGATGTCTCGAATGGAGAGAGATATAACCATGAAAAGACATTTGATAGAGGACTTGAAATTTCGACAGAAAGTAAATTTGGAAAGTAATGAGAGTATTAATGAAATGCTAGAAAATCTTGAAAAAAAGGTATCAATTTTTATGTTCACTGACACTAAAAAAAACAGATCACTTCCCTTTGTATTTACTTTCTTAAATTCAATATTCAATCTTAACAAAATGTATAATAAATATTCATAAAATATACCTGTGTTGTTACATAATTACATCATTTGCTCTGAAAGTACATTTTTTGTTTTAAAATTCAAGACAAAATCCTACACATATTATAGCCATTCGTTTTATATTGTACATATACCATGAGAAGTTCAGTTTAATTTTTAAAAATTTGTAATATTTTTGAGATTCAAAATTCTATTATATTCAGCATTTTCTTTAAAACTACTATTTATAATGATAGAATTAAGCATGTGTTTTAAATGAAAAAATATGCTAATAACTATCAGTTCTTCAAAAAGTGTACTCACCACAATTGTTTTAAAGTATTTCCTTGTACACGTTTAATTCAGTGTACTTAAGAAAAGAGTCATATTTAAAATAGTTGTACACTATCTGACCCCAAAGCAAAATCAGCAGTTTGCTGACTAAGAGATATTTTTTGTTTAAAAAATTTTAAAAGCTGCTATTTACACAAATCATAAAGCAGCTTGTGCTTTGGCATTCACAAAATGTCATCCACTCCAGAGAGAACATCTCCCTTATTTTCCTTGTTGGAGATAAAAAAATGTAAGTAATGCTCAAATGGAAGAGAGAAAATTTTACATGAGCAAGAACATGTATATAGATTTTCTTTATCTTTCTCCTCCACATACCCACACAAATTATAATTACTTCATATAGGTTTTTTTCAATGCTGTCTTTTAAATTTTGTTCATTTTAACTTCAATAATCATTTGAAGTATACAATGTTTGTATAAGAATTCATTTATCTTTAATAGTATTAAACTGAAAAAATGTTTTCTTCTGCTGTTTTTTAGCATTTTTTTAACATATATTTATTTTTAATTAAAGGATAATTGCTTTACAATATTGGTTTGGTTTCTGCCATGCCTCAACATGAATTAGCCATAGGTGTACATATGTCTACTCCCTTTTGAACCTTCCTCCCAGCTCCCACGCTTTCCCGCCCCTCTAGGTTGTTACAGAGCCCCAGTTTGAGTTCCCTGAGTCATACAGCAAATTTCCACTAGCTATCTGTTTTACATATGGTGGTGTATATGCTTCCATGCAACTCTCTCCATTCATCCCACTCTCTCCTTTCTCCTCCTGGCCCATGTCCGTAAGTCTGTCCTCCATGTCTGCATCTCCATTGCTGCCCTGCAAATAGGTTCATCAGTACCATCTTTCTAGATTCCATGTATATATGTTAATATACTATTTATTTTTCTATTTCTTACTTAACTTCACTCTGTATAATGGGCTTTAGGTTCATCCACCTTATTATAACTGACTCAAATGCATTTCTTTTTATGGCTGAGTAGTATTCCATTGCATATATTACCACAGCTTCTTTATCCGTTCATCTGTGAATGGACATCTAGGTTGCTTCCATATCCTCGCTATTGTAAATAGTGCTGCAGTAAACATTGAGGTATATGGATCTTTTTCAGTTTTGGTTTCCTCAGTGTGTGCGCCTAGAAGTGGTATTGCTGGGTCATATGGTAGTTTATTCCTAGTCTTTTAAGGAATCTCCATACTATCTTCCATAGTGACTGTATCAATTTATATTCCCAACGACAGTGAAAGAGTGTTCCCTTTTCTCCACACCCTCTCCAGCACTTACTGTTTCTGAAGTTTTTGATGATGGCCATTCTGACCAGTGTGAGGTGATATCTCACTGTAGTTTTGATTTACATTTCTCTAATAATGAGTCATGTTGAGAATCTTTTCATATATTTATTAGCTATTGGTATGTCTCCTTTGGAGTCTTCTGCTGTACTTTGAAATGCACAATAAATATGTTGTATTACTTATTTAATTTTATCCTAAAAAGTACATGTTATATTGGAGAATACAAATTGAAGTTTTCTATGACTTGGCTTATTAAAGAATCAAAACCAACCATCTCTTGCTTGAGAAAGTTCAGGTTAGTAATTAAAGGAAACGTAATTAAAAATAATCTTGTATTATTAGGTAGAAGTCTACACATAGCAATATTCATGCTTTTTGCGCAGTTTTGGGTGCTGTTATTGACTTATGTATTGTTAGTCTCACTCACTACTGATTTCAGTATGGTTAGTTAGTACTCGCAGTGCTGTATGAGTTACACAAATCTTATACTTGAATTTGATATCACTTATGAGAAAATAAATGAAATGACTTATTCATGCATTCATTTAGTTTCTGTTAAAACAAATACAGTGTAGAACTTGACTGCCTTTACCAATAATATTTACCTTTGTGCTTTTTAAATTTTTTTATTTATTTTTTAATTGAAGGATAATTGCTTTACAGAATTCTGTTGTTTTCTGTCAAAAACCTTAACATGAATCAGCCATAGGTATACATATATATATCCTCTCCCTTTTGAACCTACCTCCCATCTCCCTCCCCCTCCTACCCCTCTAGGTTGATACAGAGCCCCTGTTTGAGTTTGCTGAGACACACAGCAAATTCCCATTGGCTATCTATTTTACATATGGTAATGTAAGTTTCCATGTTACTCTCTCCATACATCTCCACCTTTGTGCATTTATTGTAGGTGAAGACATTAACTGAGGAGTGTTCCAACAAGAAAGTATCAATTGATTCACTAAAGCAAAGACTTAGTGTTGCTGTAAAAGAGAAGTCTCAGTATGAAGAGATGTATCAGCAAACTAAAGAGGAGTTAGAAAAAAAGGTATGGTTTAGGACATTTTAGTTTAGAGGTGGACTGTAACAATCTCTTTTTTATTTTTATTTCTATTTCTCCCCAAAACTATGAGTTACTTAAATGTTTCAGATAACTGCAAAGAACATTTATATCTCTACATAAACACTAAGAATTTGTTTATTATTAAAGGTAATGCTGTATTAGAGAAACAGATTTTGTTTATCTTGATGATTTATAATAAATGAAAACTGTTGTTAAGAACTGGTATTTATATAAGTAAATATAAAGTTTTAGGTCCACCTAAACTTATAATCTGGAGAAGGCAATGGCACCCCACTCCACTACTCTTGCCTGGAAAATCCCACGGATGGAGGAGCCTGGTAGGCTGCAGTCCATCAGGTCGCTAAGAGTCGGACACGACTGAGTGACTTCACTTTCACTTTTCACTTTCATGCATTGGAGAAGGGAATGGCAACCCACTACAGTGTTCTTGCCTGGAGAATCCCAGGGATGGGGAAGCCTGGTGGGCTGCCATCTATGGGGTCGCACAGAGTCGGACACGACTGAAGTGACTTAGTAGCAAACTTATAAACTAATTAAATACTTCCATTTGATATATGAAATCTTTTAGTCCAAAATACCTTCCATGTCTTTAATGATTTATAATTTTTAAAAGAATAAATTGATTTTGATGATAAATATGTGATAATATGTGCTCAAGATAGTCATTGAAAATAAAGTTTTACTCAAATGAAAATAAATACAAGATATAAAGAGAGTAATGAAACCCTTTCTTTATCTTACATCTCTAACTTCCAAATCTGTTTAAAAAATATATTTTTATTCTATGATTACTGGTCTTTTGCAGGATGTCAAGCTTACTTTCCTCCTGTCAAAAATAAATGAGACTGAATCTGCCATGGCAGAGATTGAAACAGCAGCATCTAAGCATCTTCAAGGATTAGCAATGCAAAGTGAGCAGGCCCTAGAAGGTGCACAGAAGAAATTGCTGCTAGCCAGTGAGAAAGTAGAAGAGTTCACCATATTTGTGAAGGTTTGAATTCTTTACTAACTGGTGCTTTAATTCAGGCACAGTGGGCAGTGGCCTATTTCAGATGATCTGGGGTGTTCTTGAAGTTCCTTTCTGCTTTCTTTCCCAAACCACAAAGCATCTTCCTGTATCCTACCCACCACACTATTCAAATTTTCTCTATGAAAGATTCATTTTCATAGCTTGAGTTTAAAAATGTCCACTATGTTTTTAATATTCTTTTTCCAGTGTCAATTTAGTTATGGAATTGTGGTAATCACATAAGCAAGACAGGTTTTAAGACCAAAAAATTGAGTTATTTCCATTCCACTTCCTTTTAAAAATCACACAAGCAAGAACAACCAGAAGCTTGATCCATGATCATTGACGTTAAGAGACATTGCACCTGGGCCCCATAACTTATCAGGCATGGAATGGGTAAAGGAATGGTAAATGATCTGCCAGGACAAAATGAAGACAAACTAGAGTATCTACAAAGGGTGTACCATCTAGAAATTATCTGACCACTGAATAATCCCAGAAAGACTTAGGCATTGGCTGTACAAGGAACTGGCACCCTACTCCAGTACTTTTGCCTGGAAAATCCCATGGACAGAGGAGCCTGGTTGGCTGCAGTCCATGGGGTCGCTAAGAGTCGGACAGGGCTGAGCGACTTCCCTTTCACTTTTCACTTTCATGCATTGGAGAAGGAAATGGCAACCCACTCCAGTGTTCTTGCCTGGAGAATCCCAGGGACGGGGGAGCCTGGTGGGCTGCCGTCTATGGGGTCGCACAGAGTCGGACACGACTGAAGCGACTTAGCAGCAGCAGCAGTACAAGGAACCACCAGAGCTAAGGGTGGTGGGGGAAGGGAGAATACCAGGTTTTGTTTCAAAGTCTTTATAAGGAGTGTTTAGACCTCTGGTCTGTACTTCTGCCCCCACGTGGTCAGCCAGTATTCCTCCCTTAACTATTCTGGGAAAATGTAGGCGGAACAGTTTGGTTTCAGAGATAACAAGGCACTGAGGCCTGGGAACCTGGGGATTGCTCCTCTCTTTTTAATGCCACTATGAGTTGTTTCGGAGAAGGCGATGGCACCCCACTCCAGTACTCCTGCCTGGAAAATCCCGTGAACGGAAGAGCCTGGTAGGCTGCAGTCCATGGGGTCACTGAGGGTCGGACACGACTGAGCGACTTCACTTTCACTTTTCACTTTCATGCATTGGAGATGGAAATGGCAACCCACTCCAGTGTTCTTGCCTGGAGAATCCCAGGGACGGGGGAGCCTGGTGGGCTGCCGTCTATGGGATCGCACGTAGTCTGACCCGACTGAAGTGACTTAGCAGCAGCAGCAGCATGAGTTGTTTACACTCCTATTTAGTGCCTTTATTCTGCCTTGTATTGTAGCTAGCAAACAAGTCTGTTGCCATTATGCTGTCTCCTTTGTTGGAGATGCGAATTTAACCCCTGAGTTGGGATGATCCCCTGGAGAAGGAAATGGCAACCCCCTCCAGTATTCTTCCCTGGGAAATCCCATGGAAACAGGACTAGGGCCTGTTGGGCCACAGTTCACTGGGTCACGAAGAGTCAGACACGACTTAGCAACAAAACAACAAAAACAACTGGCACATAATAGAGCTCGCTAAATTCTTGAGAAACTGACTTTATATCTGCTTCAGGAATAGTACTGGGCACGTAATCACTGCTCAGATTGAAACCTCTGTGAAGGCGAGAGCTATGCACGCTCCTAACGAGCATACTTAAAGAATGTTGAGCATAGTCAGAGAATGTACATAGTTCCTACATGGAACATTATAATCAATGGGACTCATTCTGTGCAGAACTTAATAGGGTAACAGGTACACAAAATACACAGTATTACTATTATTAGTAGTATTAATAGTAATAATGTTTGTTCTGGCCCTGCTGTGGAATCTGTGTTCCTTTTAGTTTTTTTTTTTTTTTTTTTTTTCATTTATGCATAGGGCACAACTAGATTATAGCAGAGGTGGGGTGGCCATCTGTTCTAGATCTAGTCTTGAATATGGAATTTTACCCTGGAGTAAAATCAAGTGCTTTGAGCATCTGGGTTGGATGTATGTGGCAGAGTTGAAGCTTTGAATTCTCCTAATAACTGAATAAAACACACAAGGGAAATTTCTAGAAGTATTTGCTCAGTTTGACTGAGGCCTGATAATGGGCTTGTTAACGTGCTTGTATGTGAGAATCATATGGTCAATTCCATCTTCTCAGTGGCTTTTGTTAGCTGATAAATAAATACCAGCCAAAGAACAACATTTATGCAGAAGCTTAAATCATTTAATTATCAATATGTACTTGCTTGTTAAGATTTAGTAAGATGATTAGGGCATATAAATCTCTTGATTCTTTAGTAAGAATATTTTTAAAGCATTATAATTTTATTTTTAATGTGTACAGTTACTAACACTTTGGTACTGATCTACTCTTATTATGATTTTTCAACTTTATTAGATATGACATATTTTATAAGATTAAGATATACAATATGATGACTTGATACATGTATATATTATGAAAAGTTTACTACAATAGGTTAGTTAACACATCCTTAACCTCACATAATTGCCATTTTGTAGTTATTGTTATGGGAAGGACATTTAAAATCTAGTCATGGCAAATTCCAAGTATACAGTTGAGTATTGTTAACTATAATCACTATGTTATACATTAAATCCCTGGAACTTATTCTTCTTATGATTGGAAGTTTGTACCATTTGACCAACATCTCATTTCCTCCTCCCCTCAGCTCCTGGCAACCACTTTTATACTCTCTATTTCTGAGTTTTCCTTTTTAAAATTCCATATATATAAGCGATATCATCCAGTATTTGTATTGTTCTGTCTGGTTTATTTCACTTAGCATAGTACTCTTGGGCTATCCATGTTGTCAGAAATGTCTGGATTTCCTTTTTTATGGCTGAGTCATCATATTCCATTGTGTATGTGTTTAATCACACACACACATATTTACTACATTTTCTTACTCATTAATATATTGATGGACACAAGTTGTTTCCATGTGTTGATTAGTGCAAATAATGCTGCAGTGACCATGAGAGTGCATGTATCTCTTTGAGGTTCTGTTTTTGTTTCCTCTCAATATGTACTCAGAAGTTGGATTGCTGGTAGTTGTTATTTTTAATTTTCCGAGGAACCTCTACACTGTTTTCTGTAGTGGCTGTACCAATTTACAGTCTCACCCACAGTGCACAGTGTTTCCCTTTTCTCAACATCTTGCCAGCATTTGTTCTCTCTTATCTATTTGATAATAGCCATTCCAACAGGCGTGAGCCGATACCTTGTGGTTTTGATTTGCATGTCTCTGATGATCAGTAAGGTTGAGCACCTTCTCATGAACTTGCTGGCCATTGTTTGTGTTCTTTGGAAAAGTATTTGTTCAGATTCTATTTCCATTTCTACACTGGATGTTTTGGTTTTGTTATCAAGTTGTATGCTACTACTGCTGCTGCTGCTGCTAAGTCGCTTCAGTTGTGTCTGATTCTGTGCGACCCCATAGACGGAAGCTCACCAGGCTCTCCCATCCCTGGGCTTCTCCAGGCAAGAACACTGGAGCGTATTGCCATTTCCTTCTCCAATGCAGGAAAGTGAAAAGTGAAAGTGAAGTCACTCAGTCGTGACCAACTCATATCGACCCCATGGACTGCAGCCTACCAGGCTCCTCCGTCCATGGGATTTTTCCAGGCAAGAGTACTGGAGTGGGTTGCCATTGCCTTCTCTGATCAAGTTGTATGAGTTTTATATATACTTTAAAGTTAGGAAGTATGATGCCTCCAGCTTTGCGCTTTCCTAAGATTGCTTTGGCTAGTCAGTCTTTTGTAGTTTCATCCAAATTTAGGGGATTTTTTTTTCTATTTTTCTGAAAAAAAAATGGCATTGGAACTTTGATAGAGGTCTTATTGAACCTCTCGATGTCTTTAGGTAGAATGAACATTTTAAGAATATCCACTCTTTCAATCAATAAGCGCAGGATATCATTTCATTTATTTATGTCTTCTTTAGTTTCTTTCATCAGTATCTTAGAGTTTTGGGAATATAGATCTTTCACTTCCTTAGTTATTTATCCCTAAAATTTTATTGTTGGGTGCTACTGTAAGTGGGATTGTTTTATTCCTTTTTCACATGTTTTATTGTTAGTGTATAGAGACACAACAAATTAATTTTTATCTGTGACTTTGTATCCTACAACTTTACTGAATTTGTTGATTAATTGTAACAGCTTTTTTGGATGGAGTTGTTAGGATTTTCTACATCCTACATAAAAGATCATGTCATGAGAAAAAAGAGACAGTGCTACTTCTTTCTTTCTGATTTGGATGCTTTTTATTTCTTTTTACTGCCTAATTGCTCCAGCTAGGACTTCCAGTTCTGTGTTGAATAGAAGTGGTGAGGATGGTCACCTTTCTCTTGTTTCTAATCTTGAATGGAAAGCTTTCAGCTTTTCATTGTTGAGTGTGATGTTAGTTTGGTTTTGTATTATATGGCTTTTGTTATGTACAATGTGTTCCTTCTATACTCAGTTTGTGGGGAGTTTATCATGAAAGAATGTTAAATTTTGTCCAGTACTTTTTTTGCATTTATTGAGATGATTGTATGATTTTTATCTTCATTCTTTTAATGTAGTATATTACATTTATTGATTTGTGTATGTTGACTTATTCTTGCATTCCAGGGATAAATCCCACTTGACCATGGTGTGTGGTCCTTTTAATGTGTTGTTAAATTCAGTTTGTTAGTATTTTGTTCAGAGGTTTTACATCTATATTCATCAGGGGTATTGGCCTATGGGTTTCTTTTCTTGTACTGTCCTTATCTGTCTTTGGTATCAGGTTAATGCTGACCTCTTAAAATGAGTTTGAAAGTGGTCTTTCCTTTTACATTCTTTGGAAGAGCTTTAGAAGAATTGACATTATTTTGTTTTAGGTAGAATTCACCAGTGAAGCCATCAGGTCATGGGCTTTTCTTTATTGGAAAGTGTTTGATTGCTGATTCAATCTCCTTACTCATTGATCTGTTCAGTTTTTCTGTTACTTTGTGATTCAGTCTTGGTAGATTGTATATTCTAGGAATTTATCCATTTCTTCTAGGTTGTCCAATTTGTTGGCATATAATTGTTCATAGTATCCTCTTATGATTCTTTGTATTTCTGTAATGTCAGTTGTAATATCTTCTCTTTCATTTCTAATTTTCTTTTTTAAAATTTATTTGTTTTAATGGAATGATAGTTACTTTACAGAATTTTGTTGTTTTCTATCAAACCTCAACATGAATCAGCCATAGGTATACATATATCCCCTCCCTTTTGAGCCTTCCTTCCATCTTCCTCCCCATCCCACCTCTCTATACTAATTTTCTTAATTTGAGTACTCTCTTTTTCTTGGTAAGTGTAGATAGAAATTTATCCATGTAGATAGAAATTTATCCATGTAGATAGAAATTTAGATAGAATTTAGATCATTAGAGGCCAGAGGCAGACCATTGGCAAGAGGTCCTCAGTTGAAGAGGTTAGCTCCAAATGTAGGTAGAAATTTAGTTTGTCTCTTAAAAACTAGTTCTTAGTTTCACTGATCTTTTCTGTTCTCTTTTTGTCTCTATTTATTTCCACTCTGCTCTTTGTTATTTCCTTCCTCTACTAACTTTGGGTTTACTTTGTTCTTTTTCTAATTCATTGAATTACAAAGTTAGATTTTTTTGAGTTTTGTTTGTTTGTTTGTTTTTGCTTAATGGTCCCACATGACAGTGGAGGCCAGTGACAGGAGTTGGGTGTTGGTGTACAGGTGCTCAGGTGGAGGGGCTCACTGCAGCTAAACCCAGCAGTGCAAGCCAGAGAGAGGAGACAGGGCCAGGTCTGGGCCCACACACAGCCGTGGGGGCCTTGGCGGTTGACATACAGTCCTGTGGCCATAGAGTCTCACCACAGGCACTCACAGATCATTAGAGGCCAGTGGCAGACCGTTGGCAAGAGGTCCTCAGTTGAAGAGGTTAGCTCCAAACGCATGCACATCTGTCACTGCAGGGTGTAGGCTGGCATCTTGCACTTGTGCAGTGCAAAGGCTAAGCTGGCTTCCAGTGCAGATTGCAGGGTCCAGTTAGGGTCAGGGAGGGACTGTCAGGTGGCATTTGTGACAGTGGAAACCTGTGGGGGGAAGTACAGTGGTGAAATCTGCAGGGGGTCCGTGACAGCCATCCTAGGCATTGGTTTCTTCAGTGGTGAAATCTGTTGGGATCCTACACAGAGTTGGTTACCGTGAACCACAGCTGCTCCTGCTGTGTAGCTGATATTGGGAGCCCCGGCTGTTCTTTATTTTTCCAGCCTGTCCCTATATGTCTTGACTTTGTCAGTCTCGGGGTAGGGTGAAGCTGAAGTGATCTTTCATGCTGTGATGTGAAAAACTGGGGAAGTTGGTTGCTCACCTCATTCTTCCTTTCCCAGTGAGGGAGCCCCTTGAACCCTGGAGTTCTCCACTGGTCCTGAGCAGTGCTGCCCTGGGGGATGGGATGATGCAGGCACAATGAAGCTGTCCTTCCTTTTCTTTGTATGGAGTTATTCTCTCTTTTTTTGCTTCATGGTGTTGCTGAAATTTCTTAAGTGGACTCCTGAGCCCTTCCAGAGCTATTTTAGTTTGTGAATGTCTAATTGTTGATATTTGTGGGGGGATGGAGGCTGGTACCACTTTGGTGATGTGACTTCTCAATTATGATATTTAAAATCCAGTTTGAATTAACTCTTTCAGTCCTATCATTATATTAAAAGGGTAAATTATAGCATTTTTGAAGAAAAGCTTTTAATAAAAATACATTGAGTGAAATTTAAAATATGTAAGTCATATCTTAATAAAAACGATTTAAGCTGTTAGAAAAGACATTTCTCCAAGAAACTATGATTGTAGGGGTGACTCCATGGTGCTTGAAGAGCCAATTATAACCTTCATCACAGTAATCTAAAATCCTACTGAAAATCTAATCACTTCATTATGATTCAATGAAACTCAAAAATTTTTATAGTTAGCTAACACAGATCAAGACTCCTTAATAAAGACTGGAAAGCTAGATCTAATAAGACTGGAATGAAATAACTTGTTTCACTCTAACACTGTTGCTGACTGCTTACAATAAATCATATTGAAATATTGAAAAATATAGTGACTTTAAGTTGGGATATACATCCAAGAAAGTACTCTTATTTTGAAAATATGATCAAATATTGAGATAATTCCTAGCTCATGATATTTCAAGAAGTTTAAGGAGGCTGACATAAACTTTTATAAATTCATTTAATATTTGTTGAATGCTTATTTTGTATGGTACAGTGTTTTTACTTACCTTGACCAGTGATAGCCAAGGACCATTGTTCAACTGATGCAAATAGAGTAAAACATTTTTAAGCTTCTAATGTTTTTAACATTGGAGTATTTAAAGACTTTTGCACAATTTGGAAGTGCTTAGAGAAGAGCTGAGAAGATTTTAAACTGGTAAGAGAAAGCAATTTTGCAATGGATGGAAGGGAAGTAAAAATACAATCCACATGGAAGTAACATCCAGAGCTGAAAATAGGCAGAGCACCAGCATAGAAACAAAAGGCAAGTGTGATCATATGAAAACAAAATCTTAACCTGGATATAAGGGGGGGAAGTAAAATTTCAATGAACTTAGTGCAGTGAGACTCTACTATGTATCTGAAAGGTATAGTTTGGAAGGGAGGAAGAATATTTGAGCATCATGAAGTATATTTCAGCAAAATAACATTTTTTAATAATACAGACATTTTCCCCAAATATACCCATGTTGCTTTCAGCCAGCTAATGGCAACATTGCTATGAGGCTTCCATGATTAGTCTTGTTGCTACTTCTAAGACTTTTTACTGCATGTCACCTCATTTATCCCTCTTTAACCATACTGACTTTCTTGCTGTTCTTTGAATACTGCAAGCCATGTTTTTTTTCTTCAAAGTCTTTGCTCTTTCCTCTGTATATTATTGATAAAATAGCTTACCTCTTCACTTCTTCAGGTCTTTCTGTCCAGATGGGACTCTTGTCAATCTTTAGAACATAAGAAACAATGGAAAACAAAGACTCCTACAATTAAATCTAAATAGCTTGATGTTAGTGATTATAGTACCAGAAGTTGTGAGGGGGTGATTGTAAGGGATGTTTCTTTTTTGTTCTGGTGGAACATACAGAGGATGAGAAACTCTAGATATTGATTCAGAATATAATATTGATTTTATTATATTAAATTAATCAAGTTTACTTAAATAATTTTAAATATATGTTCAGGAGTTTTAAAGTTGACCACAAGAATAGGAATCAAGCATTTAATTTTCAAAGAATTAGAGGAAATTTTAAAAATTTAAAATCTCCATCAATTCAATACAAACCAGGAAGAAGAATGCGAGGAAGAGAGGAAGGAAAAATAGAACAAAGGAGAGGAACAGTTAATAAGAAGCATGGTAAATAAAAAGGATAAGGATGATCCAAACATACCAATAGTCATAGTATATATAATGAAGTTGAAATGTATTTAAAAAAAAGAAAAAAAAAAAACAGAGACTATGAGATTCTGAAAAAGATGCACCTAAAACATGATACCAAAAGCCAAAAAAAAAATTAAGAATAAAATTATGATATCCTGCAGTTAGCCTGGGAGAATCAATTTTGCTTATCTCTTCCCAGCATCTCGTTCATGTTTGTTTGAAATCAATCATGTGTAAGTACCTAACACCATAGAAATTGGCAAACATTACAAATCATACCCATCCCCTGCAAGAGCTTGATTACCAGCACACAATTGAATATATTCCAGCTAAATGCTAAAAGAAAAGAAGATACAGCAATATTATTTGGAGACAAATTAAGGGAAAAAAATTAATAAGGGTAAAGCAAGCAATTTCATATTGATAAAAATGCATAATTTGCAAAGAAGATATAAAATTCATGAATTTTTATGTACCTGGCAACATTAAGCAAAATTTGGTGAAACTACAAATGGAAATCAAAGAATCCACAAATCCACAAAGGTATTTACTGTTTTCTAGTGTATTTAATCTGTATTATACTCAGAAATAAACAATCCAAATAGAGAAAATGTAAGCAAGGCTCTTTTCTTTTCAAACCCATGTGGAACATTCACAGAAATTACTTAACATCTAAATCTACAAAGTTCAAGTTCGAAAAAGCAAAAATCATTTTTAGGCAATGTACCCTGAGTAGAGTATAATGTAATTATGATTTTAGCAAATAATCAGCCAAATGTTTCTGTCCACTTAGAAATTCCAAACCCATCTATATGATTTTGGGGTTAAGGAGAAAATAAAAAGTGAGTTTATGAACTGTTTCAAAGTGAGCTATAATGAAATACCAAAACCTTCAAAATTCAGCCAAAATTTAACTTTCAACTCAAAATGCTAGGAGAAAAAAACAAAAAAACTCAAAGTAAATTTTAAAATTGCTTTTATAAAAATTTTTAAAAATCCATAAACTGTAAAACAGCTCCTTTTCCAAAATAAACTGAACATGTACAACTGAACTGTGATTGTCAATGACATATTTATGGACCTAGGAAATTCAAGAGAATCCAGTCCAACTATTAAACAGATAATTCAGCAATAATTTCAGAACAAAGTCAGCATATAAAATAAAGTAGACTTTACAAGTAATAGTATATTTAGAGTACTATTTGTAAATTTGTATTTATAGTGATAAAAAGAAAGTATTAAATACCCAGGAATAAACCTTTCAAGAAATGCAAGCAACCTATAAAGTGAGCTATAAAACACTGGATGACATAAAACAGAACTAAATAAATGGAGAGATATACTGTTTTTATGAACGTGAAGAAATAATATTGTTAAATGTGAGAATTCATTCCATATCTGATCTATATGTCAGTGCTGTCCAAGATACAAACTTGTTCCAGAAATATAACTGAAAGAAAGAGGATGAAGATGGCTGAAGAAGGAGAAGAATGGGAAGGAGAGAGGAAAATTTTTCCTAGCAAACATCAAAACATGGTATAAAGCTGTATAAATAAAATGGCATGATTAAGTGCAGGAATAGATCCATAGAGCATTGAAACAGAAAGAGTTACAAAAACAAGCCCATCTAAGGGAATTTAGAGCATAAAGTTTGTATTTTTCATTTCAGATCAGTGTAAGGGAAAGTAGTCAATAACGGCCTTGGAAAAATTGCTTTCAGTTTAGAAAACAATATAAGCTTAGGTATATACCTCAAATAACCCACAGGTATCTATTTTACATTGATATAAAACCCAAGAATAAAGAAGAAAATGGTTAAAAATACAAATTACCAATATCAGGAATAAAAGACGGGATATCACTACAGAAACATAAGTAACAAGGAAATTATATGAATGAGTTTATAACAATAAATTTGACAATTCAGGTGAAATGGACAACTTTTCAAAAAAGTACCTCTTACCTGTCCTATAGTGGCTTCACAATCATACACCACTAGCATCACATTTTAGATAGCTTCAGGTTTTTGGGGGTAAAGCTGAGAGACAGACAACTTGTAGAATGAACACAGCCCCAGAGCTTCCTTTATTCCTTAGCAAACACTGAGTATAAATATTTGGTATTTACTGTGGCCAAGTTTCCGGCAGAGAAGTCTGCCTAAGCCAGCAAGCTGAATGTGTGACAGAATGCACTCCAAAAGAAGGAAGGGCCCCATCCCCACCATGTCTGCACACTAGGGACCCAAGGCTGAGCATTGTCTACAAGAGTGTGGACATCAGCCAAACCCTTTGCTCTTTCCTCTGACTGACTCAGTGTAGCTTCTAAACTGCCCTGAGTCCCTACTAAACTACCAAGAGAAATGGTCAGAACTATTAGGAATTGACTTCTTTCATCACAAAAACTAACAGGAGATTGAATTGAAAATATGAGTAGCTCTTTATTAGTTAAAGAAATTGGATTTTTTAAAAAACCTAAAGCCTTCACACACAAAAACACATGTACTATCTCCAGATCCAGAGGGTTTCACTGAGCAAACTTTCAGGAAAAATATAGCACCATCTTACAGAAATTATTTCAGAAAATGGCAGAGAAGAAAATAAGTCCCAGTTTGTTTTATGTAACCAGCACAACCTTAAAACCAAAACCTGACAAAACATTGTAAGAAAACAGAAGTACAGGTCAGTATTTCATCATGAACATCAATGTAAAAATTCTCAACTGCATATTAGTTAATCAAATCAAGCGTTGTGTGAAAATAATTTACACCATGAATAAGTTGATATAATTCTAGGAAAGAAAGCTTGATTCAACAGTTCTAAAAAAAAAAAGCAAAATCAGTATAATCAAATACTCCCTAAAAATCATTTGGCAACATTCAGTACATATTTATGATAGCAAAAATGACATAGAAGTATATAGCTATCAAAGCTCATTGAACTAAACACCTAAAGTGTACACTATTTCATTCTAACTATACTTCAGTTAAAAAAATATTGGGGAAAAAAGGATTTATGAAGCGAGTTACAGAGGTTCAACATATGTATAATTGGACTCTTGAAAGAAGAAAAGAAATGATGGAACAGAACAAATATTGAAGCTATAATCCAAAAAGAATTTTCAGAAATAAAAACTTCCAAGAACATAACATGAACCACGGAAAATTTGATGTCATGTCTAACATGACATGTCTAACATGTCATACCCTGTATATGTTCTGTGGTCTAGTAAAGTTTCTGGACTCAAAAAAATAATAGCCAAGAAAAATGTTCATGTCATATATAAGGGGAAAAAAATAAAGATGAGACAACTCTGAAAGGCTGTCTCATCTCCGAGGCTCCGTAGGTATTGCTCCTAAGTACCCTCTCCCACATAAATCTCCATCTCAGAGTGTGTATGTTTTCAGGCATTCCCACCCGTGACACACCACAAAGAAAAATCTGAATTAATGTTGAAAAGTAGAATTTCTTTATATATTCTACTTTCTGAAAAGTACAAATTTTTAGGAAAATTATAATGTACCAAAAGTCCCTCTAGAACAAATGGAAAATTAAAAGAAATTGCCAAGAAGGTATCTTTCCATACAATAGATACTATGCCAAATTCAGGCGAGTGCTACAATGTCAGTAAAGAGCAGACAGATTCAATTTCATTAAAACTACTGAAGAACATGGAAAGAGAAAATACCTTCCAAATATTTTTGGAAGGTTGCACAAAATTGAAACAAATCAATCTCTTATTAATGTAGACATTCCAGATGAAATATCAGCAAATGAGTTTAGCAGAACATCAAAAAATAACATACCACGCTAAGTGGAGTTTATTCCACAGATGCAAGGATAATTCAATACTAAGAAAATTATTAAGAATCCTATTAATAGATTTATGATGAAAAATCATATGATAGTTTATATGGATGCTAAAATGGATTTAAGACAATCTGGTTTCCATTTTTGTAAGAAATTAAAATATGTAGATAGTTAACTGTGTAAAACTACATTATATATTTTATATTAGTACTTATTTTTTGTTATATTAAAATACAGCTCTCAACCCAAAATCTGGCATAGTATTTCCTAAGAGTTAGATTCCTACTGAAATCAGGAACAATTTGTCCATCAATATTACTATTTAATATTATTCAGAAATAAGTTAATAATCAACTCAATAAAAAAGAAAATGGAGGTATAAAAATTGGAAAATAAAATGGAATTTTATAAAATAAAATTTTCTTACAAAAATGGAAACCAGATTGTCTTAAATCCATTTTAGCATCCACATAAACTAACATATGATTTTTCATCATAAATCTATTAATAGGATTCTTAATAATTTTCTTAGTATTGAATTATCCTTGCATCTGTGGAATAAACTCCACTTAGTGTGGTATATTATTTTTTAATGTTCTGCTGTTCACTGTATCCCTGATGATACAGTGGTTAGGACTCCATGCTCTCACTGCCAAGGGCCTGGGTTCAATCCTTGGTTGGATAACTAAGAACCCACATTCCATAAGCTGAAGATCATGACCAAAAAAAAGGCTGGAAAATAGGAGATAAAATTATCAGTATTTGCAGATATGATTTAATTTCTGGAAGCTAAAGAGGAATCAGCTGCAAAACTCTTATAATAAATAAGAAATTTCAGCAAATTTATATATTAACAATCTTTATGTCTACAAGCAACAATAGGTACTAGAATCAGCCCCTACAAAAAGTAAGAGGCCCAGGAATAAACAGATCTATAAAGAGAAAACCTTTAAATAATCCCCAGAAACACAAATAAAGACTTAACCAACTGGAAGGGACTACCATGGTCTTTGATTAGGAAGAATCAACATTCTAAAATGTGAACATGATTGAATAAAATTTAACGTGATTTAAATAAAATACCAGTAAGAATGTTTGCTGCTGCTGCTAAGTCACTTCAGTCGTGTCCGACTCTTAGTGACCCCATGGACTGCAGCCTACCAGGCTCCTCCATCCATGGATTTTCCAGGCAAGGGTACTGGAGTGGGGTGCCATTGCCTTCTCCAAAGAATGTTTAGACAAGCTCAATCTGAAGTTTATATGGAAAACAAACAATCAAAAATTAACAAGAAAAATCTGAAAAAAAGGGTAATTGAAAGGAGATACCCCTATTGGATTACATTTATGACAAAGCCTCACTAATTAAAATATACTATAAAGCTTCACCAATAAGACAGATGGAACAGAATACAAAGTTTAGAACCTGATCTAAACATGCATGAAATCAATGGGGAAGATATGGACTATTTACTAGGTGGTGATGAGACAACTATGATTTTATATAATAATTTTCTAGAGGATTACAAATGGACAACACACTTATAACTGCAAAATCTTACAAGTGGCAGAAAAAAATCATGGTTTGAAAAACACACACATATATATATATATACTTTTATATATATACATATATATATAAATTGTGGAGAATGTTTTTTAAAGTATCACACCAAGTTCAAAAGTTATATGGGAATAGATTCATTTAGCATGTTAAAATTTTTTTGAAAAATATTTTTCCTTTGCATAAAATACTGTAATTACTGTCAAAAGAAAAAGTATGAAAAAAATGAGAAATCCTCAACATATAATTTCCCTAAAGTACAAATAATCCCTATAAATCACTAAGAAAAATAGATCAGATTAGATCAGTCACTCGGTCGTGTCCGACTCTTTGCGACCCCATGAATCGCAGCACGCCAGGCCTCCCTGTCCATCACCAACTCCTGGAGTTCACTCAGACTCACGTCCATCGAGTCAGTGATGCCATCCAGCCATCTCATCCTCTGTCGTCCCCTTCTCCTCCTGCCCCCAATCCCTCCCAGCATCAGAGTCTTTTCCAATGAGTCAACTCTTTGCAAAATAGATAAAAGACAAAAGAAAAAAAATTATTTGTTAAGGCTGATGCTCAATTTCATTTTTAATAAGAGAAATGAAACTTTAAAATACAGTGGTAAAAAGTAAAAAACTACCCTGAAAACCCAATTGGTGTTTTGCCAGTGGTATGGAGAAACAAGTACTTTCATATGTTCTTTGTGTAGGTATAAATTGGTACAATCTTGGATAGAGGGAGAATTAAACAACAGCTTTCAAAATTACAGGTAAACACATCCTTTGGTTCAGCAAATTCACTTCCAGGAATATATTGTAGGGATGCAAAATATATATACAAGCACCATTATTTACTGCAACATTGCTTAGGCTGGCAAAAGATTGAAATCTACCCAAACATCTAGCTAGCTGCTCTCAGCCCACAAAGCCAAGCATCGGACTCCAGAACTCTGTTCACCCGGAGTAAGAGCTGCCTTTTTTCTTATGCACGCATAAGCATGCGTTCTCAGAGGGAGAAATTAAACACTCTTGTGGATGTAAGCCTAGATTTTTATGATTTTTGTCAATACTTTATTGTCATCTTGCCCACACATAATTTAATTGCAGTTTTACCCAACTGTCCTTATCAAATCCTTTCAAAGATTTCTAGTTCAGTTTTAATAGAAACAACATTTTTCTGCCATTATATTTCATTAGTTTATGCAATAATTAAATCAATTATGTAACTAACCTGTTACAACTGATATACACACTTAGGAATAAATACATCGGACAGTTGGCATCAGCTCAACTGGTGGGAGAGTTGTGCTCTGGCGTGATACTAATTAACCTGCCTGCTGCAAGTATTCACCAAGATAGCAGTTGGCGAATCTGAAAGAGGGACTGGAGCAATTTGTTTAATCAGCAAGTTGGTTAAGTGATCATTTAAGAGAGCTTTTATTGTGCCCTGACAAAAAGTAAAGAGCAATCCATTTTGCTCCAGTATAAATAAAATCAGAATAATCCTAATAAAAAATGATTTGCTAGTATCTTCACATTTTTTGTGTTATGACTGCTTTCTCTTCATTTATTACTTCCATATGAGCCCATATGTCTTCCAATATGTTGCAGGCCTTGGTCAGAGAGTTACAAAATGATGTCCATTTGATTAGGCGACAAATCAGAGAGCTTAAAAAGATGCAGAAAAACAGGGATGCTTGTAAAACCTCAACCCATAAAGCCCAGACCTTGGCAGCTTCTATCCTGAACATTTCACGATCGGACCTAGAGGAAATACTGGACACAGAAGATGAAGCGGTAAGATCATTTAAATATTTATTAATATAGGAGTTTTTACATTGATTGTTAAATATATATTTTCATTTGTTTTATAGTTCTTAGAATTTCATCTTTAAGATAATATTCATGAAGGCAAGATTATTAATATACCAATGAAAGATACATCAAGAGTATTAACTCAAAAAACCTTTAGAGAAATTTAACTGTGTAATATAGAAGTAAGCCAGTACATATAACCTTAAAACTGCTTGCTTGTTATTCAGATCAGTTATCTTTCCCTGTCTCTTCCATATTCTTTAGTTAATCATATATCTTATAAGCTATTATTTTTAATTAAGCCCATTTGAAGAAGTTAGTTAGCTGGATCATGATTGATTTGAGGGGTTTTCCTCCTATATGAGATTTTTTAAAAGTAGTAAATATATTGGGTTTTTTAGTTAGATTTAAAATTATTGTTGATCAAGTTAAAAAGGTATTTATTGCTTTACAGTGGGTAAAATCCTGCCTGAGTGAATTTATATGCATATACCTTATAAGTCTGCAGTAGCATTTCTGTACCTTCTGAGGAGGGCACTGCATTTTTGATGGTTTATTACCTCATCAACAGCAGAACTTCATACACAGTCTTCTGTGAAACCTGTGGAAGATACTCAATCCTGTTCTGCTGTTAAGTTTCTGAAATTTGATACATTAAATATTAATTTTTTTTATTGTTTAGAAAGAGCAAAGAGATGATGGCACTCATAGCTTCCCTATAAATATTTGCTCAGTGAATAAATAAAATGATCGACTTCAGTGTTTGCAGGAGAACATCCTTTAGCACCCCTCCCCCGTCAGCGTCTCAAAACATTTCTCAAGTAGAGCAGATCTACAACTTGCAAAGGTTTTTAAACTGCCAAGAATTCTTAGAAAGGAGGTCAAAGGAATCCTATAGAGATTATTTTCATCCTATGAGTAAATCGGATAGTGAATGATCGGTTTTCTCTTTTCAGCAGCTAGGCCACAATGTCTGTGAATTCTGAACTTTGAAGTCCAAGAGCGTTATGAAATACAGTATCAAATATAAACCACACAGGAAATAACAGTATCTGTGGCAAGGCTGTTAACTATCTCTTATTATAGACATTTAACTGAAACTTGATGGATAAAGAAGAAACCTAACAAAATATTAAGGTCTTCCACCGTTGCCTAAAAGTTTAAAACAAGCAGACATAGCAAAATCCCTTGTGTGTTTGTGTGTGTGTGTGTGTGTTGCAGATACATATTCTGGAAGACACGGCCTCTGCCTTTATGTGGTCTTTAAACATGCCCTTTCTTGGGCTTACAAGTTTAAAAAAAAAAAAAGCACTCCTTTTGATTAGAAAAATTAGAAAAAGTTGTCCCCATTGAGTATATGAATTAGTAAAGGATATCTCTTGTTAGTCCCAAAGTAGCTGGCACATTTCTGTGAAGAAATGACACCCTGGCCTCTGGGAGGAAGCAGTATGGAGCCAGGGGTGCCCAGCACCAAAACATGTGTACCATACAACCTTAAATGGAAGTCCTCCTGGAAAAAACGCAGTTCCATGAGGGCTTATTGCACACACCTGGATATATTTACTAGATTTCATTATAGATCTGAGCTTGTTTGGACTGATGCCTGCATCTTTCAGATGTCTAAAGAGTTGAGTGACTTACCCAAGTAGAGCCCAAACCACCTGAATTATATGTGTTAAGCTATATCCAACCCTTGTAAATTCATGTAAAAAACTATGACAGCCTATGCAAAGTACCTTGCCTGATACCTGGCATACAGTAAATTTCAACAAATGTTAGTTTCCCAAACCCTTCTCTTTTTGAAAAGTACATTTTTTTTTTGCAAACTGAATCGTGATTTTAACTGAATAGTCAATTCAGTTGCATATGTGAATACATTATACTTTCAGAATATTTCACTTTGATAATTGAGGCATTGAAAATATTTAGTGACCTACAGTACTTTAAGTTGGAGTGTCCCTTGCCTATCAGTTAGCTGTTGGACATTTTAAATAAGTAAGCATTTAAATACACCAGAACCTATGCCTGTCCTCTTTTGTCTTAGTTATCTACTGACAAGTTGTAATTGTAACAATTACCCCTTAGTTATCTACTGACAAGTCTGATTTTTGAGTATAAGGTTTTATATCATCTTCTGAGGGTCACTTGTAAATGATTCTTTTCTATGGCTCCATCTTCTTTTTCACTCTGTTTTAATCACTTTCTCTTCCACTTCAGTCCATACCTTGAGCTCCACCATGAATACAGAAATAAAATATTCCTGAATTATGAAATACAGATATATAGCTTGATATTCCACATGAATGGAGATATTGAGCATTGATTTGAATATTCTCCATTTTGAAAGGACAGGCTACTCTCTGTTGAATCCAATTCTATCAGTATTTCTCTAACAGTATGATCAAGTTCATATAAATGAAATTAACTACAGTGTTTTTATTTTATCCTCTAGGAAATTGAAAGGACGAAAACCGAGGCCGAAAATGACAAAGAATGGCTGTTGTACATTCGGAAACTTCTTGAAGGACAGGTATTTCACTTTTCCACTTCATTTATTAAAAGTTGCAGATAAAAATTCCAAGCTTATTTTTTATTACTAGATGCCTAAAATTTTGGAAACACTTACACATTGCTTACTTCTGTTAGGTAAAGAAGTATTCCAATAGGCAGACAGGAAAGTTAACCCTCTATTTGTACTTCTGGACTTAACAAATGAAGCAAGTGCCTTGGGAAAGAGCCAACACGGGTCTTAGCAAATGCATTAATTAAATTATTGAGTCAACGTCTATGCTTGCTAGACTGAAAAGGATCCATTCTCTCAGCTCTCTTAGGAACAGAGATTCTTTATTATGTGTCTTTAAAGTTAGTAGTTGATATGGACACCTGAGGAGTTCACGGGTTTCAGTGACCTTTTACTGTGGCCCTGTTTCCAGTCAATTCATGTTTTCCTCACAGCCAGACAGCTGTTTATTACTGTGTCTTCCCGCATTCTCTACAATATTTTCTACTGAGACCTCGAGCAGCTTGTTAGTGGGAAGTAAATATTGATTTGGCATCCTGTCAATGCAGAAAGAATGAAAAAATTTCCACCAGAGGCCCCTCAAACATTTTCCTATCGACATTTTCTGGGCCGAGTGGAAAGCTGCATAGAGGATGACAAGGCCAAGACGAGTGGAAATCCCTGAGGGGTCTATTGAGACTGCTGCTGTGACCTGTGTGATACTTTTTCTTCTCTTTCAAGTATTTTTTTAATACACATATAGTCTGTTGGGATGTGCCCCTCTTGTAAGTGATCAGGGCAGTTTATTGGCAGGTGAGAGCCCTGCTTTTCTAGTCATAGCCGGCTTTTGTTCTGATATCACTGACAGCATGTAATGTATTCTACAACTTCTTCATTATGGTTCTTTTTGCTCAACCTAATTATTGTTGATTTCAAAAATGAACTTGATTCAAAACAGCTAAAATGTATTTCTCAAAATATTTAAAAAAAATTCGTGTTTTGTGAGTGCAGTATATGGGTTTTTGGAAAAGCAAGAATAAGTAAATAATACGTGAACTATTCATATTCTTAGTACCCATTTTTTATATTTTTGAAACATTATCTGGAAATACTATGACTGTTACTATCTATAGTAACAGAAGGTGATGGGCACTTTTTTGCTTCAAGTTGTTTAAGTGCAGACATGCAGGTGCTGGGCAAGCCTTCTAGCTTTTGAGAAGAAAAGCCATTTCTCAGTCATGTTGCATTCCCAGCACCCAGCCCAGTACCTGGCACATCAAAGGAGTTCAGTAATGATTGATATGGGTTATTTTTTTTTAACTAGAATGTTATAAAAATATGCTTTTAATGGATTTTTTAAACATTCAACATGTAAGTATGACCTTTTGATATAGAAGTGTTATCATCAATTATGAACACAGAAATCATAAATCCATATGTATAAATCTTTATTAAATGTTACTAAAGCTCTATTGATACCACATCTGCACATGTAGATATACATATGTGCATTCTACATTATCTGGGTGTATCCTTATTCTGTCCAGTTAGTGTAAAAAAGTCCTGTTGAAAATGGCATTAGACCACTTAATACTGCAGTTTGATATAATGCCTTTTTGTGCCAGTGAGCCTGGACTCTGGAATATAATTGCCTGGCAGTATTGATTTAATTGCCCAGGTTTATTTGTGGACTCCTAATTATTGACTGGAGGTGAATTTAATGGAGCAGCCTCTATGAACACTGGGAAACTGCTGCTGTTGCTGTTATACATAATGAACTGCACCATGTGCCTTTAAAGCATTTGTCAAGCTAATTTTATTTCACTGTGACAGTATGATAACATTTAAAAAGTCAAAGACTTTTATTTTTATTACTGACATAGGTGGTTTTGCTGATGTCTTTGAATTCTGTAAGAAAAAAAAGTAGGGACTTCACTGGTTGCACTTGAATGTCACTTTATAATTATGCCCAAGAGAAAAATCTATAAAATAGAAAACATCTTTTTTTTAAGCCTACTTCTTCTCTCTCAATTCTAGCAATTATATTTGTCCTGAATTTTAGAAAAGGTTTTCTTTGTCCACAAGTTTTTGAGAGTCTAAGTTATGCTCACAGGGTTTTGTGGGTAAAAGTGTAAATATGTTCATTCATTCATTTTGTTTAGTTTATGCCATACAGCTCCCTGAACCTGAGGTTATGTGATCTTGAAGCTGTGGAGTAATTGAGTGCATTCCCTGAAAAATTCCAAATTAATTCAACATTGATATTTGATCATTAAAATACTTTGAAGATTAAATTATAAGAAAACTTCCCTTTTATGTACTCCCTCTGTGTTGAGTGCTGTATATAATAGAATTCTGACATCATAGGAGTGAATCTGGCTCTGAGGTTTTATCTTTTCTTATTAGGATTAGGCGAAAGAATTGTTTTCTGTTAAAAAAAACTTTTTCTGCATTGATTTGAAAAATTTATATTGATAAAATAATTACCGCAAAATAAAAACTTTTCTACCATATGACCATTTCTGTCCTTTATCAAGCCCATCTTTGCATGAAATGTTCCCTTGGTATCTCTAATTTTCTTGAAGAGATCTCTAGTCTTTCTCATTCTGTTGTTTTCTTCTACTTCTTTGCATTGATTGCTGAGGAAGGCTTTCTTATCTCTCCTTGCTATTCTTTGGAACTCTGCATTCAGATGCTTATATCTTTCCTTTTTTCCTTTGCTTTTCGCTTCTCTTCTTTTCACAGCTATTTGTAAGGCCTCCCCAGACAGCCATTTTGCTTTTATGCATTTCTTTTCCATGGGGATGGTCTTGATCCCTGTCTCCTGTACAATGTCACGAACCTCAGTCCATAGTTCATCAGGCACTCTTATCAGATCTAGTCCCTTAAATCTATTTGTCACTTCCACTGTATAATCATAAGGAATTTGATTTAGGTCATACCTGAATGGTCTAGTGGTTTTCCCTACTTTCTTCAGTTTAAGTCTGAATTTGGCAATAAGGAGTTCATGATCTGAGCCACAGTCAGCTCCCGGTCTTGTTTTTGTTGACTGTATAGAGCTTCTCCATCTTTGGCTGCAAAGAATATAATCAGTCTGATTTCGGTGTTGACCATCCGGTAATGTCCATGTATAGAGTCTTCTCTTGTGTTGTTGGAAGAGGGTGTTTGCTATGACCAGTGCATTCTCTTGGCAAAACTCTATTAGCCTTTGCCCTGCTTCATTCTATATTCCAAGGCCAAATTTGCCTGTTACCCCAGGTGTTTCTTGACTTTCTACTTTTGCATTCTAGTCCCCTATAATGAAAAGGACATCTTTTTTGGGTGTTAGTTCTAAAAGGTCTTGTAGGTCTTCATAGAACCATTCAACTTCAGCTTCTTCAGCATTACTGGCTGGGGCATAGACTTGGATTACTGTGATATTGAATGGTTTGCCTTGGAAACGAACAGAGATCATTCTGTCGTTTTTGAGATTGCATCCAAGTACTGCATTTCAGATTCTTTTGTTGACCATGATGGCTACTCCATTTCTTCTAAGGTATTCCTGCCCACAGTAGTAGACATAATGGTCATCTGAGTTAAATTCACCCATTCCAGTCCATTTTAGTTCCCTGATTCCTAGAATGTTGACGTTCACTCTTGCCATCTCCTGTTTGACTACTTCCAATCTGCCTTGATTCATGGACCTAACATTTCAGGTTCCTATGCATTATTGCTCTTTACAACATCAGACCTTGCTTCTATCACCAGTCACATCCACAACTAGGTATTGTTTTTGCTTTGGCTCCATCCCTTCATTCTTTCTGGAGTTATTTCTCCACTGATCTCCAGTAGCATATTGGGCACGTACCGACCTGGGGAGTTCCTCTTTCAGTATCCTATCATTTTGCCTTTTCATAAAGATGGGCTCGATAAAGGACAGAAATGGTATGGACCTAACAGAAGCAGAAGATATTAAGAAGAGGTGGCAAGAATACACAGAAGAACTGTACAAAAAAGATCTTCACGACCAAGATAATCACGATGGTGTGATCACTCACCTAGAGCCAGACATCCTGGAATGTGAACTTAAGTGGGCCTTAGGAAGCATCACTATGAACAAAGATAGTGGAGGTGATGGAATTCCAGTTGAGCTATTTGAAATCCTGGAAGATGATGCTGTGAAAATGCTGCACTCAATATGCCAGCAAATTTGGAAAACTCAGCAGTGGCCACAGGACTGGAAAAGGTCAGTTTTCATTCCAATCCCAAAGAAAGGCAATGCCAAGGAATGCTCAAACTACTGCACAATTGCACTCATCTCACACGCTAGTAAAGTAATGCTCAAAATTCTCCAAGCCAGGCTTCAGCAATACGTGAACCATGAACTTCCAGATGTTCAAGCTGGTTTTAGAAAAGGCAGAGGAACCAGAGATCAAATTGCCAACATCTGCTGGATCATGGTAAAAACAAGAGAGTTCCAGAAAAATTTCTATTTCTGCTTTATTGACTATGCCAAAGCCTTTGACTGTTTGGATCACAATAAACTGTGGAAAATTCTGAAAGAGATGGAAATACCAGACCACCTGACCTGCCTCTTGAGAAACCTATATGCAGGTCAGGAAGCAACAGTTAGAACTGGACATGGAACAACAGACTGGTTCCAAATAGGAAAAGGAGTATGTCAAGGCTGTATATTGTCACCCTGCTTATTTAACTTATATGCAGAGTACATCATGAGAAGTGCTGGGTTGGAAGAAGCACAAGCTGGAATCCAGATTGCCGGGAGAAATATCAATAACCTCAGATATGCAGATGACACCACCCTTATGGCAGAAAGTGAAGAGGAACTCAAAAGCCTCTTGATGAAAGTGAAAGAGGAGAGTGAAAAAACTGGCTTAAAACTCAATATTCAGAAAACTAAGATCATGGCGTCTGGTCCCATCACTTCATGGGAAATAGATGGGGAAACAGTGGAAACAGTGTCAGACTTTATTTTTTGGGGCTCCAAAATCACTGCCGATGGTGATTGCAGCCATGAAATTAAAAGGTGCTTACTCTTGGAAGGAAAGTTATGACCAACCTAGATAGCATATTCAAAAGCAGAGACATTACTTTGCCAACAAAGGTCCGTCTAGTCAAGGCTATGGTTTTTCTAGTGGTCATGTATGGATGTGAGAATTGAACTGTGAAGAAAGCTGAGTGCCAAAGAATTGATGCTTTTGAACTGTGGTGTTGGAGAAGACTGTTGAGAGTTCCTTGGACTCAAGGAGATCCAACCAGTCCATTCTAAAGATCAGTCCTGGGTGTTCTTTGGAAGGACTGATGCTAAAGCTGAAACTCCAGTACTTTGGCCACGTGATGCGAAGAGTTGACTCATTAGAAAAGACTCTGATGCTGGGAGGGATTGGGGGCAGGAGGAGAAGGGGACGACAGAGGATGAGATGGCTGGTTGGCATCACCAACTCAATGGACAAGAGTTTGGGTGAACTCCGGCCATTGGTGATGGATAGGGAAGCCTGGCATGCTGCAATTCATGGGGTCGCAAAGAGTCAGACACGAACGAGCAACTGAACTGAACTGAGATACCATGTGACAATATGGACCTGGACAAAAATGTAATACTTTCTGATACTGTTAGCCAGGAGTGAGTGAGAATTAAAAGGTCTAGAGCCTTAACTTATCTATATTTAACACAGAGTGCAAAGGTATGTCCTTCCATCAAGTGGTCTTGATACAATTGGTAATTTTAAGTATTTGATCTTTATCAGCACCAACTTTTGTCCTTACAGATTTCTAGTAGTAAGAGTCATACTGGAAAAAAGTCATTCTTATATCTCCTCTCATTTTCTATGACACAGCTGCCTTTTAATTTCTTTGAAGAGTTACTTGTATTAATTCCTTTTCTGCATTATTACATCTTTTAAAACTTACAGTTAATGGCAGAGACAAAAAAGCAAATTAATGATCATAATAGGGTGGAAAAACCTTCCAAAATTAGTTTTCTCTGTATTTTAGGAAGTGGGAGGAAAAAAAGAAACAAGAAAAGTTGGCTGAGACTAAACTATGGAAACCTTTGAACAGGAAGGGGATGCAATCAGAGTTGTGCATTAGAAAGCTGCACAAGATCAATGTATAGGATGGTTTAGAGGGAGAAGAGACTAGGAGCAAGAAGGCAGTCTAGACAAAGCCAGTAGGGGCTTGCATGTGTCCTCACCATAAAAATAGGAAGGACGAGATAGATATGACCCATTTTGTAGTCTCTGAATCACATAGCAGGACTGAGATTAAATGAAGGGGTGAGAAAGCAGAAACCAAAGAGAGATGAGTTTAATACCTTATATGAGGAGAAAGATGATGATACCTTTAAGAGTTTTAGGGAACAAGAGGGGTAGATCAGATTTGGTAGACAGAAGATGTCAGTGTCTGAAGCCGTAAAAAATTTAGTAGGTAACATGTCAGGGACTCACATTTAGTAGGTAACATCATTCAGGGACTCACAGTTTTTCATTCAGGGACTTCACAGTTTACCCAAGCCTTCTGTCTGGCATTTCTCAGTGAAATCTAACCATTTAAGAACACATTTCAAACTCTTACAACTCAACAACAAGAGAAAAGAAACAGACCTTCAGGACTATTCATAGCCATTTCTACAACAATATATACAGATAGCCATCAGGCACATATAAATATGCTCAGCATCATTAGCCTTTAGGGAGATGCGAACCAAAAACCAAAATGAGATACTACCTCATACCCAGGAGGATGGCTGTAATCAAAAAGGAGGAGAATAGCAGGCATTGGTGAGGATGTGGAGAAATTAGAACCCTTGTACATTGCTGGTAGGAATGTACAATGATGCCACCCCTGTCAAAAACAGTCTGGCAGTTCCTCCAAAAGTTAAAAACTAGAGATTATGTGAGCCAGCAGTTCCATCCCTAGGTATCTACTCAAGATAAGTGAAGACATACGTCCATATAAAAATTTCTACATAAACGTTCATAGCGCTCAGTAGTTCATAATAGCTCAAAAGTAGAAGAGTCCAAAGGTCTGTCAAATGACGGATGAATAAATAAAACATGTTATATGCATATGTGGAATATTATTCAGTCATGAAATGACATGATGATACATCATACAGCATGGAAGAACCTTGTACCGTTTATGCTAAGTGAAAGAAGCCATACACAAAAGGCAGCTTATTGTATGATTGCATTCATATGAAATGTTTAGACGAGGCAAATCAAGACAAAGTAGGTTAGTGGTTGCCAGAGGATGGGGGCAGAGGAACAGTGACTGCTAATGGGTACAGGGTTTCTTTTGGGGAGATGAAAACATTCTGGAATTAGACGAAAGTAATGGTTGTACAGCTGTGTACAACCAATGAATTATACACTTCAAAATGGAGAAATTTATGTTATGTGAATTATGTCTCCATTTAAAAAAATGAATCCCTTAATATGAGACAGTGAACAAAGAATAAAAAGAATACCTTTAAAAATAAATCCAATAAAGTTATTATATCACATATGCCGTGTTACCCCCCATTAGCAGAGACTGTGTTAAATGCATTTGAATTTGAATTTCTGTCCATTGGCCATAACTATGAATAAATGAGATAAATTTTTAAACTTCATATTTAATAGGTTTCCTTTCAGTTGGCACAGAAGGAGCTGTACCTCTATAGTATTCTAATTGATATTACTTCCTCCTATATGCAAACAGATAGGAGTCAGTTATTTACATTTGCCCTCTAAGAGACATTGTTTAATTGTTCTGTCCATTCTGATCCTCAAAATTGAAATTATAGAAAAGGTCATTTAGTTTTGTTTTCAGGCCTTAATAATACCTGAAACCATCTTATGTACTTGTGAGTTTATAAGGCCATGGAAAGAATTAGTGGAGATAAAGTTGAACCCAAGCTATGGAAGGCATTTTAAAAACATGTTGCAAAGTGTCTACTGCATGAAAGGTAATTCATGCAGTAGTGTCTACCACATTTCAGGTTTGGAGATACAGTGGTGAACAAGAGACAAAAATCACTGTCCTCATGGAGCTAATATTTCTGGTGATGGAGAACAATAAACAGATAAAATATAAAAACTATGAAAGTTTTTCAACAAACTTGAACGGAATTATGGGTATGTATAATGAAATATGTGTACTTATATAAAGCAAGTAATATACAGTTAAAACTGCAATGTGCTTCTTTACTAGGATTTATATTTCAAAAACCCTTATCCAGGAATGGCTAGAAAATGTGTCCTGATTTAGTTTTCCAGATTTCACTCAGGCAGTTTTCATCTACTTTGTGTAGATCACTTTCTTGTATGGTAGCCATATCAAAAATCCTGCCTTGGGTTGTTGATAACTTAAAGTACAGACTTTGACCAGTGGTTTTTCTTTGCCTTTAAATATCGCTCTTCCTATTAGGTTGCTTCAGATCTTACAAATGCTGAAATTTAAAATGGCTCTTTCCTCTGTGCCCTTTCTGCAATATATGCTTACCTTCTATAGATGCTTTGTGACACAGCAGTGGGAAGGTTTTATAAATCTCCCTGGCTTTAGTAAATAGGATAACTTCCAGCCTGAAGGTTACCAGAAAGTTTCTCTTTACAACAAATGTCCTTGAAGACCTTTACTCTGTTGCGTTCAGTGTTGCACTTACAACATACTTAAAACATGCCACATACATGCGAACTCCCATGCTCACTCTCTCCACACACATAAACACACACAGCCACCCACACACACTCACTCCTCACATCCAGCTGAAGTTGCAAGAGTTAAAAATTCTCCATTCAGAGCCTTACTGGGATTTTTTTTTTTTAATTTAACCATCTCAGGCCTACTTTCATGATACCAGGAAAAAGACATATGTCATTAAAGGTAAAAGGTAAATTTTATGTTTTGCACATTTTACCACTATAAAAAATTGGGGGGGGGGGTGAAAGGAAAACAAGTTATAGCTTTTACCAAAGAAGAGCAGACACAGACTTCAATATTCAGTGACACTCTAAGATAGATAAGTATGTAGATAGATATGTGCCAGAAATATAAGCAATATTTAGGAAACTTAGCTTATAATTAAGTGCAAGTTTTAAACTATAAATAAATCATTGTTTCTCATACCATGCTTGGTTATTTTATGAAGTTCAATCTTTTAATTACAAGATAGCTGAATAACCATACAAATATTTATTTATACCAAATTTTGCACCTTTAATTTTATAATTATCAAACTATATCAGTCTCTCTTACTAAACTCTCAAAATCTCATTGAATCATATCTTTGTTAAAAGCAAGTATAATAAATAACATGTAATATCTTTACTTGAGTATGACTCAGCTGGATTAAAGTTAATTTTTATTTTGAAAACAATACCATTTGGTAATAGTTTTCAAACTGAAAACAAGAAAAGGGAACCCTCTTACACTGTTGGTGGGAATGCAAACTAGTACAGCCACTATGGAGAACAGTGTGGAGATTCCTTAAAAAACTGGAAATAGAACCGCCTTATGATCCAGCAATCCCACTGCTGGGCATACACACTGAGAAAACCAGAAGGGAAAGAGACACGTGTACCCCAATGTTCATCACAGCACTGTTTATAATAACCAGGACATGGAAGCAACCTAGATGTCCATCAGCAGATGAATGGATAAGAAAGCTGTGGTACATATACACAATGGAGTATTACTCAGCCATTAAAAAGAATACATTTGAATCAGTTCTAATGAGGTGGATGAAACTGGAGCCTATTATACAGAGTGATGTAAGCCAGAGAGAAAAACACCAATACAGTATACTAACACATATATATGGAATTTAGAAAGATGGTAACAATAACCCTGTATGTGAGACAGCAAAAGAGACACTGATATATAGAACAGTCTTATGGACTCTGTGGGAGAGGGAGAGGGTGGGAAGATTTGGGAGAATGGCATTGAAACATGTATACTATCATGTATGAAACGAGTCGCCAGTCCAGGTTCGATGCACGATACTGGATGCTTGGGGCTGTTGCACTGAGATGACCCAGAGGGATGGTATGGGGAGGCAGGAGGGAAGAGGGTTCAGGATGGGGAACACATGTATACCTGTGGCGGATTCATTTCGATATTTGGCAAAACCAATACAATATTGTAAAGTTTAAAAATAAAATAAAATTTAAAAAAATTGTTAATCTTGCCCTTTAGATTTAAAAAGATACCCTTACTTCAGTCTTTTTCTTTCAACACAAAAATGTTCAATTTTATACTATTGAGAGCACATTCCCAGTTCATGCCGATGCTGTAAACTATCTGTGTGTTTCACAGTTATAGATTTGAGGCTTTGTTATTCTTCCAGTGTAGCTCTCCAGCATCTGCAAGTATCAGTCATATCTTACCTTTCTACAGAAATGCCTCTAAATGAAGTCATACTTTGTAAGTGTGAGTGATGAAGTTCTATCACTGGCATACATCTGTGGTCATTTACATGTAAGAGAAGCCTAAAATCTGTGTGAAGTTAGGGGAAGTGTTTCCCATAAGAGAAGTCACCTTTTCCAACAAGGACAGCCAGAACAACCAGAAAGACCCCCTTCAAGACTATGGTATAGAGACTTCCCTGGTGGTCCAGTGGTTAAGAATATGCCTGCCAGTGCAGGGGACACAGGTTCAACCTTTGGTCCAGGAAGATTCCGCTTACCATGGAGGCAACTAAACCCATGTGCCTCAACTACTGAGTCCTCACATCCTAGATCCTGTGCTCCACAGCAAGAGAAGCCGTCTCAGTGAGAAACCCAGGCACCGCAACTAGAGAGCAGCCTCCACTCTCTGCAACTAGGGAAAGCCCACATGCAGCAAAGGAAAACCAGCACAGTCAAAAATAAACAAGCGCATACGTTAGTTAATCTTTAAAGAAAGATTACAGTATAGACCAAGTAAAACTCACGGTTGTTTGGATGTCCTAATTAAATTTCCATTCCAAGAAATCTTATGGAGTATCAGCTCTTCCCCTGTCCATTTTTCTCCTTGTGCTGAAGAGTTCAAGCCTGTGTAACTGCAGTAACATAACTAAGACAGTCATTTCTATATTTATGCAAAAGAGATAAAGAAATTATGCAGAAAGCCCAGCAGACTTTCTGGACTTCGTAGGCCCCAGCATATTCCGAGATGAAACCCAAGACAGCATATTTTGCAGGTTTGTTGTTTCACCTATACATATGATGGAGCAAGGGAGAAAAGAGCTTTGCTGTTGGCCAGTCAGGTTGCCACTTCAACCCAAGTCCAAAATCCTGTCAGTAAAAGAGTTGTGCTTTCTTTTTGTATCTGAGGGAGAAAAGAACAGACTCTTACGCTGCCTGTATGAAATAAGTGAAGTCGCTCAGTCGTGCCCGACTCTTTGCAACCCTATGGATAGTAGCCTGCACCAAGCTCCTCCGTCCATGGGATTTTCAAGGCAAGAGTACTGGAGTGGGTTGCCATTTCCTTCTCCAGGAAATCTTCCCAACCTGCACTTAATCTCCAACAACCTTGTGAGATATTATGAGCTTTTCTCTTCATTATATAAAGAGAAATTATTGTAAAGGTTTTTTCTGACCTATTTGTAGAGAAAAATAGAAGAACCTACAAGGGGAGATGGATGTACACAAATTGGGCATCTTGATTAAAGGATAGGCTGCTTCTTGAACTTCATCAAGTGTTAGCCTCTATACAAAGCTTAGGAGACACAATTCAAACAGTTGTGTTTAACTGTGGGGCTTTTCGTTTTATTGGGAGCCAAAGGAAGAGAATATAAGAGTTATTAGCAATAAATTAGTCAATGGACCTCTTGTTCCACCTTGGAGGCTTCCTGGAAGAGAAACTCTTATTAGACTATTTTTAGAGGGAAGCCAAATGTTCAAGTACATGACATGTTGAAAATTGTTCTGATTGCAAGATAATAAAAACTAGGCCGAGTTTTTAACCTGAAAATGAAATGTGCAGATGAGATAATTAATGTCAGTACATTGTGGCCTGGTAAAAGTGCTTGTGACATCACTATATAGGAAATCGTAGAACCAGCACGCTTCCTAGAGTGTGTTCCATGGGCCACCAGTGCCACATGATAAATAGACTATGAGAAAAGTGTGGACCATGAATTTAGAAACAGGGTATACATTGCCCTCTGCAAGAAACAGTGCATTAGCATAGTAAAGTCTCTAAGAGATCCAGAAATAAAATAACATTTAAACTTTGGTTTGTTTCCCACACTTACTTGTTCAGAGAACTCTTTTTTCTTAGAACAACTTGTACTTTTTAGAACAACTTTTTAAAATACTCGTTTCTGCTTTTGCTCTACCAGGAAGAGATGGGAGGGTATTCTCATCGTGTTTGTTTCCTTTTTTGTTGGATTGCATACAGTACTGAGGGCCATAGGCAAAACAAAGTTACCCGATAGTTTTGCCTTTGTGTGTGTGTGTGTGTGTGTGTGTGTGTGTATTTCTTTAACATCTAATATTAATGCCCTGAGAATTATCTCATTTGTAAAACTGGCAAATATGTATAACTTTTATGCATCCCAGAAAGGCAGTTTTCTCAAAGTAAGGATTTGCTGTATCATTATCTTCCAGAAGGAAATCTAACATATTCTTGTTCCTTGATTCTATGATGCATTTTCCCACATTTTCACATTTCTGAAATTAAAATACATATGCAAATTTGTGTATATTTAATATGGTAGATTCCTTTTTTTCCAGAAAAAGTTGTTTTTAAGTCAATGTGGGTATCTTATATTCACCTGTATCTTAAAAAGTGAAGAAATATGGTATTTTTGTATCTTATACTTTATTTAGTGTTAAATTTTAAGTAAGACAAATGTGTGAAGCTCCTTACATAGACTATAGATAGTGTCTCCTTACAGAGACTCAAGAGTATAAACTAGAAAGCTATTTAGGATCTGAGGAAATTCTATGGACCAGCTTTGGTCTCTGTGTTTTCTTCATGGCTTACACAGTCTGCGCCATTTTGGCCTGTTGTTTCACCACCACTGGCCAGTCTTTTCTCTTTTTTTCCCAGTTTGAATTCAGAAAATAACCATTATGCTGGGGTTAGCTAATTATAATCACTGTGGCTGAGCACAGCCGATCTGAGCACAACTGAGCAATTTACACGGAGGGTACTGGGCTGATTTTGTTTGGGTGCTGACCAGTGACGCTGCAGTGGCTGTCCTAGAATGGCCCGACTGTACACCTCTGTAGGGAAGGGGTGCTGGGCTTAAGTGTCCTTATTCTATTCAGGGAGACAAAAGTAGTCTTCCTGGTTAATCAAAAGGACAATTCCAAAAACTGAATTAATGAGTTTCTTGATTGTTACAAATCTCTTGCATGACACTAGATAGCTGGGAAGCAGGATAAAAGAAAGTCAGTATGGCTTTGGGTGGCAACTGGGGAACATTTCAGATTTGCCTGTACTTGTCACCTATAAGTGTATTGTTATGAGTTCTACAGGCAACTCAATAAAGCCCAGGAACAATAAAACTTTACCAGAAATGTTATATAAATTATTAAATTTTAAAATGTACTCTACATTTCATAAACTCAGCAGTTTGCAACATGTGTATTACACTTTGATATGCCAAATAAACTTTTCTATAACAACTTAATCAATGTATATACTTTTGCCATTTTTTTTTCCTCTGAAATTTCACCCTACAATCCTCGAGACGTTCAGCTGTAACACAGGCAAGTATATTGATAGTTCGCTCTCCCTCTCTTATGAGTGATGAACATATAGTGCTACTTCTGTGGGCCTGTGGGCCCTAGAGAGGGCTGTAGCCTGCTATTGATCAACTGATTGAAGATAAATGGCTCAGCTGCTTGTATTGCAGATTACAACATTAACACGGTCAGTAAACCATGGATTGTTCAATAAGGCGTTTATCTTTCTTCATTTTACTTCTGCTCCTGTATCATTTTTATTATAAAAGACAAAATTACCCACACTAACCAGCAAGATCAGTTGAAAAGAGACCCAGTAGGGTACCATTATGGGTGCAGAGTTTGCAGATAGCTCAGTTCAAATGGTTTAATGATATTTAGTATATGTTTCTGAACTGAAGAAAATACAGAGTTTTGATCATCTTTTTTTTTTTCTGTTTCTTTTACAGCTTCCCTTTGCCACATATTTACTAGAAGCAATACTGGAAAAAATAAATGAAAAAAAGAGACTAGTTGAAGAATATTTTACAGTTATGAAAGATACTAGATGATATCATGATTGAGAACTTTTTTTCAGATGTGAAAACTTTATGTGGTGTGATCAGAAAACATACACTGCAGTCCTGATATAATATCTGCTCCAACTATCAATAGTCAGGGTCAATACCAAAATAAGAAGTCTCTGAAACCAATTAATTGCTGAACAAGTGAAACTAATTAAGTGCATAGCCATTTAAAAGGAAATAGTGTCGCATTTGATTGTTGAATACAAATATTGCCACAAATCAATGCAAACTTGAAAATGGTTTTCCTTCCAGTACATTACAAGAAATTAGAACAAGCTTGGCATATACAAATTATCAAAGAAAAAAGTTTAAACTGAAGCCTTAATGTTCTGAGTTTTTTAAGAAACTATACTTTTTACATAAAGCTGCTATAAATGCTCTAAATCACCTGATAAGCAACACATTTGTATTGAAAGCAAATATAAAGCAAAGCATTACAACTGAAGAGTGAGCATTTAATGAAATAAATGGTGCAGTCCAATTGTATCTGTTCTCAATCTACTGGATTATATAGGAGATACTGTATTTTCCTAGAACAATTCAGCAAAAATAAAAACATCTTCTCCTTCACTCTCTCTGTTTTTTTAAAATCACAATATTTTGTGTGGTCATATAAATTAGCAAGGGCTACAAACTGAGTGCATTAATTAGACTAGTCCTCGCAAGTCTGCTAATTAAATTCTTAACAACCGTCATCCTTATTTAGACTCTCAAACATTCCCTGGTCATTTCCCCTCTTTCCTATGTTCCTGCCATACCTAACTTTTTGCTTCCTCCGATTCACCAAACCTGCCTGTCTCCAGCCATTGCCTTTGTATTCTCTCTCTCTCCAATATTCTGTACTTAACTTTCCCATGACTGGCTCCTGCATATTATTCAGGTTTGCATTTACAAATTTCCTTAAGCATTCCCTAGTCATCTTGCTATTTAATTTCCTTTATAACACAAAAGTAACTTTTACCTCTTCACTTATTTATGTTCTTGCTATTCCTCCTTCCCTGCTTTGAAATATATAGGTCCCATGAGTTTAAGGCAGAGTTGGCAAATTATGGCTCACAGACCACATCTGGCCTACTGCCTGTTTTTGCATAGCCTACAGTAAGTTAAGAATGATTTTCATGTTATTATTAAATGTTTTTAAAAAATCAAAAGGAGAACTATATAGCATGTGAAAGTTATATGAGATTCAAATTTTAATGTCCATCAATAAAGTTTAATTGGAACACATGCTCATTCATTTCTGTATTGTTTATGGCTGCCTTAGCACTACAGTAGTTCAGGTGAGTAGTTGCAGCAGAGACTTGATGTAGTGTGCTCACCGCTTTGCAGGACTGGTAGGCACACTGCAAGTCACAGTGATACAGTTACAACTTGACAGCATTTTGAGTACCATAAATACTACCATAACTGTACTTTTATGGTGGGCATTAGCCAGTGGATGCCCATCATGTAAAAACAAGAAGAGGAAATGACTGTCAACTGTCGCATTTTTAAGGTAAAGTGTGTATTATGTTGCTATTCAGTGGCAAGGTATTACCTTTATTATATGACATTATACCTAGGCTGTGCTTCCCAGGTGGCGCTAGTGGTAAAGAAACCACCTACCAGTGCAGGAGACATAAGAGACACCGGTTCGATCCCTGGGTCAGGAATACTCTCCAGAGGAGGGTGTGACAATGCATCCAGTATTCTTGCCTGGAGAATCCCATGAATTTGTTACTTTTTTATGGCAAAAGGCACTTTGCAATGTAATTACAGATCTTGAGTGGAGAGATAATCCTGATTTATTTGGTAGGACCCACTGGCTTCTAAGGAGTCAAAATAGCAATGTTACTGCAGAGGCAGAGGGATGGAGAAGTTTGAAGATGCTACCCCATAGCTATACATATGGAGGAAGAGGCCATGAACCAAAAAAATGTAGGCAGCTCCTGGAGACTGGAAGAGGGAAGGGAAGGGATTGTATTCCAGGCCTCTAGGAAGAAACAGCACTGTTGATACCTTGACTTTAGGCTAGTGAAACCAATTTGCATACCTCAAGTTGCAGGAAATTAAATTTTTGCTGTTTTAAGCCACTAGGTTTGTGGTAACTTGTGACTGCAGCAATAGGAAACTAATGCAAATTTGCTTAAATTCTATTTAGAATTTTTCATGAAGGATATTGGTCAGAAGATGCAAGATCTAGATGTTCAATATTCAAAATCAGTCAGTGCATGCTGTTATTTTAATAGACTAAAGAACTATCAGGTGACCATGAAACTTTTAGGAAAGCATTTGAAAATTTCAGTACTCATGCATGGAAAAGAAAAACCTCAGAAAACTAGGGACTTCTTCAATTTTATAGGAACATCTCAAAAATGCCTACATCTAACAGTATGCGTAATGATTGAAGGTAGAACACTTCCCATTAAGAAGCAAAGATGTCAGCTGTCTCCAAATTGATATACAGGCTTAACACGATTCTTACCAACATCACAGCAAGATGTTTTGAAGATGGAGACAAGCTTCTAAAATTTGTATTCAAACCCAAAGAAAACTTTAAGTGGGAGAAAACACTCTACCCAATTTCAAGACGTATTATGTAGGTACACTAATAAAGAGTGGGTGGTACTGATAGAGGAATATACACACAGATCAATGGAATAAAACAGAGCACCAAAAAACATACCTGTGAAAATGGGCCAATTCAATGCAGTCAGGATAGCCTTTCAACAAATGATGCTGAAGCAACTGGAAATCCCTAGGTTTGGGGGAAAAAAAAACACTTGACCTAAACCTTAAGACACAAATGAATCATACATTTAAGTGTAAAATACATAAGAGAAAATCTCCAGGATCCAAGACTAGGAGAAAAGTTTCTATACATGACACCAAAAGCATGATACACAAAAGAAAAATTGGTGAATTTAACCATCGAAACTAATCAAACCATCAAAACTCTTGCTCTGGAAACAGACAAGCTACAGAGTGGGAGAAAATATTTGCAAACTACAAATATCTGACAAAGGACTTATGTCTAGAGTAAAGAATTCTCCAAACTCAACAGTAACTCAAGAAGTCCAAGGATTGTGGCCAATGGTTTGGCTGAATACTCTGGGACTTGGAAGGTACACATTTGTAACAAGATGAAAGAAGCTTGGAGAAAAGATACGTGGATAGATCTCTCCAAATGGGTCAGAAAGGTGCAAATTTTTGTGTCCCATGTGAACACTAAAAGGTGACCTCAGCAGAGGAAGATTTTAGTAAGTGAATAGGATGATGGACTGACCGTGTTCACCATCTCAAAGCAGCTAGTTAGGTAGAATGGTGGAATGACCTTTTGAAGGCTCAGTTACAGTGCCAGCTAGGTGGCGATATCTTGCAGGGCTAAGATAAGTTTCAAGGAGGCTGTATGTGCCTTGAGTTAGAATCCAGTATATGGTGCCGTCTTTCCCACAGCCATGATTCACAGATCCAGGAATCAAGGGCTGGGAATGGGAAGTAGTACCATTCATTATTACTCCTAGTGACTCAAGAGCAAAATTTTTCTTCTTATCCCTGTGACCAATACTTTAGTTCTTAGCATCAAAAG
The DNA here is from genome assembly GCF_003369695.1 of Bos indicus x Bos taurus. Lineage (NCBI taxonomy): Eukaryota > Metazoa > Chordata > Mammalia > Artiodactyla > Bovidae > Bos > Bos indicus x Bos taurus. Next base: position 26,631,698 of record NC_040083.1, on the reverse strand, counting down.
GAGGAATGCTTCCATCAGGAGATACAACAGTAATTCCATTGAACTGGAAATTAAGACTCCTACCCAGTCACTTTGGACTCTGCCTGATTCTGATCTATAAGGCAAGAAAGCACTTACTGTACTCATTTGAATAATTGATTCTGACTACCAAGGGGAAGAAAGCTGAGCATCGAAGAATTGATGCTTTTGAACTGTGGTGTTGGAGAAGACTCTTGAGAGTCCCTTGGACTGCAAGGAGATCCAACCAGTCCATTCTAAAGGAAATCAGCCCTGGGTGTTCTTTGGAAGGACTGATGCTAAAGCTGAAACTCCAGTACTTTGGCCACCTCATGTGAAGAGTTGACTCATTGGAAAAGACTGATGCTGGGAGGAATTGGGGGCAGGAGGAGAAGGGGACGACAGAGGATAAGATGGCTGGATGGCATCACTGACTCGATGGACGTGAGTCTGAGTGAACTCCGGGAGTTGGTGATGGACAGGGAGGCCTGGCGTGCTGCGATTCATGGGGTTGCAAGGAGTTGGGCACGACTGAGCGACTGAACTGAAGTGAACCAAGGGGAAATTGGACTACTACTTCACCATAGATGTATGGAAGAGTATATTTGCAGTACAGGTGACTCCTTAGGGCATCCCTTATTTACTGTACCCTGTGATCAAAATCAATGGGAAATCAGTGGAAAACCCAACCCAAGAAGGACTATTAATGGTGCAGGCCCTTCAGAAACAAAAGTTTGGGTCATCCTACCAAGTAAAGAATTATAACCATCTGAGGTACTTGTTAAGGAAAAAGGGAATACAGAACAAGCAGTGTGGAAAAAAGTAATTATGAATACCAGCTCTGACCAGGTGAGTGTTAACACTAGCAATGCTATAATTATCATGAGTACCTCCTCATTACTTGGTTATGAATATATATATATGTGTGTGTGTGTATGTAATGTTAACAAAGAGTGGATTTACGATAGTTAATTTTGTGTATCAAGTTGGCTGGTTCACCACGGTGCTACGGTGCTAGATATTCTGAATTTTTCTGTGAGGGTGGTTTCGGATGAAATTAACATTTAAATCATTGGACTCTGCATAAAGGCACCTGCCCTCCATAATGTAATTAGTTGAAATCCTAAATAGAACCAAAAGACTGACTTCCCCCAAACTAAGGAGAATTCTGTCCGCAGACAGCCTTTGGATTTGAATTGCAATACTGGCTTTTCCTGGTTCCAGCCTGCCAGCCCAACTTGCAGATTTTAAACTAGCCTTTCCCCACAATTGTATGAGCCAATTCCTCTTAAGATTGCTTTGACTATTCAGGGTCTTTTGTATTTCCACACAAACATAAATTTTTTGTTGTAGTTCTGTGAAAAATACCTTTGGCAATTCCGCACCCCACTCCCTCCCCCCCAATCTTGTAAGAGCTTTCTTTATTTCTTCTCTGTCATCATATCCATACAGCCTAGGAGGCACCACCCTCTCTTTCCATTTGTAGTGTTTTTCCTCAAGAATATCTGGAGTAAACACTGTATGGCCAGTTAATCTTTTAACAATAGTTTTTAAATGTCATTGCTATTCACCATCAGTGCCTGAGAACAACAATAACAGTACAGTACCGGGGGGTCTCCCCACGGACAGAGGCGCCTGGCAGGCTACAGTTCATGGGGTAGCAAATGAATTGGACATGGCAACTAAACAACAAAACCAGGGGGTTCACACCATATCACACTGGGACAGAGAATTCAGACCTAGGCGGTGAGACCACAGCAGCAGTATGTACATGCACCCTGGTGCTTCACACCCTTAGAGAGAGTAGGCCATGAGAACATGTGGACTCTACAGCAGATGTGGGGAGCCCAGCCCAGGCCTCTGTCTCTTTCCAGAACACTACCATCTAGGATACCGGAGATCCACCTTGTCTACTGGCTTAATGGTTTTTTCACTACAAAAAAGTTTACTGAATTAGTCTGAAACATTTAAAAAAATTATTTAAATACAACACTGACAAAATATTAACATAAAACACTCTAATTCAACGTGGAAATAAACCAAACCAAAATGTTAACAGTGAAGATCTAATGGAGAGGCAGTTAGTATCGCACACTGAGGTTCAGTCTTAAGATGTACATATTAAAAACCTTTCATTTTAAAATTTATTTATACACTATTTACTTTTTTTTGTTCAATATACTTTGCTTAAAAAAGATGGAGACAAAAAGTTCTCTGAGCTATGAAAAAAATTAAGTTCTTACAGGCACGTTTACAGTTTCATTCTAGAAACGCCTCAGGTTCACAGGTTGAACATTCAGCCGCTGTGTTATTTTAAAAACAAAATATTCTTTGACTTTGGGAAAACCAGATCTCTTTCTGGGGCAGAGTGTACTTGATGAGGACCGTGTGGTTATGCAAATTACAGGGGATTATTCCAGAAAATGTATGCGCACCTGCGTCACAGGTGTGGCTTTCTTTCCTGGCGGTTCCTCGTGGCGAAGCTCCTCCGAGGAGGTCGGGTCCCTGGAGACAGAGCCGGAGAGGCAGGGGCCCAACAGGACAGAGGGAGACTGCCGGCGTCTCCCACTTGGAGAAGCAGAGTTCTAGGGACGGAGCTAGTGCGGAACAAGGTAGTTCCTCGTTGATTCTCCACGTGGCTGTAGCTGCCGAGACTGGGGGCGGCTGTGGCAGCCTGCCTCCACTTCTCCCTTAAGGCGTGTTCCAGAAGCTTCCTGTGGAGGATCTGGGCGACATTCTCGGTGAGCAGGAGGCAGGGGCCCGGAGGTGTTGGGGAGGGAAGATTGGTGTAGTGAGGATAAGTCCTGCCTCACGGGTGAGCCCTCTTCCCTCTTCCTCCCTGTGCGTCTCTGAGCCCACCCACCGCGATGGAGCTGGGTGATCAGCTGGGTGACCGCCTGGCTCGGGCCGGGCTCCGCTGTGTGCTCCGATTCGTGGCCCTCACCCGCTTCTGGAAGGTGTCCTGCCCCGCGGGGCTGTGGTAGGTGATGCTGAAGAGGCTGGAGAGATCACCATGGTTGATGGCGGTGTGCACAGGGCTCTCCCGCGTGGAGCGGGTGCAGGCCCAGGCCGGCTTGCCGCACCCGTTCTGGGCCAGCCCGGGAGAGGTCCCGCCAGTGGGCTGGTCTACTCTAGGGAGGTGCTTCCCCTGCAGCTTGGAGACCCGTACTGGGGGAGCGGCGTGTGTTCAGACTAGGCCTGCGCCTTCTCTATGGCTGAGGCCACCTGCCTGTTGCTGAGGCAGCGTGGGAGGCTGGGGGGTGTCGGGGACGCAGGTGTGGCGCCACGCACGCCTTGGCATGAGACCCGTATCGGGGCTGCGGGTGACTGCGCCACCCTGCGGGGCTTCGGTCCGCCCGTCAGTGCTGATGGTCTGGACCGTCCTTATCCCTGTCGTCTGGGACCCGTTGGTCTGGCAGGCCGTGTCCTTGATTGGAGGCTCACCGGCGCTCCTGACAGAGAGGACCACCTCCTTCCTGTCTTCACTTGGGTTCTTAGGCTGTGCAGGGGGAGGAGAAGCCGAGGGTGCTGTTGAGGGGCCGGAGCTCACCCTCGGTGTAGTCTCGGGGTTGGGGGGGGGGGTGTGCCTGGAGGGGGCACAAGGCCATCTGTCAAGCACGTGTTCAGCAGGGCCGCCTAGGTGTCCGCCAGACCCCGGGGGCCCCTCCCTCGCCACCCGCAGCCACAGTGCGGTCCAGCCTCCAGAAGGTGGGCGGGCTGTGAACATCCTCACCTCAGCCTGCTCCGCGCAGACGAGGCTCCGCAGAGGCTGCTTCTGGCAGTGCTCTGGGCTGGTCCAGGGTGGTGGGCAGAGTGATGCTTGTGGTGAGGTACCATGAAGAGTCGGAGAAAGGCTCCATGCTGGCATCACTGCACTCCTGTACACCCAGCGGTCTGGGGGGCTACTATCCCAGCTCTTGCTATTGAACTCCTGGGGGGAGTTCAAGGAGATGTCTTCCTTGGTGCTGGTGGCGGGCAGACCTTTCTCTGGCAGGAAGCAAGAGCTGTCCATCAGGCTCTGGAATGCAGACATGGAGGACAGGATACTGGCCCCTTGACAAGTTCCCTTGTGATTTTCTTCCAAGGGAAGCAGCTCCTAAACTCCATCTGGGGCCTGTAGGCCAGAGGGCCTTTGGTAGTTTGATAGGAATTGCACTGAATCTGTCAGTTGCCTTAGGTAGTATAGTCATTTTAACAACATTGATTCTTTCAATCCAAGAATACAGTGTATCTTTCCATCTGTGTCCTCTTCAATTTTTCATCAACATCTTATAGAGTTTTTGGAATACAGGTCTTTTGCCTCCTTAAGTAGGTTTATTCTTAGGTATTTTATTCTTTTTGATGTGACTTTGGGGAGTATGGACATTTTAATAATATAAATATTCTATCCATGAACACAAGATATCTTTCAACTCATTTGTATCTTCTTCAGTTTCTTTCATCAAGTGGTTTTCATTGTACAGATTTTTTACTTCCTATTTTAAATTAATTACTAAGTATTTTTTGATGCTCTTATGACTAGGGTTGTTTATTTTTCATATGTTAGTATATAGAAATACATCTTATTGCTGTATTTTTTTTAATATTTGACAGTTTACTTAATATGTTAATTTTTCCAACAGTTTTTGGTTGAATCTTTGGAATTTTCTATATATAAGATCACATTAACTTAAAATAATGACAGTTTTACTTCCTTTTTGATGTGAATGCCTTTTATTTAAATGTCTTGCCTATTTGCTCTAGCTGGGTCTTCCAGTACAGCGTTGACTAAGATTGGTGAGAGTGACCATCCTTGTCTTATTTCTTATCTTAGAAGAAAAGCTTTTAAATTTTTGTCACTGAATATAATGTTAAGTGTGGGTTTGTCATATACATGGACTTTGTTCTGTTGCAGTATGTTCCTTCTATACTCAATTTTTTGAGGGTTTTAATCATGAAAGAATGTTGTATTTTGTTAAATGCTTTTTCTACAAAATTGAGATGATCATATGATTTTTATCTTTCATTCTATTAATCATATTTATTGATTTATGTCTGTTGAAACATCCTTATATGCAACTTGCTCATATGGTGTACAATCATTTTAATGTGTTGTTAAATTCAATTTGCTACTGTTTTGTAGCAAATTATTGTACAGATGCATCTGTAGCAAATTATTTTACAGATGCAAAAATATTTGCATCTGTATTCACAGGGATATTGGTCTATAGTTTTCTTTTTTTTTTTAAGACACAGCTAAGATTCAAGCAACTTTTATATCCAGGGTCATTGCTCTTTTAACATACTCAATGGCACCCCACTCCAGTACTCTTGCCTGGAAAATCACATGGACGGGGGTGCCTGATGGGCTGCAGTCCATGCGGTCGCTAAGAGTTGGACACAACTGAGCGACTTCACTTTGACTTTTCACTTTCATGCATTGGAGAAGGAAATGGCAACCCACTCCAGTGTTCTTGCCTGGAGAATCCCAGGGATGGAGGAGCCTGGTGGGCTGCCGTCTATGGGGTCGCACAGAGTTGGACACGACTGAAGCGACTTAGCAGCAGCAGCAGCAGCATTAATTAGTTAATTAATTTTTGGCTGTGCTGGGTCTTTGTTGCCGTGAGGGCTTTTTCTCTAGTTGCAGTGAGCAGAGTCTGCTATCTAGTTGGAAGCGTAGGCTTTGCACTGCAGTGACTTTTCTTGTTGCAGAGCACAGTCTCTAGGGTGCTCAGGCTTCAGAAGTTGCAGTGCATGGGCTCAGTAACTGCGGTTCCTAGCCTCGAGAGCACAGGTTCAATTGTTGTGGAGTAGGAGCTTAGTTGCTCTGGGGCACGTGGGATCTTTCCCACCCAGGGATTGAACCGGTATCTCCTATACTGGCAGGTGCATTCTTTACCATCGAGCCACGGGGAAGCCCCTATAGTTTTCTTTTTTTGGAGTGTCTTTTTCTGGCTTTGGTATCGGGATAATGCTGACCATAATTGAGAATTCTGAACCTTCAGACTCCTCAGAATTTTCTGCATTGGAAAAAGAGGCTCTGTCCTCCATTGCAGGAGTGTAACAGTCTTTCCTTTTCTAGAGACTGTCAAGAGACTTTGCCTAAGACAAGTGCCTCCTAAGATGATGCTTGTCTTCCTCAAGTTTTTACCCTTCAGTTCAGTTCAGTCATTCCATCATGTCTGACTCTTTGTGACCTTATGGACTACAGCATACCAGGCTTCCCTGTCCATCACCAACTCCCAGAGCTTACTCAAACTCATGTCCATCAAGTCGGTGATGCCATCCAACCATCTCATCCTCTGTCGTCCCCTACTCCTCCTGCCTTCAATCTTTCCCAGCATCAGGGTCTTTTCCAGTGAGTCAGTTCTTCACATCAGGTGGCCAAAGTATTGGAGTTTCAGCTTCAGCATCAGTCCTTCCAATGCCTATTCAGGACTGATTTCCTTTAGGATTTCCTTGAGTCCAAAGAATCTCAAGAGTCTACTCTAACACCACAGTTTAAAAACATGAATTCTTCAGCGCTCAGCCTTCCTTATGGTCCAACTCTCAAATCCATACATGACTATTGGAAAAACCATAGCTTTGACTAGACGGACCTTTGTTGGCAAAGTAAGGTCTCTGCTTTTTAATATGCTGCCTAGGTTGGTCATAACTTTTCTTCCAAGAAGGAAGCATCTTTTAATTTCATGGCTGCAGTCACTATCTGCAGTGATTTTGGAGCCCTCCACAAAATAAAATCTCTCACTGTTTCCATTGTTTCCCCATCTATTTGCCATGAAGTGATGGGACCAGATGTCATGATCTTAGTTTTTTGAATGTTGAGTTTTAAGCCACCTTTTTCACTTACCTCTTTCACTCTCATCAAGAGGCTCTTTAGTTCCTCTTCACTTTCTGCCATAAGGGTGGTATCATCTGCATAGCTGAGGTTATTGATATTTCTCCCAGCAATCTTGATTCCAGCTTGGGCTTCAACCAGCCCAACATTTTGCATGATGTACTCTGCATATAAATTAAATAAGCAGGGTGACAATATATAGCCTTGACATACTCCTTTCCCAATTTGGAACCAGTCCACTGTTCCATATCCGGTTCTGCTTTTATCCTTAGCCCACTGTTCATTTTAGATCGTTATTTCAAGTTGCAGCATGGCTCAGCCATGGAAGCACTGCATAGTTTTCAGAAGTAAAGAGATATTTCACAAAAGAGCTATAGAATAGCTAAAATAATATCAGCAAGAACTTTGAGAACACTCCTGGAAATGGATCTTGAGAGTGCTGAACAGATTATAGGACTGGGTATGAAGTTTGTTGATATGGGACACTCTCCTGTGTCTCATGGTTTAACATCCTGCCAAGGACACCTGAGATTGGTCTTAATATGTTGTCAGAATGACTCCATGAAGTGGGGTTGGTAATGCCATACTGCAAAGTCAGTTTTCCTAGGGGTGAAATAGATGGATAGGTAACCAACTAGGGTATTTCTTGATCTAAATAATCAAATAATTTCATGTCTGGGTAAGGAAAAGATTGATGTCAGCTGCTGTGATTAAAAAAAAAAAAAAAAACATAATCCCTTAATGTTTTCGAACGCGAACCTGTTCTCAGACCTAAAGGCTTTTGATGGAAGGTTACCTAAGAAAGTAGGGAAAAAAACTAGACCATTCAGATAGGACCTAAATCAAATCCCTTACGATTGTACCATAGAAGTGACAAATAGATTCAAGGGATTAGCTCTGATAGAGTGCTGTAGAACTATGGACGGAGGTTTGTGACATTGTATGGGTGGCAGTGATCAGGACCATCCCCAAGAAAAAGAAATGCAAACAGGCAAAATGGTTGTCTGAGGAGGCCTTGCAAATAGCTGAGAAAAGAAGAGAACTGAAAGGCAAAGGAGAAAAGGAAAGATATACCCATTTAAATGCAGAATTCCAAAGAATAGCAAGGCGAGATAAGAAAGCCTTCCTCAGTGATCAGTGCAAAGAAATGGAGGGCAAACAATAGAATGGAAAAGGGTAGAGATCTTTCCAAGAAAATCAGAGATACCAAGGGAACATTTCATGCAAATACGGTCACAATAAAGGACCAAAATGATATGGACCTAACAGAAGCAGAAGATATTAAGAACAGGTGGGAAGAATACAAAAACTATCTCCATGACCCAGATAATCATGGTGTGATCACTTACCTACAGCCAGACATCCTGGAATGTGAAGTCAAGTGGGCCTTAGGAAGCATCACTATGAACAAAGCTAGTAGAGGTGATGGAATTCCAGTTGAGCTATTTCAAATCCTGAAAGATGATGCTTTGAAAGTGCTGCACTCAGTATGCCAGCAAATTTGGAAAACTCAGCAGTGGCCACAGGACTGGAAAAGGTCAGTTTTCATCCCAATCACAAAGAAAGGCAATGCCAAAGAATGCTCAAACTACCACACAATTGCACTCATCTTACATGCTAGCAAAGTAATGCTCAAAATTCTCCAAGCCAGGCTTCAACAGTACATGAACCGTGGACTTCCAGATGTTCAAGCTGGATTTAGAAAAGACAGAGGAACCAGAGATCAAATTACCAACACTTTTCGGATTATCAAAAAAGCACGAGTTCCAGAAAAACATCTACTTTTGTTTTATTGCTTACGCCAAAGCCTTTGACTGTGTGGATCAAAACAAACTGTGGAAAATTCTTCAAGAGATGGGAATACTAGACCACCTGACCTTCCTCCTGAGAAATCTGTTTGCAGGTCAAGAAGCAACAGTTAGAACTGGACATGGAACAACAGATTGGTTCCAAATCGGCAAAGGAGTACATCAAGGCTGTATATTGTCACCCTGTTTATTTAACTTATATGCAGAATATATCATGCAAAATGCCAGGATGGATGAAGCACAAGCTGGAATCAAGATTGCCTGGAGAAATATAAATAATCTCAGATGTGCAGACGACACCACCTTTATGGCAGAAAGCAAAGAAGAACTAAAGAGTTTCTTGAAGAAAGTGAAAGAGGAGAGTGAAAAAGTTGGCTTAAAACTCAGCATTCAGAAAACTAAGATTATGGCATCCGGTCCCATCACTTCATGGAAAATAGATGGGAAAACAGTGGAAACAGTGTCAGACTTTATTTTTCTGGGCTCCAAAATCACTGCGGATGGTGATCATAGCCATGAAATTAAAAGATGCTTGCTCCTCGGAAGGAAAGTTATGACTAACCTAGATAATATATTAAAAAGCAGAGACATTACTTTGCCAACAAAAGTCCATCTAGTCAAGGCTATGGTTTTCCCAGTAGTCATGTATGGATGTCAGAGTTGGACTATAAAGAAAGCTGAGCGCCAAAGGATTGATGCTTTTGAACTGTGGTGTTGGAGAAGACTCTTTAGAGTCCCTTGGACTGCAAGGAGATCCAACCAGTCCATCCTAAAGGAAATCAGTCCTGGGTGTTCATTGGAGGGACTGATGTTGAAGCTGAAACTCCAATACTTTGGCCACCTGATGCGATGAGCTGACTCATTTGAAAATACCCTGATGCCAGGAAAGATTGGGGGCAGGAGGAGAAGGGGATGACAGAGGATGAGATGGTTGGATGGCATCACCAACACAATGGACATGGGTTTGGGTGGACTCTGGGAGTTGGTGATGGACAGGGAAGCCTGGCATGCTGCAGTTCAAGGGGTCACAAAAAGTTGGACACAACTGAGCCGCTGAACTGAACTGAACTGAATGGAATCCTGGCGTGCTGCAGTCCACGGGGTCGCAAAGAGTCAGACGTGACTGAGGGACTGAACTGACTGACTGCCTTGAGAAAGTCCTCTGCAACACCTTAGATATATGGTAGTTATTTCCCACTTCTTCCGCCAAAGGATCCTACAGTTGCAGAGTCATTTCATACTGTGAAAAAGGGAATACAGTACTCTTTTTTTTTGGATACAGCATCTGAACTGACACTGGTACCCGGGACCTGAAACATTATCATGACCCCCAGTTAAAGTGCATCATACAGAGATCAGATCAGTGGAGTTCTGGTCCAAGAGTACACCACATTGGTTCGGTGGATCCAAGCATGTACTATATGGTCATTTTCCTAGTCCCACTGGGAGCATCCTCAAAATGGATGTAATTTTCAGTTTGACAGAATCATTATCTTGGTGTCCTGACCTGTTGTGAGAGTCATAACTGTAGGAATGACCAAATGGAAATCTCGGAAGCTGCCTTCTGCCTGAGCCAAGATAGTGAATCAAAAACAATACTGCATCTTGAATATAATGGCAGAAATTAAGCCAATACCAAAAACTTAAAGGTGCCAAGATGGTGGTCATCCATTACTCCAATCATTTTAGCTGTCTAGACCTTGCAGAAATTATAACAGTTGATGGTGATCTACCCAACTCAACTAAGTGGAAGCTCCAATTACAGTTTCCATACTGGGCTGGTCTCTTTAACAGGCTAATCAACAGTGCCTCAGGTCAGTGATATGCAGCTCTTGATATGATAAAAAAATCAAGATAAAAGAATAAAAAATGATTCTTTTCAATCCCATCAGGAAAGATCAAAGCAGGATGCAAGTGAACGTTTACCTGAAACAGACAGAAAACACATTCATGCTTTTGTGCCAGGGCTGTATTAATTCTCCCACTATTTGTCTAAAGGGATTCTTTTTTTTTAAAGAAATATTTGTTTTTATTTTATATTTTTGGCTGTGCTGGGTCTTTGTTCCTCCATGCAGGCTTTCTCCAGTGCATGATCTTCTCACTGAGATGGCTTCTCTTATTGTGGAGCACTGGCTCTAGGGCACTCAGGCTTCAGCAGTTCTGGTGCCTGGGCTTAGTTGCCCTGCAGCACGTGGGATCTTCCTGGACCAGGGATTGAACCCATGTCCCCTGCATTAACACGTAGATTCTTAACCACTAGACCAGCAGGAAAGTCCCCAAAGAGATCTTGATTGTACATTGTGCAGAAGAGAGCCTGGTCTGCTATATTAATAATATTATGGTAATTGGACCAGATGAGCAAGAAGTGGCAAGTACTCTGGAGGATATGGCCAGACCCGTACTCCAGAGAATAGATAACAGCCCTACAAAGACTCAAGGGCCTGTCCTATCTGAAAAATTTCAGAAATCTAATGGTTTGAAGCATTCCAGAATATCCCCTCAAAAAAGTAAGATAAGTTCTTGTACCTCTTCCCCTGGAGAAAAAAACACAGCACTGGGTAGGCTGCTTCAGACTTTGGAGGTAGCCTATGTTTCACTTACGAATACTTTCTGACCTATGTATATAGCTCAGATGGTAAAGAATCTGCCTGCCATGCAGGATGGTAAAGAATCTGCCTGCCATGCAGGAGACCTGGATTCAATCCCTGGGTCAAGAAGATCCCCTGGAGAAGGAAACGGCAACCCATTCCAGTATTCATGCCTGGAGAATCCCCATGGACAGAGGAGCCTGGGGTCGCCTACAGTCCATGGGGTTGCCAAGTGTCAGACATGACTAAGTGACTAACACACACACATACACATTGGTGCCTCAGAAGGCCTGGTATAAGAGAGAGCTCTGCAACCAATTCAAACTGGTATAAGCAACACTCCCACTTGAACCCAGCATACCCCATGGTGCTGAGGGTCTCCTCAGTAAATAAGAATGCCGTGAGGGTTTTGTGAAAAGCCTCAATGGGACAGTCACATTGCAGACCTCTAGGTTTCTGGAGAAAGATCACACTGTCTGCAAAAAGCATCTCCAGGCAGACTACTGTTTGAACATTGCACATCAAGGGGCTGTGTGACCAGAACAGAGCTGTCCACTACAATCTGTTGTCACACCCACCAAGTTGTATGTCAGGGCAGTATCCTATTTTACAATAGAGTCGCATCTAGTGAGGCAAATCCATCAGTTTACCTGGGCAATTTGATTGTCTTCTAGGTGTCACAAAGAAGAAACTGCCAAGGGAATTTTACAAACTGTGGTCTCAGAATTAGTTTAATAAAGACAATTGTTTGATAAATAGTATGCAAATTATTCCTTAAAATCAGTTTGTCCATTTTCTGTTGTGTTTGTCTTTCTCTGAAACATCTTTCCTAGCTATAATTATCTACTTTACAATATCCTCCTGTATTCAGTCTAGTATTGCTTCTGTAGTTTCATTCTTTACATGTTGATTTTAATCCATCTTGATTTGGTTTCTCTACATTCTTGATAGCATTTAATGTTGTTACCATTTTATTTTAGTAATTCTGATAGGTGTGTAGTAATATCTCATTGTGGTTAAATCTGCATTTTTCTGATGACTGATGATGTGAAACGAGTATTATGACTCTATTTGCCATCTGCATATTCTCTCCAGTGAAATACCTCTTCATGAATTTTGTGCATTTTCTAATTGGATTGTTTGGGGAGTTTTGTTTGTTTGTTTCTTCCTTGCTAATCAGTGTGAGAGGTCTTTATATGTCGTGAATGTGGGTGTGCACTCAGTCGTGTCCAACTCTTTCCAACCCCCCGGACTGTAGCTCACCAGGCTCCTCTATCCTTGGGATTTTCTAGGCAAGAATACTGAAGTGGGTTGCCATTTCCTACTCCAGGGGATCTTCCTGACCCAGGGATCGAACCCACATCTCTTACATCCCCTGCATTGGCAGACAGTTTCTTTACCACTAGCGCCACCTGGTAAGCCCAGTGTTAAATGTGTGTTTGTAAATATTTTCTCCAAGTCTGTACATTGTCTTTTCATCCTCTCCACATGGGCTTTTGCAGAGCAAAAGTTGTTTCAAAAAGTCCAGTTTGTCAAACCTTTTTGTTTATGGATCATACTGTTGATGCTAATTCTAAGAACTCTATATAGCTCTAGGTCCCAAGCATTTTCTCCTATTTGAAAAAACTTTCATGGATTTATATTTTATTTTTTAAATTGGTGACTTAAAAAACAATTAATTCTTACATAAGTTATGAGGGTTAGGTCAAGGCTCATTTTTTTCTTTTCTTTATGACCTGGAAATATCCAGTTGCTCCATACCGTTTATTGAAAACACAGTCCTTTATTGAGTTATTTCTGTATTTTTGTCAAAATTTACCTGAGACGTTTGTGTCAGTCTACTTCTGTATTGTCTATTCTGTTTCACTGATCCATGTATCTTTTCCTCCGTCAGTGCCACACCATATGATCAGTGGAGCGATAAATTAAGCATCAGTGGGGGCTTCCCCTGGTGGCTCAGTGGTAAAGAATCCACTTGCAAAGCAGGAGCCTCAGGAGACACGGGTTTGATCCCTGGGTCGGGACAATCCTCTGATAGAGGGCATGGCAACCTACTCCAGTACTCTTGCTTGGAGAATCCCATGGACAGAGGAGCCTGGCAGGCTACAGTCCATGGGGCACACAGAGTCAGACATGACTGAAGTGACTTAGCAAGCAAGCATGTTTAAAATAACAGCCAAAAAACTTCCTACAGCCTTTAAGCACTGTCTGATCTGATCCCCTATGACCTCTCACACTTCATTTCTTTCCTCTGCTGTTTTGCTCCCTCCACTCTGCCATGCTGTCCCCATCAAACACACTCACCTATGGCACATTTCTTCTGCACATGCCTGCACTACCCTTTATGGGCCTGCAAGCTCAGGACTTTTACATTTGCTATTCTCTGTCTGGAACTCTCCTTCCTTGGTAGTCACATGGTTTTTCCCTCCCTTCGTTCAAAGCCTTTAACTCAAACTCACCTCCATAAAGAGGCTTCTTCCAGCTACCTTACCCACAATTACATCCTCCACTCTGTCAATCTCCATCATCTTACTCTGTCCTGTCTTCCTTCGTTGTGTTTTTGTATTATTTATATCTATCATCCATTTCTATTGTGGATTAGAAGCCCTAAAAAATTGGTAGAAATTAGTCTAGATTTCTTTGTTTGTTGTATTATTATAACTGTAACTCTAGTGCCTAGAACAGTGCCTGGCACATAGTAGGGACTAAAAAGTTTGCACCAACTAAAGGAATCTTTCTGTCTCAATCACAGACCTAGAATGTAGTGGACACTGCAAAAAAAAAAAAAAGTTACATAGACAGGTATGGAATCAAAGGGTATAAATTCAAGTTCTAATGATTAAAAAACCAGATATGTTGGACTCCTAACCCCAAGTACCTGTGAATATGACCTTATTTGGAAGTAGGGCTTTGCAGATGTATCAAGTTAAGATGGTATGTTAACTGAACCATAGTATGTTCAGTTCAGTTCAGTTCAGTCACTCAGTTGTGTCCAACTCTTTGTGATCCCATGAATCACAGCATGCCAGGCCTCCCCATCCATCACCAACTCCCGGAGTTCACTAAGACTCACGTCCATCGAGTCATGATGCCATCCAGCCATCTCATCCTCTGTCGTCCCCTTCTCCTCCTGCCCCCAATCCCTCCCAGCATCAGAGTCTTTCCCAATGAATCAATTCTTCACATGAGGTGGCCAAAGTACGGGAGTTTCAGCTTTAGCATCATTCCTTCCAAAGAAATCCCAGGGCTGATCTCCTTTAGAATGGACTGGTTGGATCTCCTTGCAGTCCAAGGGACTCTCAAGAGTCTTCTCCAACACCACAGTTCAAAAGCATCAGTTCTTCAGTGCTCAGCTTTCTTTATAGTCCAACTCTCACATCCATACATGACTACTGGAAAAACCATAGCCTTGACTAGATGGACCTCTGTTGGCAAAGTAATGTCTCTGCTTTTGAATATACTATCTAGGTTGGTCATAACTTTCCTTCCAAGGAGCAAGTGTCTTTTAATTTCATGGCTGCAGTCACCATCTGTAGTGATTTTGGAGCCCCCCCCCCCCCAAAAAAAAAGTCTGACACTATTTTCACTGTTTCCCCATCTATTTCCCATGAAGTGATGGGACCAGATGCCATGATCTTGCTTTTCTGAACGTTGAGCTTTAAGTCAACTTTTTCACACTCCACTTTCACTTTCATCAAGAGGCTTTTTAGTTCCTCTTCACTTTCTGCCATAAGGGTGGTGTCATCTGCATCTCTGAGGTTGCTGATATTTTCCCCAGCAATCTTGACTCCAGCTTGTGCTTCTTCCAGCCCATAGTATAAGATGGGCCAACTTCCAGTGAATATTGTTTTTACAAGGAGAGAGAGATTTGGAGACATGCAGACGCACACACAGAGAAGACAATGTGAAGACAGAGGCAGGAATTAGAATTCTGTTGTCACAACTCAAGGAACACCAAGCACTGCCGGCTCCCTCAGCAGCTGGAGCAGACCCATGGCACATGTTCTCCCTCAGGGCCTTCAGAGAGAGCATGACTCTACCGACACCTGATTCCTTGATATTTTAGACATCTAGCCTCTAGAGTTGTGAGAGAATAAATGTCTGTTAAGTCACCCATTTTGTGGTCATTTGTTATAGCAGCCCAAGAAAACAAAGGATGAGAAGAACTAAGCTTTTCAAGCTGAGTGGTCGATTAACTGATTTCACTCAATGCCAGAACTAGAATGCCTCCTTCCTGGTTCTCAAACTCAGAATGCTGCGGTGCTTTGCTTAGTCACTCAGTCGTGTCCAACTCTTTGCGATCCCATGGACTGTAGCCCACCAGGCTCCTCTGCCCATGGGATTCTCCAGGCAGATTCTTTACCATCTGAGCCACCAGGGAAGCCCGTGAATATTGGAGTGAATAGCCTATCCCTTCTCCAGAGGATCTTCCCAATCCAGGAATTGAACCAGGGTCTTTTTCATTGCAGGCAGATTCTTTACCAGCTGAGCTACCAGGAAAGCCCTAAACTCAGTATGCTTCCTGCTAAACTAGTACTTCTCAACTTTATTTTTATTATCAACCCCCTTTAAGGAGCCTTTTTAGATTTTTTTGCCAATCACCCACAAATGAATTTTTAATATCATAGTATATGTATTTATATAATGTGTCACTTTGGAGGGTACACACAGCCCATTGTGCTATCTAAATTTTGGCCCCCACCCCTTAAAGAACCAGTATTCATCCTCTAGGGAGACTGTTGTCTCATAGATAATGCATGCACTCACTAGGTTGTAATGTAATCTAACAATGGCAATGAATTAAACAGTTTTCTATAATCTACATGCATGGGGATTCCCTGGTAGCTCAGTTGGTAAAGATTCCACCTGCATTACAGATGACCCTGGTTGGATTCCTGAGTTGAGAAGGTCTCCTGGAGAACAGATAGGCTACTCACTACAGTATTCTTGGGTTTCCCTGGTGGCTCAGATGTAAAGAATCCGCCTACAATGAGGGAGAACTGGGTTCGATCTCTGGGTTGGGAAAATCCCCTGGAGCAACTCATGGCAACCCACTTCAGTATTCTTCCCTGGAGAATCCCCATGGACAGAGGAGCCTGGCGGGCTACAGTCCGTGGGATCACAGAGAGTCGGACACGACCGAGGGACTAAGCACAGCACAGCATGCATGCGTATTCCAGCTCTCCCTCTGGCATATGATAAGATTTTAATTCTCCACCCACTCTGAAGTGAAGTGAAGCCATGTGACTTGCTTTAGGCCCTGGAATGTGAATGCAAGTGGCATGTGTCACTTCCAAGCAGAAGCTTAAAGAGTGAGTGGAAGAGTCTCCACCTCTCTTCCTCCTGCTTTTGTGATTGTGGTAACACAAGGTACACTAGAGTCTCCAGTAACCGGGACACCTCTTGTGATTGTGGTGATACAAAGTGCACTAGGGTCTCCAGTAACCAGGACACTTGGGTGAGGGTGACGGGCAGGGCTTCCCTCGTGGCTAACAGTGTACCATATATGTGAGTGAGAAATCCATTGGGATGTGGAGGTTGTTTGTTACTATGGAAAAACCTACTCCATCCTGACAAATACAGTATTGCATGGGGAAAAAGTCAGATGCATAAAACTAACTCTTCTTCTGTTTTAATTTTCATTAATGTAGTCCTCACAGGAGAAGCTAATAAAGTTTGAAAACATAACTATAAACTTTTCTGTTTTTTTTAATATGAAAGTAAGACCTGATCTTATTATGTATTAAATTTTAAAATGTAAACCATTTTAAAATGTAAAGCAAAAGTTTACTACTCTGGAATGCTAAGTTAGAAATTTTGTGCAGTCGTAGATGGACACGTGGGTAAATTTGCAGGATGAAGCAAGACTACCCCACACCCTACCCCAGCACTCTGAAAGCTCACTGTTCTTCTTACTTCCTTTGCAAGGTGTATGGTATTAGAGCATGGACTTCATCACCAGTGAAAAATAAAATTATGTATTTATTGGAGTTGTGTGACCTTTTCCTCCAACAAGCTCAGCGCCTGAACTTTTAGCACATCCATTCCTTAAGTAATTTTAAAATTCAATGAGGATAAGAAAGTCATGCTGCATGCTAAGTCGCTTCAGTCGTGTCCGACTCTTTGTAACCCTATGGACTGTAGCCCACCAGGCTCCTTCTGTCCATAGAATTCTCCAGACAACAATACTGGAGTGGATTGCCATGCCTTTCTCCAGGGGATCTTCCTGACCCAGGAATCAAACCTGCATCTCGTATGTCTCCTGCTTTGGCACATGGGTTCTTTACCACTAGCGCCACCTGGGAAGTTCCCTCATAAGAAGGTCAGACTATTCCAAAAAATCTGCTAGCCAGTGTCAACAGAATGTATTAGGTGCCAGTAGAGTATCTATTTCAGATATTAATAAACAGTACATAAAGCTGAAGTGTAACTGGAGTGAGGTAGGAGGCATGCTGGGAAATATGCTAAATTACTCCTGGGAATTGGGAAATACAGTCAGCCATTTCAAAGATAGGAGAGGAAGCAATAAAAAACAGTTTTCAAGAGTAAAAAAATGTAGGCGTTTTACCAGTAAAGATGCATAATACAAAATCCTCACTTGCATTCAAATATTTCTTTTTCTTTTGTGAATTCAGTGGTTTGTAAAAATAGACAACTCTTATTTTCAACTTGCTCCATTAATTACTTCCTTTCACTGGACAAACCTTGGTAGGACTTTGTGAAGCTTTTCCTTGCCTGATATCCTGTAACAAATATTACTACAATTTTTAGTAATGGAAATGGTTTCAGTCCAGAAAACAGCCATTGCAAATATTACAGAAAGAAAGGGATTTAATAAAGGTATCAGGGCTTACACACATGTCGAGGAGCTTATGGAGAATGCTGCAGGGGGAGGATTGGAGAAATGTCAGCTTGAAGAACTGCAGGGGAGAAGGAAGCTGAAATTAGCCAAAAACCCAGGATGCCATCACCCCTGGCCACTGTGACCTCCTGAGAAGGATGCCTTAACTTTCTAAGTCCCATGCAAGTTCCTCTGATGGCAGAAAATCAAACCATATAGAAAGGGCATTCTGGGAAACATGGCATCCGACCTTGGAAGTAAGAGGTGGTTCTGATGAGATGACCAGAAAACCCAGCACAGTCAAGAACAAAAGGCAAGAACTCTTTATTAAATACAGGGTTTACTGGGACGCCCCTGGCCGTCCGTGATTGAGACTTTGCTTTCTAGTGCAGGGGTGTGGTTCGATCCCTGGTCAGGAAGCTAAGATCCCACATTCCATGGTCAAAAAACCAAAGCATAAAACAAGCAGTATTATAACAAATAAAGACTTTTAAAAAATGGTCCACATAAAAAGAAGAACAAGGCTTATTTATTTTAACTAATAATTGGAGTATTGGCAGTGATAGGATAAAATCAAGGATTGAGTTTAGTACTTTTTGTTAATAAAAAAATATTGAAAAAAAGGACAAAATATCAGCTGATGCCCTTTTAATTTTTCCTGAAATTATTTCCATTAGATGTTAGATGTGTGCTTTCATCAAAACAAAGCCTTAATTTTCATGGTCAAGGCAGCCCCTGGCCTTAATGTCTTGGTGATTGAGTCCAGACAGTGGCAATATTTTGAGTGATCTATTGTGTAACAAAGAAATTAATTAAAGCTGCCCTCTTCTTCTGGGTATAAAACAGAATTCAGTTTAGAAACATGAAAAATTCCATTGACTGTTATTGGCAGTAGAATTGAAAACTGGATTGCAATACAAGTTTATAAAATGAATACATGAGCCTTCAGATTGTTTATCTGCAAATAGTACAACCAGAAAGGGCACAAAGTAACTGTGGACGCTTTAACAAAAGGAGAAGGACTGAAAGCTTTGGGTGGAGATTCTGCTGGTATCTGGGGATGTGAAGGTTCCTAGAAGACAGGAAACAGTCCCCTGCAGTTTCAAAATGCCTTAGAGAAGAGAGGGAGGGCAGAGGAGTGGGAGGGATGGGACGTAAGGAGTAATGGGGAGAATTGCAGGGACCTGTGAGTGGAGAGGAGGCTGCAGATGTGTTGCTAGAACGATCTATGCTATAACGGAGCCAGAACAGCCCTGGGACCAGGACCTGTAACACAGCAGAACAAGAACGTGAGCAACTTTCACTTTCACTTTTCACTTTCATGCACTGGAGAAGGAAATGGCAACCCACTCCAGTGTTCTTGCCTGGAGAATCCCAGGGACGGGGGAGCCTGGTGGGCTGCTGTCTATAGAGTCGGACACGACTGAAGCGACTTAGCAGCAGCAGCAGCAGCAGCAATGAGGACCAGCGAGAGACTTGCTCAATTGCAAAATTCCTTTCCCCCCTAATTCACTCTTGAGTCTGTCTGTGTGGATAATACTTAATAATCTAGATTTTAGCTTTTTTTTTTTTTAATAAATAAACCTATTCCTTGAACAAAAACCAGTCGGCATTTTTGTGATTTCTTTCAGACTTAAGACCATCCTTTCCTCTTGGATGGCACGAATGGAACTCTGCTATCACCAGATGGCAACTCACAATTTTGCAGGTGAGAAGAAACTGCTGTTCAAGCATCAAATAGCACTGAAATTTTGACTGTCTTTGACATTATAAGCCAAACCTTGGAGGAAAAATGGTATTTCAGATTTTGGATCGCTTAGACAAATTCTGAAAAAAGTAGACTCACAGTTTTCTTCCCCCCGCCCCTACAAAGCATTGCTCTAGAAAATTTGTCAATGTTGATCATTATAATACAGTTTTTGAAAGGTTTATTTTCCTCTTTAAAGTTCCTGTTAATATTGAGAAAGCTGACTATAACTCTATCCATATTCTCTTGGCCATATTGTTGTTCATTTGCTCAGACTTGTCTGACTCTTTGTGACCCCATGGACTGTAGCACAACCAGGCTTTCCTGTCCTTCACTATCTCCTGGAGTTTTCTCAAACTCATGTCTATTGAGTCAGTGATGCCAACAAACCATCTCATCCTCTGTCGTCCCCTTCTCCTCCTGCCTTCAGTCTTTCCCATCATCAGGATCTTTTCTAATGAGTCAGCTCTTCACATCAGGTGGCCAAAGTATTGGAGCTTCAACTTCATCAGTCCTTCCAATGAATATTCAGGATTTATTTCCTTTATGACTGACTGGTTTGATCTCCTTGCCATCCAAGGGACTCTTAAGAGTCTTCTCCAACACCACAGTTCAAAAGCATCAATCCTTTGGTGCTCAGCCTTCTTTATGGTCCAAGTCTCACATCCATACATGACTACTGGAAAAACCATAGCTTTGACTATACAGACCTTTGTTGGCAAAACTCAACATTCAAAAAACTAAGATCATGGCATCTGGTCCCATTCAGTTCAGTTCAGTTCAGTTCAATTCAGTCTCTCAGTCGTGTCTGACTCTTTGCAACCCCATGAATTGCAGCACGCCAGGCCTCCCTTTCCATCACCATCTCCCAGAGTTCTCTCAAACTCATGTCCATTGAGTTGGTGATGCCATCCAGCCATCTCATCCTCTGTCATCCCCTTCTCCTCCTGCCCCCAGTCCCTCCCAGCGTCAGAGTCTTTTCCAATGAGTCAACTCTTCGCATGAGGTGGCCAAAGTACTGGAGTTTCAGCTTTAGCATCATTCCTTCCAAAGAACACCCAGGGCTGATCTCCTTTAGAATGGACTGGTTGGATCTCCTTGCAGTCCAAGGGACTCTCAAGAGTCTTCTCCAACACCACAGTTCAAAAGCATCATGGCAAATAGATAGGGAAACAATGGAAATAGTGACAGGCTTTATTTCCTTGGGCTTCAAAATCATTGTAGATGATGACTGCAGTCATGAAATTAAAAGATGCTTGCTCCTTGGCCATATTGGATCATAGAATTAGGACCTGGAGAAGGCAATGGCACCCCACTCCAGTACTCTTGCCTGGAAAATCCCATGGATGGAGGAGCCTGGTGGGCTGCAGTCCATGGGGTCGCTAAGAGTCAGACACAACTAAGTGACTTCACTTTCACTTTCCACTTTCATGCATTGGAGGAGGAAATGGCAACCCACTCCAGTGTTCTTGCCTGGAGCATCCCAGGGATGGGGGAGCCTGGTGGGCTGCCGTCTATGGGGTTGCACAGAGTTGGACATGACTGAAGTGACTTAGCAGTAGCAGCAGCAGCAGCAGCTGAAAGGGGAGTTAGCAATCATTTGTTTACAATGAGACAACTCCCCCACCCTTCTGCCGGGGTCCAGCCCCGGCTGATCCAGGGAGTTCAAAGCGGGCCGGCGTCGGTGAGGATCAGGATACAATAGCTTCAATTAGATATTAATTAGAGATGTGAAGAGTAATAGAATGAGAATAGCTCAGTATGAAAATTCAGCGGAGAAAAGAGGCTGAGTAGCTTGGTTTACGCGGGAGACCAATAAAACTTCAAGACAAGAAGTTTGCACCACTTACGTAGGCCGCAGGCATCCTTCCGTTTTCCCGAAGGAGATGAGACACTGAGGTCTCCCCGGTTGGATCTTAGAAGCCCAGGCAAAATTAGTAAGCTTGGTGGGTTCCACGCTCCAGATGGAGACTCAGCCAGAGTTTGAGAGAGAGAGCGACATGGGGAGACCAGTATTTCGAGAAACTGATCCCAATTCTTTATTTTCCACGGTCTACTTTTATACATTGAAATGTTATGCAAAAGTCACGTGGGGTCAGCAGTCCTGACTTTTATCAAAGTCAGGTGCTTCATACAAATGTATACAGAGGTTGTAGGGATGTTACATCATCTTCTGGCCAGGGGGCCTGCTGACAATTTATGACCCTCTCCTTGTGACAGCGGTCAGTCAACCAGGACACTTATTTCTCCAGGGGTGATTATTCTTAAAACAGACGCCACCCAAATAGTTACATTCCTATAGGGTGAGGGTGTAGTGGGTTTTAGTTAAGGAAAGAATTTACTTTGCCTAAGGTCTAACATGATTAATATCAAAGGTTAATACTTATTTCTTCTATATATTCATTAATGTGTGTAAGGGCATGGGATGTGGAGACTTAGCAACAAACATTGGCTCAACGAATGAAAAACCCTTCACCAATACAATTTCTAATCAGCCCACTATACTTACACTAATGGTTTTCTAATTTTTCTAAGGAACCTGTTTTTAGAAGGTTTAAAGCATCTCGTGCCTCTCACGGTTGGGAGGCTGTGAGCAATCACATGTGGCCAGACAAGCCTGTCAGGCAGGCTAGAGAACCTTCAGAGGAGTTTGTAGGTTAAAACACTCTTGTCACGCCCAGGAGTTTTATTAACTGGAGCTCTAAGTTAACTCCTTCTCCTAAAGAGGTGGTGGGGGACAGCCCCTCATTAAGTCAGAGGTGTAGGTGAGAGCACAAAGTAGTAAAGTAGGCAGGCTCTGGTTATGGGGGTAGATGCTTGAGGATTTCCAGGGGGACTCCTGAGGCTCAATCCAGCCTTTGTGTATGTCGAGCCTCCTTCCTCATGACCTTTGCCACGGGCGGGGTGCCTCACGCTGGCCCCCAACACTTTTCCGTGTATTTTCTTTTAAAAAAAATATTTGTTTACTTAACTGTGCTGGATCTTCATTGCAGCATGTGATATCGTGGTTGCAGCATATGGGATCTAGTTCCCTGATCAGAAATCAAATCTGGGCCCTGTGCATTGGGAGCGTAGATTAGCTGCTGGACCACCAGGGAAGTCCCCTCTCGGTACATTTTCGACTGTACTTTGCTGTGATACAGTCTCAGGTTCTAGACTCCTATGACATAGAAGAGTATCGCTCAGGGACTTTGTAAGGATTAAAGGAGGTCAAACCTGGAAATGACTAGTATAGTGCCTGCCACATAGAAGATAGCACTTAAATGTGAATTGGCTTTTCTCCATTGGAGAGAAGTTTAGGTGATGAAAATTCGGATGGCTGCCATTTGTTGAGCTATGGACTGGGCATTATGCCCACTGCTTTCATCTCTAAAACAGCTTTGTAATGAAAATGAGACTCAGATACGAACTTGCCCAAGATCCCAGAGCCAATATGTAGGTATGCTGAATATTTACCCTGTGGACTGTCAAGCATTTTATCGAAATGCCATCCTGCCCTTGACTCTTCAGACCACATATGAAATGCTATCACACTTTGTGCAGCCTTGGATCACTTGTGCTGGGCTCCTGCAGAAGAAAACTTCTTGTGGTTTGACCTCATTCAGTCTTTGAGACTCCAATATAACATTGCCATGCCCTGAATCTTAAGACTGGCTCAGAAAGGCAACCTTGGTGGTCACACCGCTGACAGTGAGCCTGGCTTTCTTCCATGGCACAGGAGTCAAAAGAGGCTGTGCTCATCTAACCTTTTGTAAGGCACACATGAGAATAAACAAGTAAAAGGAAATGTTAACTACTCTTGTTCTGAAACATGATGTGCAAACTCAGATCCAACTTGCTCTTGTCCACCTTGATTTTCCTTTTGTCAGCATCACACCTGCGGACAAAATCCTGTGGATTCCTGTCCACTTCTGCAAGTCTTACTGAATTCTGGTCCCCTCTTTCAGAGTCTTATCTGTTTTTCAACAGGCACCTACTTCTGAATTTCTGCCTCTGTTTTGGTGATTCATTTCCAAAATCATTGAGTTAAAGGTACTAATGGAGCCCTGGGTGTATGGAAGACTTGGAAACGTTTAGAATGTAGATGCCTAGAATCCCTTAAGGAGGCCCCAGCTTTATCGCCCCTTTATGACCAACCCAGAAATTCCTCTACCTAGAGAGTGCCTAGTCTAAGAAACTTTATAACGTTATAACCGTAAGATTGTTCCTTGAAATACACATGTATTTCTTTAAAGCATGTTAGTAAATAAAAATCAACCTGCATATATTCTGTGTTGACTTTTCACAATGGAAAATGAATTTGAATATGGTTTTCTGGATTGCTTACTTTGCTTTCAGTTGTTGTTTAACAGTAGAGTGTTCTGAGTGAATATTGGGCCTTGCACAATCTTCCTGTTTTGCATTTGCTTATTATCTTTGAAACTTCCAGAAATTTTACATTTATATTTCAGAAACTGGAATATCTGGTGTCTTGGGGACCCTATAAAGAAGCTTGGGCCTGTGCCAGAGAATCAATTAAATCTTGCACTCAGGAGCACTCATTAACTGAACATGTTCCTCCATCACATGGTTGACCCCTGAAGATCTGTAGAAATTTATTTGGTCCAAGAACATTAAGAACAGTTTTCACTATGAAGTCCTTTGCTTTTCCTTTTGAAAAGATCCCTTTACTCTTATTTCAAGTCTGTGGAAAGTTTCTTAAAATACGAAAGTTTCAGGGAGTGGTTATTTGTACATTGACTTTCTGTGTATGACTTACACCAGCTCATTGTACTTTGATATTTGGATTAGTCAGCTTTCTCCAGAGAAACAGAACCGATAGGATATGTATGTGTGTGTGTGTGTGTGAGTATGATTGCTGTATAATCATTTACAGAATGATTCATATGATTTATTCTAAGAGATAAAAAATTTATTATCAATAACTAGCTCACAAGATTGTGGAGGCTGAGAATTGCAAGGTCTACACTCAGTAAGCTGGAGACTTATGAGCGCTGATGGTTTAGTTTCAAGTCCATGCCTGAAAGCTTGAGAACTGGGAGAGCTGGTGGTGTGATGTCCAATCTTTTTTTTTTTTTTTTTTTGACATCTGCACTTTTCAGCCCCAGGGCTGGCTCCAGAAAAGAGTTATCAGACCTAGTCCATCTTGTGCACGTGGGTTAAGTTGCTTCAGTGGTGTCCGACTGTTTGTGACCCTAGAGATGGTAGTCTACAGGCTCCTCTGTCCATAGGATTTTTCAGACATGAATAGCGGAATGGGTAGCTATTCCCTTTTCCAGGGATCTTCCCAACCCAGGGATCAAACCTGCTTCTCTTGTGTCTCCTGCACTGGGAGTTGGATTTTTTACCACTATTGCTGTCTGGGAAGCCCCAGTTCATCTTGTACTTACAGACTACAGTACTTGAAGATGTCTCTCCCGGAGATCCCAGCAGTGCTCATGTTTGTATCCTGGTTGGAAGGCAGGACCCTGATGTTCCAGATCAAGGTAGTCAGGCAGGGAGAGTTCGTCTCACTCAGCCTTTTTATTCCATTCAGGTCTTCCATGCATGGAATAAGGCCCACTCATTTTAGGGAGAAAAATCTGCTTTACTCTTTTTTAATGATTCGAATGTTAATCTCACCCAGAATTACCCGCAAACACACATCCCAGCTTGCACTCAAAGCAGGAATCGAGTGTGCATTTGAGATCCCTCTTCTCTATCTGTTCTCTACCTGCCCTTTGCCTGAGAAAGAAATCCACACTGAATGGAGCTCTGATATTTTGTTAAAGCCTTTCAGTGTTGAGCTTATTTTTTATTCCTTGGAATTTTTTTGTGGTTGTCTGGAGTTATATTGTCCCTTGATACAATTATTTTCTAACTTTCTAACGTAGGACTCTACAGCCTGTCTGCATGTCTTGAGTGTCTGTCCACTTGTGTTGGGTGACTTGAATATTGTTTATTAACAAGAGAAAAAGTATATAAGTACAAGATGGACTAGGTCTGATGACTTTTTGTTTGAGCCAGCCCTGGGGGCTGAAAAGTTAAGAAGGTTTCCTAGGGCTGGTGTTGCTTGGACAAACTTTGTCTCTGGTCACCAAATCAAAACGTCATAAGGACTTCTTCCTCGATCTTCATGTTCTTGAACTCGCCTTTGTTTAGTTTAATGTGCCCGTTATCAGTCCCTGATCAGTGATTCTTAGGCTTTGGCCAGGTTCCAGAGACTCAGAGGTACACAATTATCTTTTATAGATCAGATCATTCAGTCCTCATGGAATTGTCTCAGTCTACGGTGACCCTTCTTCCAGCCTGACATCTGCCTCCTTCATCATGTTTTCTCACCATAAAGCTAACTTGTACACTGATCTCATCACTGGCAAAATTTCACCAAGGACAGTTTGGAATTGCAGTGATCATTTTGGGGAGGTTTTGACATGAACAAAATTGTTTATTTGAAAAATAACAACAACAACAAAAAAGGAACTTTCATGAGAATATTGCCTTGCTCATCTAAAAGAGATCATTTTATTCAACATAGGGCATTAGAAGTTTTCCTCTTCTTTGCTTCTGTACTTTCGGGATTAATCAATGATGGCTCTTTTTTTTTTTTCCAACTGTATGACTTGATAATACTATCTAGGGCCCAAGTTTGAAAAATCCAGCCATATGTCACTTTCCTTTTCTTCTTTCCTCCTTTCTTATAAAGGTCAACTGATAAAAAAATTATGTTTCAAAAATTTTCCAAAGAATTGATCAAAAAATCATTTTTCATGTACTGTGGGGCTATATAGTTCAGATAAACAGTAAGCATTTTCTAAAAGAAAAAAAGAAGTTATTAAATTGTGTTTCTTTTAATGAGTATTGGGAAGTATCTGATTAATCAGTATTCTGATTTTATAACTACAAGGTAGTAAAAAAGGTTTTAATTTCAAAATAAAAGAGGAACTTTGAAACATGATCAGAGTTTTTAACAGTTTATCATATGGAAATAATGTTAGCAAAATATTTTGATTTGTTCAAAATCAGGGTTAAATTTCTCATAATTCAAAATTTTCTACCATGGTTTTATGAATTGAGTAAACTAACATTGTTTCCAAAGCTTGCTTAAAATGAAATATTATATATATTATTATACTCAGGTAAACAGAATGATAATAATTACTATCTTTTTAAAGGTTTAATCTCATGAGAGTTTACAGTGCTCCAAATCAAAAATATAATACTAGTTAAATTGTAATTTTCAGATCCTTCAGTGACATTAAGATCATAGAGAAATGATTCAGTTCGTTGAAAATCTGAACAGTTCCTAAATAAAATTTTTAAAAGAAGCACAAATTACTAAACATAACTTTTATCTCTTAAAATGGCAATAGAATAACAAAATATAAAAGCGTCTTTTGATAATTACATAATGCTCCTCCTCCTAACAGTCAGAATTATATGATGTATATTCTCATAGATCAGTAATAGGCACTAAGCATAATTAGGTTCGTCACAGATTCTCCAAATTTTAAGTAAGTAATTGTTATGAGAAACTTCTTACCAGATTTAGTATGCAAAAACTGACAAATTATAAAGGGAGTTTAATCATCTTTGGAGGAATGTACTTAAGTTGAATATGCTAAGACGAGCATCTCAGTTATTGAATACATTCAGTTTAAAAGAAGCATGTTGTGTTAGTAGCTCAGTCGTGTCTGACACTTTGTGATCCCATGGACCGTAGCCTCCCAGGCTCCTCTGTCCATGGAATTCTCCAGGCAAGAATACTGAAGTGGGTAGCCATTCCCTTCTCCAGGGATCTTCCCAACCCAAGGATCAAACCCATGTCTCCTGGATTGCAAGCAGATTCTTTACCGTCTGAGCCACTAGGGAAGCCCAAAAGAAGCATACTCCTGCATAAATTACTGCACAATTACTGCACAATTACTATATCACAAAGGCTGATATAGTAATTGTGTGCCAAAGGATTTTTCCAGGCTTATAGATTCACAAGGATTTTTTTTCCTGTTTGTTCATAAAAGATTTGGACATAGAATACTGACTCATGTGAATCATTAGAGACCTAGTGAAAGACTAAAGTCTTTCATCGGCTCCAATAGCTAAGTCATATGTACCTTCTCAAAGATATAACAGTAATGGGAAAACATGTAAAAACCTCAGTTTGTTTCTGCAGTCTCCACTAACTTTAATAAGTTCCATGTTTTACATACTCTTCTATTGACCACAAATGCTCACCACTTTTCATCTAGTCACCTAACCTCTTATGAAATCATGTGCTTTTCCATTCACATATCACAGCCCCTTGCTGTGATGCCGCAGATTTACCCAGCTTCTTTCACTTGCCTATCAGTTCAGTTCAGTCGCTCAGTCGTGTCTGACTCTCTGAGACCCCATGAACCACAGCACGCCAGGCCTCCCTGTCCATCACCAACTTGCGGAGTTCACTCAAACTCACATCCATCAAGTCAGTGATGCCATCCAGCCATCTCATCCTCTGTCATCCCCTTCTCCTCCTGCCCCCAATCCCTCCCAGCCTCAGAGTCTTTCCCAATGAGTCAGTTCTTTACATGAGGTGGCCAAAGTACGGGAGTTTCAGCTTCAGCATCATTCCTTCCAAAGAACACCCAGGACTGATCTCCTTTAGAATGGACTGGTTGGATCTCCTTGCAGTCCAAGGGACTCTCAAGAGTCTTCTCCAACACCACAGTTCAAAAGCATTAATTCTTCGGCACTCAGCTTTCTTCACAGTCCAACTCTCACATCCATACATGACTACTGGAAAAACCATAGCCTTGACTAGATGGACCTTTGTTGGCAAAGTAATGTCTCTGCTTTTGAATATGCTATCTAGGTTGGTCAAAACTTTCCTTTAAGGAGTAAGCATCTTTTAATTTCATGGCTGTAGTCACCATCTGTAGTGATTTTGGAGCCCAGAAAAATAAGGTCTGACACTGTTTCCACTGTTTCCCCATCTATTTCCCATGAAGTGATGGGACCAGATGCCATGATCTTCGTTTTCTGAATATTGAGCTTTAAGCCAACTTTTTCACTCTCGTCTTTCACTTTCATCAAGAGGCTTTTTAGTTCCTCTTCACTTTCTGCCATAAGGGTGGTGTCATCTGCATATCTGAGGTTATTGATATTTCTCCCGGCAATCTTGATTCCAGCTTGTGCTTCTTCCAGCCCAGCGTGGAGAAAAAAAATCCCATGGTTGCTTGCCTCTGTTGTCCAAACTCCTATACCCTGCACTACCTTGCTAGGGTCTCCTCTTAGTCTTTGATTTAATTATATTTGCTGTACTGTGCTTAGTTGTTCAGTGGTGTCCATCTCTTTGTGACGCCATGGACTGTAGCCCACCAGGCTCCTCAGTCCATAGGGATTCTGCAGGCAAGAATACTGGAGTGAGTCGCCATGCCCTCCTCCAGGGGATCTTCCTAACCCAGGGATCGAACCCAGGTCTCCCACATTGCAGGTGGATTCTTTACTGACTGAGCCACCAGGGAAGCCTAATTGTTTGCTAGTTGTTCATATTTTTTAAAAAAGCTAAAACTTTCAAAGCAGACTATGCTATCCAAGACTTAAGTTTATCCTTGAAATATAAGCTCTCATTGTACTCTTAGTGGATAAAGTTGTTTCCCATGGGTATACACGTTAACAATTCGGACACCAGTATACACGTACATTGGAACTGACGATTTTAGGAAATGGATGAGGAATGGTGAGAGCCAGGTTTCTTCCTGTTGGGATAGGAACTGACTGGTCAATGAGAGGGTTAGGACCCATGTGGTCAAGAATTAGAGTTGGAGACATGAACATGGATTCATATTTAGCTTAATATAGATACAGATAGTTCCTTATAGAAATGCTTACAGAACACGTATGTACACCTGGTTAGTACACACACACCTGTTTCCTTGCTCTCAGCTGAGAAAGGCTAGAAGGAAAACCCCTCAGGAGCAACAAGCACACTTGACTTGTGTGCTGGGATCTTGATCTCTAATATAAGGAAGCTGGGCTAAGTGGAGAAAGGACTGATTCTAGAACAAAGGCAGGAAATATACAAGATGAACTTGGAGCATCTTGTTAATGCTAGAAAGGATGGAAGTCAAAGTAAGGAAGTGCTCAAGGAAAAACCAGACAAAAAAAACCTACATGGAAGAAGTTTGTTAGAGGGACTCAAGAGCCAACTGGAAGATTTCCCAATGGCTGGAATAATTTGATCAACAAAATAAAAAGAGTAGTCTTGGATTATCACCAAACATTATAAACTAAATGAGTCCATATTGGCTCAAAAAAGTAATTCAATTCTTTTAATGGGGGAGAGTAGATAAACCTGCTTTAGAGAAGAAATTATGTAGATGTTCTGCTTCAGGGAGGGGGGCATGAATCCCTGCTTCTTCTCTGTGGGTTGCTCTAGGGACTTCTTCCCAAAGGACAGTATGTAGGTGCATGGTAACTTCACAGTGGCAAAGTCTGATAAGCTCTACTTCAAGGACCAAGATCAGTACAAGCAGTGATAAATCTCTTTAGTACATACAGAGTATGTACCCTTGGCATGATGTGATGAAATGGCACTTCACCTCTGTGGTTTTTCTCTCCCAACTCATCCTCTCAGGTTAGTCATGAAATAGACATCAGACAGGTTCCAGTGGGATCTATAAAATGCTTGACCAGTATTCCTCAAAACTGTCAAGGTTCATCAATAACTAGGAAAGTCTTAAGAAATTTTCATACCTAGGAGTAGCCTGTGGAGACATGACAATGAAATGTAATGTGATTGACCTCCTGGAAACAGGAAAAGGAATTAGACTTTTTTAGGACATTAGATTAAAACTAAGAAAGTATGAATAAACTGTGGACTTTCATTAATAAAAACGCATCGATACTGGGGCTTCCCTGATGGTTCAGGGGTTAAGGATTCTTGCAGTGCAAGGGACACCAATTTGATCCCTGATCCAGGAAGATCCCACATGCGGCAGAGCGACTAAGCCTGTGTGACCCAACTGCTGAGCCTGTGCTCTAGGGCCTGGGAGCCACAGCTACTGGAGCCCCTGAGCCATGGAGCTGGTGCTCTGCGACAAGTGAGGCCACTGCAAGGAGAAGCCCACACACCACAGCTAGAGAGTCGCCCCCACTCGCCACAGCTAGAGGAAAGCCCGTGCAGCAGGAAGGCCCAGCAGAGTCCAAAATAAATGAATGAATGAATAAACAAGCGTTTTAAATATACATCAATATTCATTTATAAGCATACATACCATACAATTGGAAGCATCCAATCCAGGACAAAGCCCTGCTTCCTTAAACTTTAAATCATATAATAAGTCTTTTCAGAGCCCTGGGCACCCCATTGTGAGAGCCCTCACCAGTGCAACCTGTACTAACCCAGCTTGTTCAACTCCATGCGTGTTTCTGTTGGGGTTCACCGTGACTCAATCAAACAGTGATGACTGTTAACATGTTGATAATGACAAGCTTTAGATGCGTGTTTTCTAAGAGTAAGTCATGTTTTTTTTTTTTTTTTTAAACCTATTATTGCTGTTAAAATAGTCTCATTCCAAATTGGAATGATTATGTTCTTTTCTAATGTTATCGACTTTGTATGGTATTGTTGTTTTTGTTCAGTCACTCAGTTGTGACCGACTCTTTGCCACCCAATGGACTGCAACAAGCCAGGCTTCTCTGTCCTTCACCATCTCCCAGAGCTTGCTCAAACTCATGTCCATTGAGTCGGTGATGTCATCTAACTGTCTCGTCCTCTATCATCCCCTTCTCCTCCTATCTTCAATCTTTCCCAGCATCAGGTCTTTTCTAATGAGTCACCTCTTCACTGACCAACTAAAGAGCCTCGTGATGAAGGTGAAAGAGGAGAGTGAAAAAGTTGGCTTAAAACTCAACATTCAAAAAACTAAGATCCTGGCATCCAGTCCTATCACTTCATGGCAAATAGTTGGGGAAACAATGGAAACAGTGACAGATTTTATTTCTTGGGCTCCGAAATCACTGCAGATGGTGACTGCAGCCGTGAAATTAAGTGTGCTGCAGTACATCGGGTCTCAAAGAATCAGACTTGACTGAGTTACTGAACATATGTGAACATATGTGTATATAAATATATATATATGATATGCTTCCCTGGTGTCTCAGCGAGTAAAGAATCCACCTGCAGTGCAGGAGCTGCAGGAGACCGGGTTTGATTCCTGGGTCAGGAAGATCCCCTGGAGAAGGGAATGGCAACCCACTTCAGTATTATTGCCTGGAGAATGCCATGGACGGAGAAACCTGGCAGGCTACTGTACATGGGGTCACCAAGAGTCGGACAGTACTGAGCGACTAAGACTTCTTTACCATCTGAAACAGCAGCAGGTAAGCCCAAGAATATCCTATAGCTTCTCCAGCGGATGTTCCCGACCCAGGAATCAAACCGGGGTCTCCTGCACTGCAGGCAGATTCTTTACCAACTGAGTTATTAGGGAAGACCATATACTTACATATATGTAACTTAGCAGTATATATATAAATCCTTGCAATAATGGCAATGGACACCGGGCGGCAGTATAACACAGCAAAAACAAGTTTTGCCCTCTTCCAATCTACCTCGTGCAATAATGATAATGGACACGAGGTGGCAGGATAACACAACACATGCAACCTTTGCTCTCTCCAAACTTTTAAATCAAAAAAAAGTGAAAGTGAAGTCGCTCAGTCTTGAGCGACCCCATGGACTGTAGTCTACCAGGCTCCTCCATCCATGGGATTTTCCAGGCAAGAATATTGGAGTGGGTTGCCATTTCCTTCTCCAGGAGATCTTCCCAACCCGCATTGTAGGCAGACGCTTTACCGTCTGAGCCACCTGGGAAGTCCCTGCTGCGGCTGCTGCTGCTAAGTCGCTTCAGTCGTGTCCGACTCTGTGCGACCCCATAGACGGCAGCCCACCAGGCTCCCCCTTCCCTGGTATTCTCCAGGCAAGAACACTGCAGTGGGTTGCCATTTCCTTCTCCAGTGCGTGAAAGTGAAAGGGAAGTCGCTTAGTCGTGTCCGACTCTTCGCGACCCCATGGACTGCAGCCCACCAGGCTCCTCCAGCCATGGGATTTTCCAGGCAAGAGTACTGGGGTGGGGTGCCATCACCTTCTCTACCTAGTTGGACCATAAAGAAGGCCGAACACCAAAGAACTGATGCTTACTAATTGTAGTGCTGGAGGAGACTCTTGAAATCCCCTTGGACTGCAAGGAAGTCAAACCAGTCAATCCTAAAGGAAATCAACCCTGAATATTCATTGGAAGGATTGATGCTGAAGCTGAAACTCCATGTTTTGGCCCCCTGATGCAAAGATGATGGAAAAGACCCTCATGCTAGGAAAGATTGAAGGCAGGAGGAGAAGAGGGCAACAGAGGATGAGATGGTTGGATGGCATCATTTACTCAGTGGATAGAAATTTGAGCAAACTCCAGAAGATACTGAAGGACAGAGGAGCTTAGCATGCTGCAGTCCATGGGGTCACAAAGTCAGGACTAACGGACTGAACAACAGCAATATATATACGTAGCGGCTGAACAACAGCAATCAAATTAAATAATGGCTTGCTATGTCTCCACTGAGAAAATGAATTTCTCTAATAGGTTCTGTTGTTCAAGAGGCATTATACAGAGATACATGGTCCAAAATGTTATTCTTTTGGACCTTAAGTCAATCAGATCTGATTCATTTTGAGAATTTATTTGTTATCTTGACAGTTGATGGGACTTTGCAAAGTAAATTGTGTGCCTTTTTATTTCTTAGACTCGACACTAGGAAGGCCTTTTTTATGATTGACTTTTACCATTTTGTCTCATTTTCATGTTAGAATCACCAAAAACTATCTTTGCTTATCTCCATATTCCTATCATCCCAGTTTGAGAGGTGTGAGGGATGTGTTCACTGTCCCCTGGGACAAGGGTGACCGTGCTGACCGGCATGACCACAGAGTGCTTCCCCAGGGGGAGTGCAGGGACAACGTGGTAGACTTCTGCCTGATGACTGTGTCAAGGCTGTGGTCACCTTGGGGCAAGGGCACAAAGGCCCCAAGGAGAGGAGAGATGAGGAGACCGGGAGTCACCTGTGGTTTGGAAATGGATGGAGAGCCGACTGAGCCCAGAGCTTGCCTTCCTCAGGGTTGGACCACGTGCAAGGTCCCCCTTGGCCCCTGGGCAGAGTTGCTCTGGCAAGATAGAGAGTGGCGTCCCCCTCTGGCTCTCCTGTCACTAGGAAGCCCCTGGGGTTGGTTCGTTTGTGTTTTCTTTTTTTCATATTTCTCAAGTGCTTCAACTCAGTCAGTAGCTCCTGGTATTCCTTTAGACTCTGGGCACCTAAGGCAGGAAAATAAGCTCAGCCAGAAATAGAATACCTAGTCCTCAAACCTTCGGAAAGCTGCTGCCTTATTTTTATAGAGTGCAGGAGAAAAAGAACCCCTCAAGTATCTGAGATGTGTTAGGAAATAAGTATAAACTGCAGATTTATCCTGAAAAATAGCTATTATTTAATGGGACTCGATATAGTGCTTCCCTGGAATCAGCTACTGTTCAAAATTCATTTAGTGTTCATAATGATCCTATGGGATAAGTTACCATAATTACTCCATTCTACAGGAGGGGAGCCTGGGGTACAGAAATGTTAAATAAATTAGCCAAGAACACACCACCTACTAATTATTAGAACTGGGATTTGAACCCAGGCAGTCTGATACCAGAGCCCACACTCTTTACTATTATGTATGCAAAGACACTCTCAAAATGAGAAATGCAGTTGCCTTCTGTGAATGAAAATTTTGATTTGAACTTCAGTTTTCAGTGGTGCTAGTGAAGAATCTGCCTGCCAGTGCAGGAGATGCAGGAGAAGCAGGTTTGATCCCTGGGTCAGGAAGATCTCCTAGTGTAAGAAATGACAACCTAGTGTAAGAAATGACAACTCCAGTATTCTTGCCTGGAAAATTCCACAGAGAGAGGAGCCTGGTGGGCTACAGTCCATGTGGCTGCAAAGAGTTGGACACGACTGAGTAACAGCACACATATGCAGCTGGATTTGAAATAATTTGAGTAAATATTTTGCATATAATTTGTTGGTACAAAAAATGTTATTTTTTACAGTGAAATATGTAACTCTTATTTGAAACTTATAAAGGGATTTTTTGGCTTAAATTATTTTAATTCCACTCCCTAGTTACAGAATCTTTTATTTATTTTTTTTTAACTTTTGTATCCTGTACTAGAAATTGACATCTCAAGAGAAGAATCACATCTATGTCATGATCTTTTTAGCATTTGGACTATTTAGCATGGAATCTAAACCAATAGAAAGGGTTCTAGACATGCTTGAAAACTTACCAAGTATTCAAGACAGCAAAGTTTCTACTCTGCTAAATATGTACCAGATTCAGAGAACACATTACCAAATCTTTTAAATTCCAGGCTTGTAATTATCCTATTGAAATCTATTGTCTTGATTTTTTCTTGATAGGATTTTTAAACACAATCTTAGGTTCATCATATTCTCCGGTATATTGTATCTAGTTTTCCTCTTTCTATTTCTAATCTGCTGTTTAGCACAGAAAGATTCATGATTGCTATGTCCTTTGATATTTTAGCTCACTCTCAGCGATTAGTATATCTCCTTTTATAGAACATGTGCTCTGAAGTAGATCTCTCAGATTTTCACCTTCATTCTATTCCTTGATGGCCATAAGAGCTTTTGCAAATTAAGATTTTTTGAGCCTTGAGGGTTTCTTCGTGTGTAAAGTACTAATACAGAGTACTCCTATCTAATATACTTAGAGTAATTTGATAGACTTTATAGATTATTCCATAAGCAGCTGTTGTTGTTCAGTTGCTAAGTCATGTCCGACTCTTTGCAACCCCATGGCCTCCCTGTCCATCACTATCTCCCGGAGTTTGCTCAAACTCATTTCCGTTCAATCGATGATGCCATCCAACTGTCTCATCCTCTGTCGTCCCCTTCTCCTCCTGCCTTCAGTCTTTCCAAGCATCAGGGTCTTTTCAAATGAGTCAGTTCTTCGCATAAGGTGGCCAAAGTATTGGAGCTTCAGCTTCAGTATCAGTCCTTCCAATGAATATTCAGGACTGATTTCCTTTTTGATTGACTGGTTTGATCTCCTTGCAGTCCAAGGGACTCTCAAGAGCCTTCTCCAGCACCACAGTTCAAAAGCATCAATCCTTTGGCACTCAGAACTTGAACATGTCTGTTTCCAAACATCACCCATGATATCAATCAAGAACACCTTCTGTGGTAACAGGATTTGTCTGTGGTGGTTTGAAACATCAGGGGTTTATTTTCTCACATAGAAGACAATGCTCAGGTGCTTGGCGCTGGCCTTGGTCCAGTGGTTCAGTGGTAGCAGGGGCAGGTGCTGTAATTGTTCTGGCTTTTTCTTCATCGTTGTAAGATTCCAGGGACGGAGGGGCAAAGGGTGAGCAGGCAGAACTCACATCCCAAGTCCTAATGCTTTTCTAGGGTCCCCATAGCTGACGTCCACTTATATCCCATTGGTCAGAACAGGGATCGGGAGGAGAAAGCTAAAGACAGGCCAGCGCACAGTGTCTACACCATCATTCTGAGTTATTTGGTAATAGATTCCTGTTGAGCTAGCTCTGTAGAATCGTGGAAGTTAGATGACCGATAGGCTGTTCTGAGCCCACCTCCAGGGGTGCACACTGGGTCAGAGCAACTGCATTGTCAAGTGCCTCCAGGTGACCTGGTTGCCCTCGCTCCTGCCAAGACAGCCTTGTCCACGTGTCACAGTGATGACATGCTGGCAAATGCTGCAGCCACCTTCCTTGTGCTTCCTAACAAGCTACCTGCTTGTATCACGATGCAGCACTGGCTGTTAAAGTACAAGTGAAGTTGTTCAGTCCTGTTCAACTCTGCGACTGCATGGACTGTAGACTGCCAGGCTCCTCTGTCCATGGGATTCTCCAGGCAAGAATACTGGAGTGGGTTGCCATGCCCTTCTCCAGGGGATCTTCCCAACCCAGTCTCCTGCACTGCAGGTGGATTCTTTCACTGAAGCACCAGGTTTTTCATTTTTCTTTCTTTCTTTTTCCCTATATATTTATTTTTACCACACTGTGCAATATGTGGGCTCTTAGTCCCCTGACCAGGGATCAAACTCGTGCCCCCTGCATTGGAAGTGCAGCATCTTAACCACCAGACCACAAGGAAGTCCCTCCTTTTTCTAATTTTTGGTTTTCAAGTAACCAAAAACCATAACTGAGCTTAGTTGCTCAGTCATGTCCGACTCTTTGTGACCCCATGGACCATGGCCCACCAGACTCCTCTGTCCATGGGAATCTCCAGGCAAGAATATTGGAGTGGGTTAGCCATTCCCTCTCCAGGGGGGTCTTCCCAACCCAGGGGTCAAACCCTGGTCTCCTGCATTGCTGGAAGGTTCTTTACTGTCTGAGCTAACAGGGAAGCTGAATTCTCTAAGGTCTTATATAAAATAAGATGCTATTACTATGACCAGTGGAGAAGGAAATGGCAACCCACTTCAGTATTCCTGCCTGGAGAATCCATGGACAGAAGAGCCTGGCAGGCTACAGTCTTAGTGACTAAACCACCACCACCACTGTGACCAGGGGCAATGGGGCCTCTGGGTCCAAGGACTGCTGTGACCTTCTTGGACCCTGAGGCTATAAGACCCCAGAGGGTAGAGCTGTGTTGTCCTTATCCCCGTCTCCCCAGAACTTGCATGATGCTTATGCTTAGGACTCAATATTCATTCAGTGAGTGGCTGAGCAGGTGGATGGCTAGACAAATAAATAAATGCATGGTTACCGTACAACATCTGGATTCCAGCCTTTAGCTCTGCCTTCACTCTTGCACGTCTGCCTGCTACGGGCCACCACCCGAATGTCCTGAAGCACCCCCAAACCAATCCTTTTCCACAGTAGTGTCACTCCTGGCTTCCGCACAGAACTGTGATCACTTTGTGTTCCTGCTCATAGCATCTCTCTTCTCCAGCCCGGAGGTGTGCAGTTCTAGATCTATATTTGTCTCTTTCTTTTCCCTCATTCTCAATATCCTGTCATTTGAAAAGCCTTTGTAATCTTCCCCTGTACTATTCAGGCATGATACATGTCTCAGCCACCACACAATTTTGAAAAGAGGGCTCCTGACTATGTGGCTTGATCTTCTTTCGTACGGTATCGACATGGGTCCGGGGAGCCTTATGTCTGTTCCTGGGTTTAGTCAGGATCTGCGCTGAGGCAGGCGTTCGGCTGGATGGTCTCAGGTGGCTCTGTCCCATCTTAGATGCCCCTGCCTGTGTGGCTTCTTTTACTTGGCTTTATGTTTTCAAGGTTCATTCATGTTATAGCATGTATTAGTAATCCATCCCTCTTTATTACTAAATAGTACTCCATTGTATGTGAAAGTGAAAGTGAAGTCGCTCAGTCGTGTCAGACTCTTTGCGACCCCATGGACAGTAGTCTACCAGGCTCCTCTGTCCATGGGATTTTCCAGGCAAGAGTACTGGAGTGGGTTGCCATTTCCTTCTCCAGGGGGATCTTCCCAACCCAGGGATTGAACCCAGGTCTCCCACATTGTAGACAGACGCTTTACTGTCTGAGCCACCAGGGAAGTCCACGCCATTGTATAGCTGCATCATATTTTATTTACCTATTCATCAGCTCATGAATATTTGGGTGGTTTCTTCTTTTTTTTGGCCATTATGAACAATGCTGTTGTGAACATTTGTGCACAAGTTAATGCAGATGTTTATTTTCATTTCTTTTGGGTAGATACCTAGGAGTAGAATTGCTGCATCATGGAATACTTCTGTGTTGAACCTTGTGATGAGCAGCCAGACTGCTTTCCAAAGTGGATGTGCCATTATGAAATCATTTCTTTTAACTCGGTGACTATTATTAGCATCATAATAGAAATGGGCATTTTAAGTCAGAGTGCTCAGAGGCTTATTCAAAAGAAACACAGTTTTATTTTAAAGTGCTATGCATCTGTACATTTATAACTTGTGTTGAGTCACCATCAGAAAGTCTTCCAGGAAACAGGATTGCATTGTGCTGCTTCATTTTTCCATGGCGAAAGATGAGATACCTGGTTAAATATCCTAGCATTTAAAGTCACCTTCACTGAAAAGTGGTGTTAAGCCAGCATCTTTCTCTGCCCCCTCTTGTGCTTCTTATTAGGAGATTCAGGGACAGCTGGCTGCAATCCTTCAGAATCACTCTAGCCCTGGGGCCAAGGCTCAGCACAGTCCTGTGCTCATGGATTTTTCCCATAGTGGGTGGCTGTGGAAGAACATTATGTCAGAGACATACTGGGGCTTCTCTGTAGAATGAGAGAGAGAGAAACCATGGCAGAAACAGGCATGCTGCAGCCCCAAAGTGGTTAAAGAGGAAGGAGGAGAAGGAAAGTCCATTTTCATGACTCCTAAGTGTATGTTCCATAACTCTGAATAGATAAACTATAAATGCCACACTCTGGGTTTCATTAGATTGGGTTACTTCCACAATTTTTAAAAAATGGAAAGAAAAAAGAAAAAGACACCACTGTCAGTTTCTATGTATCTCACCTCTAGGGATGCTGAAATAAGATGAATTTCGTATTTTAGCAAAGTGGAGACAAAGCATTTCTCTAACAGGTCTGAATGTCTCCTCAAAGTAGTATCGGCAGTCCCTCCCTCATGGTTTCTTCTTATAAAGCCCTGGGGTTCAGTGGGCATGGTTTCAGGAAGCTAATAATACGTTTGAAAGCATGTAGATTGTTAGATGTAGAGGCGAGGCAACTGAAGAAATGGAAGCCCAGAGAAAGTAAACATGTTGTTTCGTCTCCTGGTTCAGTGGGTGCCCCGGAAGCATGCCCAGAGCCTTTGATTCTCAGACTAGTGCTCCCAATCTGATGACACTGCCTCGGGCTGCTCTTTGACCCTGACGTGCCTAGGGGCGGCACGGAAGAGCCTGTTAGCCAGGGTGCCCGCCAGCCCCTGTCCTCCAGTGCCGGGCACCAGGAGGCACGCAGCGGGTGGGGCTCCATGGCAGACGTCATCGTACAGGGTGGAGGGAAGGAAGTTCAGGTTCTTGTATTCCCGCCTCAGGTCCTTTGTGTGAATTAGGAAAACTCCACATTCCTCAACAGAGGTCAAACTCTGCCTGTGCAGGCACTTGAGAGCAGTACTCAGGCTGCCTCTCAGTCCCCCTGTGCCTTTGCTGGGGAGCACTTGTGCAGGCCCAACCAGGGCAACCCTGCGGGGTGCTCTTATTTGCCCTCAGAGACTCACTGTCCTCATCTGTGAAATGGGGACGCTGGTAATAAGAATTCTCCACTGAGGGTCCCTGATGAGTAGGTGAGACCCTGTTGATGAATGTGCTTCATAAACCAGAAAGGATCACCACAGGATAATTATTATAAATAATATGTGTATACACGCACATTTGCAGGGCTTCCCTGGTGGCTCAGCAGTAAAGAATTCACCTGCAATGAGGAGATGCAGGTTTGATCCCTGGGTGGGGAAGATCCCCTGGAGAAGGGAATGGCAACCCACTCCATTCTTGCCTGGGAAATCCCATGGACAGAGGAGCCTGGTGGGCTACAGTCCATAGGGTGGCAAAGAGTTGGACATGACTGGCCGGCTAAACAACGACAGCACACACATATGCACACATCCTTGGCTTTTCCATGTTATTTTTCTTTCTAAATTTTATTTCATTTTATTATATTTTTTGGAAGCACAGGACTACCAGGGAAGTCCTGCTTTTGCCATTTTAAAATACCTGAAATGGTATGTCCTTCGAGTCCTTACTGGAGAAGGCAACAGGAATCCACTCTAGTGTTCTTGCCTGGAAAATGCCATGGACAGAGGGTGCTGGAGGGTAGGCTGAAGTCCATGGGGTCACAGAGAGTCGGACACGACTGAGTGACTAACATACTCGAGTCCTTACAGTCCAGCAAATGGGCCTTCGTAACCAGCAAAATGCCCCTGGTTCTCAGTATCAGAGAACTTGTGAGTAGACACCTCAACAAAAGATAAAGAGCAAAATGAAGTTTTCAGACCTGGCTGGGTATTAGAATAATCTTTAGAGTCAAAAAATACAAATACCCAGGCCTCCCTCACCCCCAGAGATTCTGATTTCAGTTTATTGGATGGATGTGGGGGGTAGTTAGAGGCTTCAATCACTTAAAAAAAATTATGCCCCAGGCCTCTGGCATTGTCTTTGGTTTGTCTTTAAATAACCTTGGAGCAAAACTTCTATTGTGGAATAAAAGACAAGGAAACTTAATAGGTTATTGGAACTAAAGCCCTCAAGAGAAGCTGTTCCAACCAGACTCTGCTTCCCTGTGAAGCTCTGAGGCTGCTGGAGAGGCATCCCCCACCTCCCATCTCGCCACGCCCACCCCCACTCTGTCTCCTTTTATTCCCACAGTCTCTGTGCTTCCTCCCCCTCCACTGCCCGCTGCCTGCCTTTCCCCCACCCCCAAGGCTGCCCTCTCTCTAGTATGGAATGTGATGTAGCTGGAAGAGTCTGCAAAAAAATATTCTAATTTAATCTCCCACCTTAAAAAAACAAAACCAAATAATCATGGCACAACCCTTCTTTGACCACCCAGATTCCTGCCTTAGTTTTCCGGTCTTACCCATTATTCTCACGAGTTACCTACACACTCTGTCTCCAGCTTTGCACTCTTCACTCACTCTGTAACCTCCTCCAATCTGGCTTCTCTCCCCTTGTCTCCACTCACCACATTTGCCAAAGCCAACAGTTATCTCTAGGGAGCCAAAGGAGGTCACTTTGGAAAAATGATATTTTTCTTTTTAATAAAGTTTAATTTAATGATGTTAAGGATTGACACCTGCACCCCTGCCCGCCCCCCGCCCCCACCGCCCCTGTCCACACCTGCCATTTATTTATTGAGACCTAGTTCTCAATCTGATTGTGTTAGAAGGTGGGGGCCTTCAGAGTTGATTAGGTCATGAGGGTGGAGCCCTGATGAATGGGAATTATTGTCGTTGTTCAGTTGCTAAATCATGTCTGATTCTTTGCAACCTCGTGGACTGCAGTACGCCAGACTCCTCTGTTCTTCACTATGTCCTGGAGTTTACTCAAATTCATGTCTATTGAGTTGGCAATGATATCTAAATACCATCCCATCCTCTGCTGCCCCGTCTCCTTTTACCTTCAGTCTTTCCAGCATCAGGTTTTTTTTTTTTTAGTGAGTTGATTCTTCCCATCAGATGGCCAAAGTACTGGAGCTTCAACTTCAGCAACAGTCCTTCCAATGAATATTCAGGGTTGATTTCCTTTAGGATGGACTGGTTTGATCTCCTTGCTGTCTAAGAGACTCTCAAGAGTCTTCTCCAGCACCACAGTCAAAAAGCATCAATTCTTCAGCGCTCAACCTTCTTTCTGGTCCAGCTTTCACATCTGTACATGACTACTGGAAAAACCATAGCTTTGACTATACAGACTTTTGTTGACAAAGTGATGCCTTTGCTTTTTAATATGCTTTCTGGGTTTGTCATAGCTTTCTTTCCAAGGGGCAAGTTGTCTTTTAATTTCATGGTTGCAGTCATCATTCACAGTGATTTTGGAGCTCAAGAAAATAAAATCTGTCACTACTTCCACTTTCCCCTCACTTATTTGCCATGAAGTGATGGGGTAGGATGGCATGATCTTAGTGTGTTGGTTTTTTTTTTTTTTTTTTTTTTGCCACTTTGTTTGTTTTTTAATTGAAGGATAATTGCTTTACAGAATTTTGTGGTTTTTCTGTCAAACAATGACATTAGTTTTTTAATGTTGAGTTTCAAGCACATGTATGCATGGTCAGTCACTCAGTTGTGTCTGACTCTTTGTGATTCCATGGACTGCAGGCCCACCAGGCTCCTATGTCCATGGAATTTTCCAGGCAAGAATATTGGGGTGGGTTGCCATTTTCTATTCCAGGGGATCCTCCCGACCTAAGGGTTGAACCTGCCTCTCTTGCATTAGCAGGCGGGTTCTTTTATCACTGTTCCAATGTTATGCTATCATGAATGGTGTTGCTGCTAAGTCATGTCAGTTGTGTCTGACTCTGTGCGACCCCATAGATGGTGGCCCACCAGGCTCCCCTCCCTGGGATTCTCCAGGCAAGCATACTGGAGTGGGTTGCCATTTCCTTCTCCAGTGAATGGTGTTAGTGCCTTTACAAAGGAGACCCCAGGGAGCATTCTCAATCCTTTCACCATGGAAGGACATAGTGAAAAGACACCCTTTCTGAACTAGGAAGTGAGTTTTCATTAGATACCGAATCTGCCAAGCCTTATCATGGACTTCCCAGTATCTAGAAGTGTGAGAAATAGATGGGCTTATTTAAGTCACCCAGTCTATGGAGCCCACAATAAGACAAATTAACATGTAGACAAGCGCAAAGAGTATAAGTGTATAGCTTAATGAAGTTTCTGAAAGTGATCATATCCATTTAAAGCATCATTTAGGCCAAGAAACAAGATACTTTTTAACTTAAAAAATTATTCGTTTATTTGGCTGCATTGGGTCTTAGTTGCAGCTTGTGGCGTCTTCATAGGATCTCCAGTTGCAGCGTGGGCTTAGTTGCTCTGTGGCACGTGGGATCTTAGTTCCCTGACCAGGGATTGAACCTGCATCCCCTATATTGCAGGGCAGATTCTTAACCAATGGACCAGCAGGGAAGTCCCAAAACAGGATACTTCCAACACTTCAGAATCCTCTCTATGCTCCTCCCCCAGATCACCACTATTCTGATCTAGCAACATATTAGCATTGCCTTTGAAACTTTATGTAAATGAGAATATATAATATGTGCTGTTTTTTATGTTTGGCCTCTTAGTCTAAGAATCATGTTTGTGAGATTCAGGTATTTGAGATTGAAATAGGAATAGACCTCAACTTATTAATTTATGCTATTCTTGATAAATTCAGTGGTTTTCCATTTTGGACTATTATAAATGATATTGCCAAGAACATCTTTGTACAGGTTTTTCATGTACGTATGTGTTCATTTCTGTTTGTTGTATACTGAGGAGTAGAATTGATGGGTCATGCATATGGAGACTGCCAGTTTTCCAAAGTGGTAGTACCAGTTTACGAGCAGTCCATAAGAGTTCAAATTGCTATAGACGGTCACCAGCCAGAGAGCTGGCATCATTCCAGTAGTTTCTTGGCCACTTTGAAAACTATGACCTTGGAGCATCCTTTATTCAAAATGCCAATCAAAACACAGGACATCAAACTCAGTCATTTTTTACAATATGAAAATTATATCCAAATGTAATATGGTATTCTTATTATATCTAAACTGAGATATAAATGTGGTTAGGGTGGACCTTAAACTGTGATATATCCTTCTCATCTCCTTGTTCCCTTCCCAGTTTCCTTTAAATACTTCCTACCCATTCCATCTGTGTGTTGCTCTTGACAGGGAACAGAGTGATGGCCATTGGGAGCAAGCTGAGCTAGGAGGTGGTGCCTGGAAGCTCCTTCTATAATTATCCAAGGAGAAGGAAAAAGAGGAAAACAGAAATCTAGAAGTAAAGCTAAGAACCGAGATACCATAAACCAGAAAGGGCTAATAGATGAGCCCAGAGAAAAGGCAGCACAGCTGGTGAGGAGAACACAGCGAACTATGCTAAGAGCAGGGTAAGATACTTAAGACTGCAGCCTGCCGGCGCCAATAGCAGGGCACCTTCATGCAGGGGCTCTGTCTGTGTTTCAGGCTCAGATTACTTAAAGAGCCTTAGTAAGCCAGTCTCCTTCTGTGTCTGCCTTCGTCAGCTTGTATTTTGGCCTTTCTCATGTTATCTCAAGTCCTTCTTGTGTGGCATGCTCAGTAGCTTTAGTTGCATCTGACTCTGCCCCCCAGGCTCCTCTGTCCAAGAGATCCTCCAGGCAGGAATACTGGAGTGAGTTGCTATGTCCTCCTCCAGGGGCTCTTTCCAACTCAGGGATCAAACCTGCATCTCTTATGTCTCCTGCATTGGCAGGTGAGTTCTTTACCACTAGCACCACTGGGAAGCCTTAAGCTCTTCTAGGCAGTTAACACACGTTCTCTTTTTTTCTAATTGATTGATACCGACTTCTTATTTAAAAAAAAAAAAAATATATATATATATATATATAGTCTCTACTCATAAGGAATTAAAACTCTGATTGATAGAG
Organism: Bos indicus x Bos taurus; assembly: GCF_003369695.1. Classification (NCBI taxonomy): domain Eukaryota; kingdom Metazoa; phylum Chordata; class Mammalia; order Artiodactyla; family Bovidae; genus Bos; species Bos indicus x Bos taurus. Next base: position 26,586,740 of record NC_040083.1, on the reverse strand, counting down.
CAAAACAGTGTAGACACAGATGACATCAAACTATTCATGTTAATCCAGTGTTCTTGCCTGGAGAATCCCAGGGACGGCGGAGCCTGGTGGGCTGCCGTCTATGGGGTCGCACAGAGTCGGACACGACTGAAGCAACTTAGCAGCAGCAGCAGCAGCAGGGAAGTGCAGACAAATGGACTCCATTTTCAGGCCCCATGGCAGCATAGTTGAGATATTTCGAGAAGGGGGGTTCCTTGGTTTCTTTGCCATAGGCACTCACTTTTATAGTAACATAGATACACCTGGGAACTCTTCTTTCACACAAGACTTATAAAGTTAATCTAATTAAGGTATTAATACTGAGAAGACTCTGGGATTGACACTGCCTTTGGTAAGCATTCTGTAATTTATATAAAGCAGATATTGGGTGTTCAGGACACTTTATCTGCTAAGTGTCAACACAGTATAGCTGAGGTTGTAATGTGTCAGCAAGGATGATGGGGAGGAAGTCGGAGGGTCAGATCTGCAGGGAGTGGCTTGTTTAGCTTACACTGAGTTCTGAAAGTGTCAGTGGCTCATTCTGTTTGGCAGCTGGGAGCACCATCCTGGGTCAGAACTGAAAGTACTCAGGCCACAAAGAAGGCAGTGAATGGTTGGAAGCTGACCTACTGATACTATCCAGAAGTGTCAATTCTGGTAACAGGAAACTTCCCATGCATCCATCCCCTAGGCAGAACTTGGCTAGATTAATAAAAAAAAAAAAAAAAAACAAAACCATTTCTCCAGTTTCTCAAATGTCATTTTGCCCCCAAATCACCCAGTACTGATTAAAGTGAACATTATTTATGTGTGTTTGTCACTCAGTCATGTCTGACTCTTTGCAACCCCATGGACTGTAGCCCACCAAATTTCTCTGTCCATGGGATTCTCCAGGCAAAGATACTAGAGTGGGTAGCCATTCCCTTCTCCAGAGGATCTTCCTGACCCAGGGGTTGGACCCGGGTCTCGTGCATTGCAGGTGGATGTTTTACCATCTGAGTCACCAGGGAAGCCTGAGCATTCTTTATAGCCATTTCTTTTCTTTCTTTTTTTTTTTTTTTTGCAGTGCTGCTTGGCCGGCAGGATCTTAGTTCCCTAACCAGGGATGGAACCTGTGCCCACTTCAGTGGAAGCATAGAGTCTTAACCATTGGACCACCAGGGAAGTCAAAAAAGTGGACATCCTTGAGCCCCACTGACAGCGATTCACATGGTACTTTCTGGGGTTGGGCTCAGACAACTGCTTTCTGCCAAGCACACCAGGTAGTCTAGGTCAGGTGGTCTGTGGACCACATTTTTCTGAAATGCTGCCCTAAAGTTTTCCATGTCCCCCAGCTATCAGCTCACTGTGTGAGGTGCCATCATTCAATTTATTTCCAAAGAGCAGGGTCTGGAGGTAGTTTTTCTTTCTCCTCCCACGTTCAAGCTGTCTTCCCCTTCTGCCACTATGTTCCAACATTTTCTTTATGTTCTCACCCTCTTCTCAAGCTACTCATCCCAAATCATCCTCTAAGCTTGAAGCATTTCAGTCAGCTCCCACCAGGTCAAACAGCTAAGAGGTGAGCGGAGTCCTTTGGGCAATAACCTTTCTTGACCTTGATGACTGCATAGTGACTCCCTTTGCCAGATGTGCCAAAGTGATGACCAAAGGCCAAGTCTTATGAAGAGTTTATTAATTTTAATTTTTTGTTAATATTTTCAAATGGGGGAAATTTCCCATACGCCTCCAATACCAGAAGATCTCGCCACTCTGAACAGTTTTCCTAAGCATAAGAGTCAGCTGGGGTTGTGGAGAGGTCCTTGAGACACAGATTTGTTGTTCATTTGCTCAGTCATGTCAATTCTTTGTGACCCCATGGATTGTAGCATGCTAGGCTTCTCTGTCCTTCACTGTGTCCCAGAGTTTGCCCAAGTTCATGTCCATTGAATTGGGTGATGCCATCCAGCCATCTCACCCTCTGTTGCCCCTTTCTCCTCCTGCCCTCAATCTTTCCCAGCATCAAGGTCTTTTCTAATGAGTTGGCTCTTCACCAACACAGAAAAGAGGCCCACAGATAAGGCAAAGATAAGGAAATGCAAGCCCCCGAGCCCTGCTGCTCCAAGGCCTTTGACCATTGCGTTCTGTAGTTTGTTTTTTTTTTTTTTTTTGTAAAGAGGCCTTCACAATTGTGTAAGTTTTAGATTTCCTGAAACTTGGATCCACCCCTGCCATTCTGTTCTCTGTACTCCCCTGCTACTGAAGACTGGTTAGTGTTTATCATCAGACTTGCCAGTGGATTTTCTTGAAGAAGAGAAGTATTTTTCTGAATTTCTGGGCCTATAAAAACAAAGAGAAATGGTGAAGGCCTCATACTTCGGCAGAAAGCAGAGAACCTGTCTTTACCTGGAGATAATCTGGCCTGCATCCCTGGCGTTTGATTCCATGATTCCTGGCTGCATCTACTTCTACAATTCACGATTCCTTAGATTCCTTATAGCGGGAGCACTCTTATATACAGTTGTCGTGCTTGCTTCCTTCTCCATTTCCACAAAGACACATTTCAAGTTCATCAATCCTCATTTGGGATGTGGATGCTAAGGATCCCCCTGTTGGGAAAGGAAAAATAAAAGTGTTATCTGCCTATGGAAAGGCGTATTTTTAATAGAATGTCCTGGGGGGAAAGGACTACAACTTCTCTCTAATTCTTACTGTACATGTTAGCAGACATGGCTAAATGCTTTCTGAGATCTCAATAAATATTCATTGACATTGATGATAAAACATGTACAGATTAGAGCAAGGCCTCTGTTCTCCAGTTACCATCTAAGATGTGACTTTTCTATCTTGGTCACTGCTTGGAGCAGATTCTTTCATCCCACTACATTAAACAGTATGGAAATTCAAATATTTTTGTTGCAACAACACACTGTAACATTGGGAATTCATTCATTGCACGTCCCCCTTCCAAGATATTATTTGCTTTACTTTAGTATTTCTTCTGTTGTTCATAATGTTTTAAAGCCCCATTTTTCAGTCTCAAGATTGTTCAGGATTTGGTGATGCTATCTGTGAATATATTTATCACTCAGCAAGAGCCTGCCTCTGCTCCTCTGCAGGAATGGATGAGAAGTAACATGTATTACAGATCATTGGGAAGTAAGTCTTCCCTAGCCATTTATTTGAAGCTGATTTTAGCACTTTTCATTTGCACAGTCTCTTATTCGGCTCCTCTGTTTAGATAATATCTTAGGAAAAGGAAACACCTGTTTGAAGATGTGAAAATAAGACTAAATACAAACAAAAGGGCATGTTGTTGAATGTGGGCATTTGCCATATTTATTTTCTCTTCTTTCCAGTCTGAAGGTGAGGTAGGGGATGGGACTTATCACTCTGAGCCTGAGCCATTAACTATTTTTTCTACAAAATAAAGGGTTGAGAGCCTGTGTCCACTAGGTGGACATTTCAGTCATGACTGTGGAATTAGCTAAGTGGTTGATTATTTTAATGATATTAATGTCACTAAGTTAATTATTCAGTGGTTCCATGTCTTAGTTGTATTTTACCTAAGTGTCAATCTAAGTTTTTTTCTATTTTAAAAAAATACTAAAATTTTCAATACTGTTGCTAAGCACTATAAACACACTTCCTGATTCCTCTCCAGAGATTTAAAAAACCTGGTTTCTCTGTTAAGAGAATTGTTTTATCCTGAATAAAATTATTCAACAGATAAAGTCTTATTCAGCCATATCATCGATGGCATATTGTATTTTTTTTTTTTTGAACTTTGCTTTTAATCTATTATCCCTTGCATTATGCAGGAGACCAAAGCATCACTTTCTTTGTAAGTGAGTGTTTAGGTAGCCACCTGTGAATTTCAGGCCTTATTTTATACAATCACTGCATTACTTAAAGGCAGCCAGGAACATCTGATTCCAGTGACGGCTTACAAAGAAACTGGGTCAACCTTTTGCTAAGGTCAACTAGGAATGCTGAACAAAATATTTTTTATAAATCATCTTTAAGGCATTGGAGACTTAAGGCAATGAAAAATCACCAAGCCATAATCCCACAAAAAGAGGGAAATCTATGGTAGTAAATGGTTTTTGGAGCTGCTTTGTCTTGAGGAGCTTTGCAAATTCTGGAAAAGACAGCTAGAAGGCTCAAAAGTGAAAGTCGCTAGTTGTATCTGACTCTTTGTAACCCCATGGACTATACAGTCCGTGGAATTCTCCAGGCTGGAATACTGGAGAGGGTAGCCTTTCCCTTCTCCAGGGAATCTTCCCAACCCAGGGATTGAACCCAAGTCTCCCGCATTGCAGGTGGATTCCTTATCCACTAGGGAAGCCCACTAGAAGCCTGAGAGCTAAGCAATACTTTTAAAAACTTCCAGGGTTGAGGCAAACCAAAGTTGAAGTCTAAGGCCTGCCAAAGTCACCGTGGCAGGTAAATCCATGTTTTGGGTTGACATTCAGAGGGCTGTAAGGCCTGATAGGAAGTATGTAGCTTGGTAACCTCAGGAAATGCAGCCATTTGGGGATTATCTTTAGTATAAATGGTATTAAGGTGATTCTAGAATGCATGTGCCTTCAGATGTCTGAAAGAATCAAACCAAAATCTTGAAAAGGATCATTACAAGAAAGGAGAATAACAGGCCAACTTCTCTTATGAATATAATTGTGAAAATCTTAAGTAAAATATTATCAAATTGAACCCATCAATACACAAAAAGTATACTGTGCTTGTGTATGACCAAGTTGTATATTTCCCAGGAAATTGAGTTTATTTAGATATTTGAAAACCAGTGTAGTTCACTACAGAATACAGGGGGAAATGTCTTTTTACTTCAGTAGATACAGCCAAAATATATGATGGAATTCAACTGTGTTCCAAAGTAGTAATAAATCGGAATCTCTTAAAGTAGACTAAAAGCTACCTACAAAAACTAAAAGCATATGTAGTACTTAGTGAGTAATGTTGAAAATTCTCCCCTGAGATCAGGAAAAATAAAAATGACGCTTGCTATTACCATTGCTAGTCAACATTTTACTAAGGTCAGTCCTAGTCATGAAAAAGAAATAAGACTAAATTAGGAAGGGAGAAACAATGACCATTCCCAGAACACATGTTTATATTCACAGAAAAATCCCAGAGAATCTTTAGACAAACTATTACAATTAATAAATGAGTTTACTAAGGTCATTGAATTAAATGCTTAGTATACAAAAAATACATTGTATTTTTATATACTATCTCAAAAATCTAAATAATGGGAATTAGAACATACTTAGGAATATAATTGACAAAAAAATGAGCAAGATTGAAGCATAGAGAGATACAAGGGGGAAAAGGTCAAAGGAGAAGATAAAATATATGAAGGATATAGTGAAAAGGCCTAGAATATGAGAGGCTGTAGTCCTAGAAAGGATGTAGTGGAATTCATCCTCAGAGGCACAATGACCAAGAAATTTACCACACTGATGAAAAACATTAAGGCACAGATCAAGAAGTCCTACAAATTACCAACAGGTTAAATAAAAGAAATCCACAGCTATGCACATCACAGTTGAACTGCTGGAAACAAATGACAAGTAGAAAAATCTTAACAGCAGCCAGGGCTGGGGAGGAGTGAATACATATTACCCCCAAATTACAATTTGATGGCAGACTGACTTTGTATGAGAAATAATGGAGTATATATATGAAGTACTGAAAGAAAATAGCTGCCAGCCTAAAATGCTATTTTCATCCTTAAGAATGCAAGTGAAATGAAGACATTTTCAGATGAACAAAGACTTAGAGGATTCATCACCAGCATACCTTTTCTTAAGAAAATACCAAGGGATATTTTTTAGGCAGAATGAAAATGTTCCCAGATGGGAGGTGGGAGAAGCAGGAAGAAAGGAAGAGCAACAGAAAGGGATGTTTATGAATAAATCTGAATGCAATTGGCTGTGTAAAACAATAATAAAAATATCTTATAAACCTATGTCAGGAGGCAGGTAAATGGAGTTAAAGTATTTTGGAGTTCTTGCCCTGTCCACGAGTGTGGGAAGAGCGCTGATAAACATTACATTCTAGTAAGTCAGGATTGCATGTTGCAATCTCGCTGGTAGTCATTAAAAAGTATAGCAAAAAGGGTTATCATTCTGAGGGTAAGAGTAGGCAAAAATGGAATAATATACACCGGGTCAATCCAAACAAGAAAATCAAGAATGAGGAAGATAAAGCAGGTGCAACAAATAAGATTTCACAGTAAAATGACAGTTTTAAACCAAATACATCAGACATTATACTAAATGTAAGTAGACAGATCAAATTAAAAGAAATTAATAAAGTTTTATATGACTAGGTTAGAAATATATGTAAGGTTCATAAAAGATACACCTAAATCATGAGGATGCAGAAAGGTTGAAACATAATGACTAACCAAAAGAAAATTAGTGTATAATATCTATCTTTCATCTATATTAATAGCAGATAAAATATTTTTAATCAAAAAGCTTTTGAAATAAAGGACATGATTAATAGATGGTTTTACTCACCAGAAATATATAATAAAGCTAAATTGTATGAGGCTAAGAAAGTAAATAAGGCAAAATTTGACAGAATGCAAGAAGAAAGAGGTGCATTCCCATTCATAGTGGGAAGTTTTCACACAACAATTTTAGTTATTGATAAACATAGAGACAAAAATCAATGAAGACATAGGGATTTAAAAACATAATTATCAAACCACCCATAGACATTGGGAACTGTACTCAGCAAGGGCAGAAATGTACAGTATTTCAAAAAATGCACAGCATGTTTACAAAATTTGACTGTATGCTGGGATCCGAAGTAAATCTCAACAAATTCAAAAGTTTCACATTACACGCTGTATGTTCTAAGTTCACCATGGAATTAAGTTAGAAATCAATTATAAAGAGATTTTTTATAAAATTGCCATGTATTTGGAAATTAAGCAATATACTTCTAAATAACTTATGGGTCAAGGAAAAAATAATAATAGAACTTAGAAAATATCTTGAACAGAATACATTATTACATACTAAAATCTGTGGTATACAGCTAAAACTGTGCTTAGTGGGAAATTTCTAGCTTTAAATGAAGTGGGGATATCTGAAAAATCAATGAGCTGATCATTTTTCATAAGAAGCTAGAAAAGAATATCAAATTAAAGTAAAAGAAAGGAAAGAGTAAAGATAACATAAATTAATGAAATGGTAAATATAAAATATAGAAAATCAATAAACCAAAAATTGCTTCTTTGGAGAAACTAATAAAATTAATAAATTCCTGCTGAGACAGATTAAGAAAGTGAAGTAAAAAATAACCAATTTCTGGAGTGCAACAGGAAACATCTTTTTAATTATAACTTACAGACATCAAATATAGGAGAATATAATAAACAACTTTATGTAAATATATTAAAAAATTTAGAAAAAACTTACAAATTCCATGGAAAAAGTAAATAAATTTGATATAGAAAATAAAATAGTTTTGCAGATATCAAAAATGTTAAATTTATAATTTAAAATCTCCCATAAGGAAAACTTTGGACCTTAATGGCCTTAGTGGTGAATATTACCAATCATTTAAGAAGGAATATTTTCAATACCACATACACTTTTTTAGAGAATAAGACAAAAGTGAATACACCTAACATAATTTATGAGACCAACATAACCTTGATATCCAAACCTGACAAGGACACTTTGGAAAAGGAAAATTATAGGCCAGTCTCCTTCTTGAACAAAGACAGATGGACTAATGGAATATAGAAACATTATTTGTGACATACATCACTGATACAGGCATTGATTCTAAAATATATCAAGATTGTTTGCAAATCAATAAGGAAAAGACAATCCATTATGGTCAGTAGATTTAAATGGGTATTTATTTCACAAAAGAAAATATTCAAATAATCAATAAGAATATGAAAAGATGCTCACTTCATTAGTAATAAGAGAAATGTAAATTAAAACTTTTGAGATACAACTGCATATTTACTAGAAAAGCTAGCCAAAAAGACTAACATTCCCAAGTTGCAGTGAGAATGTGGAACAAAGGAAGCTGTCAAACACTGCTAGGGAAAGGGTACATTTGTGCAATAATTTTTTCATTTGGCATTCTATAATAAAATTGAACATACGCTATCCTGTGACCGAGCAATTCTATTCCTGGATAAATCCCCAACAAATATGCTTGCATATGTGTGGCAAGAGTACCATATACAAGAATGTTCTCAGCAGCATTGTTCTTGATAGTCCAAAACTGAAAGCAGCTCAAATGTTCAATAAGAGAAAGGAGAAATTAATTCCTGCAGGAGATTCCTCTATAACAGGGGCCAAGGAGCTTGGGCTGGCAAAAGGACGAGTCTGAAAGTGCTCTTTCCTCTGGTGTAGACAGGTTGGGGTGGGGGAAAACTGCAGGAATATGGAAAGGATAGATGAATCTACATCAGCACTATCTGCACCACGTGAAAGCTTATCTTTAAGAAGCACCATTTAGTAAAAGGGCTCAGTGGTAAAGAATCAGCTTGCCAATGCAGGGGACACAGGTTTGATCCCTGGATCGGGAAGACCCCCTGGAGAAGGAAATGGCAACCCAATCCAGTATGCTTGCCTGGGAAATCCCATGGACAGAGGAGTCTGGTGGGCTACAGTCAATGGGATCACAAAGAGGCGGACACGACTTAGTGACTAAACAACAGCATCATCTAGTGAAAAATTCCCTAGAGATCATGTGCTCCTCTCCACTTGACCTTCCTCAAATTCTAGTCTTCATTATACAGGGCCATTAGAAAGTTTCATTCTTTTACGCAGTCAGCTTAGCTCCTGAAAGAATTTTCCAGATTGTACTTAGTCCTCTTCTCTCTGCAGGAAGAGAAGCCCATAACCTAGACACAGGAGAAGCAGACATCGTCTGTGGCAGAAGAAGCACAGCCGGTGGGAGAAGAGTCCTGAGAGACACACAGAGCTAGTAAGAATCTCTGCTCCACCTCTGACTGAATTTTTATTGTTGTTGTTCAGTCACCAAGTCGTGTCCCACTCTTTGTGACCCCATGAACTGCAGCACACCAGGCTTCCCTGTCCCTCACCATCTCCCGGAGTTTGCCCAAATTCATGTCCATTGAATCCAAGCATCTCCACAAAATTACTCCATCTGTCCCAACTGCAGTGTCCTCATTCATAGAATGGGGGAAAGAATCCATTCAACACATAGTTATATGAGAATTAATGAGGTAATGTCTTAAAAATGTCACACACAGAAAGATGCTCAAATAGTATCTATTACTATTTTCTGTTAATGGAGTCCTACTAGCATTCATTTGAAAATAGGTGGTTTGACCTTGACTCAGACCTTGTCCTCCCTCCCCACCAGCTACATTAAGTACCCCAAGAATGAGTTAAGTTATTCAAATCAAGCCCTACTGGACCAGAGAAGATGGGCTTATCCCCAGCTGAGCTGATCAGGGAAGGAATTTTTGTGTCATCAAAAGGCATGCTGATTCCCATGGACAGCAGCTGGAGTGGGAGGGGAGGAAAGAGGCAAAAAGAATGAGATGAGCCTTGGGATTCTCATTTGAAAGCTGGACTGTGATGGCACAAACAGAAATCACTGCCATCATAAGCTTCCTGTGCTTTGCTAGCCGGAGGGGATTTTCCTTGCTCGCTTGTTTCCTGTCCTCTTTAAAAGGACTTCTGTCTGTGCCAGCTAGTTCCTAGATGTCTGTATTTGTAGAATCAGAGAATGTGCACAGAAACACGAGCCGGATTCTGGGAAAGACAGAAGAATAGGGGCAGTGAAAGGAAAGAAAAGGCTGGGAGTTGAGGAAAGTGTTATTTGGAGTTGAGAACTGGACAAAGAAAGGAATTTGGGGAAGCAGCTGATGGTGTTTTCAGAGAACATTGTAGTGGTAGAGGTAATCAGATCATCACATATGGCAAATCCAGACCTGGAGCCAGCTGTGCATCCGTCACCACCATCTATTTTAGAACTTTTCATTATCCCCAAATAAAACCCCTCTTTCTAGCCATCAGCCCCAAACTCCCTATCCTTCCCAGCCCAAGGTAACCACTAATCTACTTTCTGTCTTTATAGTTTTGCCTATTTTTGATATTTCATGTAAGTGGAGTTGTACCATAGGTAGTCCTTTGTGACTGGTATATTTCATTGAGCATAATATTTCCAAGGCTTATCCATATCATGGCATGTATCAGCACTTCGTCTCTTTAATGCCAAATAATATTAACACTGTTTTTGAATGCTGAGTTTCAAGCCAGCTTTTTCTCACTCCTCTTTCATCCTCATCAAGAGGCTCTTTAGTTCCTGTTCACTTTCTGCCATTAGAGTGGTCTCATCTGCATATCTCAGGCTAATTGCATTCATGGAAATAGTTGAAACTTAAAATATATATATATCTCTCAGTGTGTACTTGTGTCTAAAAGAATTACATAATACAGTGTAGGTTTGAGTGCTCTATCATTTTCTGACTAGTAGAATTCTTAAGCAGAAGTTGCTGAAGTGTAAGGTACACCCACAGGCTAACAGTCCTTCCAGAAGGCTGAGGGGTGAGCTGGTGAACACTGAATCACCACTTCCATCTCTCCCCCAATGGTTTAATGCTTAAAGGTCAGAAGTGCTCATAAGATAAGTGGTTTACAAACATCTCCAGGTTTTCTTTAGGAAGATCTGTGAGCCCAAAGGGCTATCCAAAGTTACAGAGTAGTTCTGAATTTATAGTCTTCTATAGAAAGAAGTATAGTAGAAAACAACTATTCCAGGCAGAGAGAGGGGTGCCTGCAAAGACCCAGTTAGAGCCAGGAGTGCACAGCGAGGGATGTTTGAACATGGGGATTAAGCGCTTTAGGGAACAGGAGCCCCGCTGGGCACCTGAGGCTGGAGGCCTGGGGGAGGGGCCAGGTGTTGTAAGGCCCCCAGTGTGGTCTGTTCACAGTTAGGCTTCTTGATGCCATCGATTGCTCTCCTGCCTCACTGTTCCTGGCTTCATCCCTCCACACCTCTTACCACTATTCTGTCTTGGGGAAGAAGTATTCCTCATCTTTCTGTTTGGGCTTTCTTCCCCTCCCTGCTGCATCCTCTAGTAACTGGGCTCAAGGAGTCTTTTTGTCTCCACTGTGACTCTCAACTGCCATTTCCTCTCTGTTGTATGTGTTCATTGGCCCTATGCTTGCAGGCTGGAATGGGCTTTCCTTCTTCCTGTACTGCCCCTTCAATATTAAGGACATCTTTCTTTTTTTGGCTGCTCCAGGTCTTCCTTGCAATCTGTGGACTCTCCAGTTGGAGCTCATGATCTTAGTTGCCCCATGGCCTGTGGGATCTTAGTTCCCTGACCAGGGGTCAAACCCACCAGTTATAAAGCACATCTCCTGTGTTGGAAGGTGAATTCTCAACCATCAGGCCACCAGAGAAGTCCCTCAAATTAAAGACATCTTAATAATTGCTGTCAAAAGTTCTCCCTACTCTATTCAGTTCTATTCACAGGAAACTTTCCACGATCTTTGTTCTAAGGAATTCCCTACTTGACAAATTTCCTGTGACTGGACCTTGAGAGAAAACTGGTATTCGTGACAGGGTGATGTATTCATGTTAACTTAAATGTTTGAAAGGCTTTTTTGAAATAGTGCTTTATATTTGATTCTTTGTCACTGAAGAAAGCCTTATATGTGTGGGCCAGAGAAAATACAAGCTGTAAAATTAAATAAAATCATCAATAATTTTTAAAGGGGAAAAATAAGTCACCCCAAATCAAAGATAAATGACCTATGTATAAACTGTTTATTAAAAATATAAAGTAGAATATGGCATTTTTAAAGTATATACAGCTGATAGAATATTAGTAGATTGTACTCCAAGTTCTTAGTTTTGTTGACAAGTTTTTGCTGAACTAAAGTTATGTTTTTTCTCTCACCTTGGCTTTTCTGTAATCAAGAGAATGCAGCCTTGAGATGATAGGGTGGGATGCATACTATACTAAGGAATAGCTTTTCTCTGCATGGCTAACTGGCTACTGAAATAGCAACAGAACTTGGCCTCTTTAATGCCATGTTTTAACAGGCTGACTAGCCAGAGCTTACATTCAGGGTTAACAACATGCCTTCAGAATCTCTAATGATAATGCCCATCCAGGAATAGAATAAATAAGCCAATGGTACTGATGCCCTAACAGTTTGCACTTAATTAAGGTTGTTCTTACTCCAGGAGTGGGCACTGCTGTCTCTGAGTACAGCTGCTTGGCATTTATTTACCAGCATTCAGCTGCCAGTTCCCAGGGGCTTGAGAGGTTCAGACCCTGGGCGGCCTGACACATACTAATCAAATAAACAGAAGATTTGATTTGAAAATCAGAAGGTCAGTGTCTTAGAGGGAGGCTTGCCACTTGCTGAAGGACTATATTCCTTGTCACTCAATCTGTCCACCCTTGTCTGAGAAGGAAGCTAATGCAGTGCTAAGCTGTCACTATAGTTGTCTAAATTGCTGTGTTTGTGTTGCTAGAGCTGAACAAGAACAGAGATTAGAACATTATTGCAAGGGTTGGAGGGGAGAGGGGATGTATATCACTTGGAGTTTGTTGATTGCAAATAACAGAAAGCAATATTGGTTGACTATGTCAAGAGCAATCTATTATTTATGTATCCAGATGTACAAGCTGGGTTTAGAAAAGGCAGAGGAACCAGAGATCAAATTGCCAACAAGCTTTGTATCATGCAGAAAGCAAAGGAATTCCAGAAAAACATCTACTTGTTTCATTGACTATGCTAAATGTTTTAACTGTGTGAATCAACACAAACTGTGGAAAATGCTTAAAGAGATGGGAATACCAGACCACCTTACCTGTCTCTGAGAAACCTCTGTGCAGGTCAAGAAGCAACAGTCAGAACAGATGGAACAACTGATTGGTTCCAAATTGGGAAAGGAGTACGACAAGGCTGTATATTGTTGCCCTGCTTACTTATCTTACATGGAAAATACATCATGTGAAATGCCAGGCTGGATGAATCCCAAGTTGGAACAAAATGGCTGGGGGAAATATCAATGACCTCAAATATGCAGATGATACCACTTTAATGGCAGAAAGTGAAGAGGAAATAAAGAGCCTCTTGATGAGAATGAAAGAGGAGAGTGAATAAGCTGGTGTGAAACTCAACATTCAAAAAACTAAGATCATGGCATCTGATCCCATCACTTCGTGGCAAATAAAAGGGGATAAAAGTGGAAGCAGTGACAGATTTCCTTTTCTTGGGCTTCAAAATCACTGCAGATGGTGACTGCAGCCATGAAACTGAAAGACACTTGCTCCTTGGAAGGAAAGCTATGACAAGCCTAGGCGGCATATTAAAAATCAGAGACATTACTTTGCTGACAAAGGTCCATATAGTCAAAGCTAGGGTTTTTTCAGTAGTCATGTACAGATGTAAGAGTTGGACCATAAAGAAGGCTAAGTGCCAAAGAATCAATGCTTTTGAACTGTGATGCTGGAGAAGACTCTTGAGAGTCCCTTGGACTGCAAGGATATCAAACCAGTCAATCCTAAAGGAAATCAACCCTGAATATTCATTGGAAGGACTGATGCTGAAGCTGAAGCTGTAATACTCTGGCCACCTGATGTGAAGAGCAGACTCATTGGAATAGACCCTGATGCTGGGAAAGATTAAAGGCAAAAGGAGAAGGGGATGGCAGAGGATGAGATGGTTAGATGGCATCACCAATTCAATGGACATGAGTTTGAGCAAACTCTGGGAGATGGTGAAAGACACAGAAACCTAGAAAGCTACAGTCCATAGGGTCACAAAGAGCTGGACATGACTTACTGACTGAGCAACAAGAACAACCATGGGAAGGTCATTGAGAACTCTCAAAATTACCATAACCTGGAGATTCAGGCTTAGGAACAGCAAGGGAGAAGCAGCTAAGGCCTTCAGCATGCTCAGTTGGAGAGAAGCAAGCTAGTTCCAGTCTTTCTGGACCTCTGCTGGATTTAGCTTTAAAAATTTCATTTGGATTTTCAAATTGCCATCAGACCATATCTAATGTTTATATTTTCTGCATAGAGTTGTGAAAGTAAAGATAAGACCCTGCACTCAAAGAGTTAAGAATCCAGCACTACATATCAATATGTAAAACATGTTATACCCAGTTCACGGCAGAGATGCCCAATTAGGGCTTTGAGGTGTGACAAATGAAGAGAAGATATAGGGTTAGAAGGATGGGGAAAGACCTCAAAAGAAAGGCTCTGGAAATGGCATTGCAGATGGCAGGATTTTCCTAGGGAAATTGGAAGCATTTCAAAATGGGTTGCAAGTAATAAATAGAGACCCAGATGTAAGAGCCTAACATGAATCACATACTTGGTGAAGTCCCCTCCTCCTTCTCTCATGATTGAGTTTATAGGGTTTACTAAATGAAGAGAAAAGTTCTGCAGGGAGAGGTCCCTGTGCTTTGAAGGGAGGAGGGCTGTGTGGGAGAGAAGCAAAGGTTGGAGGGGAGAGAGAGAGACCCACACCTTCCACCTCCAAGAGACAGAAATGTGTATCTGATGGGGTGTGGGTGGTGGGTTGAAAGCATGGAGATGAATGTGGCCTTTTTCTGATTTCCCGCCTCTGGGAAAGGCTCAAGAGCCCTGCTGATACTGGGTGGGGGCCCAATGCTACTGGCAGCAGCCAAAGGCACAGATTCTTAGGTTAAGTGCCACCTGCTCAAGAACGACTGTCTGCGTGCTGCACAACGCAGGCTTTAATACAAGGCTGCTGGGTGAGTATGGTTGGACATCAGACGCAATGCGATAAGAACACAGCGCCAGCGACAATTCAGTCTTTCACTCGTTCATCCCCATCTATATTTATCAACACTGATGGGAGTCTCTGGCTGAAACTGAGGCCAGATGCTGGAGTAGAAAAAGTAATAATGATTACGTCACTTTCTTTCCTTGCTTTGGTTTGCCCTTCTGTTAAACAAAAAGCTGGAATTTAATGCCTTTGCATTGCTCTGTTTCTTGTGCTTCATGAGCTTATACGTAAAGGTAAAGTCGGGAGTAGTTTATCCTGGCCTGGGCCAGAGGAGTGGCGTCAGGGCTGAAGGGCAAAGGATGAGAAGCGCTGCTTGTCCTCTGCCTGCTTGTAATGAGATGCCCTCTGAAAGGGGTCAGGGTTCAGCAGCTCTGTGCAAACTAGAGATCTGGTATTTGCCAGAAGCCTTGGCGTAATGCAAGGAGAAATAGTGCATGAATGATGTGATGGAATTATTGCTGACCATGAATTTCCTGCCCAATTAGTGAGGTGAGCTTGTGTGGGGTTTCTTTTAATTGGAATTTCGCAAAGCAGATCTAGGTTCATTTACTATTTTACTTTGATTTGATCTCAAGAGAAGGGAGGGCAGCATGTTGAATTACAATAACCTTTTGTAAAACAAAGTTCTTCCTCACTGACCTTTGATTCCCCTTTCTTGCTCTGTGTTTCTGCATTTCTCCGTAAAGCCTCTGTGGGGCTTCTTTGCAGAGAAGGCAATGGCACCCGACTCCAGTACTTTTGCCTGGAAAATCCCATGGACGGAGGAGCCTGGTAGGCTGCAGTCCATGGGGTCACTAGAGTCAGACACGACTGAGCGACTGACTTCACTTTCACTTTTCACTTTCATGCATTGGAGAAGGAAATGGCAACCCACTCCAGTGTTCTTGCCTGGAGAATCCCAGGGACAGGAAGCCTGGTGGGCTGCCGTCTATGGGGTCGCACAGAGTCGGATACAACTGAAGCAACGCAGCAGCAGCAGCAGCAGCAGGGCTTCTTTGCAACCAAAGAGGGCACCCAGGTTTGAATTTTTTTCAATGTCTAGTGCATTTTCTCCTCCACATTCATGTCACAATAAACGTCTGTAAGTTTTCCAAACTGCTAGTGTGGGAACTCCTTGGGGTGCAGTGTACAGTCTGTGTCTTGGTGGTTCACACTATATTCACCCCTGTACCTCCTATCAGTGCCTGCTAGAGGGAACTCAACAAATCTCTTTGAAAACATCTTAAAGGTCTTTATGGGAATAAGCTGTGGCTTCAATAGAAATCCTGGCTTTACATGAAATCCAGAGGGTGTCTGGGGGAGTTAACCATGGTTTCAGAATGATTTAAAGTCCTTTCTCCCACAGTAGTTCCTTTGAAGGACAGCGGGATGAGCATGCTAAGTTGGTGGATGAAGACTCAGGGAAAGAGAGAGACTTGGTTTTGCTACATTTAGGATTCTGTCATGTACTCAGAGTTCTGGGGCGGTGGGTGGGGAGCTTTTTCAGGGCCCCCTTCTCACTGTTCACATTTAGAGGCAAGAACTCACACATCCCTAGGCCCTTCCTCTTTGTAGATTAATTGCTCTCTCTCACTCTCTTAGCACCTTCCACCGAGTCCTATCCTTTTCTGAACATGTTCCATTGCTCAGATCAGGAACCAGGAAGGAAAAATCAACTATAAAATACATGTATTATACAAGTAATGGGAAAACATTACAAAAATTGGGAGAATAGAGAAGAAAGTTCATTCCTAACATCTCTGCTCCAGCCCAGGGGTTTTCAAAGTGTGGTCCCCAGACCAGAATGTTAGCATCACCTGGGGACTTGTTCAGAGTTAGAAATGCACACTCTCAGGCCCCACCCAGACCTAGTGAATCAGAAATTGGGAGGTGGATCAGCAGTGTGTGCTTTAACAAATCTTTCAGGGGATTCTGATGCTCAAGAGTTTGAGAATGGCTCTGGCAGCACAACTGTAATGAGCATTTTATGGCAGCCTTTTCATGAGTGTGTATTTGTATATACCAGCTTCATCAACTGTTAGGTTACAAAAGCAGCCATTGTAATACTCTTATCTCTCTAGTCTAGAGCTCCATCTAGTCCTGCAGTGAGTCCAAACTTCTTCAGAGTTTCCTAGAATCAAGCCATAGATAACAGACTTGTGTTATTGTTGGGGGGAGGGGCAGGTGGGAAGGAGAGGGTGGGACCAATCAAGAGTATAGCATGGAAACATGTACATTACCATGTGTAAAACTAGATAGCCACTGGAAATTTGCTGTATAGCGCATAGGGCTCAAATCCGGTGCTCTGTGATGATCTAGAGGGGTGGGGATGGTGTGAGAGGTGGGAGGGAGGTTCAAGAGAGAGGGGATGTATGTATACCTATGGCTGATTCATGTTGATGTATGGCAGAAACCAACACAATATTGTAAAGCAATTATCCTCCAATTAAAAATAAATGTATTAAAAATATAAATAAATACATTTAAATTAAAAAAAAAAAAAAAAAGAATCTAGAGATCACATGGTGGGCCTTACAGACATGAGTAAATGTGCCCTAGGCAAACCACTGCTGGGACCTGATTAACCTCACATTACTGGTTACTGGTTTGTCCTGGGTGCTGATGGATCAGTAGCCCCACTTAACTATCATCAGGACTTGCATCTTTCCCTGTGTGATGTTCTTGTGAAACATGGACTGTCCCTTGCTCTGAGATTCCTTTAGAATTTCCTATGGCTCCCCAGAGCTAACTGTGAACTATCTCTAGTTCAGTTCAGTCGCTCAGTCGTGTCTGACTCTTTGCGACCCCATGAACTGCAGCACATCAGGCCTCTCTATCCATCACCAACTCCCCAAGTCTACCCAAACTCATGTCTATTGAGTTGGTGATGCCATCCAACCATCTCATCCTCTGTCGTCCCCTTCTCCTCCTGCCCTCAATCTTTCCCAGCATCAGGGTCTTTTCAAATGACTCAGCTCTTCACATGAGGTGGCCAAAGTATTGGAGTTTCAGCTTCAACATCAGTCCTTCCAATGAACACCCAGGACTGATCTCCTTTAGGATGGACTGGCTGGATCTCCTTGCAGTCCAAGGGACTCTCAAGAGTCTCCTCCAACACCACAGTTTAAAAGCATCAATTCTTCAGTGCTCAGCTTTCTTTGTAGTCCAACTCTCACATCCATATATGACTACTGGAGAACTATCTCCAACTGGTAAGGAAAACACAGGGTAAGAGGTCAGGGTAGGATCAGTACCTAAAGTCACCCTTCCTTCTGATCCTCAGGCCTTGTGGTTGAGTCTGCTCACTGCTTCAGTGAGGCTACAAAGAAGAGAACACACCTCCCCAAACTTCATTGAGGCTTTTGTGAGAACATACAGGCCACTTCATGGACATCTAATGACAAAAACTAAAATACAGATGTCAGGAAATAGCAAGTCTCCCTTTCTCTTCTGAGAAATGGGAAAACATTTTCTCTTTTGTGCTAGGGTTTTTCTCTAGGTTTGTCACAGTAACCACCCTAGACTCAGTGAATCGAAATGACTCAGGTCTATTCCTCACTCATGCTAAATGTCTTTTGAGACCTTGCCCTGCTTTGTCCATACTCTGGATTCTGGTTGACAGACCACAACCACCTGAGATACTCTTAGGGAGGGGAAAGGGCTTTGTAGCATCTTGTTCCAACAGTTAAATTCTCTACCAAGAGGTGACAGTCACTTTCCTCCTTAACCCACTAGTTAAAACTTGTCACAGCACCCCCACTTAACCACAAGGGGTTTGGAAAATGCAATTCCACCTTGTATCTGAAAGGTACATAAACAGCAGGAATGACTTTCACTTTGGAGATCTGCTCCTTTTGCCCGCTTCACTTGGCAGCCTGGGATCAGGAGTCCATGCGCTCTTGTTGGTCTGTGACCTGCCACTAACTGCTTGAGTCTGCCTTTATGAGTTTCAATTCACATTATCAAGGGCTGTGATCGGTAGATCAGCTGATGTACAGGATCATCTGTTCACCCTGTGCCCAAGCGGCCTGGCTGGAAGGGTGGGGGCGGGGTCTGTGGTTCCTCCCAGGTGGCAGGGGTTGAAGAGATGATGCCAGGCATCCTCAGTCCTCCTATTCTGCCATGCTGTTTCTTACTCATCCTTGGCAGTGTCTCTCACCTTGGCTTCTGCCGTTCTGGCCTTTTCTCCTTATAGCTTTTGGTCCCCACATGGGGACACAATTCAAGTTCTTCTCTATGTGCTTCTTAGTCCTAGAAAAAGCAGATCAAGTGGTTAATGACCAGAATACAGAAGCCAACTAGTGCTGCTCTACCAATTCATCCAGTTACAGCAGAGTTTTAAGTTTTTTTTTAATTTGGTAAAAGTCACATAATATAAAACATACTATTTTAACCATATCTAACTGTACAGTTCAGTGGCACTGAGTACATTCACATGGTTGTGTAACTCTCACCATCATTCATCTCCCAAGGTTGTCACCTTCCTAAACTGAAACTCTGTCTCCATTAGACACTAACTCCCAATTCCCTCCACCCTCCCACTCCTGGCCCCTGACACCTACCAATGTACTCTCTGACTCTATGAATTTAACTATTCTAGGTAACTTGTATAAGTGAAACAGTATTTGTCAAGTTACAGTGGTTTTGCTTTAGCCCAATCATGTATACTTTGTTACATATGCAGTATTTGTACAACTTGATTCATGCTTTTTTACATTATGTAATACTTATTTAATTAATTTAAAATATTTATTTATTTATTTGGCTGCCATAGGTCTTCATTGCTGCTGGAGGACTCCATAGTTGCAGCGCTTGGGCTTAGTTGCCTGATGACATGTGGGATCTTAGTTCCCTGAACCTGTGTCCCCTGCATTGGAAGACAGATTCTCGGCCACTGGACAAGTGGGAAGCCCCATTGTTTATTTTAGATTAGATCCTAAATCTACTGTCATAAAGGAATGTCATGCTGCTGCTGCTGCTAAGTTGCTTCAGTTGTGTCCGACTCTGTGCGACCCCATAGACGGCAGCCCACCAGGCTCCCCAGTCCCTGGGATTCTCCAGGCAAGAACACTGGAGTGGGTTGCCATTTCCTTCTCCAGGGCATGAAAGTGAAAAGTGAAAGTGAAGTCGCTCAGTCCTGTCTGACTCCTAGCGACCCCATGGACTGCAGCCCTCCAGGCTCCTCCATCCATGGATTTTCCAGGCAAGAGTACTGGAGTGGGGTGCCATTGCCTTCTCCTAAGGAATGTCATAGTCATATGTTTTTATAACTGTAAACAGAGGATTAAGTGTTATTACTGTAGTAATATCCGACTTCAAGTCTATTTACCTGACCAGCTTTAAGGTTTAACATTTTTTTCATCTTCTTTTTAAGTCATCAAATTGTGACAGATCTAGGGAAAAAAAAAAAAAACGAAAAACAAAAAACCCAGCATTGGTGGCTTTCCCCAGCGTTAAGGAGGCTTAAGGGATAGTGAAACCAGGACAGTGAAATGTTTTCTGTGAACAAGCAAGCAAGGAGCAATGACTTATTCATTACCCCAGAGAGAACACCACTCCTTTCCAGGCTGCAAAGAGGGCAAGCTCAAAGGGCAGGAGGGTTGGCTTAGGCAGCGCCTCTGCGGCTACCTGGAAGCCAAGCAAATCACCTGAGTCTTGCGGGTGCCTGGGTTGCCAACCTGCAGCCACCGCTGTGCAGTCCGCGGGGCACGAGGACACTTTTCCGGGGCTGAAGAATGCCCTTGGCCCTCTGAACACGCTGCCGGCCGGTGTGGCAGAGCCAGGTGCTGTGGCGGCTACCACTGCCCAGGTAGCGCGTGCCGCAGCACCTGCCTCACCAACCCCGCGCCCAGGGCGGGGCTTCCCGCGTCCCCTTTAAGAGTCTGCATCACCCGCCCCTGACGTCAGGGTGTCTCTCCGCACGAGCCCGCGTCCCGCGCAGCTCCGCGCCCCCGCGCCCACAGCCCCGGCGGCTGCACGACGAGCGGCGGCCTGGACAGCGCGCCGTTCGGCTCGGTCCTCCCGCCCTGCTCCGCCGCCGCCGGATCCCTGCGCCGCAGCCGCCCGCGCGTCCTCCAGCACCATGTCGGTGGCCGGGCTCAAGAAGCAGTTCCACAAAGCCACTCAAGTAAGGCACTAGACAGGTGCGCCGCGGGGCGGTCCCGGGAGGAGCCGCGGGGGGCGCGCTGGGCGCAGGCAGCCGGCCGGGAGCCTGGGGACCCCGGCCCGCGCCGAGCCCTCCCGGGCCTCGCCCCGCATCGCCCGCCCCGCCCTCCGCGGCAGCGACCCGGGCATCCCGGAGCTCCGTCCTCCACCCCCGGCTGCGGGCGGCGCTGCGGGCTTCCACCGGTCCCGGGCGTCCAGCCTCCTCGCTCAGAGCGCCGCCCCCGCATGGCCCAGCGCGGGCGCCGCAGGAGGGGGCCCGGGTGCCCGGGCGGCGCGGCGGGAGATTATGTAAAGTCGCCTCTTCCCTGGTGACCTTGCGGTGTCGGTGCGCCCGGCTGTCCCGGGATGTGCTGGCACGAGAGGTGGCCCTCCCTCGGGGTGGCTGCGGAGATGCCCGCGGTCTGCGCTCCTCGCCTGTGGTCTCGGAATCCCTCCTTCCACAGAGTCCGCGGACTCCCAAGGAATGGGAGGTTGGGGCTTCCTTCTGGGAAGCTCATGCATTAACTTTTCCTTGGAGAACTCGGTTGTGAAACTCCTTTGAGGCCAAGCCTCGACCGACAGCAGTCTGTATGCCTTTAATTTCCCATGGGTTTTGCAGCCTTAACATTACCAAATCATCATGTATTTCAACGTATTATTTTCAGCGAGCCTTTTATGTTTTGGATGTGCCCATCTTTATGGGGTTAATAAACTGATTATAATAAAACTTATTTTAGATTCTAATCATTTAAGTCTCGCTGGGCTGAGTTGAAAAGTCATACATAGGAAAAATAAGAATATACTTATAACGTGACCTATTTCTTATATAATGAGTATGGTTACCGGTTTTTTTTTTTTTTTTTTTTTTTTAAACCCTCTGAAACAGTTCTAGTTTAAGAGATCTTAAGCTAAGAACTTTGTTGCTTTCTTTAACTATTTCTCCTAATTTAGCCTTAAATATTTTTTCATAGATTTGCCCATAAGTAATACCAAGCTTTCTCATTATTTTGTAGAACCTCAGATCTAGTGAGGTTTTCTAAGGCTGCCACAATAACAGTTCTATTGTAAACCACCTCCAGAGAAGGTGAGGGTTATGTTTTACAGAATTTTGGTTAAGTTACGGTGACAGACACGGTGTGAAATTCATCCCCTGTGTGCTCATGTGCCATCTTCGTCATTACAGACTTGCCTTTATAGAACCTGTTATATTTGTCAACTTGAGAAATGGAGAAAACTAAGACTATTTTGGTAAAAAATACCGTTAATGTAATTTTGCTTTATCACCTTGGATCTTCCTGAGACCTCTGTGCCAGAAATATTTGCAAGTATAAGTGCATTATTGATGTAATTTGGAAGGCTTCTAATAACTGTGTACTTCACATTCCTTCAGGGTTACAGAAGCAGCATATATGCTATCCGTAAATTATCAGGCAGAACTTCGCTGATGTCACTAACCATTTTTATTTCCGGTACTTGTCATTTCTATAAAGCACCCTGATCCCCCTTACCCCCAGCACCAAACTGACCAGCACCATGCCTTTTTTCCACTTTGATGCTGAAGACTTCCTTTATAAACCTTGGTGTCCTAAAAGGCACTTAAGAACCTTGACTTTGGAGTGGGAAAGGCTAAAGATTGACCCGTCTCTGCTGTCTGTGACCTTCAGCAAGTTATTTAACTTTTGAATCTGTCCTTGCTAGAATAAGAACCATTTCTTAGAATTGACATAAGGACAAATGAATTTGTAGAACACACATAGAAAGTGTTCAATAAATTATTATTAAAATAGTTTTATTAGTATAAAATACTGATCTATATTCATAATAATGAGACATGAGGAAATCCTAGCATCTAGGATTTCTAGCTTTGCTGCCTTAACAACAACAACAACAAAATAATCAAGCCACTCCATTCTAGCTAAGTTATGTGCAACTCTGAAGTTTGGAATAAAAACTTGAATTGTGATATGAAGGAACTTCTTAGAGCCTTGGAGGAGGTCTGTTTGTAATGAGATGAGATTAGTGTCTATCACACTGAATCCAGACACAGAATCACTGTGTCATTTTCTTTCTTTTTCTTTCTTGCTTTCTTTTTTTACTGGAAAACCTTTCATTTTAAAGGTGAAGTGACATGCAATCCCTTGTCTATAACCTAATGTAGCACAGTCTTAGAAAGCCCAAGGCAAATGTTTTTCTTCCTGTGCATGTATGGGCATTTTCAAGGGCTTTTAAAGCCAGTGCTAATGTTTACATGTGACAAAGATATTAAGGGAAATGGTCATGTTCTACTTTTAAAGCCATGCCTCCCTCAACCCCCTTTCCCCCACCATACATTCCATGTACCTGATCTTCTGTACAGAGAAAACTTTAGACCTAGAATTACTTCCTTTTGAGAATGGATATGCTAGATTAGATACACTGTGTTTATAAGTGAAAGGCTCCACTTCAGGAGCATTTCTCTTATTTCTGTGAAATCGAGCATTTTGCTTATGTTTGTGAGGGATGATATTTGCATTAATAAAGCAGTATAATTTTTAGTGTTTACCCACTGACTGGAAACCTGACTAGATGTGTCACCACTGTTTTCTTGGTTTGGAAGTGATTATTTCTGCCTTGTTGCTGACAATTATTTTCATCTCTGTTCTTTAGAGGTTAAAAAATGCTTTTGCCAAATAAATTTTATTAAAGGGGAAAATCCTTTAAGCTTGAGAACATGTTAAAATAGCAAAAATTAATCATCTTTTAAACTTAAATATACTTTATTACTTAATTGCTCATAAAGATATAATTTATCATGCAATTAGAATAAATAAGATACACCTTTCTAAAACTATAAAATAGGGAAAATAAGCATGCATTATTCTACTTTTGTGAGTTTTATGCATATTGAAATTTCATTTTAGCAACAGTAATGCCGTCCCCCCCCCCCCCCCCCAATTGTTGGTTTAAACCAGCAGCAGATTAGGTAAAAATAGCTCTCCAGTTCCAATTAACATGCTGTTCTTACAAAATCTGTGCTTTAAAAAAAAAACATTATCAAGCATTCGATAGGGACATAGCTTGCTGTACAGTGAAGGTTCTTCAGAGTAAAATTTTAGGTTTCTGTATTAGTTTGGAAAGTTGCAACTAAGTGTCACTTTGTATCAACAATGAAGTTATCAGTATTTGAGTGCCTTTAACAACATAAATTTATTGTCTCACCCTTTTGAAGACAAGGTGTCATTTGCAACAAAGTATCACAAACTGAGTGCCTTAAACAACATAAATGTGTCAGACACGACTGAGAGACTTCACTTTCACTTTTCACTTTTACCCTTTGGAGAAGGAAGTGGCAACCCACTCCAGTGTTCTTGCCTGGAGAATCCCAGGGACGGGGGAGCCTGGTGGGCTGCCGTCTATGGGGTTGCACAGAGTCAGACATGACTGAAGCGACTTAGAAGCAGCAGCAGCAACACTTCTGCAGATAAGGTGCCGGGGTCAGTAGGGCTTTGCTTCCTCTGAAAGCACTAGGCAAGAATCTGTCCCAGGCCTTTTTCTTAGTTTCTGGTGGTTTGCTGGCAGTCTTTGGCCTTTCTTGATTTGTAGACACATCACCCTGATCTGTGCCTTCATGTTCACATCGTGGTCTTCCTGTTTGTTTCCCAATTTCTGTCTTTTGTGGACACCAGGACAATAGGGTGGGTTGGAAGTCCAACCTACTTGATGGGTATGACCTCATCTTAGATAATTACACTTGCATGACCTTATTTCCAAATAAGGTCACACTCAGAGATACTGGGGGATAGGACTTTAACATGTGAATTTTGGGGGTGGGCATAAATAGTCCATAACAAGTCCTTATTTTCCTAAAGTATTTACAATTTTCTTCTAAATATTGTACTTGATTCAACGTAAAAGGACAACTCACTCTGTAAATAATAACTTTTTATTACATAAAAAGAGATATGGTGGTTGGTGGTGGTTTAGTCACTAAGTCGTGTCCTACTCTTGTGAGCCCATGGACTGTATGTAGCCTGCCAGGCTCCTCTGTCCATGGGATTTCCTAAGCAAAAATACTGGAGTGGGTTGTCCTTTCCTTCTCTGGGAGGATCTTCCAGACCCAGGAATTGAACCTGGGTCTCCTGCATTGCAAGCAGATTCTTTACTGACTGAGCCACCAGCGTAGTCCAAAACGAGATACACTTTCTTCTTTTTGGGCTTTGCTGGTGGCTCACATGGTAAAGAATCTGCCCACAATGTGGGAGACCCGGATTTGATCCCTGGGTTGGAAAGATCCCCTGGAGAAGGAAATGACAATCCACTCCAATATTCTTGCCTGGAGAATTCCATGGACAGAGGCACCTGGTGGGCTACAGTTCATGGGGTTGCAACAAGTTGGACACAATTGAGGGAGTAACACTGGCTTCTTTTCAATGAGTTTGGTTAGTATACATACGTAGCATATTTCAAAAGGATAAAACATATTTGATTAGCCTGTGTTAATTACATATGATATAGCCTGGTAGTAATTATTGTCACATTCAGATTTTTCAACTGGAAACATTTAATTACATTGGTCTTTTGTACCTTTCTGTTTTAACTAATTTCTTCAGGGTTTCATCGCATTTAAAATGCTGTGTTTTATAGATGTTTTCTCTGGAGAATGTTACATGAATCTGTTTATGCATTTGTTGATTCAGCAAGATTTAAAACTGGTTGTTGTTCAGTCGCTAAGTCGTGCCTGAGATTTTGCAACCCCATGGAGTGCAGCACTCCAAGCTCCCTTGTCCTTCACTATCTCCGAGTTTGCTCAAATTCATGTCCATTAAATTGGTAATGCTGTCTAACCATCTCATCCTCTGCTGCTCCTTAAAACTTAAAAGTACTTTAAACCTGGTTAAAGTATTTAATTAATTAGCTATGATTTTATCTGAGTGAGGCTCTCAGTTCCTTAATTGCCTGCTGTAAGCTGTAAAATCTCTGCTGCTTTCGAAATCTCAAGTATGGCTCATCTCTATTCCTGCATCCTGTCAGAGGACCTGTTTATTTCCTGAAATTACGCCGCATTTTATGTGTGCATTTTTCTGCGGGAGAGTGTCCTTAGCCTACCACCAGCTTTTTAAAGGAATTCCTAGTCCCTAACTTTCTTCCTCCTAGAATAAAAAATACATTATAAGAAATTGATTATGTCATCAGGAGAGAATGAAGTGGTTCTTACAATACCTTCCTCTATTTCTTTCTGTCTTTCTTTTTTATTGGGCTTTAGAATGTCTGATCAAAAGGCAGCTTTCTCTGAGTGAATTTTAGGGGCAATCATATATTTTTTAAAAAATTTCTAGAGGTGTCAGAATTGAATGGGATGTTTGTGAGAGTGCCATGCTTTTATAATTAGGATAACTTGAACCATGTTTTTTAAAAAAGTTGTTAGTGAGCTCTAATTTCCTGATTGTTTTTTGTAGTTGTTGATGTTCAGTCACTAAGTTGTGTCTAACTCTTTTCAACTCCATGGACTGTAGCACGCCAGGCTCCTCTGTCCTCTACTATCTCCCAGGGTTTGCTCAAGTTCATGTCCATTGAGTTGGTGGTGCTATTAATGTCTAATCCTCTCATCCTCTGCCACCCCCTTCTCCCTTTGCCTACAATCCTTCCTAGGGTCTTTTCCAATGAGTTGGCTCTTCCCATCAGGGAGCTAAAGTATTGGAGCTTCAGCATCACTCCTTCCAGTGAATATTCAGGGTTGATTTCCTTTAGGATTGACTGCTTTGCTCTTCTTGCTGTCCAAGGGACTCTCAAGAGTCTTCTCCAGCACCATGATTTGAAAACATCAGTTCTTTGGCACTCAGCCTTCTTTGTGGTCTGACCCTCACAACTGTACGGGACTATTGATACACTTGCCAAATGGGCCTGTTGAGTGTTTTAACTGAATGTGTTGACTGAGAATAATTTTGCTTGAGACTGAGATTCTTCTTCTTTTTTAAAAATCATTTTATTTATTTTTATTTGTGGCTGTGCTGGGTCTTTGTTGCTGTGTGAGGGCTTTCTCTAGCTGTGGTGATTGGAGGTCACTCTCTGGTTGTGGTGTGCAGGCTCCTCAATGCCATGGTTTCTGTTGTGGAGCACGGGCTCTGTGGTGCTGGACTTCATGTGGCATGTGGGCTCAGCAGTTGTGGTTCCCAGGCCCTAGAGTACAGGCTCAAGAGTTGTAGTGTGTAGGCTTAGTTGCTCCACTTGCAGCCTGTAGTATCTTTCTGGACCAGGGATGGAACCTGTGTCTCCTGCATTGGCAGGTGGATTCTTTACCACTGAGCCACCAGGGAAGCTCCTGAAATGCTTTGTGATTAAAGTGTTTGTTGTTGACATGGTTATATTTATGCAAGGGCTCCCCCTACCCCCACAGCGATTCCTTAATGCTTTAAATTGAGTTTATATGAGTATTGGTTTCAATCTCCTTGGAAAATTTAAAGTACCTTCCAAATTAATTATAAATACCCTTGAAAATGGTAAGACTTGGTTGGGTAAGGTGGTGACTGTTTTGAGAAGAAATGTGATTTTGGAGGGAGGACTTTATATTGGGCTGCTTCCGCTGGCAGAGAAGATTCCATTCTGCAGAGCCCTTGTGCTGCATGAAGGTGTCTGGAGTCCCGGGCTTTCTTTAGAGTGGGCAGTTTGAGGAAGTGAGCAGAAGGGAAGACTGTTGATAAGTGAATAATGAGAACAATGAGGTTCAAGAGTAGCTCCAGGGTTCAGAGTGGTTGGGCTTTCCTGGGATGAGTAGTCCTTCAGATGGCCAGATAGGCAGGAGAGTAGGGGGAAGGAAATCAAAGGATGTCCGTGCCTTTCCTTTTTCCTCTTTTCTGTCCTTTTAATCCTTTGTGCCCTTGTTCTATTTTTTTTTTTTTCTTTTTTTATGTGATCAGTTGAGTGTGGACTTAAGTGGAGAACAAGGAGGTTTAGGAAAACAAAGTTTACTATACTCACAGGTCCTGGAGAGAGAGAATCACTGCACACTGAGAGGGGGCCACATGGGCGGGGGACCAGGAAAGTGGGTTCAGCCCAGCAGGTGGAGCCAAGAGAGGAGACCCATGGACAAGATGGACAAGCACCTTTATGGAAGGTCAGGATGGAGTACACAAGAAAAGGCACGAGGGACTCTCCCCGATTCACGAGAATGTTACTAGGTCATGGGCAGAGAAAGGACCTTGTAGTCGGGCCCGGCTTATCACACGGGTGCACTTAGTCACCTGGGTGGGGTGCTCACAGCTTGAGCCTGTGGGGATATTGAGGGAGCAGGAAACAAAATATGAAGTTTTAAATATTTTATGGTGCAACCTCTCTCTTTTTTTTCTTTGTGGTTTAGATTTTCTTTACTTCCCTAATCAATTTGAGCCTAAAGTTTAAGAGTGATTTATATGGTCTATGATGGATAATAAAGACTAAGAAGAGAAATATGTATAGCCGTAACTTTTAAAATACCTTGTTATGAGACCCTGCCAAGTGTTCCTGCAGACTATCAACAAAATATTTTCAAATGATATGGAAACCTCAGCTGAGTCTGATGCTTTGGGAAATAACTTTACTATTTATGAAGATTTTATATCTAGTACAGCTTCTATATTCAGAAATGATCTTCTTGCTTTGCTCTAAACTCTCTCCTCCAATTATGTATGGTATGATGACTGTGGAGAAGCTATCCTTCATTCTTTAGAATCATTCAGCTCCTAGGAAATTTGCTCAGAAAGATGGGCTCAATAAAGGACAGAAATGGTATGGACCTAACAGAAGCAGAAGATATTAAGAAGAGGTGGCAAGAATACACAGAAAAACTGTACAGAAAAGATCTTCAAGACCCAGATAATCACAAAGGTGTGATCACTCACAGTCATCTAGAGCTAGACATCCTGGAATGTGAAGTCAAGTGGGCCTTAGGAAGCATCACTACGAACAAAGATAGTGGAGGTGATGGAATTCCAGTTGAACTATTTCAAATCCTAAAAGATGATGCTGTGAAAGTGCTGAACTCAATATGCCAGCAAATTTGGAAAACTCAGCAGTGGCCACAGGACTGGAAAGTCAGTTTTCATTCTAATCCCAAAGAAAGGCAAAGCCAAAGAATACTCAAACTATTGCACATTTACACTCATCTCACACGCTAGCAAAGTAGTGCTCAAAATTCTCCAAGTCAGGCTTTAGCAATACGCGAACCGTGAAATTCCAGATGTTCAAGCTGGTTTTAGAAAAGGCAGAGGAACCAGAGATCAAATTGCCAACACCTGCTGGATCATCAAAAAAGCAAGAGAGTTCCATAAAAATATCTATTTCTGCTTTATTGACTATGGCAAAGCCTTTGACTGTGTGGATCACAATAAACTGTGGAAAATTTTGAAGAAGATGGGAATACCAGACCACTTGACCTGCCTCTTGAGAAACCTATATGCAGGTCAGGAAGCAACAGTTAGAACAGAACATGGAACAACAAACTGGTTCCAAATAGGAAAAGGAGTATGTCAAGGCTGTATATTGTCACCCTGCTTATTTAACTTATATGCAGAGTACATCATGAGAAACGCTGGGCTGGAGGAAGCACAAACTTCAGATATGCAGATGACACCACCCTTATGGCAGAAAGTGAAGATGAACTAAAAAGCCTCTTGATGAAAGTGAAAGAGGAGAGTGAAAAAGTTGGCTTAAAGCTCAAAGGTCAGAAAACTAAGATCATGGCATCCAGTCCCATCACTTCATGGCAAATAGATGGGAAAACAGTGGAAACAGTGGCTGACTTTATTTTTGGGGGCTCCACGATCACTGCAGATGGTGACTGCAGCCATGAAATTAAAAGACACTTACTCCTTGGAAGGAAAGTTATGACCAACCTAGACAGCATATTAAAAAGCGGAGACATTACTTTGTCAACAAAGGTCTGTCTAGTCAAGGCTATGGTTTTTCCAGTGGTCATGTATGGATGTGAGAGTTGGACTATAAAGAAAGCTGAGTGCCGAAGAATTGATGCTTTTGTACTGTGGTGTTGGAGAAGACTCTTGAGAGTCACTTGGACTGCAAGCAGATCCAAACAGTCCATCCTAAAGGAGATCAGTCCTGGGTGTTCATTGGAAGGACTGATGTTGAAGCTGAAACTCCAGTCTTTTGGCCACCTGATGTGAAGAGCTGACTCATTGGAAAAGACCCTCATGGTGGGAAAGATTGGGGGCAGGAGGAGAAGGGGACAACAGAGGATGAGATGGCTGGATGGCATCACCAACTCAATGGATATGAGTTTGGGTGGACTCTGGGAGTTGGTAATGGACAGGAAGGCTGGATGTGCTGCGGTTCATGGGGTTGCAGAGTCGGACATGACTGAGCAACTGAAACTGATTGTCTAGCCTCTTCCAAAGTATGGTATCTGATAGAAACAGAAGTATCTTTCTCATAATTCAAACTGAATTTATGAACAGATCCTCATTGGAGCAGTTTAAGCAATATCTTAGTATCAAGGTAGGCAGATATGGTTTGCCTTGCTTTTTAGTGTACAAGAATCATCACCCACAGTGAACACTCCCACTTGGAAAAGGGAAGAACGGGAATCATGGCCTTTGTGCTTCATAACAGTGGTGCCACCTGCTGAGTAAGCCTTGTGCAATCCCAGTCCCTACAGAAGAGGAAGTTCCTTGGCTTCACCCTGTTTCTGCAATCTGGGAAGAACTCTCTTGTTCTCTCTCTAATCTTGCTAAATTTAAAGAGAGTGACAAGGAGTGTGACCTCTGGATGCTGCATAGATTCTTTAGTTGGCTTCCTGTTTATTTAAATTTGGTTGTCACTTTACAGTCTCAAGCTTTAGACTACGAACTGCTCATAGCTGATTTGACTGGTGGCGTTTCTTCAAAAGGTCTGAAGGCTTCTTCAGTTTTCTTCTTGTCATTTCATCTGCCAGTTACCATATGGAATCTTTCTCTTCTCCATTGGATCCATTCAATCTGTCTTAGATCTCATTTTCAACCAGTACATTTGGTTTTTGTTATCTGCACTTTGAAAGATGTTCTGATGCTTTGGTTTCACCAATATGTCTTAATGGATCTTTGCTACTCAAAGCTCTTTTTTTTTTTTTTTTAAAGTTTTAAATTTTATTTTATTTTTAAACTTTACATAATTGTATTAGTTTTGCCAAATATCCGAATGAATCCGCCACAGGTATACATGTGTTCCCCATCCTTAACCCTCCTCCCTCCTCCCTCCCCATACCATCCCTCTGGGTCGTCCCAGTGCACTAGCCCCAAGCATCCAGTATCGTGCATCAAACCTGGACTGGCATCTCGTTTCATACATGATATTTTACATGTTTCAATGCCATTCTCCCAAATCTTCCCACCCTCTCCCTCTCCCACAGAGTCCATAAGACTGTTCTATACATCAATGTCTCTTTTGCTGTCTCGTACACCGGGTTATTGTTACCATCTTTCTAAATTCCATATATATGCGTTAGTATACTGTATTGGTGTTTTTCCTTCTGGCTTACTTCACTCTGTATAATAGGCTCCAGTTTCATCCACCTCATTAGAACTGATTCAAATGTATTCTTTTTAATGGCTGAGAAATACTCCATTGTGTATATGTACCATAGCTTTCTTATCCATTCATCTGCTGATGGACATCTAGATTGCTTCCATGTCCTGGCTATTATAAACAGTGCTGCGATGAACATTGGGGTACACGTGTCTCTTTCCCTTCTGGTTTCCTCTGACCCACCTCCCAGAATATTGGAAATAAAAGCAAAAATAAACAAATGGGACCTAATTAACCTTAAAAGCTTCTGCACATCAAAGGAAACTATCAGCAAGGTGAAAAGACAGCCTTCAGAATGGGAGAAAATAATAGCAAATGAAGCAACTGACAAATAACCAATCTCAAAAATATACAAGCAACTCCTACAGCTCAACTCCAGAAAAATAAATGACCCAATCAAAAAATGGGCCAAAGAACTAAATAGACATTTCTCCAAAGAAGACATACAGATGGCTAACAAACACATGAAAAGATGCTCAACATCACTCATTATCAGAGAAATGCAAATCAAAACCACTATGAGGTACCATTTCACACCAGTCAGAATGGCTGCGATCCAAAAGTCTACAAATAATAAATGCTGGAGAGGGTGTGGAGAAAAGGGAACCCTCTTATACTGTTGGTGGGAATGCAAACTAGTACAGCCACTATGGAGAACAGTGTGGAGATTCCTTAAAAAACTGGAAATAGAACTGCCTTATGATCCAGCAATCCCACTGCTGGGCATACACACTGAGGAAACCAGAATGGAAAGAGACACGTGTACCCCAATGTTCATCAAAGCTCTTTTTATTCTTATTTCCTGTTATATGCTTCAGGAATCCCAAATAAGTTCTGCCATCTTTAACAGATAATTTTCAAGGTTGCCAAAGGGAAAGTGTGTGTTGGAACAAGCAGGGAGATATTCATGGGCCAAACTTGAAAGAGGAGTGTGGTTGGCAGAATGATAAGACCTTCAGTGACCCTCCTTCTTGTACAGGCCCCTCCCCTTTGAGGGTAGGTCAGCCTGTCACTATGGAAAGATGTCTCCTGAGATTATTCCTTTATATGGCAAAAGGGGGATTATACAGTTGGGATTAATCTAATCCCATGAGCACTTTAAAAGAGGAGCATTTTTTTTTTTTTTTTTGGGTGGGGGATGCTGGTAGCAGAAGAGGAGGTCAGAAAGGACTATGTGTACTGTTGCTAAAGATGAAGGGGCCATGTGAGAAGGAGTGTATTTCCTCCCTAGGAGCAGAGAGAAGCTCTTGGATGGCAGCCGGCAAGGAAATAGGGACCTTCTAAGGTTCACAGCCTTGAAGAACTGAATTCTGCCGACGATGTGAATGGAAGGAGACTTCTTCCCAGAGTCTGCAGAGAGGACCCAGTCTAGCTGCAGACACCCTGAGGGCTCATGAGACTCTGAGCAGGGAACCCAGGCAAGCTGGCCCAACCTGTAGAAGTCTGAGCTAACAAATAGATATTGTCTTCAACTATTAAGTTTGTGGTGATTTGTTATTCAATAACAGAAAACTAATAGAAGGAATAATCATTTATGTTTGTGTTCAGTTGGCTGGAGCTTGTAACCTGGCCAAACCTTGGAATGCCTCAATTCAAGGGAAGAAGGAAGGAGGCTGGGAACTGTGGTCTCTCCATGTACCCAGAATGTAGAAGTGGGTGTTGGTAACACATTTATCTGTATGTGTGCTTATGATTGTATATATGTACACACACATACACACACACACATACACATACAATACAAACACTGACACATATGATTTAAGTCTCATTTGTTGTCAAGATTTTCTCATTACATAAGCCTCTTTTAATATGTGCTATATTTTACAGTCCCCGCCCTGTGCTTAGTTATTGATATTTTTCTCTGGTGAAACACAATTTTCTTTTTGTAGTCCCTGATCAGTTTTAAACAGTGAGGCTGTTAATTACTTTCTGAGCATCCTCTTAGCTTGGTAGGCTGGTAGCACAGTGACAATTTTGTTAACTTTGGAATGGAGAGGCTATAGAACATTGAAGAGTTTTTTGAATTGTCAGTTTCCAATAAGGCATCAGGGAATCTTTACCAGTGAGAGTAGAGTGTTCAACCGTTCATTGTACATCTGCTTGTGGAAGACTGATGCCAGTATAGATACAGGGAAATGCCCTTCTCTTGTATAGCATGTTAGGCAGCTACATGGCAGTTTGAAGTTGCTCATTAAGTAATTGTTGAGAGCTCCAGACGCCCATGGTACACTTTGTGTTGTCAGTGATGTGTTTTCTTCATGCTCTTCGACATGACTAGGAGATCCAAAGCCCTGAGTGTGTTTCTAGGTGTAGCAGGTGGATAGTGCCAGGCATCTGTTGGAAAGGATGAGGTCTTGCACCCTGAGGTGTCCCATGAGGACTTGGTGTCATTGGACAGCTTGGTCCAGGAGAGAGAAGTCAGACACTCTTTGGGTCTGAGTGAAGTAACCTAAAGGTGATGTATCCTGTAGGAATTGATTGCAGAGTGGGTAATCACCATTCTGTAATTGTCCAGCTTTCACCTTTGTCATTCCCTGCATTTACAGCTGCTCACTGAAGTGACAGGGGTGCTTCTTTATGTTGCATGAATACTGGCCATGTTTATTTTATTCATTAAACTGCTCAAGTGGCTACTTCTGGGCAAGAGGCATTGCAAACCCAAACCTTTGGCTCTGGCTGGCCTCCATCATGTTTGTAGACTGACCGAGTAAAGTGCTTTCTGGAGATGTTCTCTTCATTCCTGTTACCAAGATTTTACTCATGCAAGTTAATATCTTATTATCCAGAGATTCTATTCTACTTCTTAATGCTCAACTTTTCACTTGAGTACTGTCTCCTATTCTACTTTTTTTTTTTTTTAGTTTAGTTTTTTCTTTAATTTTATTTTATTTTTAAACTTTACAATATTGTATTATCGTAATGAATCTGCCACAGGTATACATTTGTTCCCCATCCTGAACCCTCCTCCCTCCTCCCTCCCCATACCATCCCTCTGGGTTGTCCCAGTGCACCAGCCCCAAGCATCCAGTATCGTGCATCGAACCTGGACTGGCAACTCATTTCATACATGATATTATACATGTTTCAATGCCATTCTCCCAAATCTTCCCACCCTCTCCCTCTCCAGCAGAGTCCATAAGACTGTTCTATACATCAGTGTCTCTTTTGCTGTCTCGTACACAGGGTTATTGTTACCATCTTTCTAAATTCCATATATATGCGTTAGTATACTGTATTGGTGTTTTTCTTTCTGGCTTACTTCACTCTGTATAATAGGCTCCAGTTTCATCCACCTCATTAGAACTGATTCAAATGTCTATTCTACTTTTTAATTAAGTTCAACAAGCAAATTTGTTTTTAATTTAGCTCTTTTCTGCCCATGGCATCCCTTACTCTCTGTGCATCTTTGGCCCTTTTGAAGCTCACAAATTCAGGTTCTTTAGATTTTCTACTTTGTTTGGCCTTTACCTTTACCATAAATCCAAGCCAGAATTTCTAGAGAGAAGCTTATAATGCTCATCATCTATTTCTTCTCTAAATTTTTTGATATAGACACAGAAAACTCCTTTTTCTTAGATCCAATAGAAGCTAGGAAAACTTAATTGTTTACAAAATTTAAATTGGTCAGCAGATATTTTGTGATAATTAAGATGCATTTAATTCATTTTTTACAAGCTCTTTCAGCTACTTTCTATGTCTCAGGATATGTGAATTTAAATCCTTTAGGTACATATTAACCATAAATCACTTTATATGAATATGTTCTAAACAGAAAGCTTATCATAAAATCTCTGTATCAGTGCATTTGTCTAAATATGATTACTCTTACTCGACTTTTATGAAGCAATGAGTTATGCTGATATCATGTGATGTGTATTTGCTTGCCCTTTATACATTTAAATTATTGCTATCTGCTGGTTGCTGCCACAAATGACCAGATGAATTTCTATAGGCTCTTCTGATTTCTGTAGGCTCTTTCCATAGGTTATTGCAGAATAATTTGACTATTCCCCATACTTGACATTCATTTTTATCTTCATGACTTTTTGGCATCTTCATTCGTCTCTAGTTTACTGACTTTAATTTAAAAATGATTCATATAACTTTGATAGATGTAAAATATCTACACATTATGTAAAAATATTTACACATTATGGTAAATAGAGATATAGGAAACTATCATACAAAAAAGAGAGTTAAATCCTACATACTCTTCTTGCTTGAGTAAAGCTATGAGCTTGAAGTTTATTCTGCTTTTGTTAAAACAGAAAATTAATAAATGTTAGGCAAGCAGTAAATACCCTAACAATACTCTGAAGGCTTTTTCCTTCAGAACAATTGTAAGAAGACTAAAGCAAATGATATCTTCATTGAAGGAATCAGTGTTATTGAGGACACAAGTCTGCATCAACTGTGTTGTTTAAAACTTGCCCCCTCCCAAATTTCACTGCATAAATGGTTGACTATTTTCTGACCTTCAGGGAATTTTCCACCCATGATGTGATTTGATCATGTATCATAAAAGGAAAGTCATTTGTTTAGAGCAGCAGTGAGTCATCTGTGCTTAATGTTCAGAAGGGAGGCAGAGGATTGCTTCAGGAGGAACTCTTGAAATCATTCAGAAAGTGGTGAAAGACTGGCCATCATTAGTGTGCAACATGATCAGTAGGGGCCAGGGTTTAGGAGCTCAGAAACTTCAGATGTCCTCCTGGTTTTCCCATTCTGAGGACCTGTGAGACACTGGACAAATTGCT
Organism: Bos indicus x Bos taurus; assembly: GCF_003369695.1. NCBI lineage: Eukaryota > Metazoa > Chordata > Mammalia > Artiodactyla > Bovidae > Bos > Bos indicus x Bos taurus. The sequence continues at coordinate 26,550,520 of NC_040083.1, read as the reverse complement.
AGTCACTTAATTTCATCTCAACACACACATCTCCCAATTCCTAAGTTCCACAGCTGAAGCAAGATGGACATGAATATAGGTTCTGACATTCATGCTTCTTGTCTTGTTCCCCTCTGATTCATATCTGAATGGAGCTATTAATCATCTTTCTAAAGAACAACTCTAACTTTGCCCCTCTACGTAAAACTCACCAGTGATCCTTATGGCTCTCAACATAAAGCCCTTATCAGTCCCATGAGAGAGTTTGGAGTGTGGTCTGAGGTGTTTCACCCACCTAGTATCATCTCTCACAGCTCTTTAAGTGTGTGATTGTCTTTTACCCATTCTATGGGTACTGCACACACTTCCCTGCTTTTCAGCCTTCACATTATGCTGGCCTCTTTGTGGAAATTCCTATCTGCTCTGTTCCACTTTATAGTTGACAAATCACTGCTTCTGTTTCCAGTCTCAGCTTGGTAGTTTCTTAGCTACCTTTCCCTCGATTGGCGTGGGTTAAATGCCCTGCCATGTGTGATGAAAACTGCTTGTAAGCACAGGGCTTGGCCCATGGTCCTGCTTGTTGATTTACTTCCTTGTTGATATTCCCCTGGGTGGGTCTAAAGAAAGGAACTCTGTTTAACTCTTCACTGTTTGCCCAATGCCTGTTCCTTAGTGGGCATGCTTGTTGAATGAATGCATCCTTCCTGTTTCTTTTCTTTTTATCCATATTTATATATGATTAATGGAGAGGGATGGAGAAGGCAATGGCACCCCACTCAAGTACCCTTGCCTGGAAAATCCCATGGATGGAGGAGCCTGGTAGGCTGCAGTCCATGGGGTCACTAAGAGTTGGACACGACTGAGCGACTTCACTTTCACTTTTCACTTTCATGCATGGGAGAAGAAAATGGCAACCCACTTCAGTATTCTTGCCTGGAGAATCCCAGGGATAGAGGAGCCTGCTGCTGCTGCTGCTGCTGCTGCTAAGTCGCTTCAGTCGTGTCCGACTCTGTGCGACCCCATAGACGGCAGCCCACCAGGCTCCCCCATCCCTTGGGATTCTCCAGGCAAGAACACTGGAGTGGGTTGCCATTTCTTTCTCCAATGCATGAAAGTGAAAAGTGTAACTGAAGTCGTTCAGTCCTGTCTGACTCCTAGTGACCCCATGGACTGCAGCCTACCAGGCTCCTCCGTCCATGGGATTTTCCAGGCAAGAGTACTGGAGTGGGGTGCCATTAATGGGCTACAATTCATAGGATCACAAAGAGTCAAACACAATTGAAGTCAGACACAATTGAAGCAACTTAACACATATATATTTAAAAGGGGTTATTTTGTACATGTATTTTTAAGTTCATTTCTGCTTAAAGACACATCACATATTTTAAGAGTTAATTTAAAAGTTAAAATATGCTTTTATAAAATTATAAATTTAAAATAAACTTTAATTATAAAAATGGCTACCATGGTAGTTAACTCATTAATTACCCAAACCAGCCTCATAAGAACATTAGTATTCCCATTTCATAGATGAGGAAACTAAAGCACAGCGTAGTTAAATAAGTTGCCCAAGGTTACACAGCTTTGGTGGCAGAGTTAGGATTTTTGTTCAGACTGCCTAGTTTCAGAGCTGATAACTGCCAATAAATCTCAATTATGAGCCCAATGCCAGCCTTAAATGTCAAACTAAGAGATATATGAAAATGTTTAGTAGTCAGTAAGATAAAGATGAACACTTTAATAGAAAAGTAGAAACAAACATGGAAAAGCAACACAGCCTTCCCTTGTTATCCACAGGAAATTCGTACCAGGACCTCTACAGATACTAAAACCCATGGAAGCTCAAGTCCCCTATATAAATGGTGAAGTACAGTTTGTCTTCCGTATCTGCAGGTTCTGCATCTGTGATAACAGAGAGCTGATGGTATAGGAAAGGATTGCAAGTGGCCAGGATACAGATAAAAAAGTCATGGAAATCAAACAGCAGTTTATGACATTTATTGTTGTCTACATCAGCACGGATTAAAAGGGCTGATAACATTCTGAGTCAGCAAAGGTGTAAGTGTGTGGGCTCTCTTTTAATGGTGGGCGGGTAGATGTCAGCAGTTGTCTTCCTTGTAATTCTGTTTTTAGGACTGTGTTTACGGAAATGTGCCAGCTTGTGGCACTTGTGTGCACCTTAGTATACCTTTGTAGTTATTGTAGTGAAAAGTTGGAAAGAACCGAAATATCAAGTGATAAGGGATAGAGAAGTAAATACAGAAGTCACTGTCTGTATCACGGAGTATCTATAGCCATTGTATCCATAGCCAGGTATTTATCAGTGTAGGGAGGTGTTTATGATGATTGGTAAGAAGAACAGAACTTAAAACAGATATGCAATAGGTCTAATGTTGGGAAAAAGAGCTGTAATAGTAGATAAAATACTCTGAAAATTTATATGCCAGGCACTTGGCTATAATGCTGTAAGATTATTTTTAAAATTAACATCTAAACAGTGGTTTTTCCTGGTCAGTTGGGCTTAATGAGGAGCAGTTTATATTTCTGCATTTGTCTTTTGTAATTGGGTTTCCCTGATAGCTCAGCTGGCAAAGAATCCACCTGCAATGCAGAAGACCCTGCTTCGATTCTGGGGTTGGGAAGATCCACTGGAAAAGGGATAGACTATCCACTTCAGTCGGAGAAGGCAGTGGCACCGCACTCCAGTACTCTTGCCTGGAAAATCCCATGGATGGAGGAGCCTGGTAGGCTGCAGTCCATGGGGTCGCTAAGAGTCGGGCAGGATTGAGCGACTTCATTTTCACTTTTCGCTTTCACGCATTGGAGAAGGAAATGGCAACCCACTCCAGTGTTCTTGCCTGGAGAATCCCAGGGACGGGGGAGCCTGGTGGGCTTCTGTCTATGTGGTCGCACAGAGTCAGACACGACTGAAGCGATTTAGCAGCAGCAGCAGCAGCAGCAGCATCCACTTCAGTATTCTTGAGCTTCCCTGGCGGCTCAGCTGGTAAAGAATTCACCTGCAATGTAGGAGACTTGGGATCGAACAGTGGGTTGGGAAGATCCCCTGGAGAAGGGAAAGGCTGTAGTAGTAAATAAAATACCCTGAGAATTTATATGCCAGGCACTTTGCTATAGTGCTCTAAGATTATTTTTAAAATTAACATTTAAACAGTGATTTTTATTGGTCAGTTGGTCTTATCGAGGAGCAGTTTGTGTTTCTGCATTTATCTTTTGTAATTAGATTTTGGTTGTGGTGGCTGAGTCACTGCGTCATGTCTAATTCTTGCAGTCTTGTGGGCTACAGCCTGACAGGCTTCTCTGTCCATGGAATTCTCCAGGCAAGAATACTGGAGTGGGTTTCTATTCCCTTCTCCAGGGGATCTTCCCAACCCACGGATTGAACCCAGCTCTCCTGCATTGGCAGGCAGATTCTTTACCACTGAGCCACCAAGGAAGTTTTATATATCAGTGAATTTTCTTTCCACTCCATCATCCTTACTTCTTATTCCCATCCCCACTTCCTCAGGTTAAATTAAAAACAAGGAATAGAAGAATCTTACAGATCATCATGGGAGCAAACCCAGTTTCCCAGCTGGGAACCATCAGTCAATGTAGGTTTGCTCTTTTTAGATTAAGAGCATTAGAGCACCTGCTTCACCCTCCACAGAGTCCTAAATTAAATCGCGCTGCTTGGGTTTTTTCTGAATGCATGGCTGCTTTTCCTGTTTCTCCAAGAAGTATAGAGGCCTCACGGATAAGAAGGCTGCTAATGACATTTGCTGCCATTTCTTAATGACTTCCTCCCCCCCCCCCCCCAGATCCCTAGTCTTATCCTTAGGAAAGACAATGCCATGGCTTTGACTCTGTTTTGCTTAATAGGAAGGAGGGCAGGTAGGACATGTCGAGTATAAAAGTGCTTCTGCAACATGCTTTCAGTCCTGGTGCACACTGAGGAGTCTCATTCTGCAGCCCCTATGCCGGGCATCTCCTGGGCATCTGCCACTTCTTAGCTTCTCAGCAGAAGGCCTGTGTGCAGTGCATCTCAGCAAAGAAGAATGAAGCATGGTAGAGACATTCACAGAAGATAGGCATTCTGAATGATCTTCATTGAACACGAATACACAGTTCTATTAACATTCGTTCATGGGCTTCTGTTGAAGATAGAAAATGCAGAGTTTAGGAGGGCATACGTAGAAGAAAAATAATACCTTCTTTCCACCCCAGCAAAATAGAACAGAGTGGAAGAATCATGACCAGAAAACATAGCCTAAGAAATGAGATGGGTAGGACACTTTCAGCTTCCTCCCAGAGAGGCTTTGCCTGGCAGGATCAACTGGGGCACTGCGGGTTGCTACTGATTGGGTACAAGTGTGACTTTATGGGTGGTTTGGCTTTCTCTGGGGCCTGGCACTCTTTAATGGATTCAGTGAAAAGTGCTTCAAGCTCTGAGACAGATAGGCTGTGAAGTCACTTCTGGATTAAAGCTTGTTTTTCCAGCCTTTGCAGAATTGCTTTAAATTTCTGGAATCAATATTAGTTTGTAAATTGAGAAATAAGAGTTGAAGACTCTGCCTCAAGAAATTTATTTTCTGGCACAGTCATCCTGCATTTACTAAACTCATGCTTTACTTGCTGCAGAACTTCAGATTTGGTCCTCATAAGTATTTTTAGACTTGAGTATTAAACATATCCCTGAGTAAGAGTGAGTTTTGAGTTAAGGTGTATGTAGCATAATAGAACTTCATTATCTATACATTCTGCACTGTGCCCTTTTTAGGTGTTTCTCTGAAGAGTGGAAGAGTTCTGCAGGATATTTCTCTTATAATTGGACATTACTGGTGGAAGATGAGGTGTGAGTCTATTTGAGTTGTAGATTTTTTTTTAGAGCAGGATATTAAAATATGCTTTAACAAGATACTCAGTGAATTGTCTTGATTTTAAAACTTTTAATGCAAGATGCATTCTAATTTGTATCAGTACATTAGTCTCTTATTCCTGAGTGGACTGTTGGAGTCCCAAAGTCTTGGTTTATAGAGTACCCATGGACTGGGAAAAGGTGTGCAATTCTGTGTCTGTAGATTAAATTATTTCACTTTCTTTATACTTTTGAATATGATTTATCTTTGACTCATGCTTCATTTAGTCGTGATTTGTCACCCCAGCCTAGCATCTCTGCAAGTAGTTTAAGACCACTTACACTATTGCAGTGGTTCCTAAACCTGGCTGCGTCAGTCACACCTAGTTCCTACTTTGTGGGAATCTGAAATAGATCTCAAGAGGGGCATAGACATTACAATTAAAAACTCGAAAACCCATAACCAGCTCATCATTTTTAAGGACTGCTGTGTCCAGAGAATCTTCTGTTAATACATAGAACATGGGAGAAACATACCTACTGAGACCAAATAAGCTTAAGAAATATTGGAAATGAAGTTAAGCATGTTTCTGTACTGCAGGAATTTCCTGAGTGCTAACCATCATGAAATGTTTGGAATTCTTAAAGCAGGGTATGACTGTGAATAGCTGATTTACTAATTCTTCTGCCTGTTTCCTTTCCACACCCCTTCTATTCTTTCCTTTTTCCCTTCATTCATTTCTCTTTTTGAAAAAAGAAAATTAAAAAAAATATTTGTTGCAGATTACCCATATATGAAATAATAGTTCTCCTTCAGAAGTTCCTAAAGCTTGGTTTTGATATATGATTTCTTAAGTGGAAGCATCGTCTGTATTTTGAAATAAGTGTTAGAGTCTTTTCAATAATCCCTTCTACCAAATGAAAGGTCTTTATTTAATGTGTCAATTAATTAGATCATTATGATTTGGCTCGTGAGTAAACTACTCAGATACTTGATTTTCTGACATCCATCCCGGGAAACTCACATTAACTTTTTTCTCTTTGTTGATGCATATGGAGTGACACCTTAACATTTTGTAGTGTGTATATACTTATTTTACTATATACAGAATAGGCATGTTGATGCTGAACCGTTTATAATAACATATGAGAAAATGGAGTCTGAGTACCTTGCTTGTAGTTTCTCCAAAGGTGATGGTATTAGGAGAGTGTGGCCCAAATCTGTTATGCACCCTTCCTGCTAGTCAGCAGGACGTTTGTGCCTAAACCACCAAGAGCGGTGCCATACGTGTTCATGGAAGCTGTGCGGGATTAGCAGGGGGAGAAGCCGTACAGGAGTGTGATGTTCTCAAAATGCTGCAAGAGGCAAGGCCTATGGATAGATGGCTTGCCCCTGCCAAAAAGCCCTTTGCAAATACAGAAACCCATTCCCTTCTCACATTAGGAAGAACTTAAAAATATGCAGTCATAGGTTTTTCAGAAATGTTAGGAGGAATGAGGGCTTTCTTGGTGGTTCAGAAGGTAAAGAATCTGTCCACAAGGCAGGAGACCCCGGTTAGATCCCTGGGGTGGGAAGATCCCCTGGAGAAGGGAATGGTGACCCACTCTAGTATTCTTGCCTGGAGAATTCCACGGACAGAGGAGCCTGGTGGGCTACAATCTATGGGGTCACAAAGGGTCAGACACGGCTGAGCGACTAAAGCCTTTTCACTAGGAGCATTGAGGATTAAGCATGTAAAGTTTTTCTGTGTAACATTATGTATTATTTATTTATTTAATAAACCATGCAGTGCAAAGGCCTTTAGCCACTTAAGCTTTGTGGTTCTGATTTAATATTTGATGTTTTTAATACATGGGAGCTGTCTTTTCACAGTTGACAATGCTTGTCCCTTGGGTGAGTGCAGTTGCTTAGAACTAGGACTCCTCTAAGGGAGGTAGACTTTACTCTAGTCCATACTCCCATTTGGTATTACAGGCTTCTTGATTACAATGACTTCTTCCTACATCGTACAGTCTCACGTTTGTATTGAGGTTTCTAATCATGTGGAATTCTCTTTTCTGATGCCAAACCTCTCCCCGCCAAACACTGGTAATGTCTGTTATTTTTTGGCTGCACCCTTGGCATGTGGGATCCCAGTTCCCTGGGGGCATCAGACCTAAGCCACCTGCAGTGGAAGCGTGGAATCTTAACCACGGGACTGCCAGGGAAGTCCCTGGAATGTCCATTTTGAAATGTTGTGGGCGTTCCTCAGACAGTCCACACCCCCCTACCCTCACCATCCTGGTTCAACCTGTGACTGGACATCTTTCCTGCCTCCAGTCAGGTCACATTTTAGCCAGAGAGATCCAAAGCTACATATATCCTTGACATATCTTTGCTTGAAACCTTCCAATGACTTCTGGTTGCAGAGACTAAAATCCTAAATCATGAGCTGCAGGGCCTGCCTGAGCTGTTCCTTGCCTCTCCTCCCTGACTGAGTGGCAGTGTCTGCTCACACAGTGCTGTGGTCATCCATCTGTCTTACAAACAGTGGGCCTTGAATTGATTACCTGCCGGGTCTGTGCTGAGTCCTGAGTGCAGAGAGTTGAATAAAATATTCGTTTCCTACCTTCATGGAACTGGCAGTGTAATGTGGGAGACAGACTGATAATCATGCAAATATATACTTACACATGGTCACAAATGCAAAGGAGAAGCGCTTGGGTGCTGTGACGGGGCGGACGGCGGGGTGGGGTTGTACTTGACGTCGTGTTATGGAGAAAGACCCTACTCTCTTCAGCCTGCAGGAGGGTTCATGGTGCTCATCAGGGACAGTGAGGGAAGCTCTTCCCAGCAGAGACAGCTCCAAGTGTGAGAAAGGAAGCGTTTTGCACATGAAGAGGCGATGATGGTTTCTCTGGCACCTGCCTGTGTTCATTCAGAAAGGGTAGCCCTGAGGGTAAATGCTACTTGTCTTTTACTGGAGCCAGGATCTTGGAGCATCTCTAGCTGGAGTAATCTCTGATGAAAAATAAGATCGTATACAGTGATTTACAGCATCAGCTTTCTTATCAAAGACGGTATTTTTGGCTTTTCAGAAGCGAGTGATCATAGAATGTCTCTCTGAGGACAGGAATTTAAACCGAGACGTTGGAGGTGAGAAGAAACCAGCCCTTTGTGAAGCTGCCCGTGGCACAGGTGAACGTGGGGCTGGCAGCCGGGCCTTGTGGCTGCCCTGTGTGCCCACCCTTCTGTCGCCCTGGGGCACTTCACCCTTACTCATCTGTCGGCCCTTAATTCGAATGCTACTTCTTGGAGGCCCCTTCCATGATCTGCTAGACTGGATGAGGTTCTCCTCTAGTCTGTTTACTGTGGTTCATCGTTGTGTGTTAATTTCGTGGCCCTTTGGTTAAATGTTAATCTCCTTCATTGGTCTCTAAATTCCTGAAGGCAGGGATCAAATTTTTCTTTGCTGACTTTTGAGGGTGACTTTGGTGACTTTTGATGATAAGGATAAGTAACATAAAAATAGTGCTTATCATTTAGCTTAACCTCATTTAAAAAACCTATGAGGTAGGTACTGTTATACCCATTTTACTGATGAGGAAACTAAGGCACAGAGAGGTTAAGTGTCTTATCCAAAGTAACACAGCTACTAAGTGAAATAAGTCAGGCAGAGAAAAGACAAATACTCTATACTATCACTTAGATGTGGAATCAACAAAATAAAACAAACTAGTGAATATAACAAAAAAGAAACAGACTCACAGATACAGAGCACAAACTACTAGTGGTTACCAATGGGGAGAGGAAAGGAGGGAGCGGAAAGAGAGGGGTAGAGGATTAAGAGGTAAAACTGTATGTATAAAGTATAAATAAGCTACCAGGATATATAGTACAACATAGGAGTATGGGCAATCTCACCCCACTCCAGTACTCTTGCCTGGAAAATCCATGGACGGAGGAGCCTGGTGGGCTGCAGTCCATGGGGTCACGAAGAGTCAGACACAAACGAGCGACTTCACTTTCACTTTTCACTTTCATGCATTGGAGAGGGAAATGGCAACCTACTCCAGTGTTCTTGCCTGGAGAATCCCAGGGACAGAGGAGCCTAGCAGGCTGCTGTCTATGTGGTCGCACACACATCGGACACGACTGACGTGACTTAGCAGCAGCAGCAGCAGCAGGAGTATAGCCAATATTTGATAAAAGCTATAAATAAAATATAACCTTTAAAATTGTGAATCACTATGCTATATACTTGGGATTTATATTTGGGATTTCTTTGGAAGGAATGATGCTAAAGCTGAAACTCCAGTACTTTGGCCACCTCATGCGAAGAGTTGACTCATTGGAAAAGACTCTGATGCTGGGAGGGATTGGGGGCAGGAGGAGAAGGGGACGACAGAGGATGAGATGGCTGGATGGCATCACTGACTCGATGGACGTGAGTCTGAGTGAACTCTGGGAGTTGGTGATGGACAGGGAGGCCTGGCGTGCTGCGATTCATGGGGTCGCAAAGAGTCGGACACGACTGAGCAACTGATCTGATCTGATCTAATGCTATATACCCAAAACATATAATATTGTACATTAGCAATACCTCAATAAAAATAAATAAAAATGGACAGAAATAGTAACAGCTATTAAATGGTGAAGGCAGAATTTGCCACTGGCAGTCCATCCTTTGGATGTTAGAATAGACTTTAAATCAGTCACTTAACATTTGATTTTTTCAGTTGGTGGGGTGGAATAGAAAGTTCAGTGATAAGTGGTACATGTGTACTGTGGTAATTTGGTATATGTTACAGGCAGTTTTTCAAAATGATAGAGGAAACAATGGGTTATTCAGTAAATAGTGTTTGGATAGTTGTCTATCCATTTGGAATGCTGGATCCTTTAATCACATTTATACTGAAATAGATTGTAGGTGATTGGAATGTATAAAGGTAAAAGAATATTAAGTGGTAAAAGCAAAATAGGGCTTCCCTGATGGCTCAGCTGGTAAAGAATCCACTTGCAATGAGGGAGACCTGGGTTTGATCCCTGGGTTGGGAAGATCCCCTGGAGAAGGGAATGGCTACCCACTTCATATTCTCGCCTGGAGAATCCCACAGAGTTTATAGTCCATGGGGTTGCAAAGAGTCAGACACGACTGAGCGACTTTCACAAACACAAAAGGAAAACATGAGTTCTCTTGAACTGGAGAATTCTCTGTGCTATTCAGGAGGTCCTTGTTGGTTACCTGTTTTATATGTGAAAGTGTTAGTTGCTCACTTGTGTCTGACTCTTTGTGACCCCATGAACTGTAGCCCACCAGGCTCCTCTGTTCATGGGTTTTCCCAGGCAAGAATACTGGAGTGGGTAGCCATTCCATTCTCCAGGGGATCTTCCTGACGCAGGGATTGAACCTGGCTCTCCTGCATTGCAGGCGGATGCTTTACCTTCTGAGCCACCAGGGAAGCCCCTTTCATGTGTAGCAGTGTGTATATTAATCCCAAACTCCTAATTTATCCCTCTACCTCCTTTCCCCTTTGGTAACCATAGTATTAAAATTCTTATAATGCTTGTTCTTTTGGTTCCTATAAATGCTATTCCTACTTTGTTCTTCTTAGCCAATGTATTAGGGAGGTTTGAAATATTCAGGATACTGAGCAGAAAGTAAAAACCAAAGAAGGAAATAGGGTTCAGAAGCATTTTCATTAAAATTGCATGAATACTGGAGTTTATTCGAGAGCACAAAGCCTTCCTGGATGAATTGGATCAATGTTTAATGGAAACACAGGTTTTTAAGCATCACTGTTCTTAAACTCTCTGTTTTTAATTAAATGTGCTATGTTCTTTAGTTTTAAAAGGTGGAGTAACTAAGACAAAAGAGGGGAAAAAAGAAACCACCAGCATCAAAGATAACAATATAATGTTGGAGGGAGAATTTCAAACAAACTACCCCCACACATACCTCCCTCAGAGATAATATTAAATAGCACAGTTTGTTCAGATTCTGATTTTTTCTCAGATCTTCAGAGAACAGTTTAATAAAACATTAATTACATAGCAGCCCTACACACACTGGAGACAGGAATAATCTAGCTACATAATTTTGCTAGTGATAAATCCACAGGATGCTATTTCTGTCCTGTTGTAAGATATTTGTTCTTTAGTGACTAGGGTTAGGCTGATTTCAGACCCTTAAGCAGCATTTGATATTCAGCACTCTTTCCTGGTTTGGTGAGTATCACTGTTTTTGATTTTGTGGGGAATGGACTTTGAAGAATGGTTTTATGATAATCTACAATGTGTGGACACATTGGAGATTTTTCAGATCATCTTTACTCATTGAACAGTGAGGGAACACTGGAAAGCAGAGCATAGGGAAGAGTGGGATAAATTGTCTGCGTAGGTGAAAAATGCCGTGTGAATTTAGGGTTTAGGATACGGAAATTGTAATACGTTGTTGGAGCTGCAGTCAGTAACAGATCCATGCGATTTTTTTCTTGTGTTTTTTTTTTTCCTTTTGCTTTACCTGTGTGATAGCCACTTTGATTCTTGTTCCCCTCCCCCTGAATAGTGTCCCTCAGCACTTTAAACCATCTTATAGATGCATCACCTGAGCTTTTCTTTCTGCATGTTGTTGTATCTTCACCTTTATCACACTGCTCAGCATCTTCATCCCATTTAGGTCCTGTTAGGTGGTTTTCATTGTTTTTATTTGATTTGTGAAACTCACGGTGTCTTAAGTGAGATCATATTCTTTAATCTGAACCAATCTATTACCAAAGTTCAGTTCAGTTCAGTCGCTCAGTCGTGTCCGACTCTTTGCGACCCCATGAATCGCAGCACGCCAGGCCTCCCTGTCCAACACCATCTCCCGGAGTTCACTCAGACTCACGTCCATCGAGTCAGTGATGCCATCCAGCCATCTCATCCTCTGTCTTCCTCTTCTCCTCCTGCCCTCAATCTTTCCCAGAACCAGGGTCTTTTCAAATGAGTTAGTTCTCTTCACATGAGGTGGCCAAAGTATTGGAACATATAGCAAAATGGGTGAAACGTGGAAAAAATAAGCATAGGGCTTAACGTTCAGAGGATATTTTTAGACTTAGAAGCAGCTCAACTGCTTTCCATGAAATGGTTGAGTGTAATTAATGGCTCATGTTTCCCTCTTTGGCTGGCTGTTTTTTTTTAAAGGATGAAATGCTGGTTCTAACTGCACAGACTTGTGTGTTCATATGCGTGTCTGTGTGTCTGGCCTTCCTGATGGCACTAGTTGTCAAGAACTTGCTTGCCAGTGCAGGAGACATAAGAGACCTGGGTTCGATCCCTGGGTTGGGAAGATTCCCTGGATGGCAACCCATCCAGTATTCTTGCCTGGAGAGTCTCATGGATAGAGGAGCCTGCTGGGCTACATAGAAAAGAGTTGGACAAGACTGAAGCGACTTAGCATGCACACGTCTGTGTATATGTTTGGTTCTGTAGGATCAAAAGGAATGTGATTATTTTGTCTGAGGCCTATATGGATAGTATTTTCTTTATCTATCTCTTGTAAAGTGTCTTGTTTAGTTGCTACAGAAATCAAGTCTTTTTCCCACAGTAGCTTCAGAAAAATGAAGTGATATATAAAACTAAACCACAACACAAAGTAAATTTAAAAATAAATGAATATAGAGGAGAAATCCAGTGAGTTGGTTAAACCACACTGTTAATTTTCATGTACTTTGGAATGCTCAAGTAGAGCCAGAATTAGTTTTTCTTAGATCGTTTAAGTTTATTGGGTGACTGCTGAATTCTCAGAATTTGGATGTGGCCATAGGGGGAAAGAACGTCCTTGTGGGCATCTGTCTATAGTGGGTTTGATTCTGTCAAATGGTTATAAGTAGTTCTGGTTCAAGTAGCTAAGAAGAGAAATGGTCAGGATTGGGAACTGTGAATTGTGTTTTTAAGCTGGGAGTTTTACGGATCATTTGACATATGTGAAACTGAGACCTTACCATTTTAAGAGCATCCGAGAAAGCCTTCTGGCTTACCTTGATGAAACCTAACTTTTCCTTCCCAGACTGTCTCACATCTTTTTGAAAACGAAATTGGCATTCTTTATATAAAAACTGCAGAACTCTGTTTATTGGTGGGAGGACTTAAGAGGAAAAGATTGAAGAATGACAGTCAGATATCCTTGATTTCTCTTCTGGAGTGAGGTGGAATGCTCTTGATGTCCCAGCACCCTTCATCAGGATCAGGATAGCTGGAGACAGAAATGATCTTAATTCATGGGACCATGACTTAAAATGGGATTGCTTGGTTTTTATAAAAATATTGCTTGCAGTAACCTTTGCGTTTGCTCTCAATGTATTATTTAACAAGCTGGGTCTGCCCGTCCTCTCTCTTGCCCTGAGGCTTGGCTTCTGACACACTGCAGTCATCCCTTGGCACTGGAGGGTGTTAGTTCCAGGACTCCACCCCCCTGTCCCAACACACACACTCAGATACCAGAATCCATGGATGCTCATGTCCCTTATACAAAATGCCCCATGCAGCGGTTCTCCACATTCACAGGTTCTGCATCCATGGATCTGGAGGGCAGACTGCACTTCAGCCCATTTGTCTTCCCCAAGATGCATTGTCACATGTAAGGACGTTACTTTAGCTTATTTGCCTCAAAATCCTGCTCAGTGGTATCGGTTTAATTGCTCTTATCTGAACTCTTTTTGTTATACTTAGGGAGTTTGTGGTAGGTCAGAGTTGCAGTCAGTTAATTTTATGGCTAGGTGGGGTGAAGCATACAGAGCTATCTCTGATTGGATGCATTTCATCCAAAACACTTTTATGCAACTTTGGCTTCCCTCTTTCCAAGTGTTTTGTAGTGGCTTCTACTGGAGAGGTCACCAGCTGCTTCTGTCTTTCACCCTTGCCTCCACGAGACTGGCTGGTCTGATGAAGACTGTCAGAGTGGTGGGTCTCACCCATCAGGTGCGGCCTGACCCCTTTTTAGGAGTAGCCTGGTCCCACAGGGACATAGCAGTGTCACGTGTGCTAGCTGCTCAGTTGTGTCTGACTCTTTGTGACCCCATGGACTGTAGTCCAGCAGGCTCCTCTGTCCATGGAATTCTCCAGAATACACGAATACTGGACTGGGTAGCCATTCCCTTTTCCAGGGGATCTTCCTGAACCAGGAATCAAGCCCAAGTCTCCTGCATTGCAAGCAGATCCTTTACCATCTGAGCCACCAGGGAAGCCCTATAGCCATGTAAAAATACCCAGAATTATTAATTTGAGAAAGAAGGATTACCAACAGTGGTAGCAAGACAGTTGATTATTATATTTTTCTCTTTTTTTAATCCATTTTTTGGGGATACAGTTGGGTTGGCTCTCTTGATCCTGTGATTAGTGAGCAGAACTACCAGCTGGAACATACCTTAGACCTCATCGGCTCTGACACTCGTTTTTCAGGTGAGAAAGTTGGCTCTCAAGTGAAGGGATTTACCGACTTCATTGGTGGGTGTAGTCCTCCAACCTTCTGGCTCATCCAGCTTCCTGTGGAGGCAGCAAAGAGAATACTAAGAGGCAGGCTGTGGGGTCCTAGTGCCTAGTCCTCACTCTGCCTCTCTACTTAGCTTGCAGTCACACAGCCACAGGTTCAATTCTCCTGTCTTTTTCTGAGTCTATCAAATGGGAATCATAGTAGTGTCCCATGGGGTTGTTAGCACTCAACACTTAGCATAATGTTTTTGCATACAGTAAGTGACAAATGTTAGCTATTTAAAATTATCATTATCGTTCTCACCCTGTTGCCATTCATAGTTTCTGCAGAGGATTTGACGAGCGAGGTGGTGGGATGGAGGCTCAGCAGTAATCACTTTTTAGCTCCCTGCCCCGAGCTGAACTGCTTATTGTGTCCTTGTGAACCCATGTGTGCCTGGGGTGGATGAAACGCCTGTCGTGGTATGGCTGTGATGAAGAGTGAGGAGCCCGGCAGAGCTTGGGTCAGTCATAATGGTAAAGGGGAGGTCACCGCAGGCCACGGCCTTACAGCTGCAGCTCTGCAGCCCTGCTCTGTGAGTGGTGCAGGGGCACCCGTGCTCAGCCTTGTCCAGGCCCCAAGGGGGCCAACGGCCTGCTTTCCAGGGCCTCCTGAGGGAGGGCTCCTTGGCTCATCTGGGTGGGCTGTCCCTAGATGTTGGCCCAAGGCCTACAGGTAGGACTTGGCCTAGTTCAAGGCAGGACAGAGGTTAAGGTTATCTCACCAGTACTTTGTCTCTGACCAAGATACTGAGCATCCCTTCACTACCGACTCATTGTCTTGTCAGCTCTTGTTAGCTCTTCTACCAGCTTATGGTGGAGGACTTCATCTGAAATTAAGATTGTTAGCAGGGTCATTTGTGTTCAAGGCAGATTCATGTCACAAACAGGTACTAAGCATCGTGTACCTAGCCAGGGGTAAGAGGCTGGAGCTATAAGAGGAATGCAGTGATCTTGCCATGCAGGGGCTCAGCCCTCTACAATCAGTATACAGTGACTGAAGGAGTGAAGGAGGAATTTAGTGTTCGGTGCTCTCTGTACTTCAATGCAGAACGCTACCACAATAGATAGGTAAATGCGTGGAATTCAAGGTGTATTTTGACCAGCCTCACTTCTTGTCTAGGCAGCTTCTTCTCTGGTTGTGAAATGGCAGCTTAGAGACAGAGTGTCAGCAGTGGAAAATGGGGCCTTGCTGTGATTTTGCATGTGTTCGTGTGAAAGATGGAAGGACAAGCACACACAGAGCTGTTGGCCTTTCTTCTTCCTCTTCTAACAGAGGAGAGGAAGAGAGTTCACGTGCCAGGGAAAGGACTGTTTTACCATGTCTCTTTAAAACGATGACACATGTAGCTGAATGATTAAGTGAAATAAATCATAAAGTGAACATGTTAGTCATGCAGTCCTCTCCAACTCTTTGCGACTCCCTGGACTATAGTCTGCCAGGCTCCTCTGTTTGTGGGATTCTCCAGGCAGGAATACTGGAGTGGATTTCCATTCTCTTCTCCAGGGGATCTTCCTGACCCAGGGATCAAACCAAGGTCTCCTGCATTGCAGGCAGATTCTTTACAGTCTGAGCCATGCATCTTTCCCTACCTCACTGTATTTCATATAATCTCTATTTTTCTACTATAGAACTGAGCCACCAGGAAAGCCCAAATCATAAAGTCTTTTTTCCAGGGTATTTTTTACAGGCTTACTCTGCGTAGTCTGGATATATTTACATCATATTCTGGTATGTACATAATATGATCTCCCTTTGCAAAATTTGAGTGGTTAAAACTTCCAGCAGTCTCCAATAGTTGTCTTGTGTTTGTTTCAGCCCATAGCAGAATTGCCTCTGTTGAGAGTACATGAAAATAATTGTGTGAAATATGAAACCATCACAAACTGATTATTCTGACTCATGAATTAAATACAGTTCATTTTGTTTTATTTTTTTTGTTGAATACTTTTCTGTCCCAAATATCTGTGCTCAGTGCTGGGTGTATTGATGATGCGAAATGTTTTTCACCCTGAAGAAATTCAAGACTTTTCTTTCCCTCTAGCTCATCTGTTGAAATTTAAGCAGAATACTTGTGTGTAGAGGGCTGAGCTGCACTTGTGTATAAACAACTGAGGAAATTACCTATTTAGAAACAAAATCATTTTTTTTAAATTTGAAAGTGGTCTTCTTTATGGTTAGATCTTAGTAGAAAAACCTGGTAAAGGAAACGTTGGGAAATGTATTGGGTTCTCCCTCACCCCGTTCTCATCTACCCAGGTTGGAAGAAACAAGTATTTTTCTTTTGACTCATAATTCATCAAGTGACATGACAGTTTGTTGATGCGATGAAGCACAGTGGTATTTTCAGCTGCTTTGACATTCCCTAGGAAAGCATTATTCGGAACAGAGCCCTGAAGTTTCAGAGTTGCTCATGGTTTCGTGATTCTTCACTGTCTCGTCTTACATAGACATTTTGCGACAGAAAATAAAATTACTCAAGGCTCAAAGCACAGGAGTTGTCAGCTGGATTTTGAGGTTGAAATTTAGTGAATCAAAACATGAATTATTTTCAGTTACACAAAAGTGGAAAAAACAATCTAACCAATCCCAGTGAATATAAGACACTTGCAATTCTGTAATTCATAATTTCAAAAATAACACATTTTTAGTATGTTAGTTCTGTTTTGGTGAATGAAGATCTGGTGACCCACAGACATGTAAAGGTGACCTATTTTTTCATTATCCTTATCCATAATGGTGAACTGATGCAAGTGTCTTTTGTCTGCATCACATTGATGGGGTCATGAGGGGTGCAGAGATGATGAAGAGGTGGTCTTGCCCTCAGTGGGCTTTAGTCCAGCAGGCGACAGTGCTAGTGATCAACACTGTTCAGCACTTAATGAACAATAACTCTCATAGCCTAGTCAAAGAGTTTCTAGTGGCACCTCCATTTATAGGTATGGCTGTGACATGCAGAGTGATAATAGCTTGCTCAAAATCACAACATACATGAGAGAGAATTACAGTTTTGACCCAGGTAGTCAGGGGTGTGCTGCCCAAGAACCAATTAAGTAGTTTAGGAGAAATTTTTTTCTGGGATTTTGTGAAGGAGGATTGAGTCTGAAGAAGCAAAGATGCCCAACCTTGTGTTCAAGAAGATCAGTTGAGCTCTTTTAGGGTCACGGTTTCTGTACCTATGAAACTCTTACAGGTAGGGACGATTATAACTTTAATGCCTGCAGTAGCCAGGCAGGTAGAGCGAAGCCTGCCTGGTGGGGCTGTGGTGAGGTAGAGAGCCTCCCGGGGGCAGCCTCAAGGTGTAGCTGTAGCCATGGGGAGGGGAGCCTCCCATGACTGATCTTTAGAAGGACACATAATTAAAGGTCTAAAAAACATCTGTGGGTCATAAATATAGATCTCTTTGTACCATAACAAGTTTATCGATCTTTAGTGTGCAACCCTGGACATGTACATGAAAGGTGGTTGGGGAGAATGTTTGAGAATGTGGGGAAACACTTCATTCACTGAAGTTATAGGGATGACATTACAGAGCTATGGCTGAACTCTGTGACTGCCCCTGAGAAGGGCTTGGGCTCCCCGGCTCATCCCTGCCTGGCTCATCGGTGGGTGGGAGGCTCTGAAAAGCTACAGCAAGATGCATCGTACTTGGGCTTCTCAAGGTGCTGTTTTGCTGGCTCAAGATCTCCAGGTCACTAACAAGAGTACTTTCTGATGCCAGTGAGTGGCTCAAGTAAGTGCTTATTTGCTAAGTTAGGGTGGAACCCTTGTACTATTCAGATTTTTCCTAAATTGGTCGGTGTATTACTCAGTGTTGACTCTCTGGGCATGGATTTGGTTTGAGGCTCCATCTTATTGAAGCTTGGCAACTGTGGACAAGTTCTGCCTTCTCAAGATCCAGCTTCCTCAGGGTATTGAAAGGATTAAATACTGAAATACGCATAGGGGTTTGGTATACAGCAAATGATAGTTTCCTTTCTTTTCATCCTTTTTGTTGATCACTTGATTTATGGAAGTGATAACAAATGAGCTTTCTGAGAAAAAGCAGTCCTGTTTGAGAGCAGAGAGCTCTGATTCTTTTCAGTATTATTTTCTTTTATTATTTTCTTATTGAAGTATAGTTGATTGATAGTGCTGTTAATTTCTTCTGTCCAGTAAAGTGATTCAGTTATACATACATATATAAAAGTATTTATTTTCTTATGGCTTATCACAGAATATTGAATATAGTTGTCTATGCTATATAGTAGGACTTTGTTTATCCATTTTGTGTATAAATGCTTACATCTGCTAACCATAACCTCCCTTTCCATCTCTCCTCCAGCCATCTCCCCTCTTGGAAACCCCCAGACTGTAGAGGGCTCTGATTCTGTTTGCAGTCCATTCTGGCTGTTTGGGCATTAAGAGAACTAAAGTTGTTTCTGTTCTTGGGGAGTTGATGATATAGGGTGAGACACACATAAAATTGGATGTCTGATGGTGAGACTGGTTTCAGTGTTGGAAAACTTTGAAATGACTACAATCACTTTAATGTGGTGAATATACCCTGAAGTGGGAACTTAGGGAGACCTTTGCACTGTTAATATATATACTTAAAAAAGAGGATGTAAACATTGTGATGGGTGAACAATGTTTAGATTTTTTTCTCCTTTGGGAGGGCAGCACAAATTTTATACAAATTTTTAAAGCAAAGCTATTCTAAGAACTCTAGTGAATTTTCTAAAGTTTTTTTTTTTTAAATAAAAGTTTAGATTGTATTCTCCTATTAGCTATTTATGTGATTCACAAAAGAATTGTAATAGAATGGGGAAACGACCCTTTTAAAAAGAGACCTTTTTTATTTTATAGGAACACATTTTCAATGAATAATTTATCTTAACTGAGCTTTTTCTTTAGGTCCTAGACTCCTTACACTAAAGTCAGTACGGTTAAAACATTACTGTCTGGATAAAGGAAAGTTGTTAATAATGCCAGGGTGTTAAATAAGGCTCTCATTTCTTTTAAATTAAGCATCTTTTTTTGAATCAGCAATTAATTTCCCCCCCTGTTTCTCTACTCTTTGCAACCCCATGGACTATAACCCACCAGGCTCCTCTGTCTATGGAATTCTCCAGGCAGGAATACTGGAGTGGGTTGCCATCCCCTTCTCCTGAGGATCTTCCCAACCCAGGGATTGAACCCAGGTCTGCTGCATTGCAGTCAGATTCTTTACAATCTGAGCCATCAGGGAAGCTCCCCCTCATCCCCTGCCCTGTTTTTCTAAGACAGTACTTAATCACTGTGACAGATTTCATTTTATGAAAGGTGTGAATAACTTCTTTAGTTTTTGGTTTTATAATGTAGACATAGCATATGAATGTAACTTGCAAACATTAAGATATGCTTTATTAGTCTTTTATTTCATGAAGTTTAACAATTATTTTGCTATAAAGAAATAACACAGGTAAAATAATTTCATCTGATTTTAAGACAGTCTTGTAATAAATTAGTGGATGACTTTCTTTTTACAAGTCTGCTAAACTTGTTTTCAAAGCTGATTTTAGAGAAATACACCATAAGTTCTGTATTTCTTGAGTATTTTCATGATTATGAAAGCAAGATTCATTTTTATGGGGTAAATATGGGTTCACAATAGGGTACATTTGGTTTCTTTTTTCATTTTTTCTCTTGGTTGAAATTGATCATGTAAAACTAAAATATATTCTATAGTAAGACAAGTTTTCTCTTATCTTCAGGGCACTACAATTTAATAGGAAGGAAAGTTCATTTAGAACTTTATTGGCTTCAGTGTCTTCTGGCTACAGCAGAATCAGTTGCTGAATTTTCATGGCACTGCAGTGGTGGGCGTGAGATATGCATGAATTGAGGGTGGAACATCACACTTGAAAGTCCATGACTAGTAACCCAAGTTCCCCATTATTAAGTTCATGATCTCACAGTAATATTTCTCACAGGAAGTTGGTGGATCCCGAAGGCATGGACTAAAGCTTTTACTGCCTCTCAGAACATGTCTGGCTCACTTTGGTTGCTGAAGCCTTCCTGCTCTGGGAATCAGCGCTCCCCTTGCTAAGCTGCTTTGAAGAGGTAAAAGAGGGCATTGCCTTGGCCTCTGTCTTCAGTGCTTCAAGGAGGAGGCAGCAGGAATTGCCCACCCCCAGAGTCCAATCCACTTCTCTTGTCTTTCGAGTCCATCTCAGGGGAATCAGAATGAGAACTTGTCTATGTCAACACTTCTCCCCATCATGCAGTAATATAATGCTTTATGGTTCTTCAGGTTCCTTCTGCAAGCATTTTCTTATCTCACTCTGGGAACAACTCTGTGACATCCTCAGGTAGTGGTATTAGGTCCAGTTACACATACAAGGAAGTTGTCTCAGAGGTGGGGCTGCTGGAGGAAGGCCTGTCAGCAGCAAAGCTGGCATAGAAGGCAAATGCGTGACCCGTCTGTGTGTAAAGAAGTCCAAGAGTTCAGTGGAGGCGCTGCCTCTCAGCCTGCCTGTGTAGTCCTTTGCTGGGGAGGGGCAGGGAGGATACACGCTGCCTGGGATATTCCTGGGTGTGGCTTGTGACAGGACTTGGGGCAGTAGCTCTTGTCAGGGCTCGGTGCTTTAGTATGTTACGAATCCATATACATGGTACAACATTGTGGTGTGGGAAGGACATGACCTTTTTAGCGTTATCACACCTGGGAGCTTGCTAGAAATGTAGAACCTCAGGTTCTACCCCAGACAGAGGAATCATAATCTGCCCTTTCACAAAGTCTGCGGTGCTTCTCATGTACCTTAAGTTTGCAGAGCACTAACTCTAGAATACAGAGGACAAGAGATCCTCCAGTTGAAAATAAAGTGAGGAGGCGGAGTGTGAGTGTGTGTGTGTCATTGAGATACTTCATTTTGTGTACATGTGTAAATGTAAGAGTGTGTTTATCTCACCTAACTTTTAAAAAATAGCAAATTTAATGAGATGTAACTCACAGACTATGTAATTTGCTCATTTAAAGGGTACAATTGGGTGGTTTTTAGTGTATCTACTGACATGTGCAATCATAAACACAATCAATTTAAAATTTTTTCATCACCTAAAACAACTCTGTACCGATTAACATACACTGACCACTTCCCCCCAAAGTCCACATGCCTTCCCAGAAGCCCCTGACAATCACTAATGTACTTCAGCCTTTATGGACTGGATTTGCCTCTTCTGTGCTTTAGAAAGGACTCATACAAAATGTGGTCCTTTGTGTCTGAATTTTCTCACCTTGCATGATGTTTTCAAGCTTCACCCATGTTGTTCAATTCAGTTCAGTTCAGTCGCTCAGTCGTGTCCGACTCTTCGCTACCCCATGAATTGCAGCACGCCAGGCCTCCCTGTCCATCACCAACTCCCGGAGTTCACTCAAACTCATGTGCATTGAGTCGGTGATGCCATCCAACCATCTCATCCTCTGTCGTCCCCTTCTCCTCCTGCCCCCAATCCCTCCCAGCATCAGGGTCTTTTCCAATGAGTCATCTCTTCACATGAGGTGGCCAAAGTACTGGAGTTTCAGCTTTAGCATCAGTCATTCCAATGAACACCCAGGACTGATCTCCTTTAGAATGGACTGGTTGGATCTCCTTGCAGTCCAAGGGACTCTCAAGAGTCTTCTCCAACACCACAGTTCAAAAACATCAATTCTTTGGTGCTCAGCTTTCTTCACAGTTCAACTCTCACATCCATACATGACTACTGGAAAAACCATAGCTTTGACTAGACGGACCTTTGTTGGCAAAGTAATGTCTCTGCTTTTGAATATGCTATCTAGGTTGGTCATAACTTTCCTTCCAAGGAGTAAGCATCTTTTAATTTCATGGCTGCAATCACCATCTGCAGTGATTTTGGAGCCCCCCAAAATAAAGTCTGACACTGTTTCCATTGTTTCCCCATCTATTTTCTATGAAATGATGGGACCAGATGCCATGATCTTCGTTTTCTGAATGTTGAGCTTTAAGCCAACTTTTTCACTCTCGTCTTTCACTTTCATCAAGAGGCTTTTTAGTTCCTCTTCACTTTCTGCCATAAGGGTGGTGTCATCTGCATATCTGAGGTGTTGTAGCAGGTCTCAATACTTCATTTCTTTCTTTTACTGCCATTTTACTTTTTGTAAATTTATTTTGAACAGGAATAGGGATATGCTGCCTTTTTTCTTTGCCCTGATGAAGTTGAGACAGCTTTTTCACTGTATGGTAAGAGTCAACAAGAGTAATTTCTTAGTGCAGGTGTTGCTTTCTAATGCCCGATGCTCTAGCATCTGAGAAGTGTGTGACCGTGAAATACTAGGAGCATTGTTACATGCTTTCAGTTGAAAAGAATAAAGTATTATTTTCCATTTTCTTTCCAAGTTTTGATTCCTTAATTTTCATCCACTTTTTCCATGAAAGCAGTGGTATGCCATCCATGCTTTGCTGAAAACTCTGCCTGTCTTTACAAAATACCCAGCTGATGTTGGTGAACATTAAAATGACAAAATATTGTGTTCAGATAAATAACAACAATAGCTATACTTTTGGCAAGAAACCACAATTGTCCCTCCCCCAAGCAGTCTGTTCCCTGCTGTTCTGAATGTTCAGTGATTTTAAGCTTACCAGAGGAAGAGAACATCCTTCCTTTTGCTGTCTGTGCTAAGATCTGACATTTTTATCCATCAGATAAAGGACAAATTCATTTTATTCAGATGTTTAAAGACCTCCTAAGAAATCTATCATGCAGAATACTGATTGAGGAATATGTCTGCTTGGCCCTTGGGCTGTCTGTAGATCAGTTCAGAATGCATTGTAATGTGTGATGACCAAGGGAAGAATGGCTGCAAGATGTTTTCATACCTGCACATAAGTGTTTTGAGCGTGCCACTGCTCTGATGACCTTCTTCGGTCATGTGGAGATGCTTACTCTGATTTAGCAGTGTGAACAGCTCTCTTTTTCCCTCTGCTCTCCTCTTTCACTAAGCTCATTTTAATGCCACTGCATTACCAGCGCCTTATTTGGCTGGCTGCCTGGTAAATCAAATGACTGACAGTCTTGGAGATTTTGTGTGGCCACTTTCTAAAGGGTTTTGTGCTTCCTTTATACCCTTTCTCCCTCTCCTTTGGTGGGTAGACTCAATTATCTGGCTCCATTTGAGAAGACTCTGGGCAAAATGCCATTTTTATCTTTTCAACTTTTGGGGACGTACTTTCTTAACAGATCTCTTTGGGAAGTAAATTTCTTTCTTTAACCTGACTACTGTTTTTTTCCAACACTGATCATTCTCAGTAAATCTTAAACATTGTGTTCCTCATCAGCATCCCAGCAAAGTTGCTGTTGTGTGTACGTACATTTGTGTGCGTAATGCTAAAAATGCATGGTTTCCAAGAAGAGAAAAAAAGATAAAAATCCTTGCCTCACTTAGTCTTGGAAATTAACATGACTGGGTTAAGCAGATTGCTCTGTTGGAAGAAATAGGAAAGATTGGATTGAGCCCTAATGTCAGGGAAATTGATTTGGCTAGATTTCAGGGAGCAAGCTGGGCTAGCCCACTAATGATCTGTGTCAGTATCTTCAGTGAGTGGCCTCGGAATTGGCACAGGAGAGCTATTTTTTTTTTTTTTGGTAGTAGGTCAAACTCTGGGGAAGGGGGCTGGCAAACAATACTGGAGCAACCTTGTGATCTATGTATTGCTATTGTTATTGTGGCTATTGCCACTGTTTCTTTATAAATGCAAAATCCGAGGCCCAGAAAAGTTAAGATTCAAATTTCCCCACATCCAGATAATTATAAGCAGCATTTCTGGGATGCAGGAAAGCTTTCCTGGCCTCCAAGGATCCACAGAGGTGCCCAGATGTCAGAGACAGCCCCTCATGAGGGCAAGCTCCCCATTGGGTCCATCTGAGAATGCCCAACCCTCCCTCCTCTGAGGGTCCTCTGACCTTGTGGCCCCTTCCAACTACACAGGATACTTTGGCTGCATGCTGCCTGCTCACAGTTGCTAAGTAACTAGTAACAACTTATTGTTTCTTGCACAGTTTGGTGAATCTGAGGCTGACTTCTGGTGAGCACCCTCTAATGGGTTGAGACTATGACCTACCCAAGGTCTGTTTTGTAGGAAGTGTTTTCTGGAACTTTTTGACAGTTCTCAAATAAAGCCATGTAATTGACCACTTCATTTTCTATGAATAAATTTGGCCTTTTGAAAAATGTATGTAATCTTTTCATCTTCAAAATTTCCCCATAATGCCTTATTTTTTATTTTCCTCTATTAATACATGCTTATTATAAAAATATTAGAGTACAAGTTAAATTTAAAAAAATAAACTTACCGTATTATGAAGAGATCCTTATTAAAATAATTCTATATTTTTTTCCTATAGAAAAATTTTAACACTAGTCTTGTAGAACCCAGTCAAATGGAAGATAATCACTTTAATCAGTTAATAATTTGTTTTGCTGCTGCTGCTAAGTCGCTTCAGTCGTGTCCGACTCTGTGTGACCCCATAGACGGCAGCCCACCAGGCTCCCCCGTCCCTGGGATTCTCCAGGCAAGAACACTGGAGTGGGTTGCCATTTCCTTCTCCAATGCATGAAAGTGAAAAGTGAAAGTGAAGTTGCTCAGTGTCCGACCCTCAGTGACCCCATGGACTGCAGCGCACCAGGCTCCTCCACCCATGGGATTTTCCAGGCAAGAGTATTGGGGTGGGGTGCCATTGCCTTCTCTGATTCAGTAGCAGAAAGTTACAAAGAAACACAGTGCTAGCAAAGAGGCCTGGTGACTTTCTGGGATATTCTCAGTGAATCAGTGATCCATTTTTTCAGGAAGGCAGCAGCAGCATTTTGTTCCATTGTGGGGAAACCAGTATATGGCTACTAACTGTAGTTGATTGCTTGTAGTGATACCTTTAAAAACTGGAATCACCGAGGAGAGATCTGCCAAAATGAATTCCATGTGCACTAAGCTAATAAAAGAAGCTGTTGTACTTTTTTGTGGAGGTGGTGATTTTGTTTTTCTTTGTGTGATGTGTGTGCGGGAGGGAGGGAGGAGGCTGAGGGCCTGGGGGCTGGAGGAGGCTACAAATAAATGATAGAGCAAAGTGAATAACTAGGTGATGAATCTCGAGAAGTCGTGACGGGAAATAAAGTATCCTTACTACTCTATCAAAAAACATTTTCTCCTTTGTTTAAAACACAAGAAAGTATCTGCCATCAGTGAGAGATTGCTTCTTTTTTGCCTCTTTACTAGTGGTGTCTGCAGTTTTAATAACTTCTTTAATTTCTATTCTAAAAGGACTGGTAAAATTAGACTAGCCATTTTTAAATGTATTTTTTTTGTGTGAGTATATAATGTAGTCAGCGTAATACATTAGAGTTCTGTTGTACTAGAATTATGCCATCACTTAATCTTTGTGCTTTTGGTGAATGTTTTCAGTTCGATCTTTTGAATAATGCTGTAACTTATGAAATTGTTAACTTAGGTACGTATGTGTAGAAGGAAGTGGAAACCAATAGCTGAATGATGGTTTTATAATTGTCTCTGGAAGTTGGTGCTCTGTCATTTTTTCCCAGATTGCTGATCCTTGGAACCCTCTTCAGGGAAGTAAACATTTTTGGAGTATAAGGAAAAGCAGTATTTAATGGCCACATAGGCTTGGGAAATGCATTGTTCTCTGTTTTCTCTTGGAGCTTCATAAGGAAATTAGTAAACAGTTAAAGTGATCACGTGGTGCTAACAACAATGAAAAAAAGATCAAAGATAATTTTTCAAACTTATTTGACCATCTCAAATATCAATATGCACATTAACATCTGTCAAAACAGTTTCTGGGAAAAATCGGTTTGGGAAATGTTGACCTATGTGATTCCTCCCTGTCTCCCAGCTTCATAGTTTGTGAAAACTAGCTAAACAATAGATACTTCAGCTGACAAATTGCTTGCCTCTGTAGTCACGTTTCTTGACACCTGTAGTTTACTTACCTCTCACCAGAGTGCTGAATGTGAGAGTTGTGAAATCGTTTTCTATTTGGAGACAAAAGCAAAAAAATCATTTTGGCTGGGGTTTTGGGGTGTAGTAGTGGGTGAAGGAGAGTGGTGAGACTTAATCAAATAAACAGCACTAAGCAGAACTTGGAATTTGGAGTTTCTACTGTGGAATATGGAGAGGAAAGGGGTAGTTTTCCCTTCTAGTGCCTTGATTCTCAAGGAAGCATGCTTTTAGCCCCTGTCCCCACCCGCAGGGAGATTTGGTAAAGTCTGGAGACAGTTTTGGTTATTATGACTAGGAAAGTGCTGGTGGCATCTAGTAGTGACCAGGGCTGCTGATAAACAGCCCACAGCTATACAGAGCTTATCCAGTCCAAAAGATGAGTGGCACTCCACTGACAAACCTGCTCTCGTAGGATCATGCCAGGGTTGGGGACTTAGTTGTAAATCAGTCATGTGCCTTTTTGGACTGTTGCTGCTGCCACGATGGTAGCATTTGAAAATGTAGATTCTGGACTCTTTATTCACTGTTCTATTTAAAAAGCTCTGAAAATGTAAAGTTTCTGCATAATTTATTCAGCAGTAAAATCTCACCTGCACTGACTTATTGTCTTGATTTTCTTGAGTTTGTGTGAGTGTTAGAGTTTTGATAGTAGGGTGCTGGCTCACACCTTGCTGGGGGGTTTATATCAGGTCTTCAGCGCACACTATATCATCTTTCTAAAATATGAAAAAATCTGTGCTTGAAAGCACTTCAAGCCCCAAAGATTTCTGGTAAAGGATTTTAGGTTTATATATTTTGAACTGAATTTTTGTTTAATTTGGTTTCTTCTAAGAAATTAGGAACTGCTAGTGTTTATTTATTGATTTTTTCTTTTTACGTCAAAAATGACAGGATCATTGTGAAGAATTTGATAAGTACAAAAAGGAAATAATTTTATTAACCACCTGTTCAGTGCTTACTATGTGGCAGGGGCTATTCTCAATTTATGTGAATTAACTAATTCAGTCTTCAGAATTCTGTTGTTTATGTGTACAAGTGAAGAAACTGTGGCATAGTAACTTGCCCAAGATCCCATACCTAGTAAATGGCAGAGTTGAGCCTTTTTGAACTTTAACAAAAATGCAAATCATCCATAGTCAAAACAGCTAGAGAGGGTAGTTGAGTGACCCTAAATTTATTTAAACAGGCTTCTTTTGCTGGGCATTTAGACTGTTTTCAATTTTTCACAATAGAATATGGACACAAACATGTTTATCTTTAAATATTTGTTCACATCTCTGGTTATTTCTTTAGGGAATATTTTTAAAGGAAATCCTTAGCCAGAGTGTGTAACTTTTTACAAGCACTTCATATATGCCACAAAATATTCTAGTTTATACTCCCACTAATCTTTCATGCTCATCAGCATTGAGTGTTAAATTTATTTTTCTCATTTCTTATTCTGAGATGTAGTATCCTGGTGCTTTCTGAGAAGATGGGACAGATGGCTGGGCATTTAGTATCATTTAAAAAAATTTTCACGATACTAGTTAAAATTTTCCCAAGAAAAAACACTCAAGTAGTTGGAACAAATGAATTTAAAACTTCAGATTTCAAAGAAATTAAAATGTATAGCCATTTTATTTTCAGGTTGATCCCTGAAGTTAATTGAGGCTCCATTTCAAATTATTATGAAGTGTTGGCAGGAATAAGGATATGTAACATTGAGGAATATTTTGGTTCAAATCTTACTGGTATATGATCAGTGTATGACTAAAATAGACACTCACTAAGTGTTCACAGAGCATTTGCTATATACCAAACACTGCACTTTGTGCTGGGTTGCAGTGAGGAAAAAGGAGTAACGATAAGAACAAATACTTGTAGTGCTTCTTAGGTATCAAGTGCTGTCCTAACTGCTTACATATACTAACTTATTTAACTCTCACTGCCCCATGAGACAGGTACTATTATTTTCTCCAGTTAATTGATGACATTGAAGCACAGGGAAGCTAAGTAACATCATTCCAAACATACAGCTACTAAGTGATGAGCTACGATCTGAATCTAGGCAAAGTCTGAGTCTACTAGTTTTGGGGGCAGACATAGAAGGTTGGTGCAGTAAACTGGGCCTGAAAAAATGGTGGCATTAGCTGATGATCCAGCAATGGGGTTGGAGAGAAATGGAAAGATCAGAAAGGTTTTTCAAGATGGAGTTCATCAGACTTGGTAAATTGATCAGATTGGATGTGAAGAAAGAGGGCCAAGCCTAGGTTTTCTGTCCTGAGAGATTTGCTGTGTGGTTGTACCATCAGTAGGTTGGGGAAGACCAGAGTAGGAAGAGGGGTATGTTTAGGAGGAGGTAGAGATGACTCGGAGAAGGCAATGGCACCCTACTCCAGTACTCTTGCCTGGAAAATCCATGAATGGAGGAGCCTGGTGGGCTGCAGTCCATAGGGTCGCTAAGAGTCAGACACGACTGAGTGACTTCACTTTCACGTTTTGCTTTCATGCATTAGAGAAGGAAATGGCAACCCACTCCAGTGTTCTTGCCTGGAGAATCCCAGGGATGGGGAAGCCTGGTGGGCTGCCGTCTATGGGGTCACACAGAGTTCAACACGACTGAAGCAACTTAGCAGCAGCAGCAGCAGCAGCAGCAGCAGCAGAGATGACTAGTTTTGAATTGGTTATATTGCAGGGGTTTGAAAGATGGAGATGCCCAGAAGGATATTATCTTCAAAATATTTGAGAGTTATTAGGTTTGATGTCCAGATAGTTTATTTATCAGAAAGTTATTTTTCATTAAATATTTACGGTGCATACTTTATGAGAAGGTTTTACAGCTTTTACAGATGTTAACAGAGTTTTAGTTGATGGCATTGGTTTTCATGTATCAAAAATGTAAACATTTTATTGTGTCATTTAAAAAACTCATTTAATGCATATAGACAGCTTTATAATGTGGTTGTACCATTATTTCTATAACCAACAATCTGCGAAGGGATAGGTTATTGCCATTTTTTCTTTAGATAAGTTGTAGATAATTTTATAGTGAGTGTCTGTGCATAGAACACTTCCATTGTTCAGGATTATTTCTTTGGAGATTGATCAGCATGGGAACTACCGGACATGAGTACATATTGCAAAATTACTTTCTTGTGCTAATTTACATCCACCAAATGTGTGCAGGATGTACCTCTTGATCAGCCAGTGGGTTGACTGTTGTCTTGATTTTTGTGGCACCATCATTCACTTCCTACTTTGTATAACATGTATACAAATGTATACACGTGTATACACATTTGTATACACGTGTATACACTTCCTACTTTGTACATGTCCCCTAATCACAATCACATGAGACTTTTGTATATTGTCTTTATTTCATTTTGATCAAGACCTGATTCACATATTCTCAAGAGTTTTTACATAGCTCATCTGAAGGATGTGGAGATTATCATCATTGTTCTTCACCTGTGTCTAAAGTATTGTTGGCAGGATGATATTTAAAGTCATTTGAGATTGCTGAAGTCTGGCTGATGATGGCATAAAGACCTGGAATTCAGCAAAACATGCCTGGTCTTCAACTTGCGTTTTGCCTGTCTCTGTGTGTGGTAAGTGAAGAATTAAACCATTACATGGATAATTCATGACAAAGACAAATTTTAATGTTATCTGCTTATTTTGGGCAAATCAAGAAAACTTGTTGACTGAAATTATGCCAGTAGTGGCCTTAGTTTTGTGCATTGTTTTCCACTTTGCTCAGTAAAAACTTTACTTTCCAACCTTTAATTTCTACCATTTGTCCATCACCAATATTCCTATTTTATGCATTTTTAAAAAGAATTATGAATACCTGCCTCCAGAGCCATGAAGTTTGGCTTCTTTTGATTATTTTCAAATGACATTTTGGGGAAACTAGAATCAGGCTATTTGTCATTTTGGAATTTTCTGTATTTATAAACTGACCTCCTTGTAACCTTTTTATGAATTCACGTATGAGTTTTGGTGAAAGTTTACTATTTAGGGATTACTTATTAGCCTGGTTACTTGCCAGAGTGACACATTAAAAAAAAAGAAGTTTGCCCACCCATCTGCTTCTTCCCATATCCCCCCCAAACAGTCATCAACTGGGAGAATTATAATATGCAAATAAGCCATCTGCACTGTCCAAATGGGAGGATAGCTTCCAGTTCTTCGTCAGGGATCTGTCAGAAGCAGGGAAGTAATTTCAGTAGTTTTCTTAAGAGGGCGGGAATCTCTTAGGAAGTAGCTTGATTAAAAGTGTTCCCATAGGAATAAGGACGTTTGGAATTGAGTACCCAGACCACCTGTGAGTTAAAAATCTCCTGTTTCCAGATTCAGCCTCTGACTATGGGATATCTGTGTTTTATCGTATCTCTTCTCTATTTTTTTTATCCCTCTACAAAGACTCCCCCCCCCAAAAAAATGTGATGTGCCAACTAAAAATTTGTTGTTGTTCAGTCACTCAGTTGTGTCTGACTCTTTGCGACCCATGGACTGCAGCATGCCAGGCTTCCTTGTCCTTCACTATCGCCCCGAGTTTGCTCATTGAGTTGGTGATGCCATCAAACCATCTCATCCTCTGTCACTCCCTTCTCCTCCTGCCTTCTATCTCTCCCAACCCAGGGTCTTTTCCAGTAAGTCGGCTCTTTGCATCAGGTGGCCAAAGTATTAAGCCTCAGCTTCAGCATTAGTCCTTCCAATGAATATTCAGGGTTGAGCTCCTTTAAGATTGACTGGTTTGATCTTCTTGCAGTCCAAGGGACTCTCAAGAGTCTTCCCGCACCAGAGTTCAAAAGCATCAGTTTTTTGCCTTCAGCATTCTTTATGGTTCAACTCTCACATCCGTATATGACTACTGGAAATATGAAAGAATATTAGCTCAAGTAGAGTAATATCTTTGGTTTTGTGGTGCAGTGCTGGGCCTATGTTGTTTCCTGAGAAAGTATCTTTTATGATATTTTCCCCTCCAGTACAGGATCTAGTCTATGCTCAGATCATTCCATTTATTTCATTCATTAGCTTTGTTTTATTTAAGACACTGCCACAGACTTGTTTTATCTTTTGTGACATTTACAGTTTTTAAGAGTATACCCCTCCACTCTTAAAAAAAATAGAATGGTCTTAAGTTTGGAGTTGTTTGATGTTTCCTTGGGGATGGATTCTGGTTATACAGTCTCAGTTGGAATATTGCAGAAATGATGTTGTATCCATCTCAGGATGTCACAACTGGAGATGAATAAGTCCTGTTGGTGGAGATAACTTTGATCACTTTGCCAGGGTGTGATCCAGTGTCTTGACTGTATCATTACTGTTTGCTTACTAGTTGCAGAAGAGGGAAAATAAATCTATGAGGAGACACTTTAAGATCATGAAAATATCCTGCTTCTCATCAAAATCCATTTAGTGTTTAGCATCCATTGTTGATTCTTACTAGATCCAATCTTTTCTATGATAAGTACAAAATCACGAAATTCCAATTCAATACTCCTTCAATATTTACCAGTCAGCTTTCAGCATTCTTCTCTAAGTAAGTATTCCTTCCTTCATTCTTGTCTTTCTGCCTTGTCTCTGTCTAACTCTCAATCAGTTATTGATATAGACTCGTGAATTCTATTTTCCAATTCTTTGTAAGTCACATTTGAATTCAATTATTTGGTTCTTGAATTGTCCCTGACTTGTCCAGTGGGAGCCCCTTCAGGCTGGCTTTTATGCCCATGTAGTATTTCCTATCTTTTTTTTTTTTTTTTTTTTGAGAACTTTTATTACTTTCTGGCATAAAGACATGTTCCAGAATCATCTTGTCCCTACTCCACCCGACCTCTGAAATCAGCCATTTCTTTGAGGACCCCAGTGTCTCTAAGTAGAGAAAGGATACAGCAACTGAAGGTAGATGTTTTCGGTGATCCTCTCTGCTGTATGAGGCGTTGGGCCCAGGCTTTGGAAACTGCCAATTTCTTGGTTGATGAATTTTGGATCAAGTAGAAATCCTGTGGTAGTGAAGAAGGGCAGCACTGATTTTCTGTTGTTAAATGAAGAATATATATTCAGAGTGCATCTGGAATGAGGATTGTTTTTGTATTTGGTTGTAAGCCTTGGTTGGGGTTAGTCCCTTTGCCTCTGGCCATACCTTTCTGGAAAGGGTCTGTCCTGCACTTTAATGAATGTGCCATGAGTATACTGGTCACCTCTCTTACCTGTATTTTTAGGTGTCCCTTTGTCACCAAGCTCTGTAGACTGCCCTTTAACACTGGATCATTGAGTGTGGATGGACAGCAGAGGAGGGGAGGGGACGGCATTTGGCTGTCTCGGCAGGAGTGGTCTACACGCGTTTTTGTCCATGTCGGCTGTTGTTGCCTGGGTCCTGTCTGGGAGCCCCACCTTGTCCTGCTGTGTAGAGTGAGCCGAATCCTAACTGCAGGGCTGGGGGGACACATGGTCCTTTTATAGCCTACCCCTCCTCATTGCCACCAGTATAGCCGATGGCTTCTGACTGTTTGGAGCTATTTAAAACGTATGCCTCTCTGTCTCCTCATGGGAGCCTCTCAACAGGAGCCTTGTGTGGTAATCACACACACGTCTCTCACATGTACATGTCTCATACACACACACACACACACACACACACACACACACACACACACGTGAGGGAGCTAGGCAGAGAGTAAGTTTCCAAAGGGGAAGCAGCTAGTAAGTGGAAGAACCAGGACTTCAGTCTAGCGTTTCCATCTCTCAGTTCCATACTCCTTCACCTTGGTCTTGGAAATTCAAAGACTAAAGAAGGTAAGTGAGTCCTCTAGAAATGATTTAAGGTGTGGGAATTGGTAGGGATAGGGTGTATGGTAGATGTCTTCCTTCTTAATCAGCTTCCTGTGTGGAACTTCATATATGGAGGGTATAATTTGTCAAAGTGAAAGAGAGCTCAAGGTCACTCTGTGTCCTCATGGAGATCCAGACCCAGGCAGTCTGTCCAGACTCCAGGGTTACCCCCAAGGCAATTAGAGAAAAGAGCACAGGTCAGTCTCACTGCTCTGTGGTTGATTAAGCAGAGTGGAGAAGCTGTTCTTTTCTCCTTGTTTTATTTTGGACTTCTGCACCTGGTCCTCCGTATCTGAGCTGATGGGCTCTCTTCAGGGGTGGGAGAGGTCTCCCCGGCCACAGCACACAGCAGACGGAAGCCCGTGGGAGTCGTGTTTGCTGCCTCAGCAGGTGCAGTCTGGGCTGGGGTCTGACCTCTGCCCGGTACCGTATGTCAGAAGGATCTTACCCCACATGAGTTTCTCCAGATTTCCTCTGGCCTGGGGCTGGATTTGGGAACACTAGCAGTGATATTGAGGGGGCCTGAGGTTAGAGAACCACAGAGCTGTCCCTTCTCGAAGCTTCACCAGGGAACTGAGCCTGAAGTGTAGCTTCAGAATGACTGTGGTTTGGTTGTGCTCTTTTCTCTTGTTATTTCCTGCTATAACATATAAAAAAAATAATGTTTTCATTATTTTGTTAAAGGCTTATAAGCTTGCATTTTTTTTCACATGGCAGTAATTATGTTTTTGTTGTTGTTTTTTTAAAAACACTCGCAATCTAGTGCAGTTATTTCAATATGCATACCAGCTACCCTTCACCAGTAAATTGAAGGCCATCGAATCAGGAGTTCCTAGGGAGTCTGGGGACTACCTGAGATGAAGTGCAGAATGTTACATGTTTCATGAATATGTTTTTCTTCAAGATTCTTGTAGGCGTTTGACAGCCCCTCTCCAAGGCATGGCCTCCAGTATGCCTTTCTCATCTTCCCTTGGCTTTGCCTCTTGTGTCCTTCATACGTTTCTGAGCCCTTTAATTTCTGGAAGAGTGAAGGGAGAGGAGGCCTGCACTACAAGAGAGGCCTTGGCCTCTCCTTACTACAACATTGTGGTTTTGCCCTGCCCAACTCCCCTCACTCTGAGCCTGGACGACTTTCTTTCTCCTGGACTCACTGTCAGGCCCTGGACTACCTGGTGTGTGCACCTCCCCTCATTTAATCTCAAGATTCTCCTGCGAGGGAGATGGGAAACATTCAATACCACTTTCAAGCCAGTGAGTAGAGGAACTGGGACTGTCAGTCATATTTGGCAATTCTAAAGCCACTCTTCTTCTAGTACACTCAGGGAACAAAAGCACTGCCTGTCATTGTCTGAGCACCCCTAGTGAGACACTAGCCATCCTGCAGTGCTGCATGGCACCCACAGTACAGAGAGTCCTGGGGTCCTCTGCAGCCAAGCTCGTGGCGAGAGGCAGAAGGCTGACTTTGTCATGGGGAAGAGTAGCAGAGCTCTCGCAAGGTGCCCCTTCCCCAACCACTTTGCTGGAGTCCTCATTTGTGGCCCAGCCGAAAGTTCTTCTCAAAGACCAGAAGCTGTGGCCTTCTTGCCTGCAGTGATTTTGCCAGAAAAAGAAAAGTAACACAAGTAATGTGTTAGCAAGCAGACACCATCCATTATCTGAATTTTAAAATTAGAAATAAAGCAATCATAATTATAAGGTGTTTTTAATATAGTTACAATGGCATGAAAAAATATAAATGTGAAGCTCAGGGTTTTTAATTCTGGGAGTGTAATTTGTATGTTTCGTTTTGTTTGTACCCACCAAGAGTGTGTTTCCCCAGGCCCGTGGAAGTTCTGTAATCAGATCCAGCTGGCCTTCAAAGTCAAATTCCCTGGGGGTCTCAGTCCCTTTGCTGGGTCCCCAGGTTGGGAAATTTGTTGTGGGCCCTAAAACTTTTGCAACAGTGTGAGAACTTAGAGAGCTGTATACAGTCAGCAAAAAAACAAGACCAGTAGCTACCTGTGGCTCAGATCATGAACTCCTTATTGCAAAATTCAGACTTAAATTGAAGAAATTTAAGTCTAGACCACTGGACCATTAAGGTATGACCTAAATCAAATCCCTTATGATTATACAGTGGAAGTGACAAATAGATTCAAGGGATTAGATCTTATAGACAGGGTGCCTGAAGAGCTATGGACGGAACTGCATAACATTGTGCAGGAGGTGGTGAGCAAAACCATCCCCAAGAAGAAGAAATGCAAAAAGGCAACATGGTTGTCTGAGGAGGCCTTACAGATAGCTGAGAAAAGAAGAGAAGTGAAAGGCAAAGGAGAAAAGGAAAGATATATCCATCTGAATGCAGAGTTCCAAACAATAGCAAGGAGATATAAGAAAGCCTTCCAAAGTGATCAATGCAAATATAAAGAAGAAAACAATAGAATGGGGAACTCTGGAGATGTCTTCAAGAAAATTAGAGCTATGAAGGGACCATTTCATGTAAAGATGGGCACAATAAAGGAGAGAAACAGTATGGACCTAACGGAAACAGAAGATATTAAGAAGAGGAGCAGAAAAACACAGAACTATACAGAAAAGATCTTAATGACCCAGAAACTACAAAGGTGTCATCACTTACCTAGAGTCAGACATCCTTGAATGCCTTCAAGTGGCCTTAGGAAGCATCACTGCAAACAAAGCTAGTAGACGTGGTGAAATTCCAGCTGCTAAAATCCTAAAAGTTGATGCTGTGTACGAGACAGCAAAAGAGACACTGATGTATAGAACAGTCTTATGGACTCTGTGGGAGAGGGAGAGGGTGGGAAGATTTTGGAGAATGACATTTAAACATGTAAAATATCATGTAAGAAACGAGTTTCCAGTCCAGGTTCGATACACGATACTGGATGCTTGGGGCTAGTGCACTGGGACGACCCAGAGGGATGGTATGGGGAGGGAGGAGGGTTCAGGATGGGGAACACATGTATACCTGTGGCGGATTCATTTCGATATTTGGCAAAACTAATACAATTATGTAAAGTTTAAAAATAAAATAAAATTAAAAAAAAAAAAGTCAGACAAAAAAAAGTCCTTAAAGATGATGCTGTGAAAGTGCTGCACTCAATATGCCAGCAACTTTGGAAAACTCAGCAGTAACCACAGGACTGGAAAAGATCAGTTTTCATTCCAATCCCAAAGAAAGGAAATGCCAAAGAATGTTCAAACTACTGCACAATTGCACTCATCTCCTCCACTAGCAAAATAATACTCAACATTCTCTAAGCTAGGCTTCAACAGTATGTGAACTGAGAGCTTCCAGATGTTCAAGCTGGATTTTGAAAAGGCAGAGGAACCAGAGATCAAATTGTAACATGCATTGGATCATAGAAAGAGCAAGAGAGTCCCAGAAATACATCTGTTTCTGCTTCATTGACTACACTAAAGCCTTTGACTGTGTGGATCACAACAACTGTGGAAAATTCTTAGAAGGGAATCAGACTACCATACCTGCCTCCTGTGAAACCTGTATGCAGGTCAAGAAGCAACACTTAGAACCAGACATGCTACAACAGACTGGTTCCAGATTGGGAAAGGAGTACATTAGGGCTGTGTATTGTCACCCTGCTTATTTAACTTATATGCAGAGTACATCATGTGAAATGCTGGACTGGATGAAGCACAAGCTGAAATCAAGATTGCTGGGAGAAATATCAATAATCTCAGATATGCGATGACACCACCCTTATGGCAGAAAGCGAAGAGGAACTAAATAGCCTTTTGATGAAAATGAAAGAGGAGAGTGAAAAAACTGGCTTAAAACTCAAAATATGAAGATCATGGCATCCGGTCCCATCATTTCTGGCAAATAGATGGGGAAAAAAAGGAAACAGTGACAGATTTTATTTTCCTGGGTTCCAAAATCACTGCAGATGGTGACTGCAGCCATGAAATTAAAAGGCACTTGCTCCTTGGAAGAAAGGTTATGACCAACCTAGACAGCATTTTAAAAAACAGAGACATTACTTTACCGACAAAGGTCTGTATAGTCAAAGCTATGGTTTTTCCAATAAAGATAGCGTGAGATGGTAATCATGTATGGATGTGAGAGTTGGACTATAAAGAAAGCTGAGCACCAAAAAATTAATGCTTTTGAACTGGGGTGTTGGAGAAGACTCTTGAGAGTTGCTTGGACTGCAAGGAGATCAGACCAGTCAATCCTAAAGTAAATCAACCCTGAATATTCATTGGAAGGACTGATGCTGAAGCTGAGGCTCCAGTACTTTGGCCATCTGATGTGAAGAACTGACTCTTTGGAAAAAACCCTGATGCTGGGAAAGATTGAGGGCAGGAGGAGAAGGGAATGACAGGATGAGATGAGGATGGAATCACAGACTCGATGGACTTGAGTTTAAGCAAGCTCTGGGAATTGGTGATGGACAGAAAAGCCTGGCATGCTGCAGTCCATGGGGTCGCAGAGTCAGACATGACTGAGAGACTGAACTGAACTGAATTTGTAAGTAATGCGATGAGTATTATCAGTTGAAAAACACACATTGCGGAGGCTGTGCTCTGGCAGTGCTCTGAGAAGGCAAAGGTGTTTGTCACCCTGCCATACCCTTCCTCTGCTGTGACGGCCACGTAACAAAAGATTAAACCCAGGTAAAGCTCCTGAGTAGAGGCTCCAGATGGCCTCCGCCGAAAAGACACCTGGCATCCAGAGCGGCCGTGTGGTGCTTTGTATGTGAACCACGGGGACTGTTTTTTGTTGTTGTTAGTGTTGTTTTTCTCTAGTGACTCAGCAACAGTGACTCACTCACACAGTGGTGGTCTGTGAAATTTGGCTTTTAGCCTCTCCTCTGCTGTATTTTAACCTCTCTACACCTGACATTTCTTTCTTTTTTCCAGCCATCGTGAGGCTGGTTGTGGAGATGAATATACAAATGATGCAATCACTGTAAGCTCCCTTGAGTCAAAGGAACACTGTCCCTCTGAGGAGTGTTTTTGTAGCACAGAGTGCAAATCATTGCATATCAGAGACTGACCACATGGCCGTGAGAAAGTTGCTTAAGTGCCCTGAGCCTCAGTTTCCTCTTTTGAATATGATTCCATCATTCAGTGTCATGTGTGGTTGTGCAAGTGAGCCAAAATAGGTCAAGCACTTAGCACTGTCACTGGTACATGGGCCCTGTGAGAGTGTGCAAATCTCTTCCCTGTCCCCTCACATCCCTGAGGGCCCCTTACCCAAATAGAATCTTTAGACTGGCAGGAAGTAGAGTAGGAGCATGAATCTATTTCTCAAACACAGTGCCAGGCTTAAAATTACATATCTAGCTCTGGAGATGGCCAGATAATTTTATTATGGGGTGTGTGTGTATTAATCTATGTGTATAAGTAGGCACAAGTCAGGGTCTTACCTAATGAGAAGAAGGGTGGCTTGGTGACTTCAGTCTTCTTGACTCTGATTTTAAGACTTGGAAGTGAGGAAAAAATAGAGTTAACAACATATATTCGAAGCTGGAAGACTCAGTGACTTGTTTGGAGGATGTTTTTTAATGGGTAGCTTTAATTTCCAGCAAAAATTCTGGGTAGGTTTTTGTCTAGCTAAAGGGAGAACTGCATATCAGGGACTAGCTATTAATGGATGAAGTCCTGCCAGCTACCGTTTTATAGATCTTCAACGTAAAGCAGGGATTTGTCTAAGTTGCCAGCTAAGAATCGATCTTGGATCCAATTCTACCAGAGCAGCTTTAATATTTTTAGAAGTAACACTCGCCCAAGCGTAGCATAAGGTGATATGGAATACCAGCTGTTTATAAAAATCTATGCTTTAATTAATTTCTAGAAAATGAAATTGCCTTTCCCCCCTCAATGCCTTCTGTCCAAGCTGTATGAAATTGCAGTAGAGTTCAGGAAATGGGCCTTTACAGACAATTTAGAGGTAAACTAGGAGGTCGACTTTCAGGACCTGTGGATAGTATGGTGTTAGGGTTTCCCGGGGGCCAGGAGACCTGGACTATAGCCCCACTTCTGCCTTTTTCCTGACATGTGTGATTGGTGCTTCATCACAAGGCCATTCCGGCCCTCAGATTGTGCAGTTATTTAATAAGGGGTTTCTTAAACTCCCATATGTTTTCATTTCAATAAATTATTTTTGTAACTGCATGATAGAAGTGAAATACAGTGTTTGTAAGTCTCTTTCCTAAAATTATAATATTATATCCTTTAGAACTATGTCCTGGAGAAGGAAATGGCCACCCACTCCAGCATTCTTGCCTGGGAAATCCCATGGCCAGAGGAGCCTGGCAGGCTACAGTCCGTGGGGTTGCAAAAGAGTAGGACACGACTTAGCAACTAAACAACAGCAGAACTGTGTAGCTTGGGTGGTTCTGTAGAATAGTTTGGGGAAAAATGAGATTTAAAGAATCAAGAAATTGATTTTTGGTAGTCTGGCACTGCATCCTTGCCCTGTCAAGTGGATTCTCTTGTTCTATATTCAAAGAGCAGTTTCACCTTGCTGTACACCAGTTTCTTTCCCGTTTACCCAGGTTTCATGTTTTGTGATATTTGTGACGTTTCCATGTTCTGTGATGTTTGTGATGCCCCTATAAGGCCCATCTTCTGCATACACCTGTGATCAGGTTTCTCAGTTCAGTGAAGTCCTATAGTCCTGTTCACTGATACTCATTTGGACTCTAGATAATTCCTTGAATATGTCTTTCTGTGTATATTCTAACCTCTCTTAGATCACTGGTTCCCAGTTCATCTACAGTAGAATTACTTGGAGGTTCTTGATAAACATATGGTTTCCTGTTCACATCCCATTCTTACTGGATCCATGTCTCTTGCAGTAAGAAAAAAAATCCTAATTTTTTTAGACAACTTCCCAAATGATTCTCTCAAATTTAAATTGGCCTCAGAATCACTGTCTTTGGGAATTGAGGCTCTATCTTTGTTCATATTCTCTGGGTCTAACATAACTGGAGTTCCATGATTATTTTTTGAGCTAATGAATCAGTGCACGAACAGGGGAATAGTGAATATGTAGTAGTTTACTGGAAAGCTATAAAATACCTTTACCAGTCCATTTATATTGGAGGCTGTGCAATATTTATTGAATGAATAGTGCTGATAACAAGGTGATGGAAGTAATTTTTTCACTGATAAGTTTCTAACCTACCATCTTTCATTTCACAACAGTCTTCCCTAAACAGTATATCTCTGCATACTGAGCGTTACCTGTGCTATGCTTGTGCACAGATGTCTTTGGCCTTGTGTTCAGAAGCACACCACTCGCATGGTGAGAAACTTGTAGGAGAACATATGCTTAGGGTTTCAGTGTTAAGAAGGCCATCAGGTGGACCAGTTAAAGGGCAGGATGTGGTGGGTGAGTAAGAAGTGAAAGGCACATGCATGCTCTGGCTCTTTGCTTTTTCTTATTGTTTTAGAACTCTGTGGTTTTTACATAACATAACTAAAACTGGAGCCTCGGCAAGGCCAAACATGCACTGATTGCAGAAACAACGGCTAGTTAGCAGTTAATCTGGAAACCTCCTATTTCCTTACTTCACTTTATAAAGATGATGTAGTCTGGGGGGCTTCCAGAGCCCAAATGGCATCTGGCGGATGGGAAGTGGATTTTGGTTCTGAGGTCAGGTCTCTGCCTGCTCTTTATGGTCAAGGCAAGGCTGCATCAGGGAATTTCCTCAGTCTTGGCCCCTTTCTCTCATCATGACGATAGAGGATTAGGGCCCTTGAATTGTTGAGGAACTTAGGTATT
Source organism: Bos indicus x Bos taurus (assembly GCF_003369695.1). NCBI lineage: Eukaryota > Metazoa > Chordata > Mammalia > Artiodactyla > Bovidae > Bos > Bos indicus x Bos taurus. Next base: position 26,509,627 of record NC_040083.1, on the reverse strand, counting down.
CAGCAGATAGATCCAATCAGAATAATGGAAAGGAAGGTAAGTAGCAGTTGATTTAATATATGACCTTTGGTAGCATTAAGGAGTATCCAGAACCTGTGAATGCTGCCATTGCTTGATAGTATAGCTTGAGTTTGAGTAACAGCATAGAGATGGTGATTTCTAGAGGGGTGGATGAGAGGACGAATTGAACTCATCTCTAACTTTCTTAATCCTTAGAAACTTTTCTGCCAATAAAACCCACCTAAAAAGCTGAAACACACAAAGTTAATAGCTAATAGTGTGAGCATAGCAGACTCTTCACTGTTGTCACATTTCTTCTAAATAATTGTGTTTTGGCAGTACATTTTGTTTTTAGAAAATAAAACAAAAAATGTAGTAATTCATTTTTCAGAGAGGGAGATGGATGCTATCCATCTTTATTCCCTGAAGAATTCACAGTCACCTCCTTCACACAATCAATGTTTGTGTGAAATATTTTTCTAGTCTTCTAAGATGAAATTTTTCCCCCTAGTCTCCAGAGTCTCAGTTTTCTCACGTCTAAAATGAGAGTTTTGTGTTACAAATGATCTTGAATGCCTCTTTCAGCTCTAATAGATTCTGAATGAGAGAGTATTTTCCATAAATGGAAAAATTTAAATTTTAAATTTAACTAAGATCACACTTGCAACATTTTAGATTTCTTTACATTTGCAATCTATTCCTGATATCTTCCCTTTGAAAAAAATTTCCTCCTCTATCCTCCCTTTCCTAGATTTATTGAGAATGTGTTCTTTAGTTTGATTAATTTCCTATAGAAAGACTATGAATATCAGGTTGAACTTAGATTTTAGATAAACTGTTTGTCTTCCCAAGATGAGCTACTGTTTCATCAGTTCCATGAAAACCGCTAGTGGTGGGTTTCTCCACTGTGGCATCCCCTGGACTCTGTTGATCAGATTCCCTCTCAGGCTGCAGTGCAGTGATGACTGGGACAGGAAGCCCTGCTTGTGTGAACGAGGAGTGAAGACAATCAGGAGTCTCTGCACATGCGGTCTCTGGGAATAGTGGCCATGACATAGTCCTGGTTGTGCCATGCATGGCTTGTGTGACATTGGTTGGGGGAGGCCACTGGCTGTGTCTTTGTCTTTGTTTGCTCATTAGTAAAGTGAGAGGATTATAGTAGCCAGGCATTGAAGTAGATTACCTAATACTGACTGAATGCTTCCGATTACCAGTGTCTTGTAAGTCATCCAAGAAATTATGCTAGTTGTAGTTTGAGTATAACACACACATTCTAATTCACCAAATATTGGTGTTATAAATATGGAAATATAATAGAATGGGTGGTTTCACACTGGTTGTATAAGATGGTATGTGGAAGAAATATTAGAACTTAATATTTCTACATTTTCCTCAAATAAAAGTTGTTTTCATATTTTAAATTAATGTAAGATCCATATCATTTCTAAATAAAAATATCAGAGGTTTGCATGCTGAATTTTTACTGATTGGGGCTTGTATTCAGGGTTAAAAGACCACTGAAATATATGTCTCTTTTGCTGAAAAGAATCTATGTCATTAGGACATTCCAGTGTGTGATTGTTAAGCAATAGAATCTTGTATCTTTTCTTGGGAAAGATTATGATAAAGAATGATTGCTTGAGTGTGTCCAATTCAGCAAACCTTTATTGACTACTGTGTATCTTGGGGTGTGTTGAGAGGGGAGTGTTTAGGGAGGCACTCTTTTGCCTCCATAACGTGTAATTAAAATGAAAACAGCAGCTTATGTGTTCTAATACCCTCTTGTTCAGGTCTTATGTTCACCTTGGCATGGCATGTATTTGGTGAGCTTTGGCTGTTCTAACTCTTTCACGCTGCCACGTCTCTTGCTATTCTTTTCTGGGTTTATTATGATGTAAACCCACCAAACAAGACATCTAGGAGCTCTATAGATGGAAAATATGACCACCATCCTGGATATTCGTGTCACCTGGGCTGGGTTACGTGCTGGTAAGTGGGTGCTCTGAGAGCACTAGGGTTACATGTTTAGAATACCACCCTAAGCATGGGATCTTGGGTTTGTGGGGCTATAAAACACCCTTTATTCTAACTCACTTTTCACTGACTTCTGCGAACATTTTATAATTTTCCATACTTTTTCTGAAAATGAGCTTTTTTATACCCCAATAATATACCTGGAAGACATACTTTGAAAAGTAGGTAGGTTGGCTTATTAATGGTTTTAGGGCTTCTCTTTATGCTCATCTTTACATTTTGGAAGTTGACCTAAAACACAATACTTTGCTCTAGATTTGAAAATTATTTGATAATTTCTTTCTAGACATATTGAAATATTAATTTTCTTGGAAAAAGCATTTTCTTTTTAGGGTTGACATTTTATTTTAAAGAGATATTTTTGGAAAGATTTTAATAAAGCTTAAGGACTTTCTTAACCACATGCATCATTATTTCATCTATAAATTTATGGGAAAAGGGATCAATGAAAAGGTTAGCATAACACTAATTAGCAAATGTCATTTTCTCTAAAGCTGGCTTAATTGCCTTTGCATGGGGAAGGAACTTTAACAATGGATCAAAACTAAGCATCAGAAATAAAAAATAAAATATTAGAAACAAATAGGTCTTTCACTGTAAAAACAAAATATCTATAGCAGCAAGGAAGATATTATAAAAAATTCACTGTTTCTAGCTCAACTGTTTTTAGTTTTGTATGTTTTTATTTTTGTTCATAGAGCTATATATCACTTACCTGATCCAGAGTAATTATTTTGTATTTTTGTTTTTTATATGATCTTTTTTTAGGTATTCCATTTATTGTACAAATATTACTGAAATGGCGATATAATGGGTTATCCAGTTGATTTACTGTAACCATTCTCATATTGTTAAGAATTAGATTGTATCCAGGTTTTTAGAATTAGATTGTATCCAGTTTTTTGACACTGTAGACAATATTATTGGAAAAGTATTTTTGCCTGTGGTATTTACCTTTTTAGGATTACTTTAAAAATTAAAGTTGGACTTTAAATTTGGAATTTCTGGGTCAAATTTACTTTCATGGTCCTAAAATAATAGTCTGTTTTACCCTTTTTAGAAGAAGTTTTTCTTCTTCCAGCCTTCTAGGTCATGAGTGGTGGATAAGGTTTTAAGTTGAGTGCATGCAGGGGTCAAATAACTGAAGCTATTTAAGTTTGAATGCATTCTGAAGATTTTGTGCACTTAATGTATGCCTGTTATCTGGGGTCTGCCTGAAAGGGATTCTCTCAGGGGCTTCTGCTAGTTAAATTAGGTTGATCCAGTATTTTTATCAAACGGTAGCTAATTGTGGTGTTCAAGTCCTTCACACTCATTCCTGGAAAAGGTTTCAGTAAAATGAGAGGATATTAGCTTGGGGACATTTGCACGAGAGCTGCCATTGCTCACCAGCCACCACTTGGAACTTGCTAGTCTTGCGTTTTCCCTCCCCTGAGCCTCCCCATTGGTCTTTGAAGCACTGCCTTTCTCTTCCTATCAACAGAGTCTTGCAAGCCTTCTGGTGTAGTCCTTGCCTCTCCGGTGGATTTGTCCTCAGGGGTGGAACTGGGCAATCTAGGAAGCTAACTTTGATGACCCAGGCACATGAGAAAGCCAGTAGAATAGGAGTTTCAGGTAATGTGGATGCTAACCCTGCCTGGCAGGAGTGGAGTAGATAGCTCTTGGGGTCCCTGTGAACCCTGTCCACTGATGTACATCTATGACATGAGAATCTACTACTTTGCACTGCTGCCAGTGACATTAAAATTGTTTTGAGAGACCATGCAAGTGACTGGATAGCTGTTTAGGCTATTAAATGTAAAAGCAATGTATTAAATGTATTAAATGTAAAAGCAAAATACAAAATAGTCTAGATATTGTGCAAGGATCCAAAAATTTGTGCATATATCCTAAGTAATATAAGAAAATATGAATAATTTTAACAGGATATGGTGAGATTAAGGGGCTTCCCTCCCTCCCTCCTTCCCAACAACATGTTCTTTAGTATTTTAACAGATTTTCAGTAGAATTTTGAAGTTATTTTTTTTTTCAATTTAGACATGTAGGATCCTCACATCTGTGAAATGAAGTTGAATGAGGAAGATTTGATTTTTCTGGCTAAGCCACTGGGAAACGGAGGCTGAAAACAGCATGCTTTTGTCTGTGTATCTTCTGGAACTGAAATGAGTACTGTGCTCCTTTTGCTGTATGTCTGTGTGAGTATGTGTTAAGATCTCTCTAGGGAGGAAGTGTATCTTTAGCAGAAAAATTTCTTACTATCCTAATCCCTTTAGGAGGTTAAAGGGAAGGATTGAAGTATCCGGGCGTGCCTTTAGTACCCTTTGGCTGCCCCTTTCTGCCCTCTCTTCGTCACTGTAGTGCGCATCTCTCACGGCCAGTTCTGTCTCGGGCTTATAGAAACTCAGCTCAGTGGTGCACACCACATAGGAAGCCACAGTGCATAATTGTAAAGATGCTGATCTCGGACTCCGGCTGCTTGAGTTTGACTCCTGGCCGACTTTGTGACTCTGGGCTCTCCACGAGAGTTTATCATCTGCACAGTGGAGACCCTGACAGTGCCCACCCCTCAGGGTTATTGTGAAGGTTATGTTGGTTAATACCAGCGAAGCCCTGAGCACAGCATAGTACTCCACTATAGTTTTGATGATGATGATATAAAGGTAATGATAAATCTTCTAAGATACTAAGGTATCCTAATATTCTGAGATTTTTATGTCAGCTTTTTATCCTTTCCATTGTGGAAAATCAGGAGAAAAAAAAAACCAGAAAATCACAAAGAACAAAAAAATAATCCATAATTTCAAAGTTGAAATGTCCTTTAATGATGAAATGAAAGGTGCTGGCCATTTAAGGAAGTAAAAATCTCTATAAATGGGGTGTTTCCAGCACCTCTGAAATAAATCCTCCCTCCCCATTTTACCTACACTTAGCAAAGTAATGGGCTCATTGGCGTTGGTAGAGAGTTTCATGTCTTTATACTACTGCTATTGTTATTTGGGAAAATCTCTTAAGTGTTTCTAGATGTTCTTTTAAGGCAAAAAATTAAGGTTAACCGAGCTTGGTGATTCTGTCTCCTCTTAGTCTTTGACTTGGTTGGTCTACAGTTTGTTCAGTGTGTCTATCTCCTGTGGTTGAGCAGAGATGACATCTTTGGACACCTCAGTTTGCCAATAAATATTGAGCTCAAAGTAAATGCTTGACACTCTTGTGGCACAGGGAACTATGCAAGGCTATGCCGGTGTACTTTCTGCCTCATGGAGCTTGTAGCAGGGTCTTGCACGAAGGATTAGCATCCTTTTATGTCATGACGTGGTGAAAGCATCTGCGGGCAGCACAGGGTGCAATGCAAGTACTTATTAGAATATCTCTACCCGTGGCAGATTCATTTTGATATTTGGCAAAACTAATACAATTATGGAAAGTTTAAAAATAAAATAAAATTAAACAAACAAAAAAAATAGAATATCTCTAGTTAGGATGACGTGAAGAAAGAGGTGGTGAGATGAGCACCCAGCCCTGAGCCATAAAGCCTGGCACTGGACTGCTTCATTTTTAAGAGCTCAGTTTAATTCAGAATCCCATGGCTCAGCTGTAAAGAATCTGCCTGCCAGGCAGGATATATGGGTTCGATCATTGAGTCGGGAAGATCCCCCGGAGAAGGGAATGGCAACCCACTCCAGTATTCTTGCCTGGGAAATCCCATGGACAGCAGAGCCTGGTGGGCTGTAGTCCATGGAGGCACAAAGAGTTGGACACGACTTAGCAGCTAAACAGAAGCAGCACGTCCCTAAAATGTACTGAACATTTGCCTTCTGGGGGCTGGGGATGCAGTTTGTGCCTTCATAGAGCACCTAGTCAAGCTGAAAAGGCAGGTGTTTGCTGTGAAGAATACACATCAGGGAAATTGGATGGTTTGACTTAATCTTCTTAGAATGTCTCTTGGAGTCAGCTGTGGTGCCCACTGGGGTTCAGGAACAAGGGAGAAAAATGAGAGGTTCCCTTAGGCTTTCTGGAGATTTCTTAGTTGTTCTGGACTCCAGTGGAGGAGTATCACTGGAGGCTGTGAGAAGATGAAGGTTGCTCCTTTCTCTAGCTGCCATGTGTCAGCTAGGTGCTTGCATCAAGTAAACCAGAAATCTTGACTGCAGGGGCTAAGGTCTAGGCAGGCTCATGACCTCCCAAGGCATTCAAGCACAGTGACGCCAAAGCTTTGCTTCTTTAGCAGTGTTTGGTTATCTCCTGTCTTCTTGCTGTGCTTTTCATGGAATACTAATTGATGCTGGATCTTGTGCATGTGTATGTGTGTGTGCATGTGTGTGTGTGTATGTGTGTGTATGTGTGTGTGCATGTGTGTGTATACACATGTGCAGGTGCTTGTGTGTGAAGTATTAATGGTGGCATTTTTGAGCAATAGTAGATCTTCAAAAAGAAGTGTTTAGTACAAGATGACCTTGGATTGAGAAGTCTAAACTACATTTTATCATTATATTTCTGGATTCTAGTATGAAACTTGCCATTGTGGGCAGCATAGAAGTGTTCAAAAATGGATGGATTATGCATATCATAAACAACCTTCCTAACCTACCTAGAATTCCCTGAATTTTATCCCATGCCAAAACCCCTTCTGTCTTTCCAAACATGTTGTATTTTCCTTTCAGCTAAACTATTTGTGTAAGGAAACTTTGTGATGTACAATAACATAGTATAGCCCAGATCCATTATTCCATTCTGTATCTCAACCATAACTCTGAAAAATGACCTTCTTCACTAGTGGAATCATGTCAGGGTACAGCTTGTAGCAGTTTAGCTGTTTTTTATAATGTTAAAGGAAATCAGATACTTTTCATCCAGGAAGATTATTTTCCCCTTGTGCAAGTTTTTAGCCATAGAATTAATAACCTTCATGTCAAGTCAAATATTTAACTTACGCAGGAAAACAGTTTAAAGTAGACATTTAATTAAAATATTATTTCTCTTGTGTCCACTGAACCGGCACTAGTTACCTTATCCTTGGCATTGTCTTTAAAGACAAAATCAAAATTAAGGCCCACTGTCTCTCTTTGCTGTTGAAGCAATCGTCTGTACTGCTTATTTTGGCTGATCTTCTTTGTGGGTTTAATTCACAGTAACTAATTTGGCCTGTTGAACACTTGAGCAAAAAGGAGGTCTTTGATCATTTCATACATGTGAATATGTTGTTACTGCTAAATTTCCTTCGTTTTGCTTTTAGTAGACTACCTGGTCTAATGTGCTGATTGCCTGGAAGGAAAAAGAATCAGAAGACAGACTTAATACATGTACTATTTCTTGCTAAATTGGTGTGTCTTCTGAGAAGAACTGTTGTTGGGTACAGCTTGTAGTAAATTGAGGCATTTTTTTTGGACAGGAAGATAAACCCTTGGTGACTAATTCAATTTATGTTACATTTTAGGCTAGCATTTAAGATCATCTCACCGTTTTGCTACCTATTTTATTACTGCAGGTTACTACTTGAGAAAGTGTTGCTGGTAAATGGAGTTTGGTTAGGATATGGCCATCAGATTTAGGACCAGACAAAACATTCTCAAATCCCCAGTCTTAACTGAGAGTTGGTTTGAACTCTGGGAATCCCTTCTGAACCCCTACGAACCCCTAGTCCCACCTCCCTCGTAGCACTTCTTTCACTATTATCTGTTGATGTGTCAGTGTTCCTCACTTAGTTGTGAGCTCTTAAAGTCAGGGACTGTGTTGTAACATCTCTGAAGGAATGAGTTCATATAAAAGATGGCCTTCTACACTGTACCTTGTAAGGACAAAGAGTGGAAACAACACGCTTTTTGGATACAGACGTGTGATTTGAATCCTGTCCTGTCCACTCACTAGCTATGCACTTATAGACAAATTTTTTCTTTTTTCCTGAGCCTGAGGTTCCTTATCAATAAGGTGGGGAAATAACCTCAGAAGTCATTGGTGCTGTGCTCAGAACAACCTCAGTGCTTATTCTGAGGGAGCTGGAGAACGTAACTAAGTACCCAGCACAGCGCCTGTGGTACCCGCGGGTGGCCAGAAAGTAGTTGTTACTCGTGTTATTACTTGGCTTTCACTCCTCCATGATACTTACCTTTAGGATCTTAAAACACTGCTTTCACAGGACTGGTGTTTTTCAAGATGTCCCAGAGAAGCCCTTAACTATTTTCTCAATCCCCAGCAAAATTTTCAAGTCAGTATCAAAAAAGTCATTATGTTATTGGATGTTCTTTTATTTACTCATCCATTGTACAAATATTTTATTGAGTGTTTGCTGTATTTTAGGCCTGAGGCTGAGAGCCAGACATATGAAAATGAACAAAATGGGTCAGTTCCCTATCCTAATGGTATCTTTTATTAATTGTTGTTGTTGTTGTTCAGCCTCTCAATTGTGTCTGACTCATTGAGACCCCACGAACTGCAGCACACACCACGCTTCCCTGTTCTTCACTGTCTCCCAGAGTTTGCTCAAACTCATGTCCACTGAGTCGGTGATGCCATCCCACCATCTCATCCTCTGTCACCCCCTTCTCTTCCTGCCTTCAATCTTTCCCAGCTTCAGTCTTTCCCAAAGAGTTGACTCTCTGCATCAGGTAGCCAAAGAATTGAAGCTTCAGGTTCAGCATCAGTCCTTAAAATGAATATTCAGGGTTGATTTCCTTTAGGATTGACTGATTTGATCTTGCTGTCTCATGTACTCTGAAGAGTCTTTTCTGGCACCACAATTCAAAAGTGTCAATTCTTTGGATGGTAGAGACAGAAAAAAAAGTCAGCAAGCCAGTGAAGGCATAGTTAGCTGTGAAAAATGCCACACAGAAAACCAAATGATAAGGGGGAGAAGTTGAGCTGATGGAGACTATTTTGGACATGATGGTGAGGGAAGGGTCCTTTGAGAAGATGACATGAGCTGAGACTTAGAATGAGACGGTGCCACTATATCTCTTCCTTGTGGTCCTGGGAGGTCTACAGACCAAGGTCTCTTTGCCTTGTGGGCTCTGCCTGAACCACCAACCCCCACTGTGGTTACCTCAGCCTTTTAAACCAACCTCAGCAGGTTGATGGGCCTCCCTTCAGTTGAGCTGCCCCCTCTCTCCAGTAGAGTGGTCCTTCCATCCACCCCTCCCCATCAGCCTGTAGGTAAACCCCTCTGTGCTATGGGTCTGGCTTCTCTCATTTCCCTGGTTTGCAGAGGTTAATGGACATCAGAGTCACAGGGGTTGATTCTCAGAACCGCATTGCTGGGCTCCACCTCCAGAGTTTCTGATTCAAGCAGGCTTGAGAATTTTCATTTCTCGCAAGTTCCTGGGTGAGGTTGATGCTGCTGGTCTAAGGATCACACCTTGAGAGCTGCTGATACCTTTTTGCCCTCAGATACATACATTTCTGTGTCTCATCCCTTTGATCCATCTGTATAGTAAATACAAATGTGGGTAGAACATACACTTACATAGTACTTACTGTATACTGGGCACAACTAAATAAGTGCCTTTTTCATATTATGTTATTGATATTTATAGTGGTCCTTTGAAGCAGGTGTTATTATTTTTGTCTGCATTATAGGTGAGGAAATGGAGGTACAGGAAAGTTAGATGGCTTCAATCTCACTTAACCAGGTAACGGTGGAGCTGGAATTTGAACACGTGCAGTGTAGAGCCCACATTCTTAACCACTAGGTGAAAACAGAGATAGTGACAGCATCTATCTCCTAGGTTTTCAATGATGATTATACAAGATAACCTGTGCTGTGGGCTGACACATGTGTGTATTTTAATTTTTCTTATTCCATATGTAAGAATAAAGTCTAATTTTCCAGTTATTAAGTCCTGTGGTATGTTAAAACACTGACTAGGTAGGAGGTGACTTTTGGCCGAAGAGGGTACTAGACAAGTGAAATTTACATGGCATTTGCTCTGTAAAGGTATGCTGGATGAATTTGTGAATTCTGAATTGTCAGAATAAGAGTGAGGCTGTTGCCATTTTCTCTAGTGGCATTGGATTACATCTCTAATCTTTCTTCAAGAGGATACAAAATGCCTGAAGTTAAAAGAAAAAAATTGGTAAAATGGATTTTATCAAAATTCAAAACCCTAATACCTTTCAAAGAACATCTGGGGATAAAAAAGTGAGCCATCATCTGGCAGAAAATATTTGTAAAACATAAATCTGATAAAGGGCTTTTGTTCAGAACATATAAAAAACTCTTACAATAATAATAAAGCAGACAGCCCAGTTAAATTTTGGGGAAAAATATTTGAATAAACATGTCATATAAAGGTACATTAATAGTAAACACAAGAAAAGATGCTCAGCATCACTAGTTGTCAGGGAATTACATATTAAAACCATAGTGAGATACTACAACATACCCATGAGAATGACTGACGTTAGAAAGGCTAACAATGCCAAATGTTGGTGAGGACGTGGAATCCCTGGAATCTTTGTATGTTGCTGGTGGGAATCCAAACTTGAAAACAGTATGGCAGTATCTTTTAAAGTGAACCTAAATTTGCCATTTCACTTAGCAGTCCAACATTTTGATATTTGTCAAAGAGAAATGAAAACATGTGTCCACATGACTTTTATGTAAATGTTCATAGCAGTGTTATTCATAACAGTCCCATACTGGACATAACCTCAATACAGCATATCTGTACTCTGGAATACAACTCAATAAGGAACAAAGTATTAATACATACAGATACTTATTAACTTTTAATGAATCTTAAAAAATTATGCTAAGTGAGAGAGGTCAAACTCAAAAGAATAAATCCTGTCTGATATCATTAATATGACATTTTATAATAGGAAAAAACTAGTGATAGAAAGTAGATCAGTGATTGCCTGTGCTGAAAGTTGTCTGTGTATATTTATTGCAAAGAGTACCAGGAAGCATTTCAGAGTGACAGGATTGTGATATGTGAATGGAGGTATTGCAGGTTATGAGGTTTATATAATTACAAAGTTTATCATACTATACAATTAGTGAATATTACTGTAATTTATTATCTTAATTATAATTAATTAGTGAAATTATGAATTTTGCCTCAAAAAGTGGAAACATTTAAAATGTATGTAGCCTTTGCCAGTTTAATCTTGCTTGCTTCTGCCAGTGAAGCATTCTGCAGTGTTTCTTAATTAAGTGTGGTAATAAAGGGTTATTCTTCTAAACATTTTATACTCGTTCTTTTACTCGTCATTATGTGTGTAAAGAACTTGAAAGGAGGTTACTTTCTCCCTTTCGTATTCTGTATTTTTTTCAAACCATATTAATTCAATTTACTAGCCCTTTATTACTTTTTTTCCCAAGAGCATTTTTTCCCACTCACTATTAAAAAGACTAGACAGGTTTCTGGAACACATAGTTTGTTCTGTACTAGAGAGCCTGTATACTATATTGTTGGGTTGGCCAAAAAGTTTGTGGGTTCTTCTGTGAGACGGTATGGAAAACACCCGAACGAACTTTTTGGCCAAACCCATATTAAAGAAACCCAGTAATTGCATTTTAAAAGGCTCTTTCTCAACCTGTTTTCCTACCTGTGCAACAGGCCTAGCCCTTGCAGGGCTGTTGTGAAGGTGAAGAGCTGTTGGCTGTGACAGGACTGTCTGTGACCAGGGCGCCGTCTCAGCACACGGCCAGCGGCTTTCTTATGCCTCCCCAGGACACTTGGTCCAGTTTTCTCAGCGCCAAGGCCTGGGAATGTTTTAAAAGGTTTACTTAAAATGTTTATTTACTGTGACTGTTTTATTTATCCATTTACTTATTATAATTGTGTCTTTAAAATGAGGGTTATATTATAAAAATATTCAGATCAGTGTTAACATATCATTAAGGCCTAAGAAAATATTTTTTCCTTCATCCTGTTGCCTAATGTAGCATAATAGCATAAGATTTCAACTTTTAAAATTAATTTCAAGGAAGAGTGTAAACATAGAAAAGCCTGCCTTCAGAGATTCCTTAAATTTATGTATAAATTCTAAGTAAAGTACTGGCAATGCCTGTGGATACAGAATTGTATAATCCTTGTGATTAGAACAAAATTGAAAATTTTTGTTTGGTTTTTACATAGATGAGTTCATTTGTAAAAATCATTTTTAAGCTTTTAGAAGGAGTCTTGTTTGGTGGGCAGATGCTGATTCTTTTATCATTTTTCTAATGGTATACACTCTGTACTTGAGTTGAATATTGTATTTTTACCTTCGGACAGCCTGTAGTGTTTCCAAGCAAGTGGCTTTTCCGGTTGTCTGAAGTTCAGCTCAGTTGCTGTCTCCTTACTGGTCTTAGAGTGTGTGAGGCTTCTGGTAACAGGTGGGAGAAAAGGTGCATAAACCTTTTGAGCTTAGATTCTTGTTTTCCAATGATGAAATTAACAAGGCACAGACTGCTGCAAAAGAAATTTATTTTATGAAAAGATGGAATATTCTCTAATGATAAATATATTTTTTTGTTACTGCAATGTGCAAAAACACTATACTATATATTGTGGGCAAAGACTAAAACGAATAACAGCTAACACTCAGCAAGAGCTCGTTGTGTGCCAGATGCTACGCTAAATGCTGTATGTGGGTGATTTCATTTAGTGCCTATAACAGATTCTGTGAAAGAGCTCTCGTTAGATACACATACACACACAAACACACACACACTTTAACATTTGAGGAAACTGCTGCTGTAGGAAAATGCAAATAGTGACACTGGGAAGCCAATTCAGACCACAGAGCTAGTGTTCTTAATTCCCATGGTTAACATTTGAAGCCTCACCTTCCTCATCTGTAGAATGGGGATAACAAACTAGTTTGTCATGAGGGATAAATATAGTCATGCTAAAAAAACACTTGAAATCGCATTGTAAGTACATAATGGTAGTAGCTATTATGATTCTAAAGATTTAGATAAATAAAATGTATGTAAAGTCCTTAGCACAGAATATGGCATCTACCTACTCAAAGGCGCTAAGAGGCATGCTTTGAATTGGACCTTAAAAATTGACAGTGTCTCTATATATGGAGATCAGTGGTTGGTGGAAAAAATCATGACCAAGATTAGGGAAATGCATATACAAAGGCCCTGAGATGGGATTGAGGACTGCGAAGTAGTCAGCTTGGCCTAGGAAGATAGGAAGCTGCTAGCAAAGGTAGTTTGGGGTCAAAATATTAAAGATGAATGTCAGGCAAAGAAGTCTGGCTTTATCCTTTTTTTGGAAAGCCAGTCTGCCAACTTGCTCAAATATATGCAGCATTTTTCTTTAGCATTAGTAAGTTAATGATTTAGACACTTGAGAAGGAGAGTTCCCTGGGGTTATTTTCTTGTAATCATTATCATTTATACATTCATTTTCCAAAATGTACTTAGATGGTGCCTTGATAGAATCAGAGCTGCTCAGAAAATGAACCATTCGTTTCTTTCACGTAGCTTCTTCAGTTCAGTTCACTCAGTCACGTCCGACTGTTTGCGACCCCATGGACTGCAGCACACCAGGCCTTCCTGTCCATCACCAACTCCCAGAGCCTACTCAGACTCATGTCCATTGAGTCGGTGATGCCTTCCAACCATCTCATCCTCTGTCATCCCCTTCTCCTCCTGCCTTCAATCATTCCCAGCATCAGGGTTTTTCCAAATGAGTTAGCTCTTCACATCAGGTGGCCAAAGTATTGGAGTTTCAGCTTCAGTATCAGTCCTTCCAATGAATATTCAGGACTGATTTCCTTTAGGATGGACTGGTTGGATCTCTTTGCTGTCCAAGGGACTCTCAAAAGTTCTAAATTACTGTGTGTTCAGATCTCAGACTCTGTCTTAAGTTTGTCTTTTGGTATATATGATGTATTCTAAAGAGTTTTCCATGATAGTTTGGTTCATTGAGGTGGAAATGATGAAGACAACTCCTGAAGAGAGCTGACAATATAGGTTACAATTGAGAACCCAGAAGCAAAGTACTGTGGACTGTTCACCACATCAACGGTCGATTTTCTTTTCAAATTACTACAATGACATGCAGATAGAAAAAGCACTACTTCATCAAGTATATTATTTTATTCTGAGTATAAATGCTTTTCCTCTGTGCTATTCAGGGTGAGTGTGTGTGTATAAAAGTAAATCTGTTAATGTGGCCTTGTATGCCCTTTTCTCTTAACTCAAGCATCCATTATAAGGTTCTACAGTATACATTTTTTTAATTTTTACTTTTTTATTGAAGGGTAGTTTATTTACAATCTTGTATTAGTTTCAGGTATACAGCAAAGCATACACACACACACACACACACACACACACACATATATGTGAAAGTGAAAGAAAGTGTTAGTCACTCAGTCATGTCCAACTCTTTGTGACCCCATGGACTCTTCTCCCAGGAGTCCTTTGTCAGCAGGCCCCAGGTCAGGAGACCCCTGCCAGGCTCCTTGTCGATGAAATTCTCCAGGCAGGAATACTGGAGTGGATAGCCATTCCCTTCTCCAGGGGATATTTCCAATCCAAGAATCAAACCCAGGTCTGCCATACTGCAGGCAGATTCTTTACCAGCTGAGCCACCAGGGAAGCCCATGTATATATATGAAATCTAGACTTTTTTCCCATATAGGTTATTACAAAATACTGAGGAGAGTTCCCTGTGCTATATAGTAGATCCTTGTTTATCTATTTTAGATATAGTAGTGTATATATGTTATTCCCAAATTCCTAATTTAGCCCCCCCCTTTCCCCTTTGATAAACATAAGCTTGTTTTCTAAGTTTGTAAGTCTTTTTCTGTTTTGGAAATAAGTTCGTTTGTGTCATTTTTAGATTCCACAAGTTTCATCTCTCTCTGTCTGACTTCACTTACTGTGATAATCTGTAGGTCCGTCTATATTGCTGTAAATTACATTATTTCACTCCTTCTTATGGCTGAGTAACACTCCTTGTATATGTATACCACATCTTCTTTATCCACTCATCTGTCACTGGACATTTAGGATGCTTCCATCTCTTAGCTATTGTAAATAGTGCTGCAATGAACAGCGGGGTGTACAGTATACATTTTTAAAGGCAGAAATACAGCTATATTTTGAATTTAACGACTCTCCTCACCTCACAAATACTGTATTCTGTGTTTGCAGTATCATTTAGATGAAAGAGATCATAATTTTATGATAAAGATAAATAAGTGTCACCAAACGGTATGACACTTAAAATGGCAGGGAGGATTCATAAAATTTTATTTTGTTTTTTCTGTGCCAATTAATTAACACAGGTGAGTCTGCTTAATTAGACAGCTCAATGAGGCAGTGCAGTTTTCTTTTAATAAAAACCTAAATAAGGCATCATTATAGGCATGCAGAAAATAATGAATGTTTTTAGTTATTTTGGATAAAAAGTATATTGTTTTTCTTAGAGCAATGTAGGTGCTTTTTCTTCTTTGCCTAAATTTTGAGCAGATAAACATTTCAAACCAATTTGTTATACATTTGTTATAACAAAGAAATCAGGAAGAAAAATCACAGTTAACAGTTTTGACAAGTTTGTATCAAAATGGTATTTAATAAATCCAGATGTTCTACCCAGAAAAAAATGAGGAATGACTCATACTTTAACTTAATCTAAAAGAAAAGCCTTCATGTTCAGTTTTTGAGTCCCACACATTTCTAATATACATGACAATGACATCTTCCCTGGAGAGAGTAGAGCTGAGTTCATACCAGCTCTGATTATAACTTTAACTTAAAACAACAGTTGAGATGATGTAATTTTCATTCAGATTCTCAACTCAGTTATGGAATGAAAAATTGCACATGTGTACCTATATAAAATAAGATGGGATTCTGCCAAGATTTTACTTAAACTAGGAATAAATGCCATTTTTGCAATCATCTGAAGTACACAGAAGAACATGATCTCTGGTTTGTGTGTTCCCCAAGCCTTAATCATCATGCTGTGGTCATCCCCTGCTGTCCATGCGGAATTGGTTCTAGGAGCTCCGTGTATTCCAAAGTCCGTTGAAGCTAAAGTCCACTGTGGTCCACCCTCCATATTTCTGGGTTCTGCATCCCTGGAAATCCATGGTTGAAGTGAATTTGATGTAATAGCCACATGATGTCCACATGATGTTTTCAGTTAACTAACTGAAACATATTTTTTTGTAAGACTGTAGGTAAATATTAAGGGTAAAGCACATATAAAATCTGGTCCTATTTGGAACATATGAAATACATGAGATTGCTCATAGTAATTCTTTGTTTTAGACCACGGTGAGCTTTACTCTGCTGCCAAAGTGTGTTTCTTATTCTATGGAATACAAGGTTTCCTTCTCTTCACTGATTACCCTGATATCCTAATTACAGAAGCATTGAATTTCCCCAAACCTGAATTCTGACACCCTGTCACTGACCCCAGAACTTTTCTGACTCCTTCTTTCCCTCTGTGTGTATGCATGTGTGCACGTGTGTGTGTGCCTGTGTGTATGGTAAAGTAGAAAGAAAGAACACATGTTCTGTTTCTTGACTTTGCTTCTTGATTCTTTTTCACCAGTTTTTACTGCTCTCAATTACTATGATATGATTAATTTTAATATCTGGCAGGGTAAGCCCCGTCAGCTTTTGCTTTATTTTCTTCCATAAAATGTCTTAGCTATTAATTTTCTTTTTTTCCTCCATACATGTTTTTAGAATTAATTTGTCAAGTTTCCTCAAATTCCTGATGGGATTTTGTATGAAATGCACTGATGTTATAAGTTGGTCTTGGAGAAACATATCGTTACAGTGTTAACTCATTCTGCCCATGAGTGTCTGTTCTCCCTATTTATATGGAGATTTTAAAATATGCTTTAAGATTTTAACATTTTCTCCCTGAGAACCTTGTGCAACCTTTGTTAGGTTAATTCCTAGATATATTGCTTTTGTTGTTGCATATCATTTGTTGTTCTGTTTTCAAATAGATTACTACAGTGATGAGAAAGATTATTGATTCTATGTATATTGGTTTTGTACTTGACAGTTTGCAAAACTCTCCCATTAGTTTTCCATTACTTTATCATCCCTCTTTATTTTTAGGAGTGAGTGATGAATTCTTTCGGCGTTTGTTTCTTTTAAAAAGTATTTCACACGATATTTTTTTCTGTTCTCTTACTCATTGTTTTAATAGTTATTTTCCCTCTATTTTTTTCTTTACTTCAAAAAATTTTTTAAGTTTATTAATTTTTTTAATTGAAGGATAATTGCTTTACAGGATTGTGTTGGTTTCTGCCATACATCAACATGAATCAGCCTTAGAGATACAATGTCCTCTCCTCCTTGAAACTCCCTCCCTATCCCACCCCTCTAGGTTGTTATGGAGCTCAGGTTTGAGAGAGTAACATGGAAACGTACATTACCATGTGTAAAATAGATAGCCTGTGGGAATTTGCTGTATGACTTAAGAATCCCCTCTATTTTTATTCCTCCTATAAACTCCTCGGATTTTGCCTTTTTTTAAAAAATGGAGTGAAGGAGGGAACTTTGCCATTTCTTTGCTTCTCTCTTGTTAGCCTTGCCTAAGGATATTCTAAATTATTAGCCTTAAAAAAAGAAAAAACACTTGCTTGTTCCTTAATCTCTTTTATTTATTTTTTGGAACCTTCTTCTAGTTCATTGACTTCTGCCCATGATCTTTATTCACTGCCTTCTCATTTTTGGCTTTATTCTCTTGGCTTTGTCTTCCTTAATGAATTCACTTATTGGCTCAGAGTTTCCTGCTATTACTGTTTTAGGCACAGTTCACAGATTTTGGCATGAGTTCTTCCCTTGTCATTATGCTTTAAGGATAGTTCTCATTGTTTCTTCTTGAAATCACATTATTACTTTTGTGTCTATTTCAGATAGCATATCTTCGAATTATTGTTTTATTATTTGTTTCTACTTATTATTTTATTGAGGTAAGAATACAGTCTGATGGACTTTTTGGTAATTTTTTGAGGATTCCATTGTTGTTCATGAAATGGTCAGTTTGTGTGAATATTGTATGAGTGCTTAGAAGAACACAGTGCGGATTTCTAAAGTTCTGTGTGTTCTCAGTCACTCGGTTGTGTCCAACTCTGCGACCCCATGGACTGCAGCCCGCCAGGCTCCTCCGTCCATGGGATTTTCCAGGCAAGAGTACTGGAGTGTGTTGCCATTTCCTCCTCCAGGGGATCTTCACTACCCAGGGATCTAACCCACGTCTCTCATATTGGCAGGTGGATTTTTACCACTGTGTCACCTGGGTCTATATGTTACCCTGAATTCATATTCTTACATTTTATCTATTTGAGTCATGATTTTTAAAAAATTCAGTCTGAGAGTGTTTTGGGCATTGTTTCATCCATTTTCTTGATTACGATTCCATCAGGCTTATGTATGCCATCTGATTTTGTGTTTCATCTTCATTGTGCTTGTTTTTTGCTTGCCCGCTTGCTTTCTTACATTCCTCTTATTTTCTACCTTCCGCTGGAAACTCTTTCAACTGGGTGTTTTATTTATCCGCCCTCTCCCCGCACTCCTCAGTTCTTGCAAATTCTTTCTTTTGTTCTGCTTTAAAATGAATTTGTGTATTCATAATAGCAGTCGATTGTAACATTTGGAAGGAGTTGCGCAAGAATATACAAATGGTATCAGGTGTATGCTGTTCAGTCGTCTCAGTTCAGGGACGAACAGGTGAGACTGTGAGGGCAAGCCCTGCGGGACTGAGCTGCTGCTGTTCTCCCAGCAGCCCCCTCCTTGTTGTACCAAGTCTGGGTTTTTTTTTTTTTTTTTTGGTATTGTTAACAAGGGCGCTCTCCGTTTGCTCCCTCCGTCAGAGGTTTGGTTGCTTCCCACTTTCTTTAGCACTTTGCTTCCTCTCAGCTGGGTGGACAGGAGTTCAGGCTTGCTTTGCTGTCTCCTAGCCTGGGCCACATTCAGCTCTCTGATTGAACCTTTCTTGATATTTCACTTTCTGAACTCCCCAAAGACAAAACTCAGCACTGTGAATGGTACCCACTCAGGTTGTCAAGAGTTGCCAAAGCTTCTCCTTGACGTACAACCTCAAGAGCTTTAAAAAGCACCCACTTAGGTTCTACGTTTCAAAAATCAGTTCTTTATTCTTATGGCTGCAGTGGGTCTTGGCTGTGGCACATGGGCTGTTCACTGTGGTGTGCCAGCTCTCTACTTGCTGATGCAGGGTTCTCTCTAATTGTGGCACACGGGCTGAGTGGCCCTGTGGAATACGGGATCTTTGTTCCCAACCAGAGATTGCACTTGCATCCTCTTGCTTTGGAAAATAGATTCTTAACCACTGGACCACCAGGGAGGTTTCAAGTTCTACATTCTAAAGAAGACAGAGAGTATTCAGACAGGCTCTTTTCTGGACAGCTCATGACTAGAGGATCAGGGCCAATAGGGGCTTCTCTCCAGTTCAATGTATCTTTTTATTTTTTTATTTTATTTTTTTCTTTTCTTTTTTTTTAAATTTTATTTTATTTTTAAACTTTACAATATTGTATTAGTTTTGCCAAATATCGAAATGAATCCACCACAGGTATACATGTGTTCCCCATCCTGAACCCTCCTCCCTCCTCCCTCCCCATACCATCCCTCTGGGTCGTCCCAGTGCACCAGCCCCAAGCATCCAGTATCGTGCTTCGAACCTGGACTGGTGACTCATTCCGTATATGATATTATATGTATTTCAATGGCATTCTCCCAAATCATCCCACCCTCTCTCTCTCCCACAGAGTCCAAAAGACTGTTCTATACATCAGTGTCTCTTTTGCTGTCTCATATACAGGGTTATTGTTACCATCTTTCTAAATTCCATATATATGCGTTAGTATACTGTATTGGTGTTTTAAGAGGCTCCAGTTTCATCCACCTCATTAGAACTGATTCAAATGTATTCTTTTTAATGGCTGAGTAATACTCCATTGTGTATATGTACCACAGCTTTCTTATCCATTCCTCTGCTGATGGACATTTAGGTTGCTTCCATGTCCTGGCTATTATAAACAGTGCTGCGATGAACACTGGGGTACACGTGTCTCTTTCCCTTCTGGTTTCCTCAGTGTGTATGCCCAGCAGTGGGATTGCTGGATCATAAGGCAGTTCTATTTCCAGTTTTTTAAGGAATCTCCACACTGTTCTCCATAGTGGCTGTACTAGTTTGCATTCCCACCAACAGTGTAAGAGGGTTCCCTTTTCTCCACATCCTCTCCAGCATTTATTATTTGTAGACTTTTGGATCGCAGCCATTCTGACTGGCGTGAAATGGTACCTCATAGTGGTTATGATTTGCATTTCTCTGATAATGAGTGATGTTGAGCATCTTTTCATGTGTTTGTTAGCCATCTGTATGTCTTCTTTGGAGAAATTTAGTTCTTTGGCCCATTTTTTGATTGGGTCATTTATTTTTCTGGAGTTGAGCTGTAGGAGTTGCCTGTATATTTTTGAGATTAGTTGTTTGTCAGTTGCTTCATTTACTATTATTTTCTCCCATTCTGAAGGCTGTCTTTTCACCTTGCTTATAGTTTCCTTTGTTGTGCAGAAGCTTTTAAGTTTAATTAGGTCCCATTTGTTTATTTTTGCTTTTATTTCCAGTATTCTGGGAGGTGGGTCATAGAGGATCCTGCTGTGATGTATGTTGGAGAGTGTTTTGCCTATGTTCTCCTCTAGGAGTTTTATAGTTTCTGGTCTTACGTTGAGATCTTTAATCCATTTTGAGTTTATTTTTGTGTATGGTGTTAGAAAGTGCTCTAGTTTCATTCTTTTACAAGTGGTTGACCAGTTTTCCCAGCACCACTTGTTAAAGAGATTGTCTTTAATCCATTGTATATTTTTGCCTCCTTTGTCAAAGATAAGGTGTCCATATGTGCATGGATTTATCTCTGGGCTTTCTATTTTGTTTCATTGATCTATATTTCTGTCTTTGTGCCAGTACCATACTGTCTTGATGACTTTGGCTTTAAATGCCCATTTAAAAAGCCCAATCCCTCTCCCCATTTCCAGGTCCACTGCTTTGAGGGCCCTGTCTTCATATCTTGGTGATAGCTCCTGGCAAGTGGTGCCCCGGTCAGAGTTGTGAAAATCCAACTGTTTGGGGCTCAGGCTTGGCCTGACAACATGGCCAACCATTTCTCCATGGTGCTCCCTCCACAAGGGTGTTTCCCTGACCTATTACCAGGACTTGGGCTAAGCCTCCACAGGGCTTGGATCCCCCCAAGTCAGTAGACCTGCTGCACTCATCTGATCCCTTCCTGCTGAGAGCTCAGGTGGGTTTCACTGCCATGTTATGGTTCTGAGAAAGGAAAGAAGGAAAGAACAGTCAGTGTGACTCTCAAGAAATTGGGGACATTGTAATTTATCACATGACATACAAAATAATCCCAGCCTGACCACATACCTGACCCCTGTAATTCAACAATTCTTGGACATTCTTAACTGTTACCTTTTCAACTATTTTTCCCCATCCATTTACATTTCTGTATTCTTTTGATTCTCATCTAGAGAGTTTCGTGACCTGGTTTACACAATATAGATCGCTGTTTTTCATTCCTAGTGCTTGTGTTCCTCAGCTGCCATAAATCTTCTCTGGACTCATTGACTCATTTTTAATTACCCTGAAATCATCTCCTGTCTTGGTGATGATGTCTTCTTGAGATGAGAAAGCTTTGATGGAAAAAAAGGAGAGAAAAGCCTTTTTCTAAGTGAGAACTTAAGACTCTCTGAATCAAGAGTTGTGAGACCTTAATGGGATAACTTGTTTAGAGTTAGGTTTTGCTGGTAGGAAAAAAAAACAGTAAAAATAATTTTCAATAATTGAGTTCTTTCACATATTAACCTCTATGCCAGGCAACAGTATTCTCATTTAATTCCAGCAGAAGTCCTCTGAGGGGTAAGTAGCTACCATTCCCATTTTACAGAGGGAATAACTACAGAAGCAGGTAAACAGCAAAGGTGGAGAGAGTCTGAAGGAGAGTCACCAGCTTTAGATGGGAAGACACAGTCATGAAAAAAGCATGAAGTCATGATGCTTTAGGTTATACATTTGCTATGTGATTATGTGTGGGGTGGGGTGAGGAAAGACCAATGAGTTGAAATGATTTGTTGCTGAGAGTAAGTTACCTTTTTCATGGGAGTTGGAAGGGTGAAAGCAGTTCAGCTGATGGACAGCTAAATTGAGCTAGTTCTATAAAAGGACAGATGTTCCCTTGGTGAATGTCCATGGAGGCCTTCATAAGAGGCTAACATGGAGGGTATGTGATAACTTCAAGTGGGTAGAGAACATCAAATTCATAAAAAAAGAAATGACTAGAAAGATTTTTTTAACCCTGAGTAAAACAATTGTACAGTATATTTACATAACCAGGCTTCTGTCATTATTCAGTCTACGTTTTAAACTTTGACTTTTCCTTGACTCTAACTAGCAATGAGATACAAGAAGGTGTCAAGCCAAGGAGAGAGCTGGCAGATGGTGGGAGGGCAAGAAATTGACAAATGAAAATGCTTTTCTCAGACCAAAGAAAACCAGGTTGCGCTGCAAGTAAAGCAGGAATAGAGACACAGACAACAAATATGTGGATCCCAAGGGGGAAAGAGGGACTGGGGGATATTGAGAGATTGACACTTATGCACTATTGATACTATGTATAAAATAGCTAGTGAGAACATACTGCATTGCTCAGGGAACTCTGCTAACACATTGTAGTGACCTGAAGGGGAAGGAAGTCCAAAAGGGGGAGGATCTAAATAAAGGGGATTCATTTTGCTGGACAGTGGAAACTAACACAACATTGTAAAGAAACTATACTCCAATAAAAATTAATTAAAACAAACAGACTGGAAAAAGAAATACTTCTCTGGATGCTCCTTTCTGCCACCCTCTGATCCCTGCTAAGAAATTAACCTTTTCTTCTCTGGGTTGTTGTTTTCTTATATCATTCATAAAGTCTCCTTATCCAGGTGATTATAATGTTATTTCTCTGATGGGTTTCTGTGCCATTTCCCCTGAGTAACTGTACTCCAAGAGAGAAGGGGGACTGTTGTAGTCTTTCCTGTTTGTTCACTGAAGTTTTGTTATCCAGGTGAGTGGATAAGCAGTCTTTGAATGTGTGGCAGTAGGTAAGAATCTTGTGTTTTTGCTAGGCAATGAGTATTTTGGTTTGTTAATAGGAGAGCTTCATCGCTGAGCCAGTATGCTTGTGTAACACTAGTCCAAAAGAGTAGATAAGGGCTCAGTCAACAGAATTTAATGATGAAAGTTATGTATGCCATGTCCAGATATGTCCAGGAATCTCATAAGAAAATGTTAAAAGAGAACCTTTATGCAAATGAGTAAATGTTAAGTAACTAAATCGTTCAGTCATCCCCGACTCTTTGTGACCCCATGGACTGCAGCCCACCAGGCTCCCGTGTCCATGAGATTTTTCAGGCAAGGATACTGGAGTGGGTTGCCATTTCCTTCCCCAGGGCATCTTCCCAGTCCAGGGATCGAACCCTGGTCTCCTATACTGCAAGCAGATTCTTTACTGACTGAGCTACAAGGGAAGCCCCTATGCAAATGAAGTTCTGGGTAAAAGTGAATTTAATCACCACTGAGTGAAAGAGGAGAGTGAAAAACTTGGCTTAAAGCTCAACATTCAGAAAACGAAGATCATGGCATCTGGTCCCATCACTTCATGGGAAATAGATGGGGAAACAGTGGAAACAGTGTCAGACTTTATTTTGGGGGGCTCCAAAATCACTGCAGATGGTGATTGCAGCCATGAAATTAAAAGACGCTTACTCCTTGGAAGGAAAGTTATGACCAACCTAGATAGCATATTGAAAAGCAGAGACATTACTTTGCCAACAAAGGTCTGTCTAGTCAAGACTATGGTTTTTCCTGTGGTCATGTATGGATGTGAAAGTTGGACTGTGAAAAAGGCTGAGTGCCGAAGAATTGATGCTTTTGAACTGTGGTGTTGGAGAAGACTCTTGAGAGTCCCTTGGACTGCAAGGAGATCCAACCAGTCCATTCTGAAGGAGATCAGCCCTGGGATTTCTTTGGAAGGAATGATGCTAAAGCTGAAACTCCAGTACTTTGGCCACCTCATGCAAAGAGTTGACTCATTGGAAAAGACCCTGATCCTGGGAGGGATTGGGGGCAAGAGGAGAAGGGGACGACAGAGGATGAGATGGCTGGATGGCATCACTGACCCGATGGATGTGAGTCTGAGTGAACTCCGGGAGTTGGTGATGGACAGGGAGGCCTGGTGTGCTGTAGTTCATGGGGTCACAAAGAGTTGGATACAACTGAGCGACTGAACTGCACTGACTATATTAACCAGTAAGTTAATGTAAACAAGAAGTAGTGTATAAAAGATAAAAGAACACATTGTTTTGTGACAGAAGTGTAACACCCTATTGCAACTTTAAGAGTATAATACGTAGAGTCAATGAGGTAATAGTAAAAAAAAGAAAAATAAATGGGTGTGGTAACATGAGGACATTTTCCATCTAAATTGTTCCTTTTAATGACAGAGACATGCTGCTCCCTGAGAATGTGATGGGAGGTCTGCAGTGAGATTAAACGGGTCCAGGAAGAAACCATGGTTCAGTGTTCAGCAGATGTTCAGACATCAAACAGTTCTTTGCCTTTCTGTGAAAAATCCCTCAGCAGAGAGCAGTGAGGAAGAGAGGAACTGGATCAGCATGCACTTTCCTTTTTCTCTGGAAATGCTCTGGACCCCTACGAGGCTTTGAGCCAGGGTACATGAGTGGGAAAGCTGTAAAGGGGAAAAAAGAAAATCAATCCAGCATTCCAGAAGACTACAATTTATTGTAAAATTAGTATCTAATGATGTTTCATCGTTTGTCTTTCTGAATGGATTAGATAATATCTGTGACCAAGTTCTACTTTCAGATTAAAAATGTCAAAAATGCCTCAAAGATAAGTTTAAAACTTAGGTTCTTTAGAAAAACAATTCTTGTGTTCTACCCAGAGGCTTCGGTCATTTGACTTTTATGGTCATTCATTAACCTGGTTTTGCTTTTAAGGAATGTTGGTGCTGGCTAGTGATACAGTGCCAACTGATCTCAGAGTTGCTGGGATTTTTCTTTGTCCCAAAATGGAATACATGATAAACATTAAACATGATGATGTAGGAAAGATAAAATCTGAGGCATTTAGTTGAAAAAGTGGGATGAGGATTTGGAGAAGAAATGCAGGGGGAATGCAGTGCCTCTTCCTTCCTCCCCACAGCTCTTTAAGCAGAGTGAGTAGGTGACTGTGTACTGAGGAGCAGAGTTTGACTTTAGACGAGTCTAGAACTCAGTCCTTAGACTGGTTTTCTAAAGATTATTTCTCCATTACCAAGCAGGCAATACTGAATTTCTTTTCTATTTGAATTGTCTTGTTGAAGCTGTGCATGATATTATCTCAATCATTTCTATAGGAGTCTTTTCAATTTTAGTTATTTTGATGGACAGGTTTGCACTAAGAAAGTTAACCATGAATGGATATTCTAGAGGAAATTTTAATATTATTTAAAATGTAATGTTTTCTCAGAGGATTAACTGACCAATATATCATAAAATCGGTAGATAAAATAGTCCATTTATTGAAAGTTATAAAATAGTTTATTGAAAGTTGAGGTTTTAACTATATCTGAATCTCAAGAATTCCATAATTCAGAAAAATAATTCCATGCCATTGCTGTATAGATTACAAGTAATACAGATAACTTTGCCTACTGTACATTGGTAAAAATTATCAGTTATATTTATAATATCACAGACACTCAATAATAAATAGTAAATTGTTAAAGTATGTGCCTGTGATTGGTATCTTTCAACGTACTCTCAGACATGCAAAGAAGAAATAATAAATAAATAATAAGTAGCTACTTAAATTACATTCATGCATCTTGAGGAACATGTTTGAGCATCTTTAATGCTTATCAGAAAAAGATTTTCAATGGATATTCTCATGTTTGCTTAAAAAATATACATGATTGCCTGACAAGCTAACTAGTACACAGTTTAGGTTAGGAAAATAGCATAAACAAGAAGTAGTTTGTTTGTTAATCCATGGTATAGACTGAAAAGCTGATTTCATTTAATGCAAAACATTGTCAGGTGCTACATAATTGAAGTATTCTATGGTAGTATAGTGGAGAAGGAAATGGCAACCCACTCCAGTATTCTTGCCTGGAGAATCCCATGGATGGAGGAGCCTGGAAGGCAACAGTCCACAGGGTCGCAAAGAGTCGGACACGCCTGAGCAACTTCACTCACTCACTCACTCATGGTAGTATAGACATAGGCATTTTAAATTATAAGCAAAATGTGACTGTTCCTAGGGAATGGCCATGAAATAAAGGTTAGTCATTTACCTCAAAGAGAAATACAATCTAATAAACTTAAGCACACTGAATTAGTATTTCAGTTCAGCTTTTTTTAGTGCCTACTAGTTGCCAGCCACTTTATATTGAGAATGAGTATATTATGTGATGAATAACACATAGTCCTGCCTTCCAGGAGCTTCTTGTCTAATCAGAGACAAAAATGTATGAATGGGCCATTTTAATTAAATATAGTAACACTGATAAAGGTGTGTACATGTGACCAGTTGGAGAATTGGGGGCAGGAAAGCAGAGAGATGTAAGGGGCAGATGGCCCTCAAAGTCCCCCAGTCATCCCATTCAGAGGTGAGATCTCTGGCAGGAGGTCCTCACAGGGCATGCCTGGGTAGGCTATTGTGGTTGACTTGGTTTCTGATGTTAACGCCTCTACTTGTGCCTTTAGGCAAGTTATTTACCTCTCTATTTGGTTTATTCATCTATGGATTAGGAACAGAAGTAAAAATACCTGCCTCACAAAACAGTTATAAGGACCAGAGAGCTAATGTGCTTTGTAAACAGGGAAGCAGCCTACACATGCTGTTAGTTAGCATTCTTGGCCCTCACATAGTGACTTGAGCTAATTACTTAATCTCTCTATACTTTGTATTTATTGTGTGCAAAAGGGGATAATAATAGTTTCTTTGATGTAAGGTACTTGTAAGTGTTAAATGAGTCACAATATGTAAAGCCCTAAGACAGTGTCCAGCACACAGTGGAAATTGGTTATCATTTTAATTATTATTCCAGGAACAGAAGAGGTTGACCCTACCCCTCAGTGATTATAATGAAAGATTTTCAGCATACTCATTTTACAGTGCTCTCAACATGGAGATACCACGTAATTTTAATGGCTTAATAAAAACTGTGTGTTGTTGGACGGCTGTTATAGATGAGCATCCAGAATTGGATTAATCGACCAACTCCAGGCAGGACTGTAAGAGGTGCTTCCCATAGTCTTGCTCTTGAGGCCAAGTTGTTGGGAAGTGCCTCTTTCTGGTATTCATACCACATAGTCTACTCTGGCTGCAGAAAGTTGGTTTAATGAAGAGTGATTAAGTTGCTGCCCTTTTAACAGTCATTTATAAATTGTTAATGAAAAGCCTCAGTCTGGAGTGTCTGGTGCTATCCCTTCAGTAGGCTGCTTATAAGGGAAAAAATCCTTTCCTTTTTTCGTGAGAGCTGTGTAGTGTTGATGTTTGAAGTCAGTTTCCTCCGGATACTTTTTCCTTTTCTAGGAAGAAAAGTAAAATCTACATTTATTTTGTTCAGACAACCATAGCAAGGTGAGTAGCCATTTCTGATACCATTGCTTTTTTCAGTAGCTAATTATAATGCTTCCTCTTTGTCTGATTTCTTTTTGTGGCATATTTTAATCCCCCTCCCATTGGGATGTCTAACAAAAGTTTTATTTCATCTGAATTTCACTGGATCATCACACTGGATGTGTGAAAGAAAATGGGCTTGTAATAACAATTAATAAAAAATAATACCAAACTACATCGCTTATTAAATGTTTACTATTTATACCATCTACAGTGTTAGGCATTTAAAAATATAACCTCATCTAAATCATTTATGAACATTGTGAGATATCCCCCATAACAAAATTTAAAAAAAATACTGGTTATTTATTTGAAGGTTGCTTCAAGCTGCATTAATGTGACTGAAGTCCTCCAAGCAGTACCTTGACGTCAACACCCCTTGCCCTACCAAAGGACTAGAAAACCTACCAAGATAAACGAGTCCTTTAGGTTAAGTCTTCCCATCTCTGGGAGCTCCTGCTGAAAATGCAAATATCCCTAAGAAGTGACTGATTAAATAGGACATCAGACATGAGATTATTTTCTTTTGAGTAAGAATGGAGCCAAACAAAGGCTCAAGTTACTTTTCATGAGAGACAGAGAAAAGATGATGGAAATTATCTTGTTAGTGGTAATTCCTAGGGAATTAACTGGAGGTAGAAGAGGGTCCTTGGAGAAGGCGATGGCACCCCACTCCAGTACTCTTGCCTGGAATATCCCATGGACGGAGGGGCCTGGTGGGCTGCAGTCCATGGAGTCGCTAGGAGTTGGACACGACTGAGCGACTTCACTTTATTTTTTCACTTTCATGCATTGGAGAAGGAAATGGCAACCCACTCTAGTATTCTTGCCTGGAGAATCCCAGGAACGGGGGTGCCTGGTGGGCTGCCGTCTATGGGGTCGCAAAGAGTCAGACACGACCGAAGCGACTTAGTAGCAGTAGCAGCAGCAGAAGAGGGTCCTAGGGAGGGAATATACAGTTGCAGGGAAAGAGGGAAAGGAGAGAGGGCAGGAAGCACCTCCCTGTACATACACTGGGATCCTAAATTATGAAGGAAGGCCCTGCTTGGCTCTGATCCCTTCCGCAGACAATGCTTCGTTCTCTTTGGCCTCTAATGTGTGTTCCTGGGATGACTTTCAGCCCCACGTGCAGGCTTAGCAGTAGATGCTGCAGCTGTAGGTTGGGAACCATTACATCTATTTTTGAGATGCCTGGTAGATGTGGAGAGTGGAGTGGAGTGCTCATGCATGCTCAGTCATGTCTGACTCTTTGTGATCCCATGAACTGTAGCCCACCAGACTGCTCTGTCCGTGAAATTTCCCAGCCAAGAATACTGGAGCAGATTGCCTTATCTTTCTTCAAAGGATCTTCCCAACCCAGGGATCAAACCCATGCCTCCTGTGAGCCTCCTGCATTGTAGGCAGATTCTTTACCACTGAGCCACCAGGGAAGTTATCCCTGGAGTTCCTGTCAGCCCCTGAAGTAAGTGTGGTGTGTGCGTACATTTTCACACCAACACATTCTGTATGTCCCTGGGCTGGAGAGAGGTTTATGAATGAGTAGAGGTTCAGAAAATAGAATAGTTCATCTTTGGACTTTAGCATTTAGATTCAGGGAGAGAACTAGTCCTAGTTATACAGAATATTGTATTTACATGTCCTCTTGTATTCAAGTTAGGAACTGGTGCTAAAACACAGAAATAAGTGCACTCTCAGGGTTTATGATTATGTTATCAGATATAATTCAAATTTAGTGTTATTTGTTTGATTTAAGTTGAAATTGGCTTACTTTAGAGGCACAAGAATCTGGACAGTGACCTCCAAACTAAATAAAAAGCTGAAGTCAAGAAACACCTTCTAATTTAAGACTCAGTGCTTAAGAGTCCTTCGTCCCTATTAAAACTGGAAGACATAGAACTGAGTTTTTGGTATGTCAGGTGAGAATTTACTAGTCTCTGACTTGCTTGCCCCCATCTGCAGACATGGAGAATGATAACTGTTCTAAGGTGGCTACAGGGATCAAATGAGGCAGTATCATGGAGGTGTTTATTAAACGGGCTTGAAATATGACTCGGCCACTTGTTTGTTATGTTCAGTTCAGTTCAGTCGCTCAGTTGTGTCCGACTCTTTGCGACCCCATGAACTGCAGCACACCAGGCCTCTCTGTCCATCACCAACTCCCGGAGTTCACCCAAACCCATGTCCATTGAGTCAGTGATGCCATCCAACCATCTCATCCTCTGTCGTCCCCTTCTCCTCCTGCCCTCAATCTTTCCCACCAGCAGGGTCTTTTCAAATGAGTCAGCTCTTTGCATGAGGTGGCCAAAGTATTGGAGTTTCAGCTTCAACATCAGTCCTTCCAATGAACACCCAGGACTGATCTCCTTTAGGGTGGACTGGTTGGATCTCCTTGCAGTCCCAGGGACTCTCAAGAGTCTTGACTAACACCACAGTTCAAAAGCATCAATTCTTCAGCACTCAGCTTTCCTTATAGTCCAACTCTCACATCCATACATGACTACTGGAAAAACCATAGCCTTGACTAGACGGACATTTATTGACAAAGTAATGTCTCTGCTTTTTAATATGCTGTCTAGGTTGGTCATAACTTTCCTTCCAAGGAGTAAGCATCTTTTAATTTCATAGCTGCAATCACCATCTGCAGTGATTTTGGAGCCCCCCAAAATAAAGTCAGCCACTGTTTCCACTGTTTCTCCATCCATTTGCCATGAAGTGATGGGACCAGATGCCATGATCTTAGTTTTCTGAATATTGAGCTTTAAGCCAGTTTTTTCCCTCTCCTCTTCCACTTTCGTCAAGAGGCTGTTTAGTTCTTCTTTGCTTTCTGCCATAAGGGTGGTATCATCTGCATATCTGAGGTTATTGATATTTCTCTTGTCAATCTTGATTCCAGCTTGTGCTTCATCCAGCCCAGTGTTTCTCATGATGAACTCTGCATAGAAGTTAAATAAGCAGGGTGACAATATACAGCCTTGACGTACTGTTGTTCTTGACAGTCTGTTGTTCCATGTCCAATTCTAATTGTTGCTTCCTGACCTGCATGCAGGTTTCTCAAGAGGCAGGTCAGGTGGTCTGGGATTCTTAGTTGTGTTGGCAACCTTATTTAATCTCTGAGCTACAAGTGCCACATCCATTAAAGCCCTGGTTGTGGAAAGAACATGGTAAGAGGATGTATGCACAATGCCTGGCATACACTGAGTGGTTTGCCATTTGGAGATGGTTTCTTTGACCAGAACTTGTCAGATTTGAAGTAGCTGCTGACATGTAAGCATCAGAAGAAATCAGATCTGGCATTCTTGTCCTGGCATCTCTGACTGGCTGCTTAAGCTGTGGGCCCTTTGGGTGGGACCACTGCTTCCAGCTGATTTATACCTTCCCTTCTCATTCACTTACACTGTCTAGCTGATTGTGTAGGTATTTACTGTCTTGCCAGTAAATGGAGGTTTTGATTAGACAGTATGTAGCATTGAATGTAACACTTGGCATACATCACATGCTCCATCAGGGTTTCCCTTTTTCTCTATTAGGCCACTGATGATGTAGTGATAGCCCAAGTTTAACCCAGGTGATGTCAGCCCTGAACTAGATTCTATCTCGGTTGCCTGGGTCACCTGAGAGAACCACTTAACTTCTCTGAATCACAGTGTTCTCCCAGGTAAACTGAGGCCTTTGGACTGGTTGGTTCTCAAGGTTTCTTCCAGTAGTAAACTTCTGAAAAGTGGTATATACCACTCTTAAACTTCCACAGGGTGTTTGAAAAAATCTTGTATGATATCCTAGAAAGAAAATGGTGAAGTATAGTTTGTGAGAAGAATTAAGTGAAATTAAAAGTAGCTGAAAAATTAGGCTCAACGTTGTTGGTAATCCCAGTTTGACAAACTGAAGAATAGACCATGTACTGTTAAAATTTCTGTTCTTGGTTGGATAAAGCTGTTGAGGGCAGGTCCAGCAGTATAGCAGCTCGTGTGAAGCTGGGAGTGACTGTCCATGATGGATCCCAGACCTGGGATGGAAAGATATCTTTATAGCATGGAGCAGTGGACTGTAATTGAACAAGGATAAATAGGCAGTGCTATAATCTGGTGAAAAATGAACAGCAAGAGTAAAGATGGGGAAGAAAGTACCTCAAAAGCAGGTGGAAAAGAGGTAGGGTTTTAGATGGAATGCTAAACCTCGAGGGATACCATGACCATCACTGTGTTACACAAAATATTAGAACCTCTATTCATTTTTATTTAGACAAGTATCTTTTCAAAATGTCTACTTTTTATATGTGGACTTAGATAGTAGGACTATAATACATGAATAAAAAACATTTGGATTACATGCTTTTAAAAAAACTAACATGGGAAGGTATGATCACGTTTGGCAACTGCTGAATTGGAAGCTCTGCTTGTTAAGAGGTAACATAGTATTGTGGAAACTATAGACTTTGGAGTCAGATATTCTTGAATAAAATGTTTGACTTTAACACTTCATGCTTGTGGCCTTACGTAGGAAACATAGCTTCTCTGAGCCTCACTCTCAGTAAGTGTAAAAGTGTGTTGGAGCACTTTTCTCAAAGATATGTTGGGATGGTTACAATGAGATGATTTTCTTACTCTCTTTCAGCTACTGGTTTCTAGTTTGATACCATCATGTTGGGAGGATATACTCTGGATAACTTCAGTTCTTTTCACCTGTCGAGGTTTGTTTTATGACCCAGGATGTGATGTGTCTTGGTGAATATTCCCTGGGCGCTTGATAAAGAGTGTATTCTGCTGTTGTTGGGTGGTGTGTTCCATAAAGGTCAATTAGATCTTGGTGGTTGATGTGTTGTTCAGTTCTCTATCTCTGCGACTTTTCTACCTAATCGTATCATTTGCTGAGAGTAGGATGTTGTTGTCTCCATGGTGAGATGATTTTTTGTAAAGTGCTGGCCCTAGTGTGCCCAGAGTAGTGAGCATGGTATACCTCAAAGAAGAGATGGCTTTGTTGTTGTTCAGTCACTAAGTCATGTCCTACTCTTTCCAACCTCATGGACTGCAGCATCCCAAGTTTCTGTGTCCTCCACTGTCTCCTGGCATTTGCTCAAATTCATGTCCATTGAGTTGGTGATGCTATCTAACCATCTCATCCTGTGATGTCCATTCTCCTTTTGCCTTCAATCTTTCCCAGAATCAGGGTCTTTTCCAGTGAGTAGGGTCTTCATATCAGGTGGCCAAAGTTTTGGAGTTTCAGCTTCAGCATCAGTCCTTCCAATGAATATTCAGGGTCAATTTCCTTTAGGATTGACTAGTTTGATCACCTTGCTGTCCAAGGGACTCTCAGGAGTCTTCTCCAGCACCACAGTTCGAAAGCATCAATTCTTAAGATGCTCAGCTTTCTTTATGGTCCAGCTCTCACAGCTGTACATGACTAGTGGAAAAACCATAGCTTTGACTATATGAACCTTTGTGAGCAAAGTGATGCTCTGCTTTTTGATGCAGTGTCTAGGTTTGTCATAGCTTTCTTTCCAAGGAGCAAGCGTCTTTTAATTTCATGGCTGCAGTCACCATCTGCAGTGCCTACATAATATTAGGTCTCCAGATATTTGCAAGGCTGCCTAATGGGAAACAGAGGTTGCCTCGCTGAACAAATGCAAAGAAACCACAGGGTAGGGTTTTTGATACCATAAAAGGGACCCTTGCGGCGTCCCCTGAGTTTAGTACCTGAGCCTGTCACCATCAGCTCTCTAGATTTATAGAAAGACTATCATGTCTTTGTCCTCCTCATGGTTGTTGAGCAAACTTGAGCACCAGAACTTCCAGTTCCCTCTCTATAAAATGAACTGGATAAGTTATTCTTCTTGCTTTTAGTGATTGTTAGGCAGATGTTCAAATATTTGGGCCTCTTTTTTTGACACGTTTGTTGTTGTTCAGTTGCTCGGGCATGTCTGAGTCTTTGGGACCCCGTGGACTACAGCATGCTCCATTAGCACATACAATTAACGTGTTTCACATTTCACAGTAACACATGTAAACTTCTATGCTTTCTGTTCAAATCCTTTCTGAATAAACCTCTTTGGGAGGATATATTCTAATGTGAAAGAAAGGAGTTAATATGTTAGGTGACAAAAGACAGCCACAGGCTTTATAACAAAGCATTCTTGACAGTTACGTATTGTTTCTTTGTGCTTCATTTTATGGAGAAAGTTGTCAACCTCTTTGGGTGCTTATTCCACACAGGAATTAAGAGAAACCAAAGCAGCTAAGCATTTATTGGTGTCAAAAAAGACACATAGATGTGATCACTGAAATATCAGCATATAGTAATAACCATACCAGAGCAATGCAATTATATTTTAGATGGATCTCTTTTAAATGGCATATTGCTAGAATTAAAAAAAAATCCAACTGAAAATTGATCTCTTAGCTGGTGATTTTTTGTGTAGGACCGATACATCAACTGTGATGGCTGTTATATTGAGATTTATTTCCCCTGTTTTTTTCCTCCATATTCTATTTACTTTTGATTTTTCTCTTTACTATGTGCTAATGCTTTTTCTTTTTTTATTGTTTCCCCCTATTTATTGTATAGATTAAATTTTTTTATGATTTCCCTTCTAAAGGTTTGAAATGTTATGCATTTTATTTCTGTTAGGCTTTAATTTTAACCTGTATGTTTTACAAAAGATAAATTTGGCTTTTAGCAAAGTTGTGAATCAAGGAAATAGGAATTCTGGTATCAAAAAACATGAGCACTAAGTTCACAAAGATGGATTAGTTGTTGTAATGTGACTGAAATCTGACATTTAGTAGTTAATTGTTAATTATATTCTCATTAATGGTTCTGGTGACTGATCCGTCATAGAGATGTGAAGGCTAATATGAATCTACTGTGAGATGGTTTAATCCATGCCTCAGCACTGCAGACTTACTGTTAATGCATCTGTAATTAAAGTGAAGTTGCTCCCAGTGGCTGAACTTCAGTTAGAAAATGAAATAGCAGTTACAAAGCAAAAGCAAAAATAAGCCTCTCTGATGAAACTGAAAAATATCTATTGGAATAGCGTGGATTAGAGACTCACCATTTTACTTGTGAAAGGAACTTTTTTTTTTCAGGTATGGAAACAGACACTCTACCAACCAGCATCTCTGGGTTATAGTCACCACCTGTGGCAGTTTTAAATGAAAGAGTGCTAAGGGAGAAAAATTCTGAAACAGAAATTATGGCTATCAGTAAAAAAAAAAAAAAAAAGTCCTTTGCAAATGGTCTTTAGTTTTAGCCTTCCTGTATTCATATGAAAAAGCTTTCATTGAATTTGCCTAAATGAAGTTGGTAGCAATTAAGGAGTAGCCATTGGGAACACTGTTATTAAATCTCTGGTTAAAACAGTGATATTGTTTTTTCTAATCTTTTATAAGTAAACATGAATTCCCATGATGATAGCAAAGTGGGCTTCCCATTACTATTTCTCTTACCATAGTTAGTATCTAGAAACGTGGAAGGGAAAACATGTCAAGTCAAGGCAATTGTGATGTGGAAACTGGCTCAGACTCATGGAATTTTCGGTTCTTGGCTTGCCTTGCGTTATTGATCCTGAGATGTATTATTATACAAGGCACAATATTATATGTCTTGGCTTTAGTTTTTTGCTCTTTAAAAAAGGAAATTATAGTGAGTTTGAACTCACATGATCCTGAGGGAGTTCAAGGATCAGAAGAGGTTTGCATTTAAATACATTATATATCAGTTCAGTTCAGTTCAGTCACTCAGTCGTGTCTGACTTTTTGCGACCCTGTGGACTGCAGCATGCCAGGTTTCCCTGTCCATCGCCAACTCCAGGAGCTTACTAAACTCATGTCCATTGAGTCAGTGATGCCATCCAACCATCTCATCCTCTGTTGTCCCCTACTCCTCCTGCCTTCAATCTTTCCCAGCATCAGGGTCTTTTCAAATAAGTCAGTTCTTCACATCAGGTGGCCAAAGTATTGGAGTTTCAGCTTCAGCATCAGTCCTTCCAATGAACACCCAGGACTGATCTCCTTTAGGATGGACTGGTTGGATCTCCTTGCAGTCCAAGAGACTGTCAAGAGTCTTCTCCAATGCCACAGTTCAAAAGCATCAATTCTTCAGTGCTTAGCTTTCTTTATAGTTCAACTCTCATATCCATACATGACTACTGGAAAAACCATAGATTTGACTAGATGGACCTTTGTTGGCAAAGTAATCTCTCTGCTTTTTAATATGCTGTTTAGGTTGGTCATAGCTTTTCTTCCAAGGAGCAAGCATCTTTTAATTTCATGGCTGCAGTCACCATCTGCAGTGATTTTGGAGCACAAGAAAATAAAGTCTATCACTGTTTCCATTGTTTCCCCATCTATTTGCCATGAAGTGATGGGACTGGATGCCATGATCTTAGTTATATGGAAATATATTCCATATATACATTTTATATGGAAATATATTAATGTCAAATATATGAGAAACAAACTTATTTGACAAAGAAAAGGGAAATGACTGACTCTGTGATTGTATAGAAAATTCAAAAATGCTTTTTGGGAAGACTCAAGAAATATTTTCAACTACTTCCATGCATAACATTTCTCTCCTAACTCATCTTCTTTTCCCTTTAATTCTCTCAACTCTCTAGAGAACAGTGACATTTCAGGGGGAGATTCATTCAAAACACAGAGGGAGGTTTAAGAAGATTTTCTTTGCTTGAAAAATGAATGTTTCTATTTCTTTGCTGTAATTATTTTTTAAAGAAAATGATAGCTTTTGAGTAACTTCTTATTTTAAAATGATATCAAACTTACAGAAACATTCAGTGATTAGCTTAAAAACCTACTATACATACACTTTACCAACTCACAAAGGTTTAACCATGTGCTTCATTGGCTTTAATATTAGTTCTTTCCTCTTGTATATATACTGTGTTTTTCTGAACTGTTTGAGTTAGCTGTAAACTAACTCTTGTGTATTTCAATACATATATCCTAAGAACAAACACATTGTCTAACATAAACTTAGTACATTAATAAGAATGAATACATATACAATTTTATCTATTGTCCCAATAATGACTTTTGTAGCATTTCCCCTAATATTGGATTCAAGATCCATTTGTATGAATAGTATTTAATTGTTGTGTCGCTTTAGTTTCTTTTAATTTGGAAACATTATTCATCCTCACATGTTCTTTCATGGCCTTGGTATTTTTGAAGAGTACAGGCAAATTATTCTTTGCTGCTGCTGCTAAGTTGCTTCAGTCGTGTCCGACTCTGTGCGACCCCATAGACGGCATCCCACTAGGCTCCCCATCCCTGGGATTCTCCAGGCAAGAACACTGGAGTGGGTTACCATTTCCTTCTCCAATGCAGGAAAGTCAAAAGTGAAAGTGAAGTCGCTCAGTCGTGTCCCACTCTTAGCGACCCCATGGACTGCAGCCTACCAGGCTCCTCCATCCATGGGATTTTCCAAGCAAGAGTACTGGAGTGGGGTGCCATGTACCTAAATTTAGATTTGTCTGATATTTCTTCATAGTGTATTTATAATAGATATTTTTTGCTTGTTTATTTATTCATTTACTTATTCATTTGTATTTTATGAGCTCATGGATTCCTAGTCAATTGTTTGTAAACTGCTAATAATTGTTTGTAATACTGCTAATTGACTTTTGATGCTCAAATTCTCCCAAATTCGGCCAAAGGAAGCTTATTCAACCTGGCTCTTAGCCTTTTGACATGCCCTCATCATAATTTGAGTTATTTTCTAACTTTCGTGCATAGCATAAAGTTCCAAGATTATTTTTTCCCTTCTCTGCCTCAGTCCTGGAATCAGCCAACTCACCAAGGAACTCTAGTTCATTTTATGGGAGAATAGTATTTAGATCTTTGTGCTTGGTGAGTTCACTGCTACCAGGGTGTCATAACTTTTAGGCCCTCTTGGAGGTCAAAGCAGAAAAGAAAGAAAAAGAATCTATGGACAGACATATTACACATAATGTGTGTATACATATATACATGGGGTATACGTATGTAGCTATCTGTCCATCTATCCATCCATCCATCAAAAACCATGACTTCTTACTGGTACCATCGCTTTCAGTCCAGTACCACAGAATTCTTTCTGGCATTTGTCCTTTCTGAATTTGTAACTCGATCACCATCTGTGGAAAACCTGGCTTCCAGTATTCTCAATATACCTACTTGCTCAATCCTTAAAAAAATGCTTTTTAGAATCTCTAATCTGTGAAAAGTGAACATGTTAGTCAATCAGTTATGTCTGACTCTTTATGACCCAGTGGACACCAGGTTCCTCTGCCCATGGAATTCTCCAGGCAAGAGGACTGGATTTGGTTGCCATTCCCTTCTCAGGAGACCTTCTTGACTCAGGGATCGAACCCAGGTTTTCTGCATTGCAGGCAGATTTCTTAATGTTGAGCCACCAGGGAAGCCTAAATGTTTTTATTTTTTTAGAATTTTTAACCTGTACTACCGTGAAAAAAAAATTTGTTAATGGTTCATTTTATCCTTAGACTGAAAGTATGTAGTGAAAGTACCACATTCAAAAGTTACTTGGGGTTATTCCCTTTTCCTTTATCCAGTGTAATTATATTCTTTATTTGAAATACAGTTGGGTCATACGTTTCTGTTGTATTCCATTTTAGGATCCCTCTACTCATGCTTGCTGATTTTATTTATTTGAATATAGAAAATATTAAGATGGATTCAGAAGTGAAAGATGTACTCAGAAGTGTCACAGCTCCAATTCTTTTCACCCTGTTCACATCCTAGTTCCTAGTACCTGTAAGTGACTACAAGTGCCATGAGATTCTGGTTTATCTTTCTTTTATTTCCTTTTGCAAGAATATGCACATGTATTTTCCCATTCTTTCATGCACACAAGGTAATATACGGTATATATTTGTGAACTTTGCTTTTTTTACTTAAAAATATATTCTGGGTGTCATTACATACCAGTTCATAGGCACCATCCTCATTCTTCTTTTGCAGCAGCATAAAGGCTTCCCTGGTGGCTCAGATGATAGAGTCTGCCTGCCAATGCAGGAAATCTGGGTTTGATCCCTAGAGGAGGAAATGGCAACCCACTCCAGTATTCTTGCCTGGAAAGTCCCATGGACAGAGGAGCCTGGTGGGCTACCAGCCATGATATCGCAAAGAGTTGGACTTGACTGAGAGACTAACATTTTCACTTTTTCACTTACAGTATCGTTTGTCTGGATATCACATAGTTTATTCAGCCAGTTTCCTAAATATTCGAATTTTGGTTGTTTCTAGTATTTTGCAATGAGAAACAGTACTGCTGTGGATAACTTTATGTATATATATTTTCATAATGTTAGATGTGTATATGTAGAGTAGATTCCTGGAAGTGAGGTTGCTAGGTTAAAGGAAAACACGTAAGTAATTTTGTTAAGTATTGCCAAATTCCCCTTGGCTATCCCCAGTTTTCATTCCTAGCAGAAAGGTATGAGAGTGCCTTTCTGCACAGTCTTGGCTAATACCTCTTGGTAACTTTTCTTTTCCAGTGATTTCTAGCTTGAATGTGGAGAAACAGTTGTTTTATATCCGTGACATGATTTTGTCTAATTTAACCTGCCTTTTGAATTGTAAATGGGCCATCAAGTAGCATGCCCTGTTTTCCCAACTTCGGTGCTATTTGTGGTCCAATTTAGCTTGGAAAATAAAGTGACAGAATCAGGTTTTATTCCTCTTTTATCTACTCAAAGCAGTAGGACTTCTACGTACTTTGAGTGGTTCTCAAACTTGAAAGTGCATCAGAATCCCTGGAACAGACTTGGGGCCCCACCCCCAGAGTTTCCAGTTCAGTAGCTCTAGGGTGGGGCCCGGTTGTTTGCACTTCTGTAATCTCAGATGATGCTAATGCTGCTGATCTGGGGGCATTTTAAGAGCTAGTAGTTTGTATTAATCGGAGAAGGCAATGGCAACCCACTCCAGTACTCTTGCCTGGAAAACCCCATGGACGGAAGAGCCTGGTAGGCTGCAGTCCGTGGGGTCGCTAAGAACCGGACATAACTGAGCGACTTCACTTTCACTTTTCATGTTCCTGCATTGGAGAAGGAAATGGCAACCCACTCCAGTGTTCTTGCCTGGAGAATCCCAGGGATGGGGGAGCCTGGTGGGCTGCCGTTTCTAGGGTAGCATAGAGTCGGACACGACTGAAGCAACTTAGCAGCAACAGCAGCAGCAGTTTGTATTAATAGAATGGTTTGTGGAGTATCTCAAGGAAGTTGTTAGATCTTGTGATTCACATTATTTGAGTGATTGTATGGGAGAGATGTCATCATGTCTGTACTGCTGAAAAGACAAGAAATCTAACAGGTCTTTAAATCTTAGTACTGAAAGGAATGAAAGAGTCCAGCTTTAAGTCATCCATTTATTGAATCATGTGTTTATTAATCAGACGTATTGGTTTTGAGCTATATTTGCTAGAAAGTGCAAGAGCTTCTATCTTACATATTGAACTTTATTTAAGACAAGTTAATTATATTTTCTAAGATTCTATATTAAAAAAAAAGTCAAGTTCTTGACTTTAGGACTTTTTGATAACCTTAGCAGTTCTGTGCCTCTTTCTGCACATAATTCACTTTTATTGTAGTGGAGCTGAAAGTTAAAGCTGACGTTTAATTTCTTAAACTTAATAATAGCCTTTATAACTGATAGTGACATCTTCCTTACCTTGAGATAATGTGGCTGTTTGTTGAAACACTATTTCTTTAGGTATTTATCTTTCCTCCTAACAACTGTTACCTCATCAAAGATTGTACCGGTATCTTGACTCAAATGAAATTACACCAATTAATTTAAATCAGTATAAAATTGACTTGAAGTTATCCATGGATTAATTTCAGAGCCTAGTATGTCACAAGAGACCTAACAGGAAACTGACCTCTGTAACCTGTTTTATTTTGCCCTGAATCTACTCTGCCATGTGAAAAGTTATTTAAAAATATGTAAAAATGTAGATATTGACTTTTTTATTTTACTGTGAAGGTAATACATAGAAATTGGTTTGGCAATAGTTAAAACTGGGAGCAGAGAAGGAAAATCTGAGAAATATTGGTTTCTAAGCAACTGAAGACATAATATCAGATCCATGTACCGCTTGCTTAATGTTAAGTTTCCTGAAGTGTAAATAATTGATTGAACAGAGATAAAAACAGCCATTGTAGTCTGCTGAATTCTAAACTCCTTGACTTGGGCTTGTTATGGTCAGGTTAGTGAAAAGGATGGCTAATTCTCCCAGGAGAGGAGCCCGCATACAATTTCTGGCATATACATGGATCTTGAAGATTTGGTGGACTTTGTAGGCATTTAGTTTTCAAGCTTTGATTTCATGACTG
The DNA here is from genome assembly GCF_003369695.1 of Bos indicus x Bos taurus. Classification (NCBI taxonomy): domain Eukaryota; kingdom Metazoa; phylum Chordata; class Mammalia; order Artiodactyla; family Bovidae; genus Bos; species Bos indicus x Bos taurus. Next base: position 26,468,578 of record NC_040083.1, on the reverse strand, counting down.
TGGGAATCCTGAGCTCTTAATTCATCAGGAGGTGAATGAACTGCAACAGAACCTTGGACTCTTTCCCTTCACATCCCTCAATACAGAGGGCCTAAGGAGTGATCATTTAATAAACAATGCAAAGAATGATAAGCCTTACATTCATCAAACCCTGTAATAACTTTCACTTCTAATTCTCCCTCTGATATCTCTCTTTTCACTCTAGAAGCTTTTCCTGGTTGATTTCATCTATGCTTATGATTTTAATTCTTGTACTTAAATACTTGACTTCCAAGTATGTACCTCCCGTTTTACTTTCTTTATAGAGAATTTAGACTTGTATATTCCAGTACATGCTGGAATTTATTGTATATTCCAGTACAAAAAGGAATTTTTCTCTTACCTATCTTCTTTTCCAGAGAATACTGCTGTGCCTGTTCTGCTCTGTTCTGTTTGGAGGTGATACCTGGGAATATTGCTGTGCTCTTTGATTTCTCTCCTATTACCCTTTACATCCAGTCATTTGCCATGGCCTGCCAATTCTTTATCAATACTTCTCCCCAATAAGTCTACCCTCTGTCTCTCACCTTGACCTTGACTGTTCTACCGGTCACTGGGTGTGGCCCTCTCAATCTTCTATGTCTTGTATACTGCAACCGTAATCTTTTATAAACAGAATTCTGACCAGTACTCCCCTATGAACACCTGGATGATGTTTGGTCACCAGTGGGATAAAGCCAAAACTCCTTATATAGCCCACTGTGATCTCACTCTTGCCCACTTCTCCAGCTAAGTGTCTTGCCATTCTGCACATATCCTTCAGAATGCAGCAGTTCAGAACTTCTCTCAATTCCCTGGATACCATGATGCTTCACACATCCTCACTTGTGATCATGCAGGCTTTTCTTACTGACCTTTATACCCCTTGTAACACTTTTGCTGTGGCTCCTCCAGGATGCCTTCCTTGATTTCTCTTGCTAACTCACCTACTATCATCTCAGATTGTCTGTTGATTTTTATCTAAGGTCTCCATAGGGTACACCATGCATATCTCTATAGTAGAATCTTGTTTACTTTGTTGAATTCATCTTTAAGTTCCCTGAATGGAAGCTCTTTGTTTTATTTCTCCTTATAGTCCCCTTACCTAATAAGGCTTCTGAAATCATTATCAACTGATTTAGATCCTCTTATGAAGATGTGCTTAATTAACTTCACAGTGGTAGCAAGGAGGATCTTTGTCTTTTCAGTGATAATTTGGCGTAGTGACATTTTGGGGGCATTTATTTAGGGTGTCGATTATTGCATTCCAAAACACTCCAAAACTTTAATGCTTAAAACAACAAACATTGTATTTATTCATTATTTTCTTAGAAAACTTTGGACACCTAAATGGGCTTGGCTTGATTATGTTTCTTTGTTTGGTCTCATCTGGGGTCACTCAGGTATCTTCATTTATCTGATGGTTTAACTAGGGCTGGATGGTTTAGAGTGATCTCATACAGGTATCTGACAGTTTGGTGTTAGCTGTCAGCTCTGCCTGTCTCTCGTCCTCAAAAGATCTGGCCCAGGCTTCTTTACACGGTGGTCTCCGGACTGCAGCAAAGTGAGGGTGGAAGCTGAAGGTGCAGAAGTCACATGGTGGTCCCTCTGTCCATTCTAAGGTTAGAGCACGTCATCAGGAGTCAGACACGACTGAGCGGCTGCTGACTGACTGAAGTCGTCAGGCCGGCCCATATCTTCTAAGGCATGGGGAAAACTGGGGAAGAGCGGTCATGTCACACTGCAGAGTAATGTGTGTTCAGGGAGGAATTTGTGACTTTTTTTTAACCATCAACAGAGTATTCTTTGTTAGAATTGACTTCTCTACTTTTTGAATTCTTTTTTCACATTCGCTTACTTCCATGGTAGTTATCTTACATGATTTATATCTTGTACATTTACTTTAATTAAGTCATTTTTTCCCCCTTGCATTTAGGAAAAGCATAATAAAAACTGTTTCATAGTGAATACCAGATTTTTTAACTTGGCAGCCTTTCAGTAAATACTTAGCAAGTGAATTATCTTTTTTCAATTAAGAAATATTTCAAGTATACAAAGAAGTAAGAGAACAATATAATATATGGCTGTCTACCTACCCTCTGAATATCTTTCCTGAGATAGGTGAATATCTTTCCTGAGATAGAAACAGTGGTGTGAACTGATAGCTAAAATAGCATTGCCTGTGCAGTTACATGTGGTTTATAATAAGATATTGTTGGCTGACTTGAGGTTTTCTTTTTTGTTTTTTTTTTTTTTTTTGCTGCACCATGCTGGATATCTTAGTTTACCAATCGGGGAGCAAACCTGTACCCCGTGCAGTGGAAACAGAGTCCTAACCACTGAACTGCTAGGGAAGTCCCTGACTTGGGCTTTTAACAACCATTATGACCTTGTTTCAAAGGGTGAATGAATTCAAACACTCCACCTTGCAAATTTAGTTGAGTCCTCTTTCAAAGCTGAGGAAATAGCCCTACATGTAAATATTATAAGCATTTGGATGATGTCAGTATCTATCTGTAAAGAACGAGCTAATTACAGAGTTCTCTAAGTTGTACAGAGGTTATTTTCTTCCCTGGAATTTCAAAATTCTCTGGTACAAGAGACAGAGAGTAGCTACAGGTGCTTTAAGGGTAACAGACACGCTGTGTCTAGCTCTGTTATTTGTTTATACTGTAATACCTGCTAAAAATCTAAAGCTTTAGTTGTGTATTGGATTGGCTTCACAGATGACCAGTAAAACCCAGGAAAAATCCTAAGGCTTTTACTTGCATATTGGATTTATTTCACGGAAGGCTTTTCCCAGAGTACTTAGAAGCTATGTGTATATATACCATAGGGAGCTGGACACTGAGGAAAGGGAAAGGTTAGGTTAGAAGAAGGCAGAGAAGTACATTGTGGTGCAGGGACTGTGGACACTGTTCAGTTCACTGTGGCCTGTGTTCTATCTGAAAGGCATAAAGCCATAAATCCTTGAAGTTAATTCCTCATCTTAATCTCCGGTATCTCTCCGCCTCCTTTTTCTACCCTTTACTTTACTCTAAAAATAATTAAGTATTTAGAATTATTCTTGCCAAAAATTTGAGAAGTATATCACAGGCCTCATTCCATTTTCTTCCTTAATAAATAATTATGCATCTCTAAAAATGACATTTTCCTGCATAGTCTCGTTATCATTTTCACAACTCAGGTCTGTCCTCTTAAAATGAGAATGATGATTCCGCCTCATCCAGTCAGTGAGGTTGTGACTGAGTAGGTCTAAGACACAGTAGGCGCTTCCCCAGCTTGCTCGTCCACCTGTTCCTGGCTGCCTTTCCGTCTTCTTCCTCTGTTTCTGCCTTCCTGCTTCTCCCCTGAGTTCTCTTACTGGCTTTCCCACTTTGTGGGCCAAATATCCTAATTTCTCTGTCTGGGTTCCTTCCTGAAGTGACTGACGGAAGCTGTTGCAGCACCAGCGCCCCTTAGAGAGGTCACAGGCCAGTACCCCATGAAAAGCATTCCGAGAGGCCACCCCCTTCTTCACTTGCCTTCAGGCACCCTATAAACTTAGGAATTTCTGCAGGGGTGAGCATGAGCTTTTGGCTTCAAAGTACCCACAGTTATATTCTGACTTGTTCTCCAAGCTTTTTTTTTGATTCCTGAAAAGCTACATCTGTGCCCACTTGTGCAAACTTTGGAATCTGTTCATTGTTTTCTTTTTTGCTCATCTCCATGTTCACATTCACTAAATAATCTTGGCTTTACTTTGTGTTTGGCCTTTATGCATTCAACATGGATTGGATAATTTTCCAGTGATACAGTGCTCTGACATACATGCAGGTGATATTTCAATGTTGATATGTCTAGTGAATGTTTTGAAATAGTATCAATTAGACTTCAGCAGTTTCTAACCTTCCACCAAGCACCTATTTTGGGGTCTACAATGGTTCCCTTAATGTATTAAATGAATGAGTTATTATTTTATACAACTCATATACCAAATATACCAAATCTTTTAGCCGTCTCTGCTTCTACAAGCTCAGGAATATAAAAGTAGCTATATTAAAATGAGCAAAAAAAAGGAACTTATTATGGAAAGTACCACAAATCATTTTTCGTAAATGCTTTATTACTCTTAAATATAAGGAGGGAGAGGTAAGTGGCAAAAAGTGTCTCTGTGTAATCATAGGACTGGAAGCCTGCTGGCTCAGTGGTAAAGAATCTGCCTGCCAGTGCAGGAGACACAGGTTCGATCCCTGGGTTGTGAAAATCCCCTGGAGAAGGAAATCTCAATCTGCTCCAGTATTCTTGCTGGGAAATCCCATGGACAGAGGAGCCTGCAGGCTGCGGTCCATGGGGTTGCCAAGGGTCAGATGTGACTGAGCACGCACATAAGCACTGTAGGAACAGTGACACTGAGTGTCCCCCTTGTAATATTACCAACTAATGCTTTTGTTCTCTTTTTCTTTACTCTCTTTGTGTTGTCCTCTCTCAACTTACCTAAAACAAAAACAAAATCACACATTATTTCTACACCTGCTATATCCTTTCCTGTGATATGTTTGTGTTACCAGAAAGTCTCATAACTCTAGAATAAAGGAAACTTGGTATTAAATGGCAAATCTTATGTTCCTGCAAAATCCATCTGGGTTGGATTGGTTCTAAGAGATAGCCAAGGATAGAATAATTTGAGGGAAAAAAAATAGTATCGGATTATGCCGTGCTGTGGTGTGCTAAGTCACTCAATCACGTCTGACTCTTTGCAACTCTGTGGACTATAGCCTGCCAAGCTTCTCTGACCATAGCATTCTCCATGCCAGAATACTGGGATGGGTTGCCATGCCCTCCTCCAAAAGATCAAACTGCATCTCTTACATCTCCTGCATTGGCGGGTGGGTTCTTTACCACTGGTGCTACCTGGGAATCCCTGTATTGGATCATAACCCAAATTTAATAATAATTCATGAGTTCATGAATGAGTTCATGTTCATTCTTTAATATGAGTTCATAATAATATGTTAATAATGGAATAAATTAATACATGGAAGAGAAGAGACAAATATCTCATGTTGAAGACTTCCAAATAATCTATGTACTCTCCTCTAAAGGAGAGGGCATATAACTCCTTACTCCTTAAGTATGGGCTACTCAGCCTTCCTTCCAAAGGCTATAATATGACAGAGGGCTGTGGGGAAGCCTGACAGACACGGTCTGAGCTGGGTGATTGATTCCTATTCACAGTATCAAGTTATGTTAATAATACATGCCCTTGACGTGTTACGATAAAAATGGCAAATGGCACTTAACCTCTGTGGGAAATCTGCAATGCAGTCTGATTGTGAGAAAAACATCAGGCAATTTCCAGTAAAGGGGCATTCTATGGTATTCCTGACCAGAAATCCTTATGGCTCTCAAGGTCATCAAAACCTAAGAAAAGTCTGAGAAACTGTCACAGCCAAGGGGAGCCTACAGGGACATGAAAACAAGCGATTATGTGGTGTCCTGGATGGGATCCTGGAAGGGAAAGAAGTATTACTAGGTTTCAAAAGGAAGGAAATCTGAATAAACCACGCACTTAAATAATAATAATGTATCAGTGTTGTCTCATTAATTGTAACAAAGGTAGCATGCTAATATAAGGTGTAAATAACAGGAGACAAACAGGAGGCACCGTGGACCCTCCCTCAGACCTCCCTGAGCACAGCCTCAGAGGCCCCACTTGATCTGGCCTTCTCCTCTCAGTTCCCTGTTAGCCCTGCCCTCTTCAGCGCTGCTCCAGGTGCACTGGCCTTGTTGGTCTTTCCTGAACGCCTCAAGGTTCTTCCTGCTGTAGAGCTTTTCACTGGGCATTTCCTCTACCTGGAATCTTCCCCCTGCCCCTGGATTTTCACATATACTATTCACTGGATTCTGGTCTTTTGGCAAATATCATGTCATTAGAAAGCCCTCACCTGACCATCCTACTTAAAGGTGCAGTCTATACTCTCAAAAGCTGTGTTCTTTTTCTTCATGATACTCAGTGTTTCCTGAATTTATTTATTTGTAAGCTTTTCTATCCACCCCACTAGAACTTAGGTCCCATGAGGTCAGGAACTTGGTTGGCCATATTTAGTCCTGTGTCTATAGTTAATACTAGACCAGCACTTGGTACAAAGTAGGTAGGCACCTAGTAAATATCAAGTAAATGAAAGAATTCTCTAATCCTGCTCTTTCCTTTTCTGTTAATGGATGCACCGTATTCCCTGTGCCTCTCATAGCAACTGTGCTCTGCTGTGCATTATGGTTTTGTGTGTACAGACATCATTTCTCTCCTAAACTGCTACACTGCAACAGTCTTCTGTCTCTAACGTCTCTCCTATCCCGTGGTATCTAGCTTGGTGCCTGGCAGGAAACTACTGCTCAGTAGTTATTTATGGGATAAATATTTGTGTCTGCTTTGCATCTGTCTTATAACTGCTTTCAGCATAGCCCAGTGGGATGCCGCAGGCGCTGCAGAAGGAGTTAGACACATCTGCTTTGCTTAGGGATGTGACAGCTTATCTCCTTGCTGTGATGTAACATGTAAGATGTAATATGAACTTCTGCATGCTTCAGCTCTCTAGATTTTGACCTCTTTCTCTTTGGTCTTGGTTTCTGCTGCATCATATGTGCTCTTTAGAATCGGAAACATCATTTTAATTTTTTACCAGGGCCCTGATTTGTAGAAACCCTGTAGGATGCCAGCTCATCTTGCCAGTTACTGTGGTTATGAGGCGCCTGGCTCCTGTGGCCAGCCGATGCTCAAGACAGATGTCAGGGCATCTCTCTGGGGAGGAAAGTCAACACTGTGAATGTATCCTGTGGCTTGCAGGAGGCAGTCTGCCTGGTCAGAGATGGACTCCCTCCCCACTTCTTTCTTAGCCCCTGGCTTTTATTAAGAATGACAGGCCAAGTGCCAGGTACTGGGTACACTTAACTGAATAAAATACAAAGACTTTGAAGAACTTAAAATACAAATAGATGGTCTTCATATAGTTGAATTATTACACCTATGGAAAGCCTGGTCATTTGTTCATGAAGCTTAAGCCAGGATCCCCTGTCCACTTGGTAAAGTGTGCATAAATGAATTGTAGGCATAATGAGTAGCTGGAATCAGACAAACTCCTGTGTTGTAGCCTCCCAAAACTCGCTCCCAGAGCAGTGGTAAATACTATACTTTTAAATAAGCTCCTCCTATGGAGAAAGGAACTTGTTTTGAGGAGTGGAGACTTTTGCAGTAGCTCATAACCAGAGACTTAGAGGGCTGGTTCAGTCAGTGATAGATCTGTCCCTTGTAGGTGTCACATGCTAGATTTCTGATATTTGTATTTGTAACATTTGTGTTTTTGTTTTCACCTTATTCTGCCAAGAAATAAGTTCTTTTTTTAAGAGAGTGGTGACCAAATGATTAATGATTTTTGTGCATTTATCTTCTCTGCTTTGGAAAGAATTTCCTTAGGAGTCTCATTCCGGACTGTGTGTTTTATAACCTTTGGACTCAGGAGAACAGTTTCTTAAGTGATCCTTTGAACTAAGAAAGTCTTTGTAATTAAAGTCATGACTATTTTAAGATTGTTTTTATGACTGTTATGTGTCAAGGTTGGTTCAGAATAATTTTTGCAATTATAAAAGCTGGTTCAGTTGAACATAATAGTATTTTTTTAAAACAGGGAATTATGCTTGTGGCAAAGCCATTGATTCTGTTCAGCTAATTTCTTTTCTGAATGATGTCTTTGTTGAAGTATTTATTCCCAATTTATGGTCTCAGTTCTTATTTTTTCGTGGACTGGATTCTTTATACAGAATACAGAGATGGCAAATGTTACCTTGAAAAGAAAGCAATTTCTCCTTTCCCCACATTTTTAGCAAAGGAACAAAACCCTTTTTCCTTCTGTCACATTTCTCATTTCTTCCATTCTCATTTAATTAATGGTGAAACTATCTTCATCTGGTAACTTATGGCAAAATAGATCTGGAGCTTAAAGAATCTAATTATAGTCTATCTTCTTTAAGACAAGAGAGAAGGCTCTTGGGTAGGTAAGTCAAAATACACTTTTTTTTTTTTTTTTGCCTTTAGGCCCTTATGGTTTCCTCCTAGGAACTTGAATTATCAGCTTTTGAATTTATTTTCTAGAATTGATAGGTATTCTTATTTGAGTTTATAGGGACAAGACTTTACACTGCGGGTAGTCATTTGCATTTTGCATGAGTTGCTCAGATTTATTGTTTGCATTGACTGGACAGTGAAAGAGTATGGTTCTGATGAGGGAGAACACAGAAGTATAATTTGGGGCTGTGGAATAAGGCTTATGCGGAAAGATCTGTGAGGGTGCTGCAGTGGGCAGCCTGACTGTCTTAAGAAGATTCCATTGTTCAGTCAGCAGTTATGCTGTGAGCACCTGCTGTGTTCTAGGTACTTCTGAATGCTGAACAAAAGCCGTGAAGAAAACAAAACCCAGGACTTAGGCACTGGAGGTGGCAATTTTGAGAAGAGGCAAGTCCCAGGAGAACGCCTTAAAGTTCTTTATAGTGTGGCCTAAGGTCCATGCTGCTCCCCTATCTTCCCCAGTAGTTTTGCAACTTCATATTAATTGTTCTGCTGTACACACTCCATTGAATAGAGCTATGGATTGTTGAGCTCTTTGCCAATGGAATCATGTCCAGGTATTTTTTCAGTTGTCTTTATTTGTTGTTCTAGTTGTTGCTTTATAGATTTTTACCAGTTTTGAGCCTTTCTTTTGAGACCTGAACTGCCCTTTTACTTCCTTCCTAACCAGAGTCCATTGGTGCTTTACCTTATCAATCAGAAAAATTACCTTCATTATCAATAAAAACATTAAAGATATTTTATTTACTTCTTGGACACATAATACACAATTGGTTAGTAGTATTGGGTTGGCCAAAAAAAAGCTTGCTTGGGTTTTTTCATAAAATGTTACAGAAAAACCCAAACAGCCAGCATTGCTTAGAAAAATGTGAGTACTTAGTGCATTTCTTAGTAACTTTGATTGTTCAGGGTAGTCTGAAAATTAGTCCCTTCTATTTTGTCAGTTTAAGCTTGTTTTTCCATTTGTTTGCATATGATTTCTACATGTAAAAAAAAAAGGACTTAATTAAAAGTACTTGAACATGTGAAACATGACTGGATTTGTTTAAACCTACAAATTAACTGACCTGCTTTCTTCTTGGGGCTTCCCTCATAGCTCAGTTGGTTAAGAATCTGCCTGTAATATAGGAGACCCCAGTTCGATTCCTGGGTTAGGAAGATCCCTTGGATAAGGGAAAGGTTACCCACTCCAGCGTTCTGGCCTGGAGAATTCCATGGCCTCTATAGTCCATGAGGTCAAATCTGCTGTTTTTGTGTCCAGACAAAAATTGATGGGAATTGTAGTTACAGGAGATTTTACACTGACATTGTTGGTATTTTATTAAAAAAACAAACAGGCTATTCTAGTAACTCAATGGATTGTACTTTTTTCCATTCTCAAATGTTAGACATTTTTCCTTGATCATCATTTGTCATTTAGTCAGTATTCGATTTTGACTTTAAAATTAATGATTTTAAATGCTTTTGACGGTTATTATAAAATACTACACAATCCGTATCAATTGCCTGATAATCTTTGAGGATATGTACTGAAGAGGTGGGATTCCCATGTGGTGCTAATGGTAAAGAACCTGCTTGCCAGTGCAGGAGATGTAAGAGATGCAGCTTCAGTCCCTGGGTTGGGAAGATCCCCTGAAAGAGGGCACGACAACCCACTCCAGTACTCTTGCCTGGAGAATTCCACAGACAGAGGATGCTGGTGGGCTACAGTCCATGGGGTTGCAAAGAGTCAACATGACTGAGCAACTAACATACACTGAGAAGGGGAGGTATTTTAGTCATTAGAAGAAATGGCCCAGTTAGGAAATATCTGTCAGAATTGCAAATGCAGTCAATTTCTGAGAATTTATTCTGAGGTATACTTACTTACATGTGAAGTGATTTGTGCAGTCACATTCTTGAAATGGCAGAGTATTGGAGAGAGACCATGTATACACATGTATATTAATAGGGGATAGGTAATGGTGGTACGTTGATCATGGGTCACTGTGCCAGTGTTGAAAAAAGGCAGAGGGGGCTTGTTGTGTACTGATGTGGAAGAAAGCAAGGCGCAGAGCTCTCCTACTGTGATTAGTTTTCTGTCAGAAGATGGGTAAATGGTTCTGTTGCTGCAGTGATGCTGGGTAAGAATCATGGGGTTGGAGACTCAGGAAATGGAGCCAATATTCAGTTCAAGAATCAAATAGTTCATTCCACATGGTTACCACGCAAGTTAGTCAAGCGGTGAAAATAGAAAAGAGAGTGATGAACCTCTCCAAGAAGTCTGGGAAGCAGGCGTCTCAGCACGAACATGGATCCCTAGTCCAGCAATGGGTCTCTCGACACCTGTGAGTGGGAAGTTGCCTTCCGCTGTGACTGAGCTGCTGGCAGAGTCCCTGGAGCAGCTCTCAGCAGCATGGAGTTTTGTCTTCCAGCAAAGAGCCTTCATCACCCTGGGCTCAGTGGTCTCATTGTAAGGAGGTCATCAGTAGGGCATTAACAGTTGCGCTCCAGGGGGCCCTATCTCTGTGTTTGCTCCTTCTGTCTTTGTGAAGTCTGTCCGCAGACATTACGAAGTTCCTTATCTAAGATTAACAATTCATCAGACTGAGACACTCACAGTCCTGTATCTGATATCTCAAAACAACTAATATGAAAAAACCACTGCCATACTCAAGTTTATCTAGAATTTCTCCTCTATTTTCATCTAGGAGTTTTATAAAAAGCTTTTGCATTGTGTATTCAGGTCTGTGATTTGTTGGAGGTGGTTTTTGTGCAAGGTGTAAGATCTGTGTTTAGGTTATTATTTTTATTTTTTGCTTCTGTATGTCTCAGTGTTCCCTTCTCATTTTCAGAAAAGATTTTCTTTATTCCGTTTCATTGTCCTGATTCCTTTGTCAACATTAGGTGATTATATTTACATGGGTCCATTTCTGGGCCATCAGTTTGGCTCCGTGGCCCCTCACTTATTCTTTTTCCAGTGCCACACCGTGTTGTTTAACTCCATAGTAAGTCTTGCCAGTGAGGGGTGTCCATCCTCTTTGCTTTCCTCCTTCAATACTGGCTTAGCTCCTCTGGTCTTTTGCCTTTTCATTTAAACTTTGGAGCCAATTTGTTGATTTCCACAAAATATCTTCCTGGAATTTTGATTGGACTCAATCTGTCAATCAAGAGTCTTCATTGGGGAGAAATGACATTTTTACAGTATTGAGTCTTCATTCTTTAGGAATATCTATTCATCTATTTAGTTCTTCTTGGTTTCTTTCATCACAGTTTTGTAGTTTTCCTCGTAAATATTTTCTACATATTTTTGTTATAATTAACACTTAAGTTTTTTGGGTAAGCTAATATAAGAAGCATTGGGTTTTTAATTTTAAAATCCAGTTGTTTATTGCTGGTAAATAGGAAAGCAGTTGATTTTTGTGTAATAACCTGGTATCCTGCAACTTTGGTGTAACTGCTTTTTAGATCCAGTAGTTTTCTTTGTTGATTCTTTCAGATTTTCTACAGTCATGTCATCTGCAACCAAAGACGGTTTTATTTATTTTTCCTTCCTGATCTGTGTACATTTTATTTCCTTTTTTGGGTGGGGAGTGGGGGTCTTTTTGTATTAGCTAGGACTACCTGTACATTGTTGAAAAAGAGTGGTAAATGGACACATCCTTGCTTTGCAGTAAATTTTAGTGGAAAAGCTTCTAGTTTCTTACCTTAAATATGATGTTAACTGTAGGTTTCTCTGTAAATATGCTTTATCCAGTTGAGGAAGTCCCTCTCCAATCCTAGCCTGCTGAGTTTTCAGTGGGTGATGCATTTTGTTAAATTATTTTTATGCATCTGTTGATATGGTCATGTGATTTTTTTGTCTTTAGCTTATTGATATGATATATTACATTAACTGATTTTTGAATGTTGAACTAGCTTTGTGTACCTAAGATAAATCACCTTTGGCTATGTGTATATGAATATATAATTTTTATATATTGCTAGATTCAATTTGCTGATACATTTGAGGATTTTTGTATTGATGTTCATGAGGACTGTATACTTTTAAAAATACTTTTGGTATTTTTTGAACCATGTCACCACATTGTCCATTAACATTAAAAAGTTTTTTTTTAAGTCTTGGCCACTTGGGACCATACATGTATACTAGTGTTGATAATGAGTTCTGTAAATTTGCTGGATGTCTCCATTAACAAAGAAAAAGTGATGTTTGTACAATGAATTGGGGTCCTCTTTTGAGTTTTTTGATTGCTGGCAATCTGTTGTCTTTTGGCAAGCACCTGAACTCTGGTTCCTGGAACAGAAATCCCAACAGTAAGAAACCTAATGGATGTACTTTTGGTTGCATTAGATACACACACACACACACACACACACACACAAAGAAATAAAGTAAATATGGAATTTTTACTTTTTAGAAGGTGTTATTGCTTCTTTATAAAATGGCAATAGAGGTGATAGTTTTGTTTTTATTTGCTTGGTAGAATGTGAGTGGTATACAGGCTCTTCAAAGAAACAAAAAAATGAGAGGTTGTGTTTTATTCTACTGTTTTGTACAAAAGCTTTTCCATAGATGTGTAAGACGGCAGCAGAATTACCATGTGAAAACTTATAATTCTTTCTCAAATATTGTTCTGTAAGAACTGACGTTGCTAAGAAATTGATGCATTCCCTGCTGGATGGACTAGCAGGAAGTGAGTAGAATGCATGGAGGAGTCATTGATGGGAAAGCAGTCTCATCTGGCTCTCAGGATAGACACTGAACATCAGTATATTGGAGTAACATTAACTACTGATACCTTGGTGGAAATTTTTATGATAATTCCTTTTGATAGAAGAATTTATTCTTGAATGTATAATGGAAATTTAGGATGTGTATTAATGGCCTGAAGTTATGTGACATATATGTTAACTTTCATGTTAGTACTTTCTTCCATACCTACTACTCTTCAGGATTTTCTTTGGCAGTGGTTTTCTCTTTTAACTAGTTGGAAACTTTCATATTATTCAGAAAAGAAAAATCAATCACGGTGAGGAATTTGGAGACAGGAGCTGATGTTGGAATGTACCAAGAGTCTTGCTGCTTGCCCATTTTTATACTAGTAATAAAACATTAGTTCCTTTTTTTTTCCTGGGGAATTTCTAAGAATAACTATTGCTTTTTTGTACCATAGTCCTGGATTTGCTATATGCTGGGCACATCTCTACCGGCTTAACAGTATTAACTATCAATTAACCTTCAGAGTTCAATTTATAAAATGTCACTTTTCTTTTCTTTCTGTCAGCTGAGACAGTAGAACTGAAACAAACAAAGGAAAAAGCAAATATTTGGGAGTGTGAATATTTTAAGTGCTTGACAGGTGGAAATGAAAATATCCATATCTAGGTAAAGTGAGCATAGTCTCTTTAGATTTCTGTGTGCCATTAAAATGGGGATGAGGAATTTCCTAAAGAGGTGCTCTGAGGTATTAAAATAATTGAGTTAAACATCAAACTTCATGTTCATAGATCCCACTAAAGGTTTGGCAAGTAGAGCTTTTTTTTCTTTTTTTGGTGGTGGGGGATGTAGTAAGGGAGGCAGCCCTTCAGCGATATCTTTCACAGCAATCATAATGCTGAATTTTGAGGAAATCCAATAACAATTGTAGAGTACTATACAATAAACAAATAAGAAAAAATTAGGAAAATAGCCAGAGACTGCTACAGGGAAAAGAGGCAAAAAACAAAAACAAACAAACAAAAAAAACACAGGTCATACAGAATATCATCTTATTCTCTCCCTGGCTGTTTTTTTATGGCTTTATTCAGTGAGTGAAAACTCTGGAATGTTCAGTGGTATCTCTCAGCTCACCATTTTATCAAGCTCTTCATTTTCTCTTAGTGAAATGCAATCCCTCTGCCTCCAAATGGTGACAGGCACATGATGAAGGATGGGAAAGAAATTCAGGGGCCCTGGAAGCTTGTTTCTGCTTGATACACAGCAGATCAGATGCCTGAGGTGTCAGTAAATATTGGAAATATTTATTTCCAAGAGGTTAGAGACTTTACCTATCTCCTCTCCTCTGCATACAAATGGAGTAATTGGATTATTTTCACTAAGTCAGTAAGGTTTTTAGTGTCAGTGGAAGAAATGTGATTGCTCGGGTCTCAATATACTCCAACAGATGGACACTGTCTATAACCAGGAGGTATCCGAACTCCCTGCGTGCTCGCCAGGAGTCTTTGACCTTCTCTGTGAAAAGCTCTTTCTGTACTGATGCTCTCGATGGTGATGGTGCTGGTGGTGCTGGGTCAAATGGCAATTACGTAATCACAGTCCCTCTTCCGTCAGGTTGGCCTTTATTCAGAGAGCTAGGAGAGGATTTCTTCTTGGCAGGAATAAGCAAAGAAAAAGCTATTCAAGATTTATTTTTTTTTAATGGAAGCATTGTGAAAAGCAAACTATCTCGAAGTCTCTCAAATTGGAGATGGGTTTTTTTTTTTTAATTTATTGTTTTACTGAAGGATAATTGCTTTAAAGAATTTTGTTGTTTTCTGTCAAACCTCGACATGAATCAGCCATAGGTATATATACATTCCCTCCCTTTTGAGCCTCCCTCCCATCTCCCTCCCCATCCCACCCCTCTAGGTTGATACAGAGGCCCTGTTTGAGTTTCCGGGTACATACAGCAAATTCCCATTGGCTATCTGTTTTACATATGGTAATATAAGTTTTGCTGTTACTCTTCCCATGCATCTCACCTTCTCCTCCCTTCTCCCCATATCCATAAGTCTATTCTCTACGTCTGTTTCTCCACTGCTGCCGAGTAAATAAATTATCTGAAGGAATTGGCGGGGAATATCAGGGTCATTTCTTAGATTGACCTTCATAAGTAATAGAGGCCTTTTGTATTGATGTTGCATTTTTAAAAGGCAGCTTGGCATTGACTGGGGCTTGGGGTGGGAGGAACACTAGATGAGGAGGAGGCAAGCCCAGTCCAGGCTGTGTTGTGGTCTCCCTTGTTTAGCCGTTTGATTCAAGGAGGCCCTGTGTAATCCCAAAACCCAAAACCCTCTCAGTGTTCTGAAGTTTATTTCTCCTTTTAAAGAGGATAACTTGCTTTGCAACTCAAAGGATATTTTAACCACAATTGCTGTTGCATTTGTATATTATAGTGAAGATTTCAGACTTATGTTTGTCCCCTGAAGTTGACTGTAAAGAAAATAGTTTTGTAAACAAAAAGAAAAAGAAAGCATGCTTGCATGTATTACCCTTGACTCTCAGGGATGCGGGCCCTTGCTTGCCTTTTAAGTTCTTAGCCTCCATACTTTTTGTGTGGGTATGAAAGCTGAAATTGAGCTCCATACATATCTTTGCATGGTGTCTCTGTGATCCTTTTACCTTCCTTTCCCTTCTTGAACTTGTGCTCATTGTAGGGTGGTTTTGAGAGACTGAGCATTACAAAAGCTTTAGTGTCTCTTATAGATACAATAACCAATTTTAAAAAATATATATATATATATATATTATGTAAATATATAAATAATAATGTTGTTGTTGTTAGTTGCTCAGTTGTGTCCAACTCTGTGACCCCATGGACTGTAGCCTGCCAGGCTTCTCTGTCCATTGAATTCTCTGGGCAAGAATACTGGAGTGGGTTACCATTCTCTTCTCCAGGGGATCTTCCCAACCTGGGGATTGAACCCAGGTCTCTTGCATTGAAGGCAGATTCTTTACCATCTGAGCCGCCAGGGAACCCCCCATGAATACTTTATATATATATATATATATATATATATATATATATATATATATATATATGAATGGATGTACTGCTTGGGCATGGACTAAGTCTAGTTGGAACTTTGACCCCACATGGGTACAAGAATTCACCTGGGATGTGGAAACTGGGCTGTGAGTACCAAGAGGTGGGCAGATACACTGCCAACAGCTGCGCAGACTGTCTGCTCTCTTGTATGTTCATAGCTGGTTTCCATTTTCAGCTTGGGCTCATCCTCAAATGAATTTCTGTATAAACTCCATCAGTGTAGTAGCCAGTCCCAGCGTTCGTGTTCATACCATAACCTGAGGAAATCAAAGCAACATTTTTAGTCATCTGGCATAAACAATTCTTGTATTAGCAACTTCATTAGAAATCCCCTAGTGCGTACATTCTATTAATAATTTCATCAAGGAATCCCCATCATTGCTTCTCAAACAGCCTTTTTGACTGCTGAGCTTGAAACGAATCAAGAAGGGCTTACACATCCCACAGTTTTGCAGATGCAGAAGCTGCTAGGTGCTGTAAGCCTTGTCTCCTTACTATGTGGCCTGGGTGGCTTCTCCTGCATTCTTCTTAATCTTCTGATTTGCCCTATTGTTGTGATGTTGCTTGAAAGGAAAACGAAATACCAGATTGACATTGAATCTCCAGGATCTGAAAATGGGCTGTTAGAATTTGAAAAGCATATTCATCCTCTGCATTCTGTCTTCTGTACTTACTCTTATTCACCCCTAATCTTGTTCCATAGGTGGTGAGTAGGATTCTGTCATTAACCTTAGATATATTTAACCAGGTACTTCTCTAGAGTATCCTGGAAGAACTTAAAGATGAATATTATGTACTTTAATAGACTCCTGGTTAGGAAGACTTGGAGACCTGGACCCAACTCCAGATACAGCTATTCACTTATGGCTTTGGTCAAAATCTTAACCTCTCAAGGTTCCATTGTCTTGTCTAATAAAGCATGGTACCATCCGACTCTCAATTTCTGCCTTATGGAATAACAAGACATGTGTTCAATGATTACTGCTCTTCTCATCAGCTTTGAGATAGCTTTCCAGACCTGGTCCAATAAGTTCTGGACTATACAAATACATGAGCTTTTCTGTACCAGTGGCTCCAGGAAAGTAAAATGTAGCTAGTGACATTTTTGAATTTTGTTTAAACCAGTGTCTATTTTTGGTCCATGTAGAAATGGAATTGGACTGAAAAGCAGCCTCAGTCTGTGCCTTTTACCCCTTTACCTTTTATGTTGGAGAGAGAAATAGAGCCCTTGTGGTCATTGAGCCTTAAGTTAGAATATTTAACAATGGTTATGGGGGGACGTGAGGAAATCTCTGGAGGAATGCAGCGTGGTTGTTGAAGAACCTTTATGGTGTACAGTTCTAGGGGGTTAATGAAAGCAAGGACTCTTGTGCTCAACTGTGAGTGTGTGTATGTGTGTGTAAGAGAGAGAAGGAGATAGAAGGAGAACAGAATAGATAGATCAATATCTGAGAAGTCTTCATGAATGGGTGAGAACCAGCAGAAACTCCTTGGGAAGTTTTTGTTTTTATTTTTTCATCCATGTGAGTATGTTTGTATTGGAATGGTTCTGAGTCCCACGCTTCAGGTAAACTAAAGTAGTATGAGATAGTATCAAGAGGTAAAATTTCATTGGGCAGAGTTGATAAGTATTGGGTTGGCCAAAACTTTCTTTCAGGTTTTCAACCATCTTTTTTGCCAACTCAATATTAAATAACTGACAAAGATGAAAAGGAAATAAAAGATGAAACTAGATGGATAAAATGATGCTGGGCAGGTCATTTAACAAGCTCTCTGGCATTGTTTTTGCATGTGTAGAATTGAACTTGAAGCTCCTGTTCTGTGTAGGTCACAAGTACAGTGGAAGATGTTTCTGACTTTAAAGAGAAGTTAGATGTTTCATCAATTTTTTTCTTTCAGTTTTTATCCTTTTCCTGAAGGTATAGTATAGGCAAACTGTAAAAAATAAAATTACTGATGGCATGTGGGATAAAAAGCCAACATTCCCTGGAGTATTTCCATCTATATAACCCTGATGAATTCACTGTCAATCATTTGGTGAAGATATTATTAGACTTCTGTGCAACCAGCCTAAACTGTTTCATACCATTCAAGGTGAAGGAAACAAATGGTCACATCTTACATTTACCAAACTACTTGAAAACCCATGGAAATATATACTTGCCAGATTGACAAGGATGTCAGTATTACCCTCTAGGGATATCTTCTCCTGTCCTCTCCACTCCATGTTTACACAGTTCAAAGAGGAAATTCACTGAGATTGGCTTTCAAGCAGAAAGAGCTTTAGTCTGTCTCCTACAGATCTTCCTGCCTATTAGCCCTCCGGCTGTGCTGATCATTGGCTCCACTTGTCTGACCAGCAGTGCTTGCCTATGACACGGTGTTGTCCTAAACTCCCAGGAAAGACCATGTGACTATTTCAAACAAGGGCAGCTCACTGGTTCGGTGTCCCATCCCTTTTATGTATTACATGGAATTTCACTGATGACATGTACCATCATTTGTTTAGCCAGTCATCTAATAGTGAGTGTTTAGGTGATTGTCAGTATTTGTCACCATTATGTAACAATAAATACCCTATTCAGTTGTTTCTTTAGACTTAACACCCGGGGATCACGTTGCTGGATCAAAAAATACACCTGTTAAATTTTGACCCATCTTGTAAACTTGCATCCCAGAATAGATGGAACAATTTACACTCCCAGTGAGAGTGCATGAGAGTGCCCTGCTTTGTCACACTTGCTGGTGATTTCTGTGAAAGAAGAAAATAGTTCTGGCTACCACAGTCTCCAAAGGAGAACATGTGGCCCCACACATAGGCAAAATTATATTTAGAGAACTTGAGCTCCTCTGTGTGTTCAGGACCCATCTGTTAGGGACTTACTGTTTTTCTTTCATTTTCTAAAAAATTAGTTTGTTTTGAATTAATTGTTTCAACCCATTTGGAATGAGGGGATGGGCTGTTTATCTTACATTCTTTCATTGTATTTGAAGATGTGGCAAGATTTCTCTCAACCTGCTGTGCATTTATGGTTTTTTATTGTGTTTTTCCATATTATTTTCCCCCAGTAGAATAAAATTTAAGTTCAGGAACTCCAATTAAAATTTCCTGAAGCAATATCCTGAAGCCCAGCTGTGAGCTGAAAACACTCCAGAACTGTGAAGTTGTTAGAGCTCTCTCCCTTGGCCCTCTTTTTCTGTGGTTTCCTGATGGTTAGGTTAGGTGGGGTTAGCCAGTACTCATTTCTGTCTTGTTTTTTTGAAGATTACAAATTATTGTCTACCTTTTGTTCTTTAGCCAGATTCACTTGCCATTAAAATTTTTTCACCTTTTCCCTTTATTTTATCCTTCTTTGGAAAATCTCTTGTATTCTGCGCTTTGTTTTGAAGGTTCTCCTAAATGTTAAAGGCCCATGTTAAAATTCTGCCAGCAATAAGGCCGTATGGTTTCCTAGATGTTCCACAGACTAGAGAAAACACTTATTCTGATATTTTGAATCAAACTCTGAGGACTTAAACATATGGTGTAAAGATGCTAGGCAAATGGTTTTTAATATTGGAACCATATCCGGCAGAGTGGCAGATGAACTCATCGCGAAGGCTTGCCTTAGAGAGGTGGATGGAGCTTTCAGCTGTGTCCCACTGTGCTCACATGCAGTGTGCCTGCCCCTTCCTGCTGGACCTCCGTTGCTCATGGTAAAATGAGCTGTAACCTTCCATCATTTCATCTCCCCCCCTTCAAGCGGGCTCACAGAAGCAGGGGAGGGAGGCAGTGAACATGGAGTCTCCCATCCAGCAAGGAAGTCTCCCTCTGAGGTCTGAATAAATACAGTGTGTACACAAAAAAATCTGTACATAGAGTCTTCCGAGAGGAGTAAGACCAGAAAACCTGAAAAAAAAAAAAAAAAGTATCTTGCTATAAAACCTAGAAATGCTAAGTGAAATATAGCAAGTATACATTTTAATGAGTATTAGGGAGAACCAGAAAGTAAAGGAAATATTAGGGACCAAAAATGAAGCAGGAACTGAAGACTGGACTTGTCCTGGAAGAAGTTGGGCTGGGGGAGGGGGTCAGACCAGAGGAGGTGGGGCATGATGGTAGGGTTCGAGTGTTTTCTTCTCTTTGAGGAGAGAAGTTGGAAGCGAGTCACCCTCTCATAAACTTGGGACACTCAAGTAACTTTAAAATTCATATACCTGTCCTGACAATACTAAGGAAAACATCCAAATGTAGAAAAAAAAAAAAAAGTAAGTGCTTAAAAACAAAATATTACCTAAAATATGATAGAATTAAGACGAAACCTATGTGTATCTTAGGGCTGCTGTAACAGTCACAAACTAGGTGGATTAAAACAATAGAAAACTTTTCTCTCACAGTTCTGGAGACTAGAAGTCCAAAATCAAGGTGTTGGCAGGGCCATGCTCTGCCTGAAGACTCTAGGGGAGAATGGGCTCCGTATTTCTCCAGCTTCTGGTGCTGCTGGTACCCTTGGCGTTCCTTGTCTTGTAGACACATCACTCCATCTCCACCTCTGTCGTCGCATGTATTTTCGCCGTGTGTCTGTTTCCTGGCCTCTTCTCTTTCTACAAGACCATCAGTAATATTGATTTAGGGCCATCCTAATCCAGTATGACCTCATTTTAATATGATTACTTTTGTGATCATATACCAAGTAAAGGCAGACCAAAATTTTAAAAAAGCAGGATTTTGAACTACTTATCAGACAAATTTAAATTAAGGGTAGAAAGCAAAGAACTAAATGAAACCAAAAAATGGCTTGATTTTTACAGAAGAATGACACCTAGTGAATGTATAAGGAATGGTAGAGTTAGAAAATCTAACTCTGTAACTTTCAATTTAAAAAATGATTTTGATAAGAACCACTCTAAATGATTTTAGAGTCATTAGTATGTTTATATGGTACTAAGTTGTCATGAGACAAAATGCTTCCTAATTGAGAAGGTGGAAATTTATTTTTATCATAGAACAACCAACTGATCAAACTGGGTACTGATAATAGTGGGACAATCTGACATGCATGCCTTCTGATGTGACATAATATGAAGCACGTATCCTCAGCTAGGAAGCAGTTTTCAGAAAAATAGTTAACCTGAATCTAATTAAGGCTTTGCACCTAACTTTGAGATTTGAAAAAATACAGACACAGAGAAACAAGTGATGCCATCAGAAAACAATCTGACAAATCTGAAGTTTGTAACATTCTCCAAAACAGTTGGCCTGGTCTGTTAAAAAAAAGTAAAGAAAGAAAAATTGGTGTAATATAGGGGGGGAAAAAAGAAGAGGTATGGGAAACATTTAAGAATCGAAAAGACTAGAAAGATGTAAAAACTAAATGTCGTTCATGAACCATGATTGGTGTTTTGGAAAAGTGAGTTTAAAAGATGTTTTGAAGATACCTAAGTAAATCACAATAGATACAATATGGATGATACTAGGAAATTACTTTTTTAAACCATGGTATTAGCATATGGTTATTTGAGACAATGTGCTTATTCTTAGGAGATGCTTAATAAAATATTTGGGGATAAAGTGTCTGAAGTTGGAATTTGCTTTCACATGGTTAAGTAAAAAAAAAAAAAGGTGTATATAATATGTGTGTGTGTGTATGTGCTCAGTAGCTCTGTCATGTCCAACTCTTTGCAACCTCATGAACTGTAGCCCACCAAGTTCTTCTGTCCATGGAGTTTTGCAGGCATGAATACTGGAGTGGGTTGCCATTTCCTCCTCCAGGGGAATCTTCCCTACCCAGGGATTGAACCCACATCTCCTGTGTCTCCTGTATTTGCAGACAGATTCTTTACCACTGAGCTACCTGGGAAGCCCTATGTAATATGTATGCACATATTTAAAACAAATATACAAAATTGTTAATTTAAAAAATTAAGATTTATACATATATATATTATCTTTGCATGGTTATTTTTAAGTTTTTTAATTATAAAATGTTGGGGGAGAAACCCAGTTGGTCTTATTTGAGGGATTTATGCTCAGTCCCTCAGTCATGTTCAACTCTTTGCAACCCCATGGACTGTAGCTCACGAGGCTCCTCTGTCCATGTAATTTTTCGTGCAAGAATACTGCAGTGGCTTGCCTTTTCCTTCTCCAGGGGAGCTTCCTGTCCCAGGGATCAAACCCATGTCTCTGCATCTCCTGCATTGCCAGGCAGATTCTTTACCACTGCACCACCCAGGAAGCCGATTCCAGGGTCATATTCAAGCGCAACGATGGCTTACTGTTAGGGAGGCTGCTAAAATATTTTGCTGTATTGGGTGTAAGGAGATGTATATAATTATTTTCAGAAGTGTTAAAGGCATTTGACAGAACTGAGCATTCATTCCAGTAATTCCTTATCAGAATAGATTGATGCTTCCTTAATCTGCCTCAAGTCTCACCAACCCACCGTCATGCCAAAATTTTAAAATACTCACATAGAGTCAGGAATAAGACTACTGCTTAATTTTATTCTGGAAGTACTTTGTCATTAACGCTGTACAACAAGGAAAAAAGAGCAGGAGTATAGAAATTGGAAGAGACAGTAAATCATCACAATTATCAGATGATATGACTATACACCTAGAAAGTTTTATGGGATCAAGTAGAATAACATGACAAACAATAAGCATATTCATTTTCATGTACAGAAGTATTAATATACAGAAATAGCTTCCATAGATAAAAAACAACCACCAGTTTAGAAGATAGAGTGGAAGAAATGACCTTGTTTGCAGTAGCATAAAAAATGATAAAGTGATTAGGAATAAATTTTTTACCTTAAAAAAATAAATTATAATGGCAAGATTCTTTCTTTTAGAAGAAGGCATTGAAATAGAAAGGCACACCTTGTTCTTTTTTGGATGAGAAGATTCAGCATCAGAAAGGTATCAGATTTACTGCAATCAAACTATAAGTGTAATGTGACACTTGTAAAAAACTGCTGTTGTAAAATTATGCATTTTATGGGGATATAATCAAGTATAGCTTGAGAAAATATAAAGAAGGATCATAAGGTAGCTAGCCCTGACAGATACTAAAACACATTTTAAAATCTTTATTATTTAAAGTAGTGTGTTATCTTCATAGTATGTTCATCAAAAAATAGATAAATAGGCTAATGACCCTGAGTGTATAAAAATTTAATATAATATACAAGTGGCATTTTAGAACAGTGAATACGGGATAGATAATCCAGTAAATGTTATTGGGACAAATGGGTAGTCATCTTGGTAAAAGGTTGGATTCATAGCTCATATCTTACACCAGGGCAAATACTTAATGGAATAAAGATTTAAATGCTTATAAATGAAACCATAAAAGTACTAGAGGAAGCAGTGGAGGAATTTAAATAATAATTTTGGTTTGGTGAAAGCCTTTCTAGTTACGACTTCAAACCTAGAAACTATAAAAGAAAGAACCAACATATATATCTATGTAAAAAGAAATCATGGTGCATAGCAAAAGCTCCCATGCAGAGCCATGGAGAAATTTAAACAAATGGAAAAATAAGGGGGAAAAACCCATAAACTCTCATGTTCCCATCCCTTAATTTCAGCCATTATCAACTCATGTCTAATCTTGTTTATTTTGAAGTTAATTTTTGCTATCATATCATCTCATCCACAAAATACCTGTGTGTGTATATATATATGTATGTATATATGTGTACATATATGTATGTTTATATAAAAGGCCTTTTAAAAAACACCTTAAGATACCACTATCACAACAAAAAATTAGTGACTCCTTAATATTCATGATTATATTTAAGGAGTAGGAAAATGACTCTTCTTTTAGTAATATCCATATACTACATAAACCCATATACTACATATACATACCCATATATATATTCAGTTCAGTTCAGTCACTCAGTCATGTCCAACTCTTTGGGACCCCATGGACTGCAGCATGCCAGGCCTCCCTGCCCATCACCAACTCCCAGAGCTTACTCAAACTCATGTCCATTGAGTCAGTGATGCCATCCAACCATCTCATCCTCTGTTGTCCCCTTCTCCTCCTGCCTTCAATCTTTCCCAGCATCAGGGTCTTTTCTAGTGAGTCAGTTCTTCGTATCAGGTGGCCAAAGTATTGGAGTTTCAGCTTTAGCATCAGTTCTTCCAATGAATATTCTTTAGGATTAACTAGTTTGATCTCCTCACTGTCCAAGGGACTCTCAAGACTCTTCTCCAACACCACAGTTCAAAAGCATCAATTCTTCACTGCTCAACTTTTTTTATGGTCCAACTCTCATATCCATACAATGGAAAAACCACAGCTTTGAGTATATGGACATTTGTTGGTAAAGTAATGTCTCTGCGTTTTAATATGCTGTCTAGGTTGGTCATAGCTTTTATTCCAAGGAGTAAGTGTCTTTTAATTTCAGGGCTACAGTCACCATCTGCAGTGATTTTGGAGCCCAAGAAAATAAAGTCTGTCACTGTTTTTATTGTTTCCCCATCTATTCGCCATGAAGTGATTGGGCCAGATGCCATGATCTTAGTTTTCTGAATGTTGAGTTTTAAGCCAACTTTTTCACTCTCCCCTTTCACTTTCATCAAGAGGCTCTTTAGTTCTTCTTCACTTTCTGCCATAAGGGTGGTGTCATCTGCATGTCTGGGGTTATTGGTATTTCTAATATTGAAAATCTTAGAAAAAATAAAAAGTGGATAAAATAAAAATAAAGAGTGAATATGCTACAGAAAATCCTATTAAACTAAATTTAGACATTTCCCCCTTTCAGTGTTCCAAATACTCTTGAATCTGTTAATGCCTTGCAGTCAGCTGGTTATGTCACTTGATTATCCTTTTGTTAATCCTGGCTCCTGCTCTGACCTGGATGAAGCCAGTTGCTTTATCCTCCTCTTAGAAATCATTTAGGCCTGGGACAGAAGACAACTTATCAGTCTCTTCTAAATCCTTCAAGATGTATATAGATTAGACATGGGTAGGAACCTCAAGTTCTTAAAAGAAGACTCAACCCAGAAAAAATGTGGAGGTAGCCTGGATCACTAGCTGGATCATCACAAAGCTGTGATCCAAAATTTCTGACCCTTGGCCTCATGACAGCTACATTCTATGGGTAGAGAAAACTCTGTAAGGATTTTGTGGCTCATAAATTTTTTTTTTTTTTTTTTGCAACTAGACCAAGTAAACCTCTTTTCATAAAGATATTTAAGCTGTTGTAAGACCAGCTAATTGTGAAATTGATCAAGGTCAAATCTTGATTGTTGTTGTTGTTCAGTCGCCAAATCATGTCTGACTCTTTGCAACCCCATGAACTGCTGCATGCCAGACTCTCTTGTCTCTTATCATATCAGAGAGTTCACCCAAGTTCATGTCCATTGAATTGGTGATGCCATCCAACCATCCATCCTCATAACAACAAATTTGACTTTTAAATAAGTGTGACTGTTTGGAATAACGTGCCGGTTTCATCCAGTTTGTAAATTTCATTTTTGAAGTAAAATTTACAATTGTATTTTTTGAGAATGAACATCTTTTTATCCCGGAGTAGCTAAGGGACTCACTCAGGGCCACTTAGTAGGGCCTGGATCCCAGGTCTCCCAACCCCTATGCCCATGCCCTTTCTATAGAATCACACTTCTTTTCACACTTTTAAATTAGTTATCTTTAATTCCTTAGAATGTGTGCTGAAGTTTTCAGTAGGGCAGATAGACACGAATGTATTTTTATGGCCTCTTACTTAAAATTTTTTTCTCCATGTTGCCTGTGATACTAGTACTTTTTCATGAACTTTCCTATGCTCTAAATTGCTGCCAGATGCAGCAGGAGCAATCACTGTTCCTAAAAAAAAAAAAAAAAAAAACCAAACAAACCCATAGCTCACTTTATTTTCCTCTTATCTTTTCTTATGCTGGTAAACTTTCGTGGTCATTTATCTCTCTGTCATAAAAATGAATGTGTGTTTAATCTTTCGTGTGTTCACTTATATGGTCCATACTGTTTATGTCTTCATTCTCATTATTTTATGTGAAGGAAGACTTGCATTTTTCTGCCCTCCCAGCTTCAGCTGTATCATAGGTGGGCAGCTCAGATTACTTGGCTCTTCCTCATTTTTCCTTCTCTTCCTGATGTCTAAGGCTAATCTTAAACTATTAAAACAAATAATGACACAAAAAAAGATCCTTCTTCCCACACAAAGAGATTTAATTACAGGCCAGAGAAGGCTAGTGAAAGCTGCAGTAGGGTTTTGCTTCAACAAAATAGTAAATGGTGCAAGAAAATTGAAGCCGTGTGCTTTGGTAAGAGAATTGTAACATCGCATCATGACCCAGATAACCACAATGGTGTGATCACTCACCTAGAGCCAGACGTCCTGGAGTGTGAAGTCAAGTGGGCCTAGGAAGCATCACTAAGAACAAAACTAGTGAAGGTGATGGAATTCCAGCTGAGTTATGTAAAATCCTAAGAGATGATGCTGTGCTGCGCTCAATAAGCCAGCAAATTTAGAAAACTCAGCAGTGGTCACAGGATTGGAAAAGGTCAGCTTTCATTCCAATCCCAAAGAAAGGCAACGCCAAAGAATGTTCAAACTACCACACAATTGCACTCATCTCACACCCTAGCAAAGAAATGCTCAGAATTCTCCAAGAGAGATTTCAATAGTACGTGAACTGAGAACTTCCAGATGTTCAAGCTAGATTTAGAAAAGGCAGAGGGACCAGAGATCAAATTGCCAACATCTGTTGGATCATAGAAAAAGCAAGAGAATTCCAAAAAAACCGTCTACTTCTGCTTCACTGACTACACCAAAGCCTTTGACTGTGTAGATCAAAACAAACTGTGGAAAATTCTTAAAGAGAAGGGAATAGTAGACCACCTTACTACCTCCTGAGAAATCTGTATGCAGGTCAAGAAGCAACAGTTACAACTGGACATGAAACAATGACTGGTTCCTAACTGGGAAGGAGGTATGTCAAGCCTACATGTTGTCACCCTGCTTATTTAAATTATATGCAGAGTACATCACATGAAATGCCAGGCTGGATGAAGCACAAGCTGGATTCAAGATTGCCGGGAGATATATCAATAACTTCAGATATGCAGATGACACCATCCTTATGGCAGAAAGCAAGGAGGACTAAAGAGCCTCTTCATGAATGTAAGAGTGAAAATGCTGGCTTAAAACTCAACATTCAGAAAATGAAGATCTTGGGATCTGGTCCCACTTCGTGGCAAATAGATGGGGAAACAATGGAAACAGTGACAGATTTTATTTTTGGGGGCTCCAAAATCACTGCAGATGGTGAAACTTCAGCCATGAAATTAAAAGACGCTTGCTCCTTGGAAGAAAAGCTATGATCAACCTAGATAGCATATTAAAAAGCAGAGACACATTACTTTACTGACAAATGTCCATATAGTCAAAGCTGTGGTTTTTCCATTGTATGGATATGAGAGTTGAACCATAAAGAAACTTGAGCAGTGAAGAACTGATGCTTTTGAACTGTGGTGTTGGAGAAGAGTCTTGAGAGTCCCTTGGATTGTGAGGAGATCAACCAGTCAATCCTAAAGGAAAACAGTCCTGAATATTCATCAAAAGGACTGAGGCTGAAGTTGAAACTCCAATACTTTGGCCACCTGATACAAAGAACTGACTCACTAGAAAAGACCCTGATGCTGAGAAATATTGAGGGCAGGTGGAGGAGGGGATGACAGAGGATGAGATGGTTGGATGGCATCACCAACTCAATTGACATGAGTTTGAGCAAGCTCCGGGAGATGATGGATGACTTGGAAGCCTGGTGTGCTGCAGTCCATGGGTCTCAAAGAATTGGACACAACTGAGCAACTGAATTGAACTGAACTGATGATGACCTAACAGAAGCAGAAGATATTAAGAGATGGCAAGAATACACAGAAGAACTGTACAAAAAAGATCTTCACGACCCAGATAATCATGATGGTGTGATCACTCACCTAGAGCCAGACATCCTGGAATGTGAAGTCAAGTGGGCCTTAGAAAGCATCACTACGAACAAAGCTAGTGGAGGTGATGGAATTCCAGTTGAGCTATTCCAAATCCTGAAAGATGATGCTGTGAAAGTGCTGCACTCAGTCTGCCAGGAAATTTGGAAAACTCAGCAGTGGCCACAGGACTGGAAAAGGTCAGTTTTCATTCCAATCCCAAAGAAAGGCAATGCCAAAGAATGCTCAAACTACCACACAATTGCACTCATCTCACACGCTAGTAAAGTCATGCTCAAAATTCTCCAAGCCAGGCTTCAGCAATATGTGAACCGTGAACTTCCTGATGTTCAAGCTGGTTTTAGAAAAGGCAGAGGAACCAGAGATCAAATTGCCAACATCCGCTGGATCATAGAAAAAGCAAGGGAGTTCCAGAAAAACATCTATTTCTGCTTTATTGACTATGCCAAAGCCTTTGACTGTGTGGATCACAATAAACTGTGGAAAATTCTGAAAGAGATGGGAATACCAGACCACCTGATCTGCCTCTTGAGAAATTTGTATGCAGGTCAGGAAGCAACAGTTAGAACTGGACATGGAACAACAGACTGGTTCCAAATAGGAAAAGGAGTTCATCAAGGCTGTATATTGTCACCCTGTTTATTTAACTTATATGCAGAGTACATCATGAGAAACGCTGGACTGGAAGAAACACAAGCTGGAATCAAGATTGCCGGGAGAAATATCAATAACCTCAGATATGCAGATGATACCACCCTTATGGCAGAAAGTGAAGAGGAACTCAAAAGCCTCTTGATGAAAGTGAAAGTGGAGAGTGAAAGAGTCGGCTTAAAGCTCAGGAAACAGACAATTTTTGGATCAGAAAATGCCAACATTCAGCATTTTTCCTTTTTGTAAAAGCACAGAAAGTAATATTAAACTAAGTGGTCATAAATATGTCTTGCCATATTCTAATTACACCATAATTTTTATTGCATTTGATAATAATTCAGATTCTGACAGTATCATTTGAGGTGTGAAAACATTAAATTATAAATTCTAACACCTATCTTCCCAAAAAAGGTACTGGGCTAGAACCAATGTCTAATGCTAAGGGGAAATAAATCTTTGAGCCAGAAGACTTGGACTCAAGTCTCTGCTACCTCACTAACCAGTTTTACTCTGATATTAACTAGCTATGTCACCTTGGGCTGCTTTAACTTTCTGAGCCTATTTCTCTCATCTCTCGCTCTTTCTCATCTATAAAACACAATTATCAATGTCCACTTCACCCTTCTGTGGTAAGATTAAATGAATAAGAGATAGAAATAGTCTTTGTAAATCATAAAATGCCAAAATGATAAAATAAAAATCAGCAGCCCAGGAAAAAAAAAAAAAAAAAAGCTCAACATTCAGAAAACGAAGATCATGGCATCTGGTCTCACCACTTCATGGGAAATAGATGGGGAAACAGTGGAAACAGTGTCAGACTTTGTTTTTCTGGGCTCCAAAATCACTGCAGATGGTGACTGTAGCCATGAAATTAAAAGACGCTTACTCCTTGGAAGGAAAGTTATGACCAACCTAGATAGCATATTCAAAAGCAGAGACATTACTTTGCCAACAAAGGTTCGTCTAGTCAAGGCCATGGTTTTTCCTGTAGTCATGTATGGATGTGAGAGTTGGACTGTGAAGAAGGCTGAGTGCCGAAGAATTGATGCTTTTGAACTGTGGTGTTGGAGAAGACTCTTGTGAGTCCCTTGCACTGCAAGGAGATCCAACCAGTCCATTCTGAAGGAGATCAGCCCTGGGATTTCTTTGGAGGGAATGATGCTAAAGCTGAAACTCCAGTACTTTGGCCACCTCATGCAAAGAGTTGACTCATTGGAAACGACCCTGATGCTGGGAGGGATTGGGGGCAGGAGGAGAAGGGGACGACAGAGGATGAGATGGCTGGATTGCATCATTGACTCGATGGACGTGAGTCTGAGTGAACTCCGGGAGTTGGTGATGGACAGGGAGGTCTGGCGTGCTGCAATTCATGGGGTCGCAAAAAGTCGGACATGACTGAGCGACTAATCTGATGTGATCTGATGATGACAAGGAACTTTCAGGGAACGTCTGTATATAGTGATTTAACATACAAAGCCCCTACACTGCTGACCAGTAGTCAGCCAACTGTTTGACTCACCCTGAAGACCAGGAAGCTTTGAAGTGCAGCTAGAATGACTGAAAGACCCTTTGCTTTTGGTAGATCTCTGTGTCCTGATTGCAATACATGTGCTTTGTTACCTTAGGCAAAACCCTCACTTCTCTGATTCTCAATTTCCTTATAGTAACCTCATTAGGCTGTTATGAGAATTCAGTGAGATCACAGTAATGATTTTTCTTGGCCTGTCCATCACATTATTCAGTATATACTTGGAAGCTGAGCTGAAGTTATCTTCTAGTTCTCATCTCTTGCTTCTGAGTCTGCCTCTTGGGTCTATGCAAAACGTGTTTGTAATCTCAGGACCTATCCTCTAGGGGTATTTAATTTCAGATCTCATCTCTCTAGGGCTGTTTATTGTCCTTCGTCTATATGAAAGCTGTGTAATTGGAAAACAAATGCAGACAAAGCATTGGTTTGTTGGCACCCTATAGCATTCTCTCTGATAGACCTGTTTCTTACTGTGTTATATTGAGTTTATGCTACACAATCTCATTTGTGACTTGGTGTGTTTAGAAACAAGCTAAGATTAAATTTAAATGTTTCATTTCAGTCATCCACTGATGTGGAAAACTTGTTCACCTTCTGGAGAATATATACTTATGTTTCAGCCAGAGCAGCGTGAGAGTTATCATTGGCATCAAACCTTTACAGCTATTCAAGCTTAACCCTAACTCCTTACCCCTAAGACATAAAGTGCAGCCTATACATAAGTATTTTCCACTTGCTATTGATAATTGAAATCCTGTCCTTGCACAAACAGGTAATATAACCCCGTAGACATACTTGATCTCATACATAACCATCACACTCTACATTCCAAATATAGGGGGAGACCTGCATATTTTCACATTTGTCCTTTTGGAAGCATGTGGACTTTATGCATGCTGGCCCCTTTAAATAGAGTGTTCGAAGATCTTTCAGCAGATCATTATCTCTGGGCATCTGCATTCTGAATGTCTGGTGATTCGGGGCTGCCCTCAGGGCATCTGAGATGGTCAAGAATGATCTGTTCCTAGATTCTGGACTATTCTTGTTGTCTTGTCTGCTCTCTTCCCCTCCTGGTCATCTTTGTTCTTTTCGTTTGCTGTGCCTGCTTCTTAACATTCTTACCACCACCTCTACCCCTTTCTTCTTTCTTTTTTCTATACTATTTTTCCCTTACACTTCAGTTTGTTTTTTATAGTTGGTGATGCTAAATTTTGCTTTAGCTTAATTGATTATCATATTTCATATATTTGATTTTTTGAGCTTGACCCTTCTTAGTCCTAGTTCATAACAGATATTTCTTTATAGATAAACTATGTCTTGAGTAATTTAGAAACCCTGGAGTAGAATTTCATTTGGAAAATATTCTCATTTGGGTTTTTAAACATAAAAAATTTAAGGATGGACCCT
Source organism: Bos indicus x Bos taurus (assembly GCF_003369695.1). Taxonomy (NCBI): domain Eukaryota; kingdom Metazoa; phylum Chordata; class Mammalia; order Artiodactyla; family Bovidae; genus Bos; species Bos indicus x Bos taurus. Next base: position 26,437,115 of record NC_040083.1, on the reverse strand, counting down.
TGTTAGATCTTGAGTTTCTTAGAACTTCATCAAGTATATAGTTAGTGGTATATAGTTAGTATATATGGTGGTATTACAAAGTACTTATAAATTAAATTCCTCAACCAGAAGCACAGTGATCAGGTCTCTCTGGTGGCTTTAACAGAACACTTTCTTACCTCATGGAGCTCACATAATGCATGTCCTTTGTTGTGCTTCCAATTTGCTAAGTTGAAGGAGATCCACTTCTGAGTTCAGTTTTAATAGTGCTATTTAAAGGCTATCTGCATGGCCCCATTTCAGAAATTAGGCTATGCAAATCCAACCTGATTACAAGATACAGGTCTAACGAAATTTGAAGTGCATTTGAGGTTCTTGGTTACCATAGATCTTAGCCTTCACTGGAATTGGAAAACGGAATTTTAGGTTTTTTAAGTTTATGTAAGAATTCCACTTCTGGCACCAGTATATTTTCTTTAATTTCTGAGGCCTAACTGACCAGGCTCTAATTTTTCTCCATATTCAGAAATAGATTCTGTGGCCTCCATATACTTTTATATATTTAGGCCCTGATGCCATGATTCTTACTGCTATCAAAACACTTATTTCTAGTAGGTGAAGTGTTTAATCCAGAGATTCTGCTGACCTGTAATGTTCCTTAATTGTGCACACTGAAATTTTTCCCAAGGCTTGCTCATTTAGTTAGGGTCCATGGAGCATGCCTTTGGCCTGGAAGAAGCTTGTTTTATTTACATATATCTTGTGAGAGAGGTACAGTGACCCAGCGTGGGCTGAGAGCACCACTCCCCTTTCAATCCAGCTCATCAATTGAAAGCCCAGTAATGTGGTCTGAGACAGTTTCCACCCCCCACCCCCCAGCCCCGTGGCAGTGCAGTGTGGAAAACCAGGATCTTTTTGGAAAATAGGACATTTTTCTTTATCAGAGAGACTGACAGAATTAAAGAAAAAAATCCCTTCGTCATCTAGTGTGCACAGTTTGAAAGTGTCATTTATCTTACTTTGAATTGATGTTTCAGGAAAACCATTATCCACAATCTTTATCAGGTTTAGCTGCATGCTAAAGTACTCTTGTAATATAATATCATTAGGCAGTGAAATCATTTTTGCTCTGTGTATGAGTGTAAAGCAGAAGCTTATTAAACCTTTAATCAAGAAGTCATACCAGATTCCTAGTCCCGGGTGTGAGAACACATTTCTTGTGTGGCGTGTTCATAAAATCAAAGGCGCAGTCCACACGTAGATGGATGACACTCCTTAGCAGAGAGACACCCTAGATGTTAGCCTGTTCTGGCACTGTGTCTGTCATTCAAGGGGCACTGTGTGTTGTTGGCCTCTTTTCCTGCAGTGTGCTTAAAAGCACCTCCAGCCTGCAGCATAAGGAACTTACGAATGAAAATCAAAGTGACATGTGAATGACTGTAAAGAAAAGAGGTTTTCTCATTACACATGCATGTATGTGTGTCTAACCTGTTGCATTATACACACACACACACACACGTTTAACCTATATGCTGTCTCTTCTGTTACATTGCTTACTTCACAAAATGGCAGTATTATTTTTTTATTTTTGGGCTGCTGAGTTGGCATTCATTCAAATATATGTATCAAGTTTCTACTGTATTGTAGGCACTGTGGAAGGGTAATGAAGATACAAAGATGAATAAAAATGTGAATCCTGTTACCAAGTAGCTTACAGCCTCCTGAGGAAGGTGGAACCATTAGTCATAGAGTTGAGGGAAGTGCTAATAGAAATACTCCATGTATTGGGTTGGTCAAAAAGTTCGTTCAGATTTTTCCAGATGATCTTATGGAAAAACATGAATGCACTTTTTAACCAACCCAATACAGCATGCTTTGAAACCTTAGAGGAAGGAGAGAAGTCCTTGGGATAGAGTAAGATGAAATTATCTGGGAAGGACCCACCATGTTGAGGAATCTGAATTTCACAATAAACTCAATAAGGGAACCATTAATGAATTTTAAGCCTCTGGGTGGCATGGTCAGATTTGCTTTCTAGGAAGTTCATTCTGTGAATTACAACTTAAGAATGAGAGGGAAAGGCTATTCCTCAAAAAATTAAAGGTATAATTGCCATCAGATCAGATCAGATCAGTCGCTCAGTCGTGTCCGACTCTTTGCGACCCCATGAATCGCAGCATGCCAGGCCTCCCTGTCCATCACCAACTCCCGGAGTTCACTCAGACTCACGTCCATCGAGTCAGTAATGCCATCCAACCATCTCATTCTCTGTCGTCCCCTTCTCTTCCTGCCCCCAATCCCTCCTAGCATCAGAGTCGTTTCCAATGAGTCAACTCTTCGCATGAGGTGGCCAAAGTACTGGAGTTTCAGCTTTAGCATCATTCCCTCCAAAGAAATCCCAGGGCTGATCTCCTTCAGAATGGACTGGTTGGATCTCCTTGCAGTCCAAGGGACTCGCAAGAGTCTTCTCCAACACCACAGTTCAAAAGCATCAATTCTTTGGCACTCAGCCTTCTTCACAGTCCAACTCTCACATCCATACATGACTACAGGAAAAACCATGGCCTTGACTAGACGAACCTTTGTTGGCAAAGTAGTGTCTCTGCTTTTGAATATGCTATCTAGGTTGGTCATAACTTTCCTTCCAAGGAGTAAGCATCTTTTAATTTCATGGCTGCAGTCACCATCTGTAGTGATTTAGGAGCCCAGAAAAATAAAGTCTGACACTGTTTCCACTGTTTCCCCATCTATTTCCCATGAAGTGGTGGGACTGGATGCCATGATCTTCGTTTTCTGAATGTTGAGCTTTAAGCCAACTTTTTCACTCTCCTCTTTCACTTTCATCAAGAGGCTTTTGAGTTCCTCTTCACTTTCTGCCATAAGGGTGGTATCATCTGCATATCTGAGGTTATTGATATTTCTCCTGGCAATCTTGATTCCAGCTTGTGTTTCTTCCAGTCCAGCATTTTGATCCAGTAAATCTCTTCTGAGTAAATACCCAAAAGAACTTAAAGTCGGGTACACCCCTTTTCACAGCAGTATAATTCAAAATAGCCAAAAGGTAGAAACCACCCGAAGGTCCATGGACAGATGGATAGATAAAATGTATATATTAATAGATATAATAGAATATTACTCAGCCCTAAAAAGGGAGGACATCTTGACATATGCCACAACATGAGTGAACCTTGAAGATACTATGCTAAGTGAAATAAGCCAGTTGTCATCTCTGCCATGTGATAATAGCATCTGCTTCATAAAACAACAGGGCAGTCCTGAGAAATACATTTGGTGTCTCCTCTAAAGTGCTTCAAAGGATGCCTGATGCACAGTAACTCCTCAAATATTAGCTGCTGTTGCTGCTTTTGCTGTTATTATTACTACTCCTACTTTATTTGAAGCAGTAAGAGGATAGGATATAGCATATTGATCTTAGTTCTTTGATGAGATATCTTATTTTTAACAGCTTTATTAAGGTACAGTTGACATACAATGACTGCACCTGTTTAAAGTGTACAGTTTGCAAAGGTTTGACTTATGTATATACATCATGAAGCCGTTCGTGACATATAGAACATGAGTATATCCATCACCTTCCAAATTTTCTCTTCCATATATTCTCCCTTGCACCTCTGGTTCTATGTTTGTAGGCAACCAAGGATATTCTTTGACTTGCTATAGATTAGTTTGCATTTTCTAAAATTTTATATAAATATTATTATACAGTATATATACTTTTTATCTATTTCATTCAGCATATTTATTAGGGGATACATCCATATTTATAATATGAATAGTTCATCCACTTATATTGTCAAATAGTATTTCATTTTATGGATATACCACAGTTTGTTTACACATATGCACCTGTTGATGGATATTTGGGTAACTGCCAGTTTGGAGGTCTTACACATAAAGCTTCTAAGAATATTCATATGTAAGTCTTATATGAACAGGCATATGACTTTTCTCTTGGGTAAGTCCAGGAGTGGAATGGCTGAATCATATAGAAATTTTATGCTTAGGTTTTCAGGAAACTCCCAAACTTTTTACAAAATATCTGTTCCATTTTACATCTAAGCAGCAGTATATGAGAGATTCTGTTGCTCCACATACTCACCAATACTTGGTATGACAGGTTTTTTAATTTTAGCCACTCTAATAGGGTATGGAGTGATATTTAATTGTGGTTTTAATTTATGTTTCCCTAATGACGCTAAGTATCTTTTAGTGTGTTTATTTGCCATTCCTGTATTTTCTTTGATGATATTTTCACATCTTTTTCACATCTTTTTTTCTCATTTGTTGGGTTGTTTATTTTCTTATTAAGTTCTGGTAATTGGTTATATATTATGGATACAAGTGCTTTATTTTGTCTCCTTCTCAAAGCAGTAAGTTGCGGTAGTTGCAGGGCTCATCCCATTTGTTTCCTGCTTATCAGGGTTCAATGTCTCATTTCCTGATACCTAGTCTTGAAAACTGTTGTTTCTTACACACATGTACACATATATGCACACACATGCACATGGGCAAACATACATATCATAGATGGTTGGCTAATTGTTTTCAGATGGAGGGATAAATCAGTTCTTACTCCATCTAGCTCTGGAGCTAAGTCTGATAAGATTCTTTTGAATTGTCAGAACCTGCTAGCTGGATATTTTTCAAAGGCATCCCTTGTGGTCCATTGGGTGCAGTGATATAAGCCTGTGAGATCTTTCTACCAGTGACCAGATGTGTAAGTTTTCCCAAAGGATAGACTCCTAGAGTCTTCTGGTTGGACAGGACTCTACAGGTCATGCGGCTGATCCTCCACTGATGCGTAAAACCCTTTCTGTAGTCTCTCCTGTACTCTCCCATGTTGGGCAACTCTCCTTTTTAAAGAACACATTTCCTGATTAGATGTTTCCCATGGTTAGAAGCTTCTTACCTACATGAGCTAAAATCTTTCTCCCTATCTCTCTTCAAATTTTCAGATGAAGTCATGTGAAATTTTAACTGGACAATTAAAATTGGACAATTCTAGTTGGAAGATTTAGATTTGTCTAGATTTGTCCAATGAAGTCTTGTGATTTGTCAAATGAAGTCATGTGAAATTAATCCTGTTTCTACACAACAGTCCCCCTCACATTTCAGGGCCAATTGCCTGCTTTCTTCCTGGGTCATCTCTCTAGGATAAATATCTTGATCTCTCTGAACCTCAGTTGCTTTATCTCTAGAATATAGTTGCAAAGAGGATTCCTGTATCTATGAGTGCCTTCTTTAATGAGTGAGATATCCTGCTAGATGCTAAGGATACAGAAGGGGATATACTCTCTCTGCCTCTCAGAAACTCACCAGGGAAGAAAAGTCAAATGATACAGCAGAGAGCTAAAAAGGCCTCTTAATAGAAGTGTGCTAGGCCCTTCACAGGACTTTAGAAGGTCAAATTAATTAAGATATTGGAAGTGTAGTCTATACACTATAAAAGACTGTACGTGTGCTTGGTAATATTATTAGTGGTAGTTAAAGATGTACGGACAACTGATCTGTCCCCATTATTTTTTCTGAAGCCTGCTATGTCTCTGACCATTTAAGTTTGAAAATTCTGTTTGAAACCTCTGGGCTGTACATAATTAATGAGTTTGGATATGTGATGGTGCTCGCAGGGGGTAGAAATATGCCAGAAGTTTATTTTTCCTCCTGCTCTTGCATGTTGTTTGGGGTTAGGGCTTGTAAAAGACAATTATAGTCAGTGAATTTTTACGCGAATTCAGATGTTATAAGCTAGGGGCACTGTAAACCTCTACTAATGCTTTATTGTTTAAAACTCCAGATGGTGATGATAATACTTCAGCTTTTGCCATATGGAGAAACAGAAAGCAACTTTCAGAAGAAAGCAGTGGCAAATGTGGATATCTTGATTTTGCAGTTCTAGGTCACTCTGTGCCTCCCTCACAGAGTGTTGGAGCTTCTCATCGTGACATTTCAAGCATCTCTTTACTTTGCCAATAATATAACAAATGGAAGTAAGAGGAAGAACTGTATGATGGTGTGACATGATGCTGAGTTTAGAGTTTGCCACAATATGGCAGCATTTCTTATACTGCTGCTGCTGCTAAGTTGCTTCAGTCGTGTCGGACTCTGTGCAACCCCATAGATGGCAGCCCACCAGGCTCCCCCGTCCCTGGGATTCTCCAGGCAAGAACACTAGAGTGGGTTGCCATTTCCTTCTCCAATGCAGGAAAGTGAAAAGTGAAAGTGAAGTTGCTTAGTTGTGAAAGTGAAAAGTGAAAGTGAAGTCGCTCGGTTGTGTCTGACTCCTAGAGACCTCATGGACTGCAGCCTACCAGGCTCCTCTCTCCATGGGATTTTCCAGACAAGAGTACTGGAGTGGTTTGCCATCGCCTTCTCCAATTTCTTACACTGCTGCTGCTGCTAAGTCGCTTCAGTCATGTCCGACTCTGTGCGACCCCATAGACGGCAGCCCACCAGGCTCCCCCATCCCTGGGATTCTCCAGGCAAGAACACTGGAGTGGGTTGCCATTTCCTTCTCCCATGCATGAAAGTGAAAAGTCAAAGTGAAGTCGCTCAGTCGTGTCCGACTCTTAGCGACCCCATGGACTGCAGCCCACCAGGCTCCTCCATCCATGGGGTTTTCCAGGCAATAGTACTGGAGTGGGGTGCCATTTCTTACCCTAGGGAGACTTAAAATGCAAATTCCCAGACCCCACCTGAGACACTCTGATTTAGCTATTTGATGAGTTTTGGGAGAGGTGAGAGCTGTTGCAGTGTGCCTGAAATTAGTTCCTGGAACAGATGTGTCCTGCTTTGAGAAACATTGGTGGTGGAGTGAGCCTGTGATATGAGGGCAGTAAATCTTGTCCTGCCTCTGTCTCCGTGTTTGTTCTTGCCTTCACAAATTCTGAGGGTCTACTCTTTATCAGAATTTATATCATGAAGAGTCAAAACGGTGAGATAGGTAGTTTCCATTCTCAAAGAATCTTCAGTGTCGCCTTAAGATGTCAGTAGACTCTGGTTTAGTAGCTGCATGACTTAGAATGGGTTACTTTTAAGCTTAGTGAGTATAATTTGGATAATACAACCTACCTTTTCTTCAGGATTGTTGGGAAAACTGATTGGAAATTAAGTGCCTTCTCACAATCATAGGAAATATTACTTTATCCTGTTTTAGTATTAAATATGTTTTCCAAAGTAGCTACTCTAACTAAGATTCTAAATGCTAAAACTGAAAGCATTCTATATGTGAGTCAATTATTTCTAGACTGGGCTTCCCAGGTGGCGCTAACAGATAAGAACCCACGTGCTGATGCAGGAGACACAGTGGATTTGATCCCTGGGAAGATCCCCTGGAGAAGGAATGGCTCCAGTATTCTTGCCTGGAGAATCCAATGGATGACTGTAGCCTGGCAGACTGTAGTTCATGGGACTAATTATAAATATGAAGAAAGAACAAATATAAAGTTAAGTTTTTAATGTCAGATGCCAGTCTTTCCCAGTATGTTTGAAAATTGTAATGCCCTTGTGCTTATTGATATTCAAAGTATGGTATTAGTTGAGAGTCCTTGATACACCTCATTTCTTATTCCACCTGCATACAATAAACTATAAACCATATATATTTTTTAATAAGTAGAATTACTTTTATTTCTGTTACTTATTTACAAAAACTTCCATATATTTTTAATATGTTGAGTATTCTATTTGTAAAGTTGTGGTTGTCTAAAACAAACTGAGTAATCATTGACATGGTAGATAAGAATTTGTAGTTTATTGATAAGAGGAAAGACGTTTTCATGTACTCTGCTTGGCTCTAAAATTATCATTCCCTTCTCACAAAGAAATTAACCTGGTACCAAGATGATACAGAGGATAACCTGAAAATGAATTAGCTTCATGGTCTTCCATCTCTCTGGAGTGGGGTAAGGACAAAAGAAATAAGAAATTGACTTTCTAACATTTTTTTTGATATTTGAGGTAAAATTAGATATGAGGAAATGTGAGAAAATAAAAAGAAGAACTTATACTCAATTTTCTAGATTTAACTTTAAAAAAAAAAAAGCCCAATAGTTTTGGGGATCGGGAATTAAAGATATAGAGCCATCTAAACTGGCAGTTCTTAGTTTATGAGTCACGGAGTCCTTTTGTAGCAGGACCCCTTCATAAGCGAGCCACCAGAACGTGGTCAGTGTATTCAAGGGGTGTCTGCTAGCATAGCTGCTGCACTGTCTTCTGGAGGAGGCATTTTGATGCTATTGAGAGGCACTGTGTTACTGAGCAGGATACAGCGTTGGCAAGTTAGAGGAAGGAAGCTCTGTTGGAAGGCCAAACTGGTAACATAACAAGGTGTATATCTCAGGCCACTTACTACTCCTTTGTGAATGCTATAGCTCTTCTTTTCCTTGCTGACTTGCTTGGATTCTGCACCTCTGTTCAGCTGCTTGAGACTGTCAGTTTGGTTAGACTGACTATATGCTTTAGGACCCTTGATGCAGACCCTTCCAACCCCTTATTTGACTTAGGGAATTAAATAGCTACACAGAACTCGACAATTTCAGGGTCTTTTTTTTTTTTTTTTTTAGGGTTAAAAAAGTAATATATATTCATTATGAAAAGTATTAACAAAGAAAAGAAAAAATCTATCATTCTCTCACTAGAAAATAGTATTCGATATACTGAGGACTCAGTATTTTCATCCAGTCTTTTTCTGTATGCATATTTTATGAATTAGAATTTATACTTTTTTAAGCCTATCTTTTTTTTTTTATTTTATTTTTGGCTATGCTGGGTTTTCATTGGTTGTGGAGCACAGGCTCTAGGGCACAAGGGCTTCAGTAGTTGTGGCACTTAGGCTCAGTAATTATGGCTCATGGACTTAGTTCCTCTAGGGCATGTGGGATCTTCCCAAATCACGGGTCGAATGTGTCCCCTGCATTGGCAAGCAGATTCTTCCCTGGTGACCACTGAGCCACCAGGGAAGTCCAAGCCTGTCTCATCTTGTTTTTATTTTGCAATGTAATATGATTTTTTTTTCTATCATTATAAATGGTTGCTGTGTATTCCACTAAAAATGAATGTACCATATTTTACTTAACCAGTCTGTTTGTTTCTTAACTTCTTGGGAAAGTTTTTCTTAAATTTCCCAGTACCATTCTAACTCAAGTAAAGAAAAGAATGTATTTTCATGTGTGACCACACATGTATGCACTTACACACATACTCCTCAGTATGTGTCTGTGGCTTTGCCTACTACTGGGAAGATTAGGACAATGAAACAGGGACTGCTTTACAGATAACCCAGTAGTGATATCAGGAGGAATGCTCGGGCCTCCTGCCTATGTGATCCCAGATCTCTTACGAGTGAGATAGTGCACTCTGTAGGCTGAGTTAGGTAGGGCCAGAGAGTCTTCACTCTGCCTGTGTACACTAGTAGTAAAATAGCAATATGATTACAGTTTTAACCAACACTTAAAGCACTCCCGAGTGCCAGGCACTGTTCAAACTAACTTCACACATATTAGCTTATTTAATCTTTACACTGTGGTGGTTTAGTCCAAGTCATGTCCAACTCATTGTGACCTCATGCACTGTAGCCCACTAGGCTCTTCTGTCCTTGGGATTTCCCAGGCTAGAATACTGGAGTGGGTTGCCATTTCCTCCTCCAGGAGATCTTTCTGACCCAGAGATTGAACCTGGGTCTCCTGCTTGGCAGGTGGATTCTTTACCACTGAGCCACCTGGGAGGCCTTTTACAATCATCCTATGGAGGACATGAACCCTTAAACACAACCATAGAGGATATTTCAAATTACTAAACCATAATTCACACTTAAATGGGAAAAAGACAAAGCAAATTTTTATGTACTTTGAAAGTCTACAGTATGAAGATTGAGGGTCTGTTGAATAGGGATGGTGAACAGCACTCCGGAAGTTAAATGCAGACCTTACCACATCGGTGCATCATTGATACTCTAGTTACTGATGCAGTGAACCCATCAAGGGAGGAAATCAGTAAAGGCAGCAACCAGAAAAAGCACTGGAAGGTATAAACACTTTGTTCATAGTTATTTTAAAATGCTCTGATTAGGGTGGGCCAGAGTTCCTAGCCCTGTCAAAAGGGGAAAAAAAGTACATATGAAATGATGGTCTGCTTGGGGTTCTTTGTGAAGCTCTTATTTATCTCTGGTCAAATGCAATGTAGCCCAAGATGCATGTAGAATACTCATAAGTATAGGTAAGGATTCATTTTCTCCCAGTGTCCATATCTACTTGGAAATACAATCTGTAGACTCTTAAGATGAGCAATCTGAGAGTGTTGAGAAAGTGAAACTTGTGCCCAAGATGGCATAATCAGAAATTGAGGGAATTGGAACTGAGAAAGTGTGGTTTTTCAGGCTTCTTCTCTCTATATAAGTTAACCTCAGACCTCATCTGTACTTGCCAAAACACGGCAAATATGATGATGAAAATCTTCTATTTAGTGAGCCTGTTTAGTATCCACTTTTAAACCTACGACAGTTTTTCCTACCAGCTTAAAGGTTCTCATAGGTATGTGGCTGTCATCCTCCTTGCAGTGGTCCAAAGTGTAGGGGCCCCCTCTCTCTGCTCAGTTGTGTCTGACTCTTTGCTACCCCACGGTGGATCACAACAAACTGTGGAAAAATCTTAAAGATATGGGTATACCAAATCACCTTACCTGTCTCCTGAGAATTTTGTATGTGGGTCAAGAAGCAACAGTTGGAACTAGACATGGAACAACAGACTGGTTCCAAATTGGGAAAGGAGTATGATGAGGCTATATATTGTCACCTTACTTATTTAACTTCTATGCCAAGTACACATGTGAAATGCCAAGTGAATGAATCACAAGCTGAAATCAAGATTCTAGGGAGAAATATCAACAACCTCAGATATGCAGATGATACCACTCTAGTGGCAGAAAGGGAAGAGGAACTAAAGACCCTCTTGATGAGGGTTAAAGAGGAGAGTGAAAAAGCTAGCTTAAAACTCAACTTTCAAAAAACTAAGATCATGGCATCTGGTCCCATCACTTGATGACAAATAGAAGGGGAAAAAGTGGAAGCAGTGACAGATTTTATTTCATTGGGCTCCCAAATCACTGAGGATGGTGATTTTGCAGCCATGAAATTAGAAGACACTTGCTCCTTTGAAGAAAAGCTATGACAAACCTACACGGCTTATTAAAAAGCAGAGGCATCATTTTGCCAACAAAAATCCCTGTAGTCAGAGCTATAGTTTTTCCAGTAGTCAGGTACGATGTGAGAGTTGTACCATAAAGAAGGCTGAGTGCTGAAGAATGGATGCTTCAGAATTGTGGTGCTGGAAAAGACTCGAGAGTCCCTTGGTCAGCAAGGAGATCAAACCAATCAACCCTAAAGGAAATCAACTGTGAATATTCATTGGAAGGACTGAGGCTGAAGCTCTAACACTTTGGCCACCTGATGTGAAGAGCCGACTCATTGGAAAAGACCCTGATATTGGGAAAGATTGAGGGCAAGAGGAGAAGAAGGCGACAAAGGATGAGATGGTTAGATAGCATCACCGACTCATGGACATGAATCTGAGCAAACTCCAGGAGATAATGAAGGACAGGGAAGCCTGGCGTATTGTAGTTCATGGAGTTGCGGAGAGTCGGACACATCTTAGCGACAGAACAGCAACAACAAATCCTCCCTGTTCTGGACAAGAACTGACTGAATATAGTTAATATCCATTAGTCGAGAGAAAATATTCTCTCCATGCCATCATGAGCATTAATTTCCTTTGGAAATATTTTTGTTTTGTTTTAGATTTGTAATTTTAACTATTGGGCTTTTGAGTGTGCCATAAAATGTCCGTTTACAAATGTTCGCTTGGTTACCAAATGGCTCATCAGGGTTTACACACTTCTGGGTCACTTCTCTTCCTGCTACCACCACCACTTATTTTCTTGGCAAATTAGCCATTTTCTTCTGTAATTTATGCCCAAATTTGCTTATAACAACCAGGCTTCCAGTAGAGAGTAGCAGGTATAAGTGTATCCAGGGCACTCTAAATAGAAGTAGCAAGTTCTCTGAGCTAGCTCATTGTCTCAGCTTCATGGTGCCCCATGCCCCTTTCTCTCAGAGATGTCTTTATCTGAACCACCCAGTACCTGATTAGTAAATTTGCTGCAATTGTAAAAGGTAAACAGTACTCTACAGTAAAAGCACATTTAAAATATACAAAAGTAGCAAAAGAAAAGAAAAGAAACTCACTGCAGTGTTTTCTGGAGGTGAAGCAAGCTTACTGCTGTGGTGTAAATAGGTCTTTGTGGATTTCATTTGCATTATTTCTGTACTGAAGTTTTCAAAGTGTACCCTCAAATTCTCACCTTATATATCTCTTACTTCTTTTGTAGCATCAGTAATCAGTGTTCGAGAAGCCTTCTAGTGTTTCTCCAGAATGTCCACTATTTTTACAAGCATTGAAATCATACATTTTTAATTAAAAAATTGAATGAGTAAATTGTCTGGTTGTCTGATGTCATTATTCTCACCCACTTTTGCCTTTAATATCACCCACATGTCATATTTATAAGCAGTTAATAATTTATTCAGTTTTTCTGAATATTAACAAGCGAGTTTATATGTGTTTCATGCATCAGTTTAAATTCTTAATGCCTCACTGACAGATCTGGTTTCTCAGTCATCTGTGAGATGAAAGAGCCATTAATTTCTCACAAACTTTCAGATGAGAGATTTTTTTTAAATTTGACTTTAATGAAAAGATAGGTTTTTAGGTAAGATCTTTTAAGAGATGAGATCCATATTTTCTGCATATTCTCTCTCAGCATTACCTTCCTGAGATAATTCTTCCTCTCATGGCTTGAGCATTTCTGGTTCTTATGAAGACCCTTCTCAAATGTATAATCTGGGATTTTCTCTGTCTCACAATAAAAACTTATAGGCCTTTTCCTGATTTTTCTTTCATCGCTCTCACCTCCATTGCTTTTGATGAGAAATCAGCTGTCAGTTTTATTGTGGTTCCATAATGGAGCAAGTTGTTTTTCTCTTGTTGATTTCAATAGTTTATCTTTGGCTTTCAGCAGTTTGATGAGTTTGGGTGTGGTTCTCTTTGCATCCATCCTATTTGGAGTTCATGGAGTTTCTTAGAAGTACAGATTAGTGTATTTTTAAAAAAGTCAAATTTGGAACATTTTCAGCCGTTGTTTCCTTGAATATATTTCTGTCCCATCCTCTCTCCTTTTCTTCTCATACTTTTGATACGTGCTTGTTCTATAGTTAATGGTCTCCCACCTTTCTGAAGCTCTTTTGAAATTTTTTTTCTTCTTTTTTCTTTCTGCTCTTTGGATTACATAGTCTCTATTCATCTGTTAACAAGTTTCCTTCTGTCAGTTCAAATCTGCTGAACCACTCTACCAAATTCATCATTTCAGTAGCTATATTTTTTAACTCTATGATTTCCATTTGGTTCTTTTCTGAATTTTCTATCTTTTTATTGATATTCTCTATCTGATAAGACACTGTCATCGTATCTTCCTTCACTTCTGTAAGCATGGTTTCCTTTTGTTCTTTGGGCATGTTTGTAATATATACTATACTGAAAGTATACTATTTTCAAGTCTTATTAAATATAACTCTGGGCACCTGTAAGGTTTCTATTGCCTTTTTTCTTGTGTATGGGTTATACTTTTCTGTGTTTTATTTTTTCTGTTTTTTGGGGTGTCTCAATTTTGTGTTGAAAACTGCATATTTTAGGTAAAATATTGTAGCACCTCTGAATACTGACATCTCTTTCCATTTCCTTTTTGAAGAAAGCTTATTGAGGTTACTGTTTGGTCAGTCATTTATTTATCTGTTTAATGACTTGGCTGGACTAAATCTGTGAAATCTGTTTTTCCCACACTATAATTTTCTTGGTTAGATTTTTTTTTTTCTTGTTTTTATTTTTGACTTGACTTCTTAGGAGTTTTTGGTGTATCTTTATAAATTATTTATTGATCAAAGTTTGCGCTTAAGTTGCCTTAGCTGGGGCTTCTCAGGTGGCTCAGTGATAAAGAATCCGTCTGCCAATGCAGAGACACAGGAGACACCTGTTCATTGCCCAGGTTGGGAAGATTTCCTGAAGGAGGAAACAGCAACCCACTCCAGTATTCAGGGTCCCTAGTGGCTCAGTTGGTAAAGAAGCCACCTGCCAATGCCAGAGACACAGGAGACATGGGTTTGATTCCTGGATCAGGAAGATTCCCTGAAGGAGAAAATGGCATCTAGCATTTTTGCCTGAAAGAGTCCATGGACAGAGGAGCGTGGTGGGCTACAGTCCATGGGGTTGCAAAGAGTCGGACAGGACTGAGTAACTGAGCACATGCTATGCATGCTATGCCCTAGCTACTTAGATGTGTGTGTGGTTTGTAGACTGCTTTCATACTTCAGGGAATTTACAGTTTTCCCCCACTTTTAACCAGAGTCTAGTGTTTCAGAGGTCTTCTCTCCAGGGAAGGTGCATCACTGGCTCAGCACAAAGTCTTCCAGACCATGAGGGATGAATATCATTTTACTCCTCTTCCTCTTAGGCTAGAGTGACTTATGGTTTAGCCAGTATTTTGGTGAAAGGTTTCACTTAAGTCTTTTTTTTTTTTTTTTTTGGCTTGGTATTTTATTTTATTTTTTTTAATTTTATTTTATTTTTAAACTTTACATAATTGTATTAGTTTTGCCAAATATCAAAATGAATCCATCACAGGTATACATGTGCTCCCCATCCTGAACCCTCCTCCCTCCTCCCTCCCCATACCATCCCTCTGGGTCGTCCCAGTGCACTAGCCCCAAGCATCCAGTATCGTGCATTGAACCTGGAGTGGCATCTCGTTTCATACATGATATTTTACATGTTTCAATGCCATTCTCCCAAATCTTCCCACCCTCTCCCTCTCCCACATAGTCCATAAGACTGTTTCATACATCAGTGTCTCTTCTGCTGTCTCGCACACAGGGTTATTGTTATCATCTTTCTAAATTCCATATATATGCGTTAGTATACTGTATTGGTGTTTTTCCTTCTGGCTTACTTCACTCTGTATAATAGACTCCAGTTTCATCCACCTCATTAGAACTGATTCAAATGAATTCTTTTTAATGGCTGAGTAATACTCCATTGTGTATATGTACCACAGCTTTCTTATCCATTCATCTGCTGATGGGCATCTAGGTTGCTTTCACTTAAGTCTTTTAAGTCAGGAAGGCTTCTACTTTTTGCTGATGGATTTGCATATAATTTGGGAAATTTTCATGTCTTCCCCAGTGGAAGGTTGTTGTTCTCACCAGTAACTCTGGTTACTCCTGAGTAGGTACAGCCTAGGATATGTCTTTAATCTTTAGAACCCTCAGGAATGAGTGTGATCCTAAGAACATTATTTTCGAATGTCTGTCTCCTAAGCTTTGTTAAATTTTGACTGGTCTATGATTTTATAATACATATGGTCCATCATAGTACTTACATCATGAAGCTAGTAGCCCCAGGTAATTATTTGTTTGCCACCAAAATTCTCATGGTTTTTGACAATGTCCTTAGGCATGAACTTCTCCCTTGGTGGTGGTGTTTAGTTGCTAAGTTGTGTCCTATTTTTTCAGACCCCATGGACTGTAGCTCTCCAGGCTCCTCTGTACATGGGATTTCTGAGGCAAGGATACTAGAGTAGGTTGCCATTTTGTTCTCCAAGGCCTCTTTTCAACCCAGGGATCGAACCTGCATCTCCTGTATTGGCAGATGAGTTCTTTGCCACTAGGCTAGCTGGGAAGCCCCAAACATCTCCCTGCTGCTGCTGCTGCTAAGTCACTTCAGTCATGTCTGACTCTGTGTGACCCCACAGATGCCAGCCCACCAGGATCCCCCATCCCTGGGATTCTCCAGGCCGAACACTGAAGTGGGTTGCCATTTTCTTCTCTAATGCATGAAAGTGAAAAGTGAAAGTGAAGTTGCTTGGTCTGTGGTCCCAAATAAAACCAGTTGATTTGGGCAGCATGGTGGAGCTCTTTGTCATTGGGGCATGCCTCTTCTCCTGGGCCGAACCTTTGTGCCATTACATCAGAGCTCTGGGTGGGGAGAGTAGCTCACTCTTCCCTGAGTGACAACTGATCTCAACAAGCAGGCATTGAGTGGTCTCTTAGCTTATTCCTCTCAGTGTGGAATCTTTGCCTGATGAGTGAGCTAGGATTGCTAACTTGATGATTGGAGTCAACCTGGTGCTCCTGGAACCAACCCTGCCCTGCAAGTGGAAAGGGAGTGGGGGAAGGAGATGTGGTCCTCTCAGCAGCACCTGCCCAGATTTGTGCTTCTGCATTGCAGGGTTGGGGGTGGAGGAATGAGAGGTGCTAGCAGCATAGCTAATGCCTGTTGGATGAAACTGTAGCCCTAGACCAGGATCTGGGAAGAGAGGGAACACCCATTTTCACCATATCTACTCAGATGCATCACCATTCCATCACGCTCTCTTTTCCTGATTTTTCCAAGCTATGCTCCAGGCTAAGTGACATTTAGCTTGTTTGGTGATTAATCCATTGCAGTTGGATGAGCCTCTTAGGTTGTGGTTTCTTATGTCTTTATGTCCCTGTTGCTAATACCATGACTGTCACTTCATAGTAAGTACTCAGTAGATGTCCCTGGATGGATGACTGGATGAATACCAGATTTTTTCAAATGATGTGTTTGTTTTTACTCAGAGTGGATGATATATACAGTGGGGCTTTTGGGTACTTGGAACCTCTGCTGGGTGTGGAAGCACTTACTGTGCTGACCTAGGCCAGTGATAGCCAGCCAGAACTTTAAAAATGGAAGGGGTGTAAAGAGCTACCACACGATGCATGAATAAGAAAAATAGCAGGGCAAATATCAGTATCAATCACAACAACAACAAAAATAGATACATGATATGCACGGGCAGCCCATAGAATAGGTATCCTAGAAGATCCATTAGTGTGAAAGGATGTTCAGGTTTTCTAGTAATCAGAAACATGGAAATTATGACAATATTGTAATATACATTCATAACCATCAGATTTGCAAAGATTAAGAAGTGTGACAGAACTGAATATTGAGGAAGATGTGCAGACAGTACACTGGTGGTGGGGCTCTCAGTTGGCCCAGCTACTTGGGAGAGTCATGTGGCAATAATGAAATAAGCTGAAGATTCTTGTATTTATGCAAACCTGTGACAGTGGTTTCACTGCAGGGCATATATCCTGGAGAAAACTCTTACTATGCACCAAGAGACATTCACAGAGGGATGCTTGTTGCTGTACTGTTTGTAATAGTGTGAAACATAACACAACCCAAGTATATATCACTGAAAAAATAAATTTTGATAGTCTTACAGTGGGACACTGTACAGCAGTTAAAATGAATTGTCTGCCTCTACCTATAGCAATATATGTTAAATATAGGGGACTTCCTGTACTGAGGTGTGTTCCACACGGTTCCTCACAGGGGCCCCTGCAGGAGCAAGCCGTGTTACCTCCTGTGGTAACCAGCTCCAGCACACGCTCTGCGTGGCCTTGCCTTTCTCTGCCCCAGTCTTCCTGCTCCCTCATTCTGTTCCCTGGGACCACCATCCACATGAACTGCTGCCGCTTCATCCATGATCCAGGCTCTGTTTTGGGAAGATCCAAACTAAGACAGACATGTGGGCAAGAAAAGAACAAAACTGCCACTGGAAAGGGGAGGGGTTCTGTGCGAGGAGTGGAGGGAGGGGGGAGCAGAAGAGAGGGCAGAGAGGGCAAAAAAGCAGCTTCGGTTTTATTTTTACATTTTACTTATTTGTAAGTATCCATAACAAATAGGAGAAAAAGTTAGCTTTTTAACAGCTGAGTCATGTGTAGATGGGTATTTACATTTTGGAGTTTGAAATCATGTGCCAGATTTCTTCGTGAAAATAGTCTTCTTCTGTTAATTTGATTTTTCTTTGAGAACTGTTTCTTATAGTGCTTAAAATCCAGCTTCTACTGTGATATGTTCATCATACCTTTTTGAGTGAAATTAATTCCTTATGCAAATAAAAGAAAGGCACCTACATTTAGCAGAGAATGTGCACCAGAGGAATTGAATTGAGACTTCCCCTTCAGTTTTTTTTTTTTTTTTTTTTTAACAAAAAATCTACTTAACAGTATAACTTTCTCCTCCAGTTGTGATATCAAAAGTCTTCTGCTGCATTAAATATACTCTTCTGAGCTCTAAATGACAGGTTGAGCATACTCTAAGTTAGGAAATATTATATAAGAGTAGATAGTAATTCACTGCAGAGAAACACAGTTTACAGAAAACTATATAATAATTCATTAGGAACATTTCTTTTAGGTTCCAGAAAATTAAATCCCACTTTGAGTTTTCATGCCCTGTGTAGAAAAGGAAACGAAAACAAAAGGACAATAACAACAAACCCAAATTGTATTCTCTAAACCTCCTTACAGAGCAGGATGCTTTTATTAGCAAATCTGGGACTTGATGCAGGAAGACTTCTTTCAGAAAGAAGCCATATGTTCCCCTGTGCATGCCAGACTTGTGACAATCATGATTCTGTGGTCTTGCAAATGAAAGCAAAATGTGTAGCCCTCCCAGTAGGGATAAAACCTGTTCCTGAAGCACCATCCTTTTGTGGCCTCTTATTTGGCTGAGTGACTTTGCACTAAGTTTATCTAGCATGAGGTTTTAAAATCATATATCCTCTCATTTTACCCTCATTGCTCTTCCGATGAAGACCCTCATATTTTCCAGAGGGGCTTGCAGTGTCTGCCTCCTTCTGATAGCTTACGGTGAATGACGTTGGATTCGTGATCTCCAAAGAAGATTTAGCTTCGGGATCAGGGGCCAGGCTTGATCACTCAAGAGCTTTTGTGTAGCAGAGTTTTATGAAAGTAAGAAAATGAACAGAGAAAGCTTCTGACATAGACATCAGAAAGGGGGCGGAGAGTGCCTCACTGGCTAGCCTTATCAAGGCCTTATATACTTTTTTCAGACCCACTCCCACAAAGTACATCTTAAATAAATAAAATTAAAACAAACAATAGAAATATCTTACCAGACCTACTCCCATGATATGCATTTTAAGATGATGGGATTAGTCAGAAGGTTCTTGTTAAGGAGAAACATGTCCTTGAGCAAGATACATTGTTAAATTGACTAAGACAAAGCAATGTAGAAAAGAACATTGTTCCTTTTCTCCTTGAGAGCCCCAGACCCCTTTCTCCTCCTCGGGAACCTTGAACTTCTTATCAACCTACCTAGGAATTGACTCTCTCACTTCCAGAATCTCCAGTTTCATCTTGAGTGCTTTCTCTTTCCCTTTCTAATCCTTCTCTTTCCCTTCTAATGTTTCATGCAGGGCTCTTGGAGGAGCCATACTTACCCAATATACCCTAGAGCCCTTGCACATCCTCCTTGTGGTCTCTTGAATGCCTGACATATAAAAAGAATTCAGTAAATATTTCCCAAATGTATGAACGATAGAGATTGGAAAGTAGCCAGATTCTAACATGGTGATGGTGGTGGTGGTGGAGATGTGGTAGGCAACAAGCATATAAAAAAGGAACCACTTTTGATGGTTTTGTCTGATCACTAGTGTTTTAAATGGTTGTTGAGCAGTCCAGCTTTCATCCTACTTCATCCTTGCTTTCATCCTACTCTCTTATTTTCACCATATTCTTTTTTTAAGTTTTATTGGGATATAGTTTATTTACAATGTTGTGTTAGTTTCAGGTGTACAGCAAAGTGAATCAGCTATGTGTATACATATATCCACTCTTTTTAAGATTCTTTTCCCATATAGACCATTACAGAGTATTGAATAGAGTTCCCTGTGCTATACAGTAGGTCCTTATTAGTTAGTAGTGTGTCTATGTCAATCCACTCTTCCAGTTTATCCCCACCTCCACCCCAGTAACCATAAGTTTATTTTCTACATTTGTAACTCTATTTCTGTTTTGTAGATAAGTTCATTTGTAGCCTTTTTAAAGATTCCACATATGAGTGATATCATATGATATTTGTCTTTCTCCGTCTGACTTACTTCATTCAGTATGACAATCTCTAGATCATCCATGTTACTGCAAATGACATTATTTCATTCTTTTTATGGCTGAGCAATAGTCCTTTGTATATTTGTACCACATCTGCCTTATCCATTCTTTTATTGATGCACATTTAAGTTGCTTCCATGTCCTGGCTATTGTAAATAGTGCTGCAGTGAACACCGGGGTGCACGTATCTTTTCAAATTATGATTTTCTCTTTACGTATGCCTGGGAGTGGGATTGCTGGATCATATGGTAGCTCTATTTTAATTTGTTAAGGAACTTCCATACTGTTTTCCATAGTGGCTGTACCAGTTTACATTCCCACCAGTGATATAGGAGGGTTCCCTTCTCTCCACACCCTTTCTAGCATTTATCATTTGTATATTTAAAAAAATTGTTCATTGTATTCTTATCAACAGTCATGCCAACATAGTATCTTAATAATCATTTTTTAAAAACTGTTTATGGTGCTACTGTTGGAAATTGTGTCCAGAGCTGCTGCTAATTATCCTGTGACAATATCCACTTTTGCCATCACCATCAGTAGAGAGATATTTTGAAGGAAAGAAGAAAAGATAAATGCAGTGATTGTTCAGGGAAATGATAGCAAATAGAAATGAAATAGGAAAAAAAAAATGAGATCAAACTCGTGCATAGCTTGGTGTACTGCCTTTTCATCTGCTTGTACTTTGTAGGCCAGCCATGTGCCAGGCTAACTCTGTGCACGAGGAACCAGAGATGAACAAAACCAAGATCACTACCTTCCGGGAACTCTGTATGTTAGACATGCATTCAAGTAGATGATGGTAATACAAAATAAAACCTAACAAGTGCTGAATAGAGTTTGACCCAGTGTTACTGAACCAAACTTGGATCCACTCTCCCCATGTGCAGCACAGCCAGTGCTGACAACAGGTTATGGTGAAGGAAATGTGTTTACTGCAGGGCCAGGCAAGGAGAATGGGCAGCTTATGCCCAAAGGACCCAAGTTCCCCCACGGCTTTTAGGGAAGGGTTTTAAAGACACAGTGAGGGAGTGGGTAAGGGGGTCCATGATTGGCTACTGCACAGTTCTCTGATTGCTGGGTGGTGAGCTAAGCACATTGCAGATGCAGGGGGCAGCACTATACTCAGACCTCAGTTGGTCTGGGGGCTGTATGTGCATGGTCATTAAGCAGTTAGCTTCTTCCACCTGGTGGAGATTTTAGGATCTGCAGAGCAATTCAAGCATATGGCCCAGGATATTACCCATAGCTCTTAGGAGGAACCAAAGGTCCTTGACTTTGTTTCATGACTAACCTACTATTATTTAGTCTTGCTTGACTGTTTTCCTTTGCTTCTGCATTTCCTCACTTTCTGATTATATTTGTTCTTTGGAACTCTGGGAAAGTCTAGGCGACAAAAGCTTTTTACAAATGAGGCCAGTGTAGGATACAAAGGGTAGGGGCTATTTGTCCTTGGGAAGGCCCCCCAGGGTCTCGCTTAGTTTCACCAGGAGCTGTGGGAGCAAAGAATGAAGCAGGGCAAAGGCTAACAGAGTTTTGCCAAGAGAACACACTGGTCATAGCAAATACTCTCTTCCAAAAATACAAGAAAAGGCTCTACACATGTACATCACCAGATGGTCAATACTGAAATCATATTGATTACATTCTTTGCAGCCAAAGATGGAGAAGCTCTATACAGTCAGCAAACACAAGACTGGGAGCTGACTGTGGCTCAGATCATGAATTCCTTACTGCCAAATTCAGACTTAAATTGAAGAAAGTAGGGAAGACCACTAGACCATTCATGTATGACATAAATCAAATCCCTTAGGATTATACAGTAAAAGTGACAAATAGATTCAAGGGATTAGATCTGATAGACAGAGTGCCTGAAGAACTATGGACAGAGGTTCATGACATTGTACAGGAGGCAGTGATCAAGACCATTCCCAAGAAACACAAAAAGGCAAAATGGTTGTCTGAGAAGGCCTAAAGAAGAGAAGTGAAAGGCAAGGAGAAAAGAAAAGATATACTCATTTGAATGCAGAGTTCCAAAAATAACACAAAGAGATAAGAAAGCCTTCCTCAGTGATTGATGCAAAGAAATAGAGGAAAACAATAGGATGGGAAAGACTAGAGATCTCTTCAAGAAAATCAGAGATACTGAGGGAACATTTCATGCAAAGATGGGCTCAATAAAGGACAGATTGGTATGGACCTAACAGAAGCAGAAGATATTAAGAACAGGAGGCAATAATACACACAAAAAAAAGTATACAAAAAGATCTTCATGACCCAGATAAGCACGAAAGTGTGTTCACTAACCTAGAGCCAGACATCCTGGAATGCAAAGTCAAGTGGACCTTAGGAAGCATCAGTACGAACAAAGCTAGTGGAGGTGATGGAATTGCAGTTGAGCTATTTCAAATCCTAAAAGATGATGCTCTGAAAGTGCTGCACTCAATATGCCAGCAAATTTGGAAAACTCAGCAGTGGCAACAGGACTGGAAAAGGTCAGTTTTCATTCCAATTGTAAAGAAAGGCAATGCCAAAGAATGCTCAAACTACTGCACAATTGCACTCATCTCACATACTAGCAAAGTAATGCTCAAAATTCTCCAAGCCAGGCTTCAACAGTACATGAACTGTGAACTTCCAGATGTTCAAGCTGGATTTAGAAAAGGCAGAGGAACCAGGGATCAAATTGCCCACATCTGTTGGATCATCCAAAAAGCAAGAGAGTTCTAGAAAAACATCTCCTGCTTTATTGACTATTCCAAGGCCTTTGACTGTGGATCACAACAAAGTGTTGAAAATTCTTAAAGAGATGGGAATACCAGACCACCTGACCTGCCTCCTGAGAAATCTATATGCAGGTCAAGAAACAACAGTTAGAACTGGACATGGAACAACAGACTGGTTCCAAATTGGGAAAGGAGTACATGAAGGCTGTATTTTGTCACCCTGCTTATTTAACTTATATGCAGAGTACATCATGCAGAATGCCAGGCTGGATGAAGCACAAGCTGGAATCAAGATAGCCGGGAGAAATATCAATAACCTCAGATATGCAGATGACACCACCCTTATGGCGGAAAGTGAAGAACTAAAGTGCTTCTTGATGAAAGTGAAAGAGGAGAGTGAAAAAGTTGGTTTAAAATTCAACATTCAGTAAACTAAAATCATAGCATCTGGTCCCATCACTTCATGGCAAATAGATGGAGAAACAATGGAAACAGTGACAGACTATTTTTGGGGGCTCCAAAATCATGGTAGATAGTGACTGCAGACATGAAATTAAAAAACGCTTGCTCCTTGTAAGAAAATTTATGACCAACCTAGACAGCATATTAAAAAGAAGAGACATTACTTTGCCAACAAAGGTCCATCTAGTCAAACTATGGTTTCTCTAGTAGTCATGTATAGATGTGGGAGTTGGACTATAAAGAAAGCTGAGTGCCAAAGAATTGATGCTTTTGAAATGTGGTGTTGGAGAAGACTCTTGAGAGTCCCTTGGACAGCAAAGATATCCAACCAGTCCATCCTAAAAGAAATCAATCCTGAATATTCATTGAGTGCAGAAGAATTGATGCTTTTGAACTGTGGTCTTGGAGAACACTCTTGAGAGTCCCTTGGACTGTGAAGAGATCACACCAGTCCATCCTAAGGGAGATTTTTCCTGGGTGTTCTGGAGGGACTGATGTTGAAGCTGAAATTCCAATACTTTGGCCACCTGATGTGGAGAGCTAACTCATTTGAAAAGACCCTGATCCTGGGAAAGATTGAGCCTGCGAGGAGAAGGGGACGACAGAGGATGAGATGGTTGGATGGCATCACGACACAATGGACATGGGTTTGGGTGGACTCTGGGAGTCGGTGATGGACAGGGAGGCCTGGTGTGCTGCGGTTCACAGGGTCGCAAAGAGTCTGAGATGACTGAGCGACTGAACTGAACTGAACTGAACTGATGCTGGGAAGACTGAAGGCGGGAGGAGAAGGGAAGGACAGGATGAGATGGTTGGATGGCATCACCATCAATGCACGTGCATTTTAGTAGGCTCCAGGTGTTGGTGAAGGACAGGGAATCCTGGCATGCTGCAGTCCATGGGGTCACAAAGAGTGGGACACAACTGAACGACTGAACTACAACTATAACAGGGGAAGGTAGAGTTGATCTAGTGACCATTTGATTACAGCAGGTCCATAGGCAAAAAGAAAGGAGTTATGAATTTATTACTGAAGGACAGTAAACCCTAATTGTGGAGAAGGCAATGGCAACCCACCCCAGTACTCTTGCCTGGAAAATTCCATGGACAGAGGAGCTTGGTAGGCTGCAGTCCATGGGGTCACGAAGAGTCGGACACGACTGAGTGACTTCACTTTTCACTTTCATGTATTGGAGAAGGAAATAGCAACCCGCTCCAGTGTTCTTGCCTGGAGAATCCCAGGGACGGGGGAGCCTGGTGGGCTGCTGTCTGTGGGGTGGCACAGAGTCGGACATGACTGAAGCGACTTAGCAGCAGCAGCAAACCCTAATTGATATTAATCAATTCTTGTTAGTTACTAAGAAAATGCTTAACAATGACTTCTAACAATATAAACAGTTATGGAAAGCAAGTTAAATATTTTAAGGAATTTTTGTGTGTTTAACCATCCTCCAGTGCTACAGATTGGTATCTATTGATTACAGCTAACCCAAGTAAACCCTCTCCTGAAAACAGGATTTTTATTGATATGGGAATCAGGGAACCTGAGTTTCAGTCCTATTTCTGGTATGTCCCGGCTGTCTGACCATAACACACCTGTTCCTCTCATCCCCACATTCTCAGTGCTTCCCTTCCCTGCTCCTCCCCTTACCCTCCAGCACATACTGGTACCTGAGGGATGATGTAGTCCTGTGAGAAACACAAGTTTACTTCACAAGGCTCCCTCTTTCCTACAGTGTCACTCCAAATTAGAATTGGAACTTGTCATTTTGCCCAAAAAAGCTCCAAACCCCCACAACAAAAAGTATACTTCATGGGCTCATGAATGTATTAACTTTCCTCTCAGATTCTCCTGTTTAACCTCTTCTTGCTAATACCATGATCAGCTGTGACACAGAATGGTGATGTGAGCTGATTTGATAAGAAAACTTGAGGTCACTTCTGAGAAATGGTTTCTCAGAATAGCATTGCATTCTGAAATGTAAATCTCCAGTTTGCCTTTAATTAGTAATGCGTGCCCACAGGCACACCATTTTGCTCTTCAAAGATCCTCTTCTGGAATGATGTTGTGTATATTAACAGCCCTCAAATTGTTACTTGGCCTAGATATTGGAAAGTGTTTATGTTTTCCTTCTACGACAAGTTTGTCTTGGTAGAAGCATTTTGGAAGGCTCCACCTTATGGTCACCATGTTCATGGTGTCCCCATGTTACTCTTAAGTAACAGGATCATGTGGTGGTGCTTACAGAGTAACAACACTAATCCTTTGCATTGATGAAGTGCTTTATAGTCTGCAAAACACTTAGTTATCTTCTATAATCTTTGTAACTGCCCTGTGAGGTGGCTTTGAATTATCCCTATGTCAGAAAACTTGAGAGGTAAAATGATTTGCCCAATCTAGAAAATAACACAAAATGTCCATTACCTTATGGATGGACAAAGAAAATATGGTGTATTCATATAATGAAATATTATTCAACCATAAAAAGGAAGTGCTAACACATGCCCCAACATGAATGGACCTTGATAACATGATGATAACTGAAAGAAGACAGAAACAGGAGACCACGTAATTGTATCATTCCATTCATGTGAAATATCCAAAATAGGCATATCCGTATAGACAGAAAGTAGATTAGTGGCTGCCGGGGTGGGGGAGCATTAAATGGAGTTGCGGGGAGAGGATTAGGGGGTGACTGCTGATGGGTACCAGGTTTCTTTATGGTATGATGAAACTGTTCTTGATTTCTTGATTAGATTATGGTGATGGTCACACAACTCTGTAAATATACTAAAAGTCATTGAATTGTGTACTTTAAATGAGTGATCTTTGTGTCATTAAAGTTGTTAAAAAGTTTAATTCATTATTCTTTTCCCTATACTCCAGAGCTTAAGGAAAGTGACTTCAAAACAATTACCCTTGGGCCCCTGTCTTGACATGTATTTGACTTCACCTTTTTTTGTCATGAAAAGAGGTGCCAGCCTCTTCTCAAGAGTCTGCCCCTTCCAAATATTCCTCCATCTCTTCTCTCATGTCCAAATTGAACAAATAAGAGGACAGCCTCTCGAAAGCTCTGTGGCCACCACCTACTACTCACTAGCTGACTTTAGCACTTTAGTGAGCCTGAGAAAAATTTAAGAAACAGTATCCTTTCCTGTGTACTTTCCTTAGCTTATTTTTTGGCATATTTTTATTGGAGCTTTGCAAGTAGTCAGCTCATGCAAGAGCAAGTCTCCCACATGATTGAAAAGCACTGGGCAGAAACTTGAAAGGAAAGCAAGCTATTAGTGCTGGTTTGGAGAGCTGAAATGTGTTTAGAGCATGCCCCCAATTTGATAGACAACTTTGAGCAACTCTAAGCCTGGAGAAATGCCAAATATTTCTCTGTCATTTATCATATAAAAAAATATATATACTTATATATACACACACATATATGTATCTGTGTGTTTATATAAGTATATATCTATAAGTATGTTTATGTGTATGTATGTTATATATGTATATGTATATATATGTATGTATGTGTGTATGTACGTTATATATTTATATGTATATGAAAGTATAGAGTGTAACTATTGGTAGAGAATTGACTGAGACAGTAGGAAATGGGACAGTGAAATGAGTGGCTTCTTTTCCACCTTGAAAGTGTACTGGCAAACAAGGTGTCAGGTTAGCTTTCAGATGTGGGATGCAGTGACATTACTCTGAATACATGCTCTGAGTATTGCATCAGCCTTGTCTGTGAAATGTCCCTTGCAGGGGCAGAATTCTAATACTAGAATTTACTAGAACTCAAAATCCCAATACTAGAAATAACGAGTAAAAGGCAAACCAGGAATTTGTATGATTGGGGGTGGGGAGCCTCCTCTGCTTCTCCTTCTCTGACTTCAGCATGAACTGGCAAGGTGTGAGTCTCCAGAGATTCATCTGCAGTGCAGGCCACAGAACTTGAAGCTCAGGGTGGAAGCAAAGCATGCATATATCAGGGCATAGTCTTCTCAGGCAGTGACAGGCTGCTTAGCACTCAGGAAATTTTGCCCAGATTGTAAATGAAATCTATATTTGTATCTGCCTTGACATTAAAGTGCTCTTAACATTTTGGGTTCAGATGATGGAATTTCTACAGCATGAGTTACCAAAGTTGATATCTCAGAGAGGGATCCATCTTTCTGAGTTTTATGTGGTTATTCTTTGTTCCCAATTGAATTCCTCTATTAGCTGGCGCAGTGATAAAGAATCTGCCTGCTAGTGCAGAACAAGAGGCACGGGTTCAATCCTTGGGTTAGGAAGATCCCCTGGAGGAGGAAATGTCAACCCACTCCAGTATTTTTGCCTAGAAAATTCCATGGACAGAGGAGCCTGGTGGGCTACTGCCCATGGGTTTGCAAAGAGTTTGGCATGACTGAGCACACCCGCATGTTAGTAGGTCAGTGATTTTCTATATAAGATGGTGGGTCTGGTATCTCTTCATTGAATGCCAAGAGGTGGTCCATCCACATTCATGACCATCTCTGCAGCCTCTTTGTATCTCCTCCTTGCTGTTACTTAAGTTATAGCTTATGATTTTTTATTGCCGCTAATCAATCTGATTAGCGGCAATAAAAAGCATGATGCCAGCTTCCTTTGGCTTTAGAGAAAGAGGAGCACTTATCTCAGGATAAAGCTCAGGTGCCACATTTGGTGACATAAAATGCTGTATGGAGAACTGAATGAATTGATATGTGACATACTTATAGGAAGTCTCGCAAGTGTCTTCAAATACCCCTTGGCTTGCAGCTTGTCCCTGATGCTTGCTTTCTGCAAAGCTGAGGAACTTACCTTGAGTGGATGGATGAAGGCTGTCCAAGCATTAGTGATAGAAATGGAGCATATTCTCAGCTGCCTGCCCTACAGCTGAGACCCAAGGAGTATCAGTTACTCTACTTTAATGGGCTGCTGCTGCTGCTGCTAAGTCGCTTCAGTCGTGTCCGACTCTATGCGACCCCATAGATGGCAGCCCACCTGGCTCCCCCATCCCTGGGATTCTCCAGGCAAGAACACTGGAGTGGGTTGCCATTTCCTTCTCCAATGCATGAAAGTGAAGTCGCTTAGTCGTGTCTGACTCTTAGTGACCCCATGGACTGCAGCCCACCAGGCTCCTCCATCCATGGGATTTTCCAGGTAAGAGTACTGGAGTGGGGTGCCATTGCCTTCTCCAACTTTAATGGGCATCTCCTACCAAAGATGATTTCTTTTTAATTTTAGAAGGAGATTTGCATCAAAATAACCCTAGAATGTGAGGTCAAGAGGGGAAGAGTTCCATGGCATTTTGTTTTCAGATACTTTTCATGGTATTTTCTTTTTCCCTTCCTTTTCTAATTGTTATCTACCTTTGATGTACTATAAATAGCCCTCCAGCAGGTAGAAATTGCATCCGTTAGGGATCTTCAGAAAAACAGACCCAGTAGGATATGGAGACAGAATGTTTTCTTCCTCAAGGAAACCTCAGTATTGTTTTTAAGGCCTTTCAGTTGGTCGGATGCAACCCTCCCACATTTTCAAGGACAATTGTGTTTACTTAAGCTCAACTGATTGTGGAATTAACCACAAATCTATAGACTATCTTGGGGCTTTCCAGGTGGCTCAGTGGTAAAGAATCTGCCTACCAATGCAAGAAACGCAGGTTCGATCCCTGGTTCAGGAAGATCCCCTGGAGGAAGAAATGGCAACCCACTCCGGTATTCTCACCAGGGAAATTGCATGAACAGAGGAACCAGATTGGTCATAAAGAGCCAGGCACAATATTTGCAACAAGACCTAGATTAGTGTTTGATTGAATAACTGAGTACAGTTGTTGGTGTTCAGTTGCTCAGTTGTGTCCAACTCTTTGCAACCCCATGGACTGCAGTACACCAGGTTTCTCTGTCCTTCACTATCTCCTGGAGTTTACTCAAACTCATGTCCATTGAGTTGGTGATGACATCTAACCATCTCATCATCCTCTGTCACACCCTTCTCCTCCTGCCCTCAATCTTTCCCAGCATCAGGGTCTTTTCCAATAAGTTGGCTCTTTGCATCAGGTGGCCAAAGTATCAGAGCCTCAGCTTTAGCATCAGTCTTTCCAATGGATATTCAGGGTTGATTTCCTTTAGGATTGACTGGTTTGATCTCCTTGCAGTTCCAGGGACTCTTAAAAGTCTTCTCCAGTACCTCATTTTGAAGGCATCAGTTCTTCAGTGCTCAGCCTTCTTTATGGTCCTACTCTCACATCTGTACACAACAACTGGATAGACCATAGCTTTGACTAGATGGACCTTTGTTGGTAAAGTAATGTCTCTGCTTTTTAATATGCTGTCTAGGTTGGTCATAACTTTCCTTCCAAGGAGTAAGCGTCTTTTAATTTCGTGGCTGCAATCACCATCTGCAGTGATTTTGGAGCCCCAAAAAATAAAGTCAGCCACTGTTTCCCCATCTGGAAACTGTTTCCACTATTTCCCCATCTATTTGCCATGAAGTCATGGAACTGGATGCTGTGATCTTAGTTTTTTGAATGTTGAGTTTTAAGCCAGCTTTTTCACTCTCCTCTTTCACCTGCATCAAGAAGCTCTTTTGTTCCTTTTCACTTTCTGCCATTAGGGTGGTGTCATCTGTGTCTTCTCCTGACAGTCTTGATTCCAGCCTTTGCTTCATCCAGCCTGGTGTTTTGCATGATGTACTTTGCATAGAAGTTAAATAAGCAGGGTGACAATATACAGCCTTGATGTATTCCTTTCCCAACTTTGAACCAGTCAGGTATTCCATGCCCCGTTCTAACTATTGCTTCTAGACTTGCATACAGGTTTCTCAAGAGGCAGGTAAGGTGGTCAGGTATTCCCATCTCTTTCAGAATTTTCCACAGTTTGTTGTGATCTACATGGTCAAAAGTTTTAGCATATGAATGAAGCAGAAGTAGATGTTTTTCTGGAATTCTCTGATCCCAGGGATGTTGGCAATTTGATCTCTGGTTCCTCGCCTTTTCTAAATCCAGCTTGTACATGTGGAAGTTCTCAGTTCATATACTCTTGAAGCCTGGTGTTGGTTTAGGCGCTAAGTCATCTCTGGCTTTTGTGACTCCATGGACTGTAGCCTGCCGGGCTCCTCTGTCCATAGGATTCTCCAGGCAAGAATACTGGAGTGGGTCACCATTTCCTTCTCCAGGGTATATTTCCCACCCAGAAATTGAACCTGGGTCTCCTGCATTGCAGGCAGATTCTTTACTGACTGAGCTCCTGGCTTGAAGGATTTTGACCATTACCTTGCTAGCATGGGTACTGTAGCCTAGCTTAATTGATTCATCAAATTAACCATACTAGAAGTAGATATCAAATTTTAAATTGAAAGACACCTTAGAACTCTCCTGGTTATCTCATCACACCCTATCCCAATTTGTGGATGAGGAAACAGAGGCCCAGCGAAGTTTGTAATTTCAGTTTACAAAAAAGTAAAGAGCTTCCCAGCAGTTGCTCTTAACAATGGAAGACCTAGGGCTACTTTTCCTTGCCTTATCAGGGAAAGTAAAGCCCTGAGTTATAGGGCTTTAGGTTTTAGGCCATTCATTAGAGGGTACTGAAATCCCAAATGAATTACTGTTTTTTTTTTTTGTTTGTTTGTTTTTTTCTAAGTTCTGTTTTTTTTGTCCTTTTGTTTTTTTTCTCAAGGGATTTTATAACTGAGCTTCAAATAGAATTAAAAAAAAATAGTATATGACATAATTCTAGCCCTAAGTCTTGGGAGTCTACTTTTAGCAGACACTGTCTTTTTATATTTTGCTCACTTTTGGTGGCTTAGTGCTGTAGACTATGAAAATGCATGATTTTTTTCCTATTGCCAGGGATGGGAAACTTTATGGCTATATTTTCAAATTCTGTGAATCCCCCTTACTAAATTACCCCTTATCTGATGAGGAACTAGATTCTTTGGATGAATGAAAAAATAGAGAAGTGCCTATTGGTTTTTATTACATACATTTTATGTACTTAATTTTCTTTTCTTTTTTTTTTCTAGAAGACAGAAATAGGATCACTTGTGAATGCAGCTGTAGGTGATAGTATAAACTGTCTTTCCAGGGAGGGACTGAAATTTGCATAATAAGTCTATTATAAATGCTGCCATTTCCCTTTGAGGTGTGTGTGCAAGTAATTAGCCACATAGTGCATGGGAAGTTCTCAATTTGGTGCAACAGAGCTTAGAAACTTATTACTCTTAACCCAGGTGAACCACACCAGAAGCTTAGAACATCATGCAAATCAATTTCTGCATTTCCTATATAATATTTGACAAAAAGCAAGATAGGCTGAAAGTTGGGAAAGGGCCAAGTGCTTAGTTCTCCTAACTCATTCTAATTTGCTCCAGATATTCAAAGAAAATCATTCTTCATTCTGTTGAATTCTTGGGGGAGGGGGTATAATTATGAGAGGAATCCATCAACCAAAAAAAGATGCACAGCGTGATAGCTGCAGTTAAGTTTTATATGGGGCAGAATGAGGACTGCAGCCCTGGAGACAGCACCTGAGACAGCTCTGAGAAGCTGCTCCAGGCAGTGAGGGAAGGTCGATATATGTGATTTCCGTGAAGGGGGTGTTCATTGCAATTAAGCACTTACTGTACAAGAGGTTTTCTGTTACTCCTGAGGAGCTGATGTCAGTTAAAGGGATTTAGTGTTTTTCTAGATATGAGGAGATACAAGGATTGGGATCACGCAATCAGTTCCTGAAAATATCTATCTTAAGACCTGTTCTACCAGTTTCACTGAAGCACAAAGTGACTCATTCTCTACCCTGAACTCCCTTCAGGTGTGTCGAAGGTCAGCAGCTGCAGCAGCACGGGATTCAATCCCCATGAAGACAGATGGCAAATGCCCTTGGCAAGCACCAGTTTGTAGTTGACAAACCTTTTTATTGTTCTTCAATATAGTGAGAAATAGAATTAGCACAGTTAGTTCAATTAACTTAGTTTAGATAGATGAAAATGCCTTTACTCATTTTCAATAAAATATGAAATTTCTGATTGAGAAAAATAATATATAGTTTTTGAAATTCATAAAAAAAAAACATCATGGCATTTAAGCATTCCAATTTAATGACAGCTGAGAAAAACTAGGGTGAAACCTGTACCCCATAAAGTATATCCATCCTCCTCTTCATACATGGCAACACCACCATCTGGAAAAGCTAGATCTACTTGTATTTAGCCAAATACCAAGATAATATTGCTGTGATTTTGACTTTTCTGTTTCCTTCTGAATATTAGATATGTTGTCAAGTATTATCATTTTAATTTTAGTACCTAACCAATGAATAATAATTAAAGAACTTTCATAGAGTCAGAGTATGGGCTTCTTTTATTTGACTTCCCTGGTGGCTCAGAGGATAGTGTCTGCCTGAAACATGGGAGACTGGGGTTCGATCCCTGGGTCAGGAATATCCCCTGGAGAAGGAAATGGCAACTCACTCCAGTATTCTTGCCTGGAGAATCCCATGGATGCAGGAGCCTGGTAGGCTCTAGTCCAGGGGGTCATCGCAAAGAGTCGGACATGACTGAGCGACTTCATTTTCACTTTCTTTCTTTCATAGGTGACGTCTTTCTATAAATATTGGGAAAGCAATATTTTGAGTGTGCTATATTTTTACTTATTGTCGACAGAAAAAAGTTATGACGTTTTACAGGGGAGATAACACTCTCAGAAATGAGATAAAGAACCAGTGCTCACTCATAATTAAGGGTCCTCCTTTGATTTATTTTGCTCTTAGAATAATTCATTGAGACACATTTTTGTTTCAACTGATGATTTTCTGCTGTGCAGTGTGTTAGGTACTGTGAAAGTTTTCAGACAAAGTTGCATGTGATATGATTCCCACCTTTGAATTTTATAATCAGATAAGCAAAAGTTCTCAGCAGTTTTACTCATCAAGTAGCTAGTTCCAGGGAGTCCAACAGATGGTGTGTTTTATTAAGAATGCAGTGGAAATCTAGTAACTTCCATCTAGGGTGGGCATTCAAGATGAAGATGGAGAAGGTGAAAGTTGGATTAGCATCTTAGGTACTTGGCAGGATTTGAAAATTAGAAAAGAGAAATAAAATAGGTCCAGGTACAAGGCAAAAGGAATTAACACAGCATATTTGGTGGCTGGTATGAAAATCTGGCTTTGTATAATGAATAAAGAGACAAAGCTAAACAAAAATAGGGACATCAGACATTAAATAACTTTGCAGGTGTGTGGAGTATGAGTGAATTTGGTCTTAAGTCTACTGAATTTCGCTGATGATGTGATTTTCAAGGAGACCTTTATAAAAGGCTGTTGGAGATAAGGTGGTTGGATATTCAGTGTTTGATTGAAGTGCAATATAGGGAAGTATCAGAGCTGAAGCTAGAGGGTGGAGTGTCTTTTACCTGCTGCTGTTGCTGCTGCTAAGTCGCTCCAGTCCTGTCCGACTCTGTGGTGATAATTCATGCAGGGGAGGATGAGTCATTGTTGGAGAGCCTGCAGCATCCTCATCCTTTGGGCTGAGAACAGTGGTCATTTATTTAAGCTGCCTCCTGCTTCTGGTTCCCTTATTTTTCTTATTTGGCATATAGAAAAAATAGTGTGAGGCAACACGACTCCAGACTCAGAATTAAGACTTTTAATTTAAAATGTGAGTTGATTATATTATTTTCTTTCTTTGAAGAGTTATACCTTCTGAAAAACCATCCCTGAGTGAAATGATCAGTCCTGTTTGCCTTACTTTATGCCTCCTTTCAGTCTTTTTAACATTAACATTTACAAAATTGCACTGTAGTTCAGTTCACAAATCTTTACTGAGTGTATCTTGTGATGAATACAATGAAGAATAACTTAGAGGAAGATGAGATTTTTTGGTTTGGTTGGAATATATGGAGAGTGTAATAGAAAATAAAAGATTGGAAGCACAAATTCTCAGTGTTGTGCTAGGCGAGTACGCTGGGAGATTTTGAACAGGTGAGTTGTTTTTAGATGCTACAGATGGGCATATTGACTCATTTATACTGTTTTGGTTGATTCAAATAACTTTTGCTAATGTTTATTTGAATAGGGGATCAATTTCTCAAAAAGTGAGTATACTAGCTAAAGTATACTAAACAATATTGGAAAATACTCAATAATATGAAATCTTTTTAGGAACCACCTCACTGGAATATAGTAGAGCAAAACTATTCTTAAGTAAATGGTACTAGGTAAGGAAAACAAGAGCTATATTAGTGTCTCAGGGTAAAGATTCTGCCTGCAATATAGGATACCCAGGTTTGATCCCTGGATTGGGAATATCACCCAGAGAAAGAAATGGCAACCCACTCCAGTATTTTTGTATGGGAAATCCCATGGGCAGAGGAGGCTGGTGGGCTATAGTCACAAGAGTTGGACATGACTTAGTGACTAAACCACCACCAAGGAAAACAAAACTCATTGTTGGCCAAATGAGCTCAGGGATCCTGTCTTCCTCACCTGACTCACATACACAAAAGCAATAGAAGTTTTAGTAATGTTATTTAAAGAACAGGAGGAGAAAATATTTGGCATACTCCTAAGGAATGAGAATATGGCTATTTAGCACATTGTTTAATTCAGTGCCTTGGTATATTTAGATCCTTTGTGACTTGGGGAAAAAAATAGCCCAGAGAACAATGTAGATGTCATTTTGAATATTCTTTCTTTTGCCATGAATCAAATCAGATAAGAAATTTATATCAACCAAACAATCAGACCAAGACCAGTATCTGTTAGCCTCATTCAATATATTTGGTGAACAGTTTCTCTTATAGCATCTCAAACGTCAGCTTTTGTGGAGAATAGATTCATATTTTCTCTTTTTTCCTTCCTCTCTGTCCCCCTTCCCCTCCCTTTCTCTCTCTCCTCATCCCTCTCTCTCCCCACCGTCTCTCTCTCTCACACACACACACACTCTTTCTCTCTCTCTCTCTCTCACACACACACACTCATACACATAGAGTGCTTAAGCCACATAGTTAAAGTCAGTGGTCTGATGGACTGATGAGTTGTGCTTTGTGTGAGTTACTAGGACTAGTTCTGAATTACTAATGGCCAGTTGATCCTATTTGGTATTCCTATAATACAGTGAGCCACTCTGGTGCTAACCTATTGATGGATATAAAAAAGAAGGAAATTAAAATTACTTTCAGTTGAGCAATATGGGTTGAAAGTATAATATAAGCTCTTGTGGTTTTGATGAAGGTCCTATTTTATTGCTTAGATATGATAAAAATGTGATTAACCAAGGTTACCAGGATTTTCTGTTACTATAAATGGAGATGTTTTTCAGCTACTTGGTTTTTGTGACAATTTTGCAAATGAAAATTAAACATCTCATTCATGGATCATGGGAGGAATATATCTATAATGATTCTCTTTAACCAAAATAGGGCCTTGGCCTGACATTGCAGACAATCAGGTAGAACTGAGACAGTTGAGTTGGGAGTATGAGGCTTATATTTCTTTATTGCATAGGAATTCAATAAGATTATAGAGTTTCCTGGCCCAAATTTAACAGATAACCACATACATCAAGAATAAGACACAAGAGGGGCTTAAATATGAGCTGAAATTGCCATCACTGAGCAAAGTGAAAGGGAGGGAATCTGTAAAAATCAGAGTAAAATTTGTTTGCTGATAAGGAAAATTTGATAATAATAACCTTTAAGTTCCCTTCTATTCCTAATTTTCTATGACTTAAACTTGAACATGCAGGTTAAGTTATTGACACTTGGAATTCCACTGCTGCTGCTGCTGCTAAGTCACTTCAGTCATGTCCGACTCTGTGCGACCCCAAAGATGGCAGCCCACCAGGCTCTGCCATCCCTGGCATTCTCCAGGCAAGAACACTGGAGTGGGTTGCCATTTCCTTCTCCGTAGAATTCCACTAGGAGGTTCTAAACTGAGTTCTAAGACCTTTCCGTCTCTTTCTGGCTTGGTAACATCTTTAAGAATGTAGGCAAAAACTGACCGCTGTGCCAGATCAGTTGATACAGGCTTTTATTTGGTTGATAGTGATGCAGCACAAAGCCTAGATCTGTGCTGCTGCTGCTGCTGCTGCTAAGTCGCTTCAGTCGTGTCCGACTCTGTGTGACCCCATAGACGGAAGCTGATCTTGTTGAAATAATTGATAGCCGCCACCACTTAGGAAACAAGTTAAGTGAGAGGGCTGATGTCAAGGACTGAGGGTTAAAACGGTGAATCAAACTCTGGCCATCTGGCCATTTGATCCAAAGAACTTTAGGCAGAAATGTCCAGCACCATGGACAGCTCTTCAGTACTGTGGTGTGAATGCAAAGCCACCTAGGGTTTACTTGTGGAAATTGCCTTCCAGGCAATTGTTTTTAATTTATGCAAGCCTCATAAAAAAGTTTATTTACGCAAGTCTCAGTTTTCTGATGGACAAGGCAATGGCAACCCACTCCAGTACTCTTGCCTGGAAAATCCCATGGACGGAGGAGCCTGGTAGGCTGCAGTCCATGGGGTCGCTAAGAGTCAGACATGACTGAGCTACTTCACTTTCACTTTTCACTTTCATGCATTGGAGAAGGAAATGGCAACCCACTCCAGTGTTCTTGCCTGGAGAATCCCAGGGACGGGGGAGCCTGGTGGGCTGCCATCTATGGGGTCACACAGAGTCGGACACGACTGAAGTGACTTAGCAGCAGCAGTTTTCTGAAAATGGTTAGATTCTTCTTAAGGTATTAAATAGTAGTTAAAGAAACTGATAGAAACGACCAGGATTTTTAAGCAGACCAGGGAAGCCTAGCAGATGCAGTTTATTGGTGAGAGAAGGGAACTAGGATATATTGCATGTCTTATAGGTTCAGACAGGAGTTCTTATATTTTATACCATTTAATTTGCATAACAACACGGTGTGCCATGGCAGTCCATGCCATGATCTTTCATCACAGCATATTCCTTCTGTTACTGCTGCTGAGGTGAAATCTGGGCCAGAGTGGTGAAAGAATTTAGGCTCTTGATTTTCCCAAGAGTGATCTCTTCTAAAGCTCTTCCTGGTGGCAGAACACAGGAGTTAAAGAAGGGGAATGTAAGCACTATACCTCAGCCCCCAATAAGGGGATATCAGA
This sequence comes from Bos indicus x Bos taurus, assembly GCF_003369695.1. Classification (NCBI taxonomy): domain Eukaryota; kingdom Metazoa; phylum Chordata; class Mammalia; order Artiodactyla; family Bovidae; genus Bos; species Bos indicus x Bos taurus. The sequence continues at coordinate 26,399,759 of NC_040083.1, read as the reverse complement.
GCTTCCAAGGCAAGAAAGTGAGCCATGTACCCCAGAGCCCTTTTAGAAGGAGGTAAACCAAGCTTACTTGGATGACCCAGTTGTTACTAAGGTTGCTGCAGGTCTGACCATGGTGGGGATATTCTGCAAAGACCCTCAACACAGTGGCTATTAAAGGAAATGAAAACTTATACTTTAATATGTGTATGTGGTAACTTTATGTAGCACAGTGACATCTTAGTAAAAAGCATCTAACTACCTTTACAGTTATTTTAAGAGGAATGACATTCTGGTGTCATTAGCATTTAATATTTCCTGTTTTTAATGAAAGTGAAATATTTTTCTTGTGATTCCTTTGTAATTTTTATTCGACTTAATTTGATCTTTATTTCAAAACAGAATAGAATATCTAATTTTTTAATGAGCGTGAATTCTACAAGTAGAAAATGTACATTTGCATATGTAAACTGATGAACATAGAACGTATGATAATGGGAATTGACTGGGTAGCAAAGAAATACCCTCAACATCTTTACACACAATTTATCTTATGTATATAAGGACATGGACAACTACAGGGAGATTTATAAGATAACTATTTAAGTCCCTTTATCTGAAGATCAGTTAGGCTGGTATTTTTCATACCAGTTTGATAGATGCTTGTGATTATCTGTTCAACAGCCCATTGAAAAATAGGTTGAAGATGCAGTAATTTTCTACCTAGGTAGCATTTTAGATCCATTATCAGAGGGAAATGATTATTGTATGATGCTGTTGTCCCTTGGAATTTTCAAAAGGAAAATGTTAGTGCTTTGACAGTTGTATGATGATGTATATAATAGAAAGAGCACTAGAGTTGAAATCAGAAGACACAGCTTTGAATTCCTGCTTCAGTATCTACCAGGTGCGTGGATTTTGGTAAATTATCTGTATCCTCTGATACACAGTTGCCTCCTGTGAAAATGGAATGGCCTACCCATGTCAGAGAATAGTTGTGATGTTATATTAGGTGATATTTGTCAAAGCACTTACAACTCGTGACACATATTTTTAAAAGAAAATTTATTTGTAATAATTCCTCTTTTTTTTTTTTTTTTGGTTATTTTCTACAGAAAGTGAGTGAGAAGGTTGGAGGAGCTGAAGGAACCAAGCTAGATGATGACTTCAAAGAGATGGAGAGGGTGAGTCTTCATCACTTAGATTCCCTTGACATAAAATCTCCCAGCATACTAAGAGGAGAAGCGAGAAAGGAAAGGGGAAGCTGTTCTCCACGGGCACCTGAGAATGCAAAAGTTACTCCTAAAAGTACTCTCTTTGTAATGTATATTGTAAAACAGAAGAAGTAAATTGCCTTTTTTTTTTTTTTTCTTTTTTCACTATCCTGAGAACAAAGCCTCCATGAAGGTGAAATGTCATAATGGATTTTATCATCACTTTTCCAAATAGGGACAATATGGAGCTGGTGTTTGAATTGGACTGGGCTGGTACGAAAAGAAGAGAAGGTGGGGAATGATGTATCAGATGTTTTGGGGAGAGTTGCAGTCACTCTCTAGCTTTCGAGAACTTCCCTGAGGGGACTGTGCCAGCACGAGTCAGCGGGTGCAGTGAATGTAGTTGTGAGCCTGTCTGCTCTTGGCCTGAGTTCCACCTACACTGCTTGTTACACAAGTCTGGGTATTGCTCTGGGCCTCTGTATTCTCATAAATGTAAAAGGAGAATACACGTTCATTCTTCAGAGATTTATTAAGGATGAAAAATAATATAAATCATATAACATTCTTTCTTAAAAGAGCAGATTCTCAACAAGTGAGAGTGGAGGTGGTGAACAAAATACATGTTTTCATTTTTCTTGTGACAGATGCCATGTTTTCCCTTTTGCTTTTCTTTCATTTTGAGACGGTTCATTGAAAGAGATACATAGGCTTACGATGGAGAATGGATATTACATCATGCAATTAATTATTTTAGATGTTAAATTGTGATTGAGTAAAGGATCTGGGAATCCAAACCGTGTACTTGAACAGGGAGAATGTCAAAAGCCCGTGATACCCAGAAACCACATTTTTTACTTAGTCTATCTCAGTTCTAGTGGGCCACCTCAGTTTTGCTATTAATATTTTTGCTGTCTGCATGAAGGATCAAGCAGAAAATTCCTAGATGCTTTCTGCCCTGTCTTTTTCAGTTTTTGTTCTGAAGAGTTCACTGATGAACAAAGCAAATTTTTGTTTTGTACCTCCTTTGAGGCAGGCTTGTGGGATACATTAGTAAACAGGATAGATAAGGTTCCTGACTGAATTAAATTCATAATCTAGTGGGGAAAACACACTTTAGACAATTACTGTCCAGTGTGGCAAGGGTAATGAAACATGGCACTAGAGAAGCTTGGAATGGAGGAAACTCACCCACATAGGGTGGTCAGGGAAGACTTTCCTGATATTTAAGAATATAAAGAACAAGCAAGAGTAGGCAGAGCCCAATGTGTTTCTAGTAAAGGAAACAGCAAGAGAGGACCAGACACATTGGAGTTCCTGAAGAAAAGATGAGTGGCCCAGAGACTGGAATCTTGTGAAATAGACTATTCAGTGTTTAGATAAAGCAGCCAAATAGCTGGTATTTCTGGCCAAGTTTTTGAGGTGGACCTCACTGATAGACAGAGATCTGATAGACAGAGCGCCTGATGAACTATGGACGGAGGTTCGTGACATTGTATAGGAGACAGGAATCAAGACCATCCCCGTGGAAAAGAAATGCAAAAAAGCAAAATGGCTGTCTGAGGAGGCCTTACAAATAGCTGTGAAAAGAAGAGAAGTGAAAAGCAAAGGAGAAAAGGAAAGATATAAGCATCTGAATGCAGAGTTCCAAAGAATAGCAAGGAGAGATAAGCCTTCCTCCGTGATCAATGCAAAGAAATAGAGGAAAACAACAGAATGGGAAAGACTAGAGATCTCTTCAAGAAAATTAGAGATACCAAGGGAACATTTCATGCAAAGATGGGCTCGATAAAGGACAGAAATGGTATGGACCTAACAGAAGCAGAAGGTATTAAGAAGAGGTGGCAAGAATACACAGAAAAACTATACAAAAAAGATCTTCACGACCCAGATAATCACGATGGTGTGATCACTCACCTAGAGCCAGACATCTTAGAATGTGAAGTCAAGTGGGCCTTAGGAAGCATTACTATGAACAAAGTTAGTGGAGGTGATGGAATTCCAGTTGAACTATTTCAAATCCTGAAAGATGATGCTGTGGAAGTGGTGCACTCAGTCTGCCAGCAAATTTGGAATACTCAGCAGTGGCCACAGACTGGAAAAGGTCAGTTTTCATTCCAATCCCAAAGAAAGGCAATCCCAAAGAATGCTCAAACTACCGCCCAGTTGCACTCATTTCACACGCTAGTAAAGTAATGCTCAAAATTCTCCAAGCCAGGCTTCAGCAATATGTGAACCACAAACTTCCAGATGTTCAAGCTGGTTTTAGAAAGGGCAGAGGAACCAGAGACCAAATTGCCAGCATTTGCTGGATCATGGAAAAAGCAAGAGAGTTCCAGAAAAACATCTATTTCTGCTTTATTGACTATGCCAAAGCCTTTGACTGTGTGGATCACAATCAACTGTGGAAACTTCTGAAAGAGATGGGAATACCAGACCACCTGACTTGCCTCTTGAGAAACTTGTATGCAGGTCAGGAAGCAACGATTAGAACTGGACATGGAACAACAGACTGGTTCCAAATAGGAAAAGGAGTATGTCAAGGCTGTATATTGTCACCCTGCTTATTTAACTTATATGCAGAGTACATCATGAGAAATGCTGGACTGGAGGAAGCACACGCTGAAATCAAGATTGCTGGGAGAAATATCAATAACCCCAGATATGCAGATGACACCACCCTTATGGCAGAAAGTGAAGAGGAACTCAAAAGCCTCTTGATGAAAGTGAAAGAGGAGAGTGAAAAAGTTGGCTTAAAGCTCAACATTCAGAAAACTAAGATTATGGCATCTGGTCCCATCACTTCATGGGAAATAGATGGGGAAACAGTAGAAACAGTGTCAGACTTTATTTTTGGGGGGCTCCAAAATCACTGCAGATGGTGACTGCAGCCATGAAATTAAAAGATGCTTACTCCTTGGAAGCAAAGTTGTGACCAACCTAGATAGCATATTGAAAAGCAGAGATACTATTTTGCCAACAAAGTTCCGTCTAGTCAAGGCTATGGTTTTTCCAGTGGTCATATATGGATGTAAGAGTTGGACTGTGAAGAAGGCTGAGTGCCAAATAATTGATGCTTTTGAGCTGTAGTGTTGGAGAAGACTCTTGAGAGTCCCTTGGACTGCAAGGAGATCCAACCAGTCCATCCTAAAGGAGATCAGTCCTGGGTGTTCATTAGAAGGACTGATGCTGAAGCTGAAACTCCAATACTTGGGCCACCTGATGCAAAGAGTTGACTCATTGGAAAAGACCCTGATGCTGGGAGGGATTAGGGGCAGGAGGAGAAGGGGGTGACAGAGGATGAGATGGCTGGATGGCATCACCAACTCGAGGGACATGAGTTTGGGTGAACTCTGGGAGTTGTTGATGGACAGGAAGACCTGGTGTGCTGTGATTCATGTCCAACGCAGAGTTGGACATGACTGAGTGACTGAACTGAACTGAGCTCACTGATAGAATAAGGATCCTCACTGATAGGAGATTTAATATGAGAGTCCTGAGCCCTGACCTGAAGTCTGGGAAGCCAGCCTTTTACACTGAATGCCTGACAGCCACTTGCTTCCATTGGACTGAAGTCTGCATTGGTCTCTATTTCTCATCTCTGGATGGTTTGAAATACCACCTAACCTTCAGCCAAAGCTAGGCCACTGCTGTTCATAGTTTTTGAAACAGAATTCTACCCATCCTTCTTTTACAGCATCTGGGGCTCTAGAATCTGACACACCTGCTCAGAATAACTTGGCTTTGACTCCTCCTTCCCCGTTTGTATTGGAGTTCCATCCCCATCTTTATGAGCAGCCCCATGGGTCTGTTGATTTGCACCAATCTTGTCTACACCCAGTCTTCCTTCATCCCCCTTATCCTCTCCCTCCCCTCCTCCCCTACCCTGGAGGGAATATATAATATGCCACTCGGTCAGAGCCCTGTCATTAGTGACAGGTTAGGCTGGTATTATATTTAGGAATTTAGGACTAAGGAATCAGAATTGGAGTCCTGCTTTCAGCCTCTGCCAGGACATAGGCAATAAGCCCAGTAGCCCACTGCCAAAGCTGAGACTAACTTTCTGTTTCTTAAAAATGAGACTAAAAAGAAGAAATTTGGAGAATAGACTTTATAACTGAATGACTAATTAGGGCTTTGAATCCATACCAATCTTGCAAAGTAATAGGAGTAAAAGAACATCTTATAAATATTCTGCTTCAGACAAAGACCCACAGATGTCCCTCTAAGTCTGAAAAAGGAAAGTTAGTCGCTCAGTTGTGACCAACTCTTTGCAACCCCATGGACTGTAACTCACCAGGCTCCTCTGTCCATGGAATTTTCCAGGCAAGGATATTGGAGTGGGTTGCCATTTGCTTCTCCAGGGGATCTTCCTAACCCAGGGATTGAACCCAGATCTCCTGCATAGCAGGCAGATTCTTTACTGTTTGAGCCACCAGATAACACCGATTTCTCCTATTTCCTAGAAAATAATGAGTTTCTGAAGTTTTTATTTCAAAATCTAAATATTTCTGTAATGAAGTTTTGTTGATTGAAGAACACACCTGTGGTTTTGTATTTGGACTTATACCTAGGTAAATTGAGAGATTTAGATTTCAGTGAGATGTGGAAATTATTTAATTCCACTTTATTCCACTTATCCTTTGTCTTATCTGTGGTTCTGTGCCAAGTTTTGCACTCTCCACTCATGTTAAAATTCACATTAAAGGTAGAGACTTATGTGGTAATCAGAAAACACCTGGTTTAAATTTAGACTCCCAAACTGTGCCTTCTGTTAATGTGTTTATTACTCACAGACAGATTTTTACTCAGTGTTCCCAAGCCTGCAGAAGAATCACCTCTCCATGGTTGGTTTTCTGATCATCAAGCATTTAGAATAGAGAACCTTTGTTCAGCTGTGTTCTCAGGGGTGCAATTAGACAACAAAATGAGATAGATTAGAGGTTTGCATCAAGCAAGACTACTGGAAAGAGAACTGGTATTCCTAGTTTCCCAGCAACCCCACTGCTGGGCATACACACAGAGGAAACCAGAATTGAAAGAGACATGTGTACCCCAATGTTCATCGCAGCACTGTTTACAATAGCCAGGACATGGAAGCAACCTAGATGTCCATCAGCAGACGAATGGATGAGAAAGCTGTGGTACATATACACAATGGAATATTACTCAGCCATTAAAAAGAATGCATTTGAATCAGTTCTAATGAGGTGGATAAAACTGGAGCCTATTATACAGAGTGAAGTAAGTTAGAAAAACACCGATACATATACTAACGTATATATATAGAATTTAGAAAGATGGTAACGATGACCCTATATGCAAGACACAAAAGACACACAGATGTATAGAACAGCCTTTTGGACTCTGTGGGAGAAGATAAGGGTAGGATGATTTGAGAGAATAGCATTGAAACATGTGTATTATCATATGTGAAACAGATCGCCAGTCCAGGTTTGATGCATGAGACAGGGTCTCAGGGCTGGTGCCCTGGGATGACCCTGAGGCATAGGATGGGGAGGGAGGTGGGAGGTGGGTTCAGGATGGAGAACACATGTACACTCATGGCAGATTCATGTCAATGTATGGCAAAAACCACTACAATATTATAATTAGCCTCCAATTAAAATAAATAAATACAATTTTTTTATAAAGCCACCCTGACCACTCTCCTGCTGAGATGCAGTAAAATTACCTGTGTACCTCTTAGCCCGTGTAGCCTTCCCCTCAAGGAGCTGACTGGGTGGAATCCTTCCACTGTACTGTCTCTGCAGGAACCCTGCTATCACCATTTCTGTCCTCTTCGTAGTTGCCTCACGTGAAATTGTTTCTTTGTGAGTTTTCAATAGTATCTGCTGCTTACAAGCTTCCTCAAACATTGTGTGGATTCCTCAAAAATCCACTGTGTGGATTTTTTTCTTTGAAAAGCTTCAGATTTTTTGGCAAGAGTGTTGCAGGAAGGAGAATGCCTTCCAAGGCCCAAGAGTGGGCTCTTGTCTAACACTCGGAAATGAACTGTCTGAGGAGACACACAAGCTGACAAAGCAAGAGACTTTATTGGGAAGGGGCAGCTGGGCAGAGAGAAGTAGAGTTAGGGAACCCAGGAGAACTTCTCTGCCATATGGCTTGCAATCTCAGGTTTTATGGTGATGAGTTTAGCTTTCAGATTATCTTTTGCCAGTCATTCTGACTCAGGGTCCTTCCTGGCAGTTCATGCATTGCTCAGCCAAGATGGATGCCAGTGAGAAGGATTCTGGGAGGTGATAGGACCACCTTTTGATCTTTCCCAAATTCTTCTGGTTGGTGGTGGCTTGTTAGATCTGTGTTCCTTACAGAGGACCTCCTGTCGTGTAAAATAATGCATGCAAATTGTTACTGTAGTGCCTGGCCAAGGTGAGTGGTTTCAGTCAATGTGCTTCCCCTAACAACAGGGAATACTGGAATTTAAGGGACCTCTGGTTTCCTCACAGATTTACATCAGTTGATGCAGTGATTCTGTGTGTGTGTGATTATGTTCATTAATTCACATGAAATATCTATAAATGCTTCTATGTGACAGGCATGCTGCCGGACACCAGGAATACAAAGATGATTAAGGTGCAGTTCCTGCCTTCAAGGAGCTTTCAGTTTTGATAGAAGAAATAGGCACAGAGCTGAGTGTCTTACAAGACATGATGCTTAGTGTTTTAGAAAGTATTTTCACGGAAGACCTAACTCAGACTGGGTAGATCCAGTGGAATGTTTCTAGAGGAGAGGGCACTTGAGCTCAATTCTGAAATTTTCTCTTGTTTCTGTGTACATGAGTTATGTAAAAGTCCAAACCAAGGAATACAGTGTCTCCTTTTTCAGCCTGAAAAGTATCATAGGAAATCCCTGCTGTTGAAACTAAGAGAATTAACTTAGGCAGGTTGATAAGGAGTCCAAGCCTAAGGTCCCTTTCAGAAGGAGGTGAACATTGTTTCTTTTTCACGTTATTTTGCTTTAGACACATAGGTCTCTTAGCCAGCAGTATCTCTTGCTCAAGGACATGCTTTTTTTGAGCTCAGAATGTATGTTATGGGAGAAGGTCTGGGTAGAACTTCCACAGCCTTGAGCTCTGGAATAACCTGTTCCTTCTGGCTAATCTTGTGCCGATGTCATCCCAGGATGTATGTTATGGGAAAGGGTATGGGCAAAATTTTCACATCCTTGAGGTATTTTTTCTGTTCTTAGCAACTAGCAGAAAAGTATATAATGTTCTGCTTAAACTAGCAAGGCAGGTACTCTCCTACCCCCTTCTGATGTCTATGTCAGAAGCTTTTTCTATCACTTTCACTTTAAATAAAAATCTACACAAAGCTCTGAGTGACTGAGACTGTCTTTGGTCCTGGAGTTAAATCTGCCTTGGAGACCACCAATCTGGCAGCACCATTCACCATAAGCCATCATCTTTGGGGCTCATCCAGGATCCTAGGACAAGGTATAGCTATCACTGTCATCTTGGGGGCTCATTCGGGATCCCAAGACAAAGTATGTCTATCATCTTGGGGTTAAGCTAAAACTATCATCTTGGGGGCTCATCTGAGATCCCAAGACAAGGTATCAGGATATCTTATCACTATCATCTTGGGGGCTTGTCTGGGATCCAAAGACAAAGTGTAGCTACCATCTTGGGGGCTAAGATAAAGCTATCAAAACCAGGAGTCCTCAAGTTGAAAGCATTGCTATAGACCATTTTAATGACAATGGAATTTATCTGAAGGGGCAGCCTCAAGTTTTTTTTTAACTTTTTATTTTATATTGGAGTGCATGCTCAGTCACTTTAGTCATGTCTGATTCTGTGCAGCCCTATGGACTATAGCCTGCCAGCTCCTCTGTCCATGGGATTCTCCAAAGCAAGAATACTGGAGTGAGTTGCTATGCCCTCCTCCAGGGGATCTTCCCGACCAAGGGATTGAACCCATGGCATCTTCTGCATCTCAGGAGAGTCTTTACTGCTGAGCCACTGGTGAAGCCCTTATATTGGAGTATAGCCAATTAACAATATTGTGATAGTTTTAGGTCAGTTGCACCCCACTCCAGTACTCTTGCCTGGAGAATCCCATGGACAGAGGAGCCTGGTAGGCTGCAGTCCATGGGGTCGCTGAGGGTCGGACACCGACTGAGCGACTTCACTTTCACTTAGGTCAACAGCAAAGAGATTCACTCAGCCATACATATAAGGGTAGCCTCAAGTTTGAAGACAAGCAGATTTGGGAAAGAATGGAGCAATTGTCATTCCTTATAAGAGTGAGAGAGTGTATTGTTTGCAGAGCATGCTGTGGAGATGCTCTATAGGAGAAGGTCCATGGCCATTATCTCCATATATAATTAGTTATTGGGTAGAGAGGGGCTAGATCCTTCTATTAAACCCCACGTTATAGACTAGCATTGATGAGTAGAAGCTATAGGAAAACAGATTCAGGCTTAACAGAAGAAAGAACTTACTGCTGTCAGAACTTTTTAAATAAAATAGAGCCTTGGGAATTACTGAATTCTTCATCACTGCCCATGTTTAAACAGAGGCTAAACCCACAGTTCCCGTATTCCGTATGAAGCACACTAGTTGCCATCTCCTTTGAGTGGTGTGGCAAGTAATTTGTTACTAATAGTGTCATTTGGGGCTCCTTGGTGGCTCAGTTGTTAAAGGATCTGCCTGCAATACAGGAGACTGCCTGCAATGCAGGAGATGCAGGTTTGATCCCTGGGTCGGGAAGATCTCTGGAGAAGGAAATGGTAACCCACACCAGTATTCTTGCCTGGGAAATCCCATGGACAGAGGAGTTTGGTGGGCTACAGTCCATGGGGTACAAGAGTTAGTCATGACTTAGTGACTAAACCACCACCAATAGTGTCATTTTTAATAATGTCCTTCTTACTTGGATTCCAGTGATAGATCTCAAGGGAAAAGAGTAGAGTCCCAGCAAGCATGCTCAGGGTTTTACACATCCCTGAGCATACCTGATGCTGGGAGGGATTGGGGGCAGGAGGAGAAGGGGACGACAGAGGATGAGATGGCTGGATGGTATCACTGACTCGATGGACCTGAGTCTGAGTGAACTCCGGGAGTTGGTGATGGACAGGGAGGCCTGGCGTGCTGCGATTCATGGGGTCATGAAGAGTTGGACGTGACTGAACAACTGAACTGAACTGAGCGTACCTGTCATATATGTGAATGTCTTCATGGTGGTGTTAAAGGAGAAGGTGTGGATTACTGTACTGAGACACTCATTCCCTGGTATGGAATTATAGGATGGATGGGACCCCCAAACACGATGAGCTTTAAAGATATTTTTCTGCTTATCCTGAAACAGCTTCTTCTCAATTAAGTGTTTTTCATATATTCCCAAGCCAATGTTCATTAAAGGTAAATGCCTAAGAAGGTTAGCAAAACCAAAAAAAATACATTGAGGTAATCCTGGCCTAATGTGTTGTTTATTTATTTATTTTTGTCAGCACACAGTTTATTAATCAGGCTTTCCGAATACATAAGGTAACTGCTGTAAAGCACAGCAGTCTGGAGAAGGTACACTAATTCTTCCAAGTCAGGAGGGAACTATTAAGACACCCCCTTAATGGACCAGCCTGCATCTCACTGCCAGACAAACTTTCCCAGGATGCTGTTTTCATCAGGTTTCTGTGGCTTGTTTAGTTATGTGTTCTCCTTCAGGTCCTTAGTACTTTAAGTGGGTGTGTGTACATTCTTAATAGGTACATTTTCTTAACTTCAGTGACAGAAAAATTAAGAATTTGAAATACTTTCATGTTTCATATAATATTTTAACATTTCTTTTGTGTAAACACTGTAACTTACCCCATGTCCAAGTGGATGCCTGATTCATCTGTATATCACTACACCCACAATTCATCTATTGCTCACTAGACCCACAAACTGTGTTCCATTTTAAGGTGTCCATTTTTTTTGTCCTTAAATTCTGCTACTGTGTCCCCTGTGACATCATCTGGTATAATGCTGTATAATCTGGTATAATGTTGTCTGATGGTATGAAGTCATATCTTTCAGTCCTTTTGTTAGTCCACAAAAAATGCTGCATTTTTCACCTATGCAGCCATTTGTGTTCAGGAAATGCTGACTGTTCCTTTTCCAATGGGGGCAGGTCATGTTCAGGTGCCTCAAAACAAAGGCCCCATCTAGTCAATCTGGTGCTTTTCAGTTCTCTTGTATCTTGTCTCTGAAGACTGAGGCAGCTAGTGGAATGATGGGCATCCATAGATTCAGCATGGCATGCCTTTGTGAAAGTACAATAGAACCTCAGCACAGGAGCAGCAAACATTTTCTGTACATACATTGGGCTTTGAGCCAGAGGGCATTTGTGGTCTCTTTTGTGGCTCCTCAGCTCTGCTGCTGAAGAGGAAAAGCAACCACTGATGGTGCTTAAATGAAAGAGCATGGCTGCATTCCAATAAAATTTACTCAAGGACACTCAAATTTGAATTTCACATAGTTATTATATGCAGCAAAATAGTCTTCTTTTGAATTGTTCCAACTATTAAAAAAAAATTGACAGATAACAGCCCAGATTTGGCCTGCTGGCCATAGTTTTCCAACCCTTGTTGCAGCATGAAGAAGGAAAATGTGATAGTGAGTAAGAGGGTTGAGGGAGTTCTTTCTCTCCCTACCCACAATTGTAAATTACAAGGCTGGATAGTGGAGGAGGAGGAACCTCCTAATGTATTGAGAGTTGCTAAAATCTTCGTATTGAAAAGACTGAAGTAAAAAGATCAGAGGAATATGTGCCTATGCTTTCACTTTCAGGAAAACAGTTGGCCAATTCAGTCCTTCTGGCACTCTCCCTTAGAAACCTTAACCTTTGGAACTCTTTTCATTCCCATCATAACCACACAGATCATTTGAATACATTTGCCATCAGATGCCTTAAGCTCTGCCATAGAGCCAGCAGAAAACATGTGTTTTCATCCTGTCACACAGGTAGCCTAGACTTTCAGCCTGTTTTTTTTTTTTTTTTTTTCCTGCCCTCACCCTTTGACTTCATTTTCATCACATCGAGTGCATAGTGGTTGGTTGGTAATACTTCCAAGACCTCTGTGTACAGCCACACAAGTCTTGCACTGTACAATTCCAGAGGACTTACTGCAGAATAAAATACTACTTAGCCACATACTCAAATCTAAGATGTGTTAAAAACTCAAGTTAGCCAAAAGGATGTGGTACATATATACACATGGACAGGCATCTCTAAAATAGGAGTTTTTTATGGTAATTTGAGGCCATGATGACAGCATAAGAAAAAATTGTTTTCCTCTATTAATCACAGTAGTTACAAACTCTTTAAAACTCAGTAATCTGACTACCACTGAAGTGGAAATGATTGAATATTGAAAAACAAAGCTGAAAAATAAAATCTTCTGGTTATGGTTTGGTTTCTGATTATAAAAGAGAAGGAGGCTTTACCCTACCCATGAAAGGTTGACTTAATAGATATAGTAAGTTATGGAAAAATTTTGATTTGAGGATAGAGCCCTTCAACACAAAACAATGAAGTTCTCGTGAACTTAATTGATACCTGGTATTCTACCATCAAAAAATCAATTCCTTTCATTCATACTTAATGTATTCTATGTGCTTACCTTGGATAGGAGGATGCACTCATTTTCAGTAGTCATTTACCCTGTAGACTGAACCATGCGAGTTGATAAGAAGAGAATTTCATGGAGGAGTGTAGAGAGGGCCTCCCTGCACTGGCTCTCCATGTGGGGAAAAGGATGCAACAGAGAGAGGGCATGGTGACCTGCTGAGTACAAATACCGACCGTTCAGAATTTCCCAAGGATGGACTGTAGGACCAAGATTTTTATTTACAATTAAGAGTTTAAGAACTTGCAATGCTCTTGGAAGTTAAATTAAAACTTTCCTTCTCTTACTTGAACAAAAAGTCTATGTTTCATTTTTCTTTCTTAGAGCAGTGAAACCTACCACCATGCCTGGCCCTCTGTTGACATCCAGTGAATGCCTCTGGGAAAAAGTAGGATTCATAATTCAACCTTTTTTTTTTCATTTTTTATTTTTAAAATTAATTTAATTAGAGGCTAATTACAATATTGTGGTGGTTTTTGTTATACATTGACATGAATCAGCCATGTGTCCCTCTGTCCCGAAAATCCTTCCCACTTCCCTCCCCATCCAGTCCCTCTGGATTTTCCCAGTGCACTGGCTTTGAGTGCTGTGTTTTGTGCCTTGAATTTGGACTGGTCATCTATTTCACATATGGTAATATGCATGCAATGCTATTCTTTCAAATCATCCCACCCTTGCCTTCTCCCACAGAATCCAAAAGTCTGTTCTTTATATCTGTGTTTCTTTTGCTGTCTTGCATATAGGGTCATCATTACCATCTTTCTAAATTCCATATATATGAGTTAATACTCTGTATTGGTGTTTTTCTTTCTGACTTACTTCACTCTGTATAGTAGGCTCCAGTTTTATCCACCTCATTAGAACTGACTCAAATGTATTCTTTTCAATAGCTGAGTAATGTTCCATTGAGTATATGTACCACAGCTTTCTTATCCATTCGTCTGCTGATGCACATCTAGGTTGCTTCCATGTCCTAGCTATTGTAAACAGTGCTGCGATGAACACTGGAGTACATGTGTCTCTTTCAATTCTGGTTTTCTCAGTGTGTATGCCCAGCAGTGGGATTGCTGGGTTGTATGGCAGTTCTATTTCCAACTTTTTAAGGAATCTCCACACTGTTCTCCAGTGTTCTTGCCTGGAGAATCCCATGGACGGGGGAGCCTGGTGGCTGCTGTCTATGGGGTCACACAGAGTCGGACACGACTGAAGTGACTTAGCAGCAGCACACTGTTCTCCATAGTGGTTGTACTAGTTTGCATTCCCACCAACAGTGTAAGAGGACTCCCTTTTCTCTACACCCTCTCCAGCATTTATTGTTTGTAGACATTTTGATAGCAGCCATTCTGACCAGCGTGAGATGGTACCTCGTTGTGGTTTTGATTTGCATTTCTCTGATAATGAGTGATGTTGAGCATCTTTTCATGTGTTTGTTAGCCATCTGTATGTCTTCTTTGGAGAAATGTCTGTTTAGTTCTTTGGCCCATATTTTGATTGGGTCTTTTATTTTTCTGGTATTGAGCTGCATGAGCTGCTTGTATATTTTTGAGATTCATTATCAGTTGCTTCATTTGCTATTATTTTCTCCCATTCTGAAGGCTGTCTTTTCACCTGCTTGTGGTTTACTTCATTGTGCAAAAGCTTTTAAGTTTAATTAGGTCCCATTTGTTTATTTCTGCTTTAATTTTCATCACTCTGGGAGGTGGGTCATAGAGGGTTTTGCTGTGATTTATGTCAGAGAGTGTTCTATGTTTTCCTCTAGAAGTTTTATAGTTTCTGGTCTTACATGTAGATATTTATTCCATTTTGAGTTAATTTTTGTGTTCAGTTCAGTTGCTCAGTCATGTCCAACTCTTTGTGACCCCATGGACCGCAGCATGCCAGGCTTCCCTGTCCATCACCAACTCCCGGAGCTTACTCAAATTCATGTCCATCAAGCTAGTGGTGCCATCCAACCATCTTATCCTCTGCCATCCCCTTCTCCTCCCACCTTCAATCTTTCCCAGCATCAGGGTCTTTTCAAATGAGTCAGTTCTTTGCATCAGGTGGCCAAAGGATTGGAGGTTCAGCTTCAGTGTCAGTCCTTCCAATGAATATTCAGGACTGATTACCTTTAGGATTGACTGGTTGGATCTCCGTGCCATCCAAGGGACTCTCAAGAGTCTTCTGCAACACCACAGTTCAAAAGCATTAAGTCTTCAGCGCTCAACTTTCTTTATAGTCCAACTCTAACTTCCATACATGACTACTGGGAAAGCCATAGCTTTGACTAGACAGACCTTTGTTGGCAAAGTAATGTCTCTGATTTTTAATATGTTGTCTAGGTTTGTAATAGCCTTTCTTCCAAGGAGCAAGCGTCTTTTAATTTCATGGCTGCAGTCACCATCTGCAGTGATTTTGGAGCCCAAAAAAGTAAAGTCTGTCACCATTTCCATTGTTTCCCCATCTATTTGCCATGATCTTAGTTTTCTGAATGTTGAGTTTTAAACCAACTTTTTCACTCTCCTCTTACACGTTCATCAAGAGCTTCTTTAGTTCTTCTTCACTTTTGTTTATGGTGTTAGAAAGTGTTCTAGTTTCATTCTTCATACTTGTCAAGTGGTTGACAAGTTTCCCCAGCACTACTTGTTAAAGAGATTGTCTTTTCTCCATTGTATATTTTTGCCTCCTTTGTCAAAGATAAGGTGTCCATAGGTGCATGGATTTATCTCTGGGCTTTATTTCTTGTTCCATTGATCTATTATTTATGTCACTGTGCCAGTACCATACTGTCTTTATGACTGTAGCTTTGTAGTATAGTCTGAAGTAAGACAGATTGATTCCTCCATTTTCATTCTTCCTTCTCAAGATTGCTTTGGCTATTTGAGGTTTTTTGTGTTTCCATACAAATTGTGAAATTATTTGTTCTAGTTCTGTGAAAAATACCATTGGTAGTTTGATAGGGATTGCATTAAATCTATAGATTGCTTTGGGTAATATACTCATTTTCACTATATTGATTCTTCTGATCCATGAACATGGTATATTTCTTCATCTATTTGTGTTCTCTTTGATTTCTTTCATCAATGTTTTATAGTTTTCTATATATAGGTCTTGTTTCTTTAGGTAGATTTATTCCTAAGGATTTTATTCTTTTCATTGCAATGGTGAATGGGATTGTTTCCTTAATTTCTCTTTCTGTTTTCTCATTGTTAGTGTATAGGAATGCAAGGGATTTCTGTGTATTAATTTTATATCCTTCAACTTTGCTATATTCATTGATTAGCTCTAGTAATTTTCTGGTGGAGTCTTTAGGGTTTTCTATGTAGAGGAACATGTCATCTGTAATCAGTGAAAGTTTTACTTCCTCTTTTCCAATCTAGATTCCTTTCATTTCTTTTTCTTCTCTGATTGCTGTGGCTAAAACTTCCAAAACTATGTTGAATAGTAGTGGTGAGAGTGGGCACCCTTGTCTTGTTCCTGACTTTAGGGGAAATGCTTTCAATTTTTCACCATTGAGGATAATGTTTGTTGTGGGTTTATCATATATGGCTTTTGTTATGTTGAGGTATGTTCTTTCTATGCCTGCTTTCTGGAGAGTTTTTATCATACATGGGTGTTGAATTTTGTCAAAGGCTTTCTCTGCATCTGTTGAAATAATCATATGGTTTTTATCTTTCAGTGTGTTATTAAATTGATTGATTTATGAAGAATGAAGAATCCTTGCATCCCTGGGATAAAGCCCACTTGGTCATGATGTATGAGTTTTTTAATATGTTGTTGGATTCCGTTTGCTAGAATTTTGTTGAGGATTTTTGCATCTATGTTCATCAGTGATATTGGCATGTAGTTTTCTTTTTTTGTGGCATCTTTGTCTGGTTTTGGTATTAGGGTGATAGTGGCCTCATAGAATGAGTTTGGCAGTTTACCTTCCTCTGCAATTTTCTAGAAGAGTTTGAGTAAGATAAGTGTTAGCTCTTCTCTAAATTTTTGGTAGAATTCACCTGTGAAGCCATCTGGTCCTGGGCTTTTTCTTGTTGGAAGATTTTCTATTACAGTTTCAATTTCTCTGCTTGTGTTGGGTCTGTTAAGATGTTCTATTTGTTCCTGGTTCAGTTTTGGAAGGTTATACTTTTGTAAGAATTTGTCCATTTCTTCCAAGTTGTCCATTTTATTATCATATAGTCAAAAAGGAAATAAAAATACACATAGAAACAAATGAAAATGAAAACATGACAGTCCAAAACCTATGGGATTCAGTAAAAGCAGTGCTAAGAAGAAGATTCATAGCAATACAAGCTTACCTCAAGAAACAAGAGAAAAATCAAATAAATTACCTAACTTTACACCTAAAGCAACTAGAAAAAAAAGAAATGAAAAACCCCAAAGTTAGTAGAAGGAAAGAAATCATAAAAATCAGAGCAGAAATAAGTGAAAATGAAACAAAAAGACTACAGTAAAAATCAACAAAACTAAAAGCTGGTTCTTTGAGAAGATAAATAAAATAGACAAACCATTAGCCAGACTCATCAAGAGAAAAAAAAAAAGGAGAAGAGTCAAATCAACAAAATTAGAAATGAAAATGGAGAAATCATAACAGACAACAGAAATACAAAGGATCATAAGAGACTACTATTGACCGTATTTTTTTTTAATTTATGTTTATTTTATGCTGAATTTATTCCTGAGTCATGTGTTTTTCATTCTTCAGTTTCTTCTGGGTCATCTTTTCCTTCTGTGTTACCTCCTCTTCAGGTTGAGGAGCAATTTGCTCTTTTCCAGTAGGGATCATCTCAGTATGGCAGGGAGTTGTCGTGTAGGGATTAATCCATCCATGAGCTCTGAAAGTCCAGGCCCTATCTTTGATTCTCTTCACCTGGGATGTGCTCAGTGCCAGGGACTCTACCTCAAAACCCTTAACAGGGAGGGACATTGTTCCCTGAATTCTTAGGAAGGTGAGGCAAAAAAATCACTGTATTTTGGGTGATGGCCCGTGTCCAGCCCCACTCTTTGGCCTGGGCACATCAGCCAACTCCAGCACTGTAATGATGGAATGGAATGCATTGCTTCTGTAAAATGACATCCTTCAGAGACTTGGTGGCTGTTTGGATATGCATACCCTCCATGGCCTGGCCAGCTTCACCAGTGTTCTTAAAGATTTGAACCTCCGGATGAGCAAGATTCTGTGGGGTTTCCTGCACCAAGTGAATAGTGAACCATTCTCAGTGACCACCTCAGACAATGTACAGTGAAAGGTGGCTATATTAGCCTTATTTTACCAGGAGATAATGAAGCAATTTTGAAACATGTTTTCTAGCTTCCTCTCTGGCTAAATGGGCTTTCCAAATCTTAAAGGAACAAGCTGAATGCAAAGCCAGTGATCTGGCTTTTTCTGACAGCTCTGTGAGCCCCTCACCTTCCACTGCAGGACTCATCATTGCTCTGTTGAACCATCAGTGGTTGTGTATATGCTCAAGCAAAAACTTTGTTTCTAAAGCTAATAATTTGTTTGATTTAGAAATTTGTTTTGTCATTTCAGAAAGTGGATGTCACCAGCAGGGCTGTGATGGAAATAATGACGAAAACAATTGAGTACCTTCAACCCAATCCAGGTAAGGGGTCATTTTCTACATTCATGGCATCCCTCCAGGGACCTTCTAGTTACTCTTTGGTACACATGCAAAGTTTGGTGCACTTCTGCATGCTTGGTTCTCCCTTCTGGAGGTCCAGTGTCTTCAGGTGGAACATTTTGACTGGGGAGGGAGGACTTTTTAAGGCTCACACTGAAGTAACTGGAAGCTTCTGTGATAATTTATCTGAGTAGAGTGTAATTAACAATGTTATGTGGACAGTGTGGGTGGCACATGATGTCAGGGTAGCTTCAAGCTGGTAATAACTGAACTTTCATGTGAAAGGGATTGTAAGGAAGAATTTTAGGGAGAATTTTTAGATAAACATAGTAAGGTACCAATGGTTGGAAAAAGTAGGAAAATTGAACAGCTTTTTTAAAATACAGAGGGTTTTTGTTCATACACACCACTGAAGTCTGTGGAGGGCTGTTCTTTGCCCTGATTTTTCTCCAATCACTTTGTCAGTCAGCATTTGTTCTTGCTAACCTTAAGAGAAGGGAATTATAATAGAGATATTGGAGCTGTACCTTGAAAACAAGATCCAGGCAGACAAGGGGTGATCTCCCAGAGCACACAGTGTAGCAGAGCAAAGCAGCTTTATGTGATAGACCTCCTCACCACTCTTCCTGTAAAGCAGTTCCTAACTGCGGAGTATAGAAACTTGAAGCAAGGTTGAATATATTTAAATGAAGTGTATGAATATTGGGAAAACTGTTTACCTTGAAACTCGTTTCTTTGGGAGCTTCACGTTGAAATTTCTATATTTTTGATGGTGCTCGGGGACGTGGTCCAGGCACTGTCAGCCCCAGTGTCTGGATACTGAGTACTAGTGGGTGAGAGAAAAGCAAAGGAAACACCTGAAATTAGAAGCGGTGGACCAGTACAGTCAGTGCTGACGGGCTTTCTATCACCTCTTGCTGCTGCCTGCAGCTTTCACTCAGCTTTCAGTGTTTTGAAGATGAACAAATTATGGGAATAACATTCTCAATGGTTTTTAAACTATATCAGAGCTGAGATTATTTGAGAAAGAAAAATACAGAAGTAAATGAAAAGCCATGAAAATATAGAAGTAAATAAAACACTATGGCATTTAACAGATAATGGACCAAATGGTTGGCAAATTAGGTAATGAATAACAAAAATGAAGTTTCTCATTTTTACCTGGAGTCTTTGTCATGCCCTCTGTATTCACAGAGTTGCAGGGACTCTCTTAGATGTCACATGTTCCTTAGTATTTAAACAGCTGTGATATAGGTCAGTTCTGAAATGAGAATTGCTTGCCCTGTCTTACCAAAGAAGTCATTGTTTAGGGCAGGGTGTTTTTTGTCTTTATCTTTGAATAGGACCTCAAAGTGTCCTCTCATTTCCCAGGATTTACACATAAATGGTGCTAAGATTACTTGATCTTACTGTTGTTGTATTAAGATTAAATATAAGCAAGAGGAGGGAAAATATAGTATTTATTCAGCATTAGTGCATTTTCAATATGTTGCTAGTTATATACATTGTCTTCTCTGTAATTTTCTGATATAAAAAGCAAACACAGTTGAATGATTCAAATGTAGGAAAGAGGCTAAAAAATCCATAAACACAGATCCTTAGTCTGTTTTCCTGGGTATAGTGGAATTCGGTGTAGGGAGGTGTGCTGTATTGAATAGGATGTTCCTCAAAATCCAAGGTAACCCAGAATCTCCAAATGTGACTTTATTTGAAAATAGCATATTTTGAGATAGAATCAGTTAATTATCTTGAGATGAACTCATTCTTGAGTTATAGTGAGCCCTAAATCCAACAACTAGTGTCCTTATAAGAAGAAGGAAAAAAAAAAAAAAACAGAGAGACACAAGACCGAAGGCCCTATGAAGACAGAGGTCAAGATTATCGAGTGATGTCAGGAGCCACCAGAGTTGGCAGTGGTGAGGAAGGGGTCTCCCAGAGAGCCTCAGAAAGAACCAGCCATACTCACACCTTGATTTCAAGCTTTTTGAAGTGTGAGAAAGTAAATTTCTGTCATTTTAAGCCACACAGCTTGTGGCAGTTTGTTATGACAGGCCTAGAAAACTGATTTAGTAGGCTAGCCAAATGTTCTTCAGGAAAAAACAAGGGCCAGAGAACTTAAGAAACTTTACCAAAGTCACACACCCAAGAAGGGATGTAACCAGGGCTGGAACCCAGGTCTGACTGCTCCCTGAGCCCAGGAACTTCCCATTGCACAGTCTTGCTTCTGAGAAGAATGAGTTCTTTGTCTAGATGCAGAGGGTCTTTTAGTTTCAAAGTGGATAACAGAAGTCCAGAAAGGGAACACACTGTGGGGTTGAGGCTTATTTTTATTTTAATAAAAAAGATAACAGGAAGAGGTGATTGGGGGAGATTTGAATTTTTAGAAATGACTTATTTTTAACAGAATCTTGAATGTGCTTATTATCTACCAACATATTGCTTTTATGGCTACTTAAAAATAGAATGAACATCTGACACCAAGGAAGACAATTAAGGTCATCACCAGGCAATCACAAGTTGATACAAGTGTCACCTAAAAGGGTCCAGAACAAAACAAAATTCCATATGCCCATTCTATAGAATTTAATGTGTTTAATTGGCTTATAAGCAGTATGACTTACTTCCTCCACTAATTTCTTGCCCTGAGAGCAGACCTTAGCTGGAGCTCCTGGACAAGGGGGCTGATCTAGTACACTTGTTCAGACCCAGTGTCCTTGCAAAGAGGACACAAGAATGCAGCCACCACCACAGGTCCCCAGTGCTTGGGCACAGAAGAGCAGAACATTCCCAAACTTGTGCTGTTGAATGAATGCTTTGAGCACTCAGCCTCTCTGTGACCCCAGAAATTGGGTCACTGGATCTCATGTGGATCACTGGCTTCTGGTCTTGAATAAGAACGATTAGGTTGGGGTCAGGAGAGAGGGCTTATGCAAAGTAACAGGTTTATCCGCACAGGCCCATCTGTGGAAATGAATGCTTTTTAAGGGTATTTTGAGAGTATCTTGTATTAGATTCATACCCTAGAATGCATTCTGGCTTCCAGATCTTGTGGTTATGGGCACACACATCTGTTACAGACTTGAAACTTAGTTCCTGCTGACACGATGACCGAAGAGAGTGGGTTACTTCTTGTGCATCTGTAGCTGTGCTCTGTGTAGGCCCTCCATCTGCTCTTGACCACCTCCAGAGTGATATTTTAAAAGGCAGATCTGCTCATGTCGTTGTCTTGCACAAAAGCCTTCGATGGCTTTTCTCTGCCTTTAGGAGTTTGTTTTCGTTTGCCTACTCTGTAAGGTCCAACTGTTTTGTGTGCTTTACCTTTTTTTTTTTTTTTAAACAAAGCTTAAAGGGCCCTCCCTATATAATCAACCTCCCGTTTCTCCTCTGCCTTGCCAGGCAAACAGGCCCCTCAGGTTTAGCAGGAGGGTCATTTAGAAGTCTTCCTGGACATCTGACTACATTAGCTTCCCAGGCCAATGACCCTTTTGTGATCCCCACTGCTTCTCCCTGGTGACACATGCCACACTTAGTGTAATTGTGTGGTGTACGTGTGCTTTGGTTTGTCCTCCCCAGTAAGGACAAGACTCTGCCTGCCTTATTCCCACCCCTTGCCCCCACCCTTCCCCACCCATATCCCCAGCACCCAGCTCTGTTCCAGGCAGCTCATGACACTGGAATATTTGAACAAATGAATCATGGAGCACAGCTGATAGCCAATGGCTAATGTGATAAAACTGCTGTAATACAAAGGGGAGAAAGAAAAACTCCTTTCCCCAGACCATCAGCTCTACTCATATAACCAACAAGTTTATCAAATGCATTTATTTATTTTAAATTTTATTTTATTTTTAAACTTTACAATATTGTATTAGTTTTGCCAAATATCAAAATGAATCCGCCACAGGTATACCTGTGTTCCCCATCCTGAACCCTCCTCCCTCCTCCCTCCCCATACCCTCCCTCTGGGTCGTCTCAGTGCACCAGCCCCAAGCATCCAGTATCGTGCATCGAACCTGGACTGATGACTCATTTCATACATGATATTATACATGTTTCAATGCCATTCTCCTAAATCTCCCCACCCTCTCCCTCTCCCACAGAGTCCATAAGACTGATCTATACATCAGTGTCTCTTTTGCTGTCTCGTACACAGGGTTATTGTTACCATCTTTCTAAATTCCATATATATGCGTTAGTATACTGTATTGGTGTTTTTCTTTCTGGCTTACTTCACTCTGTATAATAGGTTCCAGTTTCATCCATCTCATTAGAACTGATTCAAATGTATTCTTTTTTAATGGCTGAGTAATACTCCATTGTGTATATGTACCACAGCTTTCTTATCCATTCATCTGCTGATGGGCATCTAGGTTGCTTCCATGTCCTGGCTATTATAAACAGTGCTGCGATGAACATTGGGGTACATGTGTCTCTTTCAATTCTGGTTTCCTCAGTATGTATGCCCAGCAGTGGGATTGCTGGATCATAAAGCAGTTCTATTTCCAGTTTTTTAAGGAATCTCCACACTGTTCTCCATAGTGGCTGTACTAGTTTGCATTCCCCCCAACAGTGTAAGAGAGTTCCCTTTTCTCCACACCCTCTCCAGCATTTATTGCTTGTAGACTTTTGGATCACAGCCATTCTGACTGGTGTGAAATGGTACCTCATAGTGGTTATGATTTGCATTTCTCTGATAATGAGTGATGTTGAGCATCTTTTCATGTGTTCGTTAGCCATCTGTATGTCTTCTTTGGAGAAATGTCTATTTAGTTCTTTGGCCCATTTTTTGATTGGGTCATTTATTTTTCTGGAGTTGAGCTGTAGGAATTGCTTGTATATTTTTGAGACTAGTTGTTTGTCCATTGCTTCATTTGCTATTATTTTCTCCCATTCTGAAGGCTGCCTTTTCACCTTGCTAATAGTTTCCTTTGTTGTGCAGAAGCTTTTACGTTTAATTAGATCCCATTTGTTTATTTTTGCTTTTATTTCCAATATTCTGGGAGGTGGGTCATAGAGGATCCTGCTGTGATGTATGTCGGAGAGTGTTTTGCCTATGTTCTCCTCTAGGAGTTTTATAGTTTCTGGTCTTACGTTGAGATCTTTAATCCATTTTGAGTTTATTTTTGTGTATGGTGTTAGAAAGTGTTCTAGTTTCATATCAAATGCATTTACTTTCTTACAGAGACCTATGCAATTCTCAACGTAGTAGCGTTAGATAACAGAACCACGTTTGGGCCCCTACCCTCTGAGACTCACAATCTTAATAGCACAAGGTACATATACTCTGAAGAGAGCTTCCCAGAGGCCTTCACAGCTAAATGCTTTTGGAAATCTGGCTAACTGATGAGGTAAGGACAAGTGAGTAGGGTCACAGGTCTGCAATGCTTAAAGGACAGAGAACAGAGAGCTGTGAAGTCTTCCAGCTTGGACTGTGAAATTACTCTGACAGGAACAGTGTAAACCAGTACAGATTCCCAACCTGCTTAGATAAGAAGTAATTTGAACTCAAAAAGTCCTGTGTATGTCTACTGACTGTAAGGCCCTATTCTCATGATATCTAAGCATATGGATCATCAGAGAAGCTATAAATCCATTTTCTTATGTGAGTATTCTGATACCTATGGCAGGCATGCTAAATCAGCAATGTCCAATAAAAATAAGATGCAAGTCACATGTGTAATTTGAATTTTCTAGTAGTCATTTTTTTTAAATAGTCATATTAAAAAAGTAAAAAGGAAAGGTAAAATTGATTTTAATGATATTTTATTTAATCTGGTATATCCTAAATTTTAACCAGTATTAAAAATCATTGGAAAATTTTACTTTTTTCCTTATACTAAGTTTTGAAATTTGGTATATGTTTTATACATACTGAACATATCCTTTTGGACAGTGCTTAGTTGTGGGCTCAGTCACTCAGTTGTGTACAACTGTTTGTGACCCCATGGACTGTAGCCCACCAGGCTCTTCTGTCCATGGGTATTCATTCTCCAGGCAAGAATACTGAAGTGGGTCACCATGCCCTCCTCCAGGGAATCTTCCCAACCTAGGGATCAAACCCATGTCTCTTGTGTCTCCTGCATTGGCAGGTAGACTCTTTACCACTTAGCCAACTGGGAAGCCCCTCCTTTTGGACTAGCCACATGTCAAATTGCCAACATCTGTTGGATCATAGAAAAAGCAAGAGAATTCCAGAAAAACAGCTTCTGCTTCATTGACTACACTAAAGCCTTTGAATGTGTGGATCACAACAAACTGTGGAAAATTCTTAAAGACATGGGGATACCAGACCACATTACCTGTCTCCTGAGAAACATGTATGCAGGTTAAGAAGCAACAGATAGAACCAGACATAGAATAATGGACTGATTCCAAATTGAGAAAGGGGTAGGTCAAGGCTATATACTGTCACCCTGCTTGTTTAACTTATATGCAGTGTACATCATGCAAAATGCCAGGCTGGATGAAGCATAAGCTGGAATGAAGATTGCCAGGAGAAATATCAATAACCTCAGATATGCACATGATACCACCCTTATGGAAGAAAGTGAAGAGGAACTAAAGAGCCACTTGAGGAAGCTGAAAGAGGAGAGTGAAAAAGTTGGCTTAAAACTCAACATTCAAAAACCTAAAATCATGGCATCCAGTCCCATCAGTTCATGGCAAATAGATGGGGAAACAATGGAAACAGTGAGAGACTATTTTCTTGGGCTCCCAAATCACTGCAGATGGGGACTGCAGCCATGAAATTTAAAGACGCTTGCTCCTTGGAAGAAAAGCTATGACCAACCTAGACAGCATATTAAAAAGCAGAGACATTACTTTGCTGACAAAGGTCCATAGAGTCAAAACTATGGGGGTTTTTCCAGTAGTCATATATGGATGTTAGAGTTGGACAATAAAGAAGGCTGAGCACCAAAGAACTGATGCTTTGAACTGTGGTGTTGGAGAAGACTCTCAAGAGTCCTTTGGACTACAAAGAGATCAAACCAGTCAATCCTAAAGGAAATCAATCTTGAATATTCATTGGAAGGACTGATGCTGAAGCTGAAGCTCTAATACTTTGGCCACCTGATGTGGAGAGCTGACTTATTATAAAAGACCCTGATACTGGGAAAGATTGAAGGCAAAAGGAGAAGGGGACAACAGAGGACCAGATGGCTGGATGGCATCACTGACTCAATGGACGTGAGATTGAGCAAGCTCCAGGAGACGATGAAGGATAGGGAAGCCTGGCATGCTGCAGTCTGGGGGGTCACAAAAGAGTCAGACACAACTGAGCGACTGAACAACATGTCAAAGCTCATAGCCCAGTGTGTCCAGTGGTTCAATAATGGTCAGCACAGGACTAGATGGTTCACCATTCAAACTCTGTATTCTACTTTGATATGTGTTTGACATTTAGTTTCTTGGTTAATGCGTATTGATGGTTGCTTTTTTCAAGATAAATAGACTCTTGATTTTGGATCAAGATATCTTTGATTTGATGTCCATTTTTTCTCAGCTTTCTGCAGATCCATTTTCTGGCACTGTAGTGGAGAACTTCCCATGACATAGAACATTAGGCATGCGGGATTGCCTGTGTTTCCTTCCCAGCCTTAGCAGAGTGGTGATGACAGAAGACCTTTTTAGTTTGCACCGAAAGGTTATTCTGACCCTGATGTCATCATGCTGTATAAACTTCCAAGATGTGTAGATTAAAAGCAGTTGAAACATGAAAAACATCATGCCCCATTGAGATTTGGTTCTCTAGAGAAGTGCTTTTCCTGTGAGTGCTATACATTCTAGGGTTCTCCACATGCCTGAGCTTGGGACATTAAGTCAGAGTCATTAAATGTCTATTCAGAACTTCTTAATAATAATTTCAAACCTCATTTGTGGAATCTTGCCTGTAGAAATAAAAGTTACCTCTATTAACTTAAAAATGTCTGATTAATCCCTGGAAAGCTATTACATCAAATTATTGTATTTCTTCCCCATGGGCCACCCTCTTAGTCATCTCCTTCCAAAGATGCATAAATACAGTGATTATGCAGTAGAGCTGAAAATCAGTACATGCATTGTTTGGCATGCACGCCTTCAAATGCTTGGCTCCAGTACATGGTGAATTTGCTGTATTTCGTGGAGGACAGGACCCAAGTCATGTTCACCACTTTGTCTTTCAGGGCTCCTGGCATCATGCCTGCTGTGTTGTTTGCCCTCAACATGTCTGTTGAATAAGCACACAAATGAATATATCCATCTTCCACTTAAAGAATAAAGAGTCTGTACTGAGTCTCACAGCCAGAGTTTTAGCTTTTCTAAATCCTGACACTGAAAAATAATGAAAATGCATGAGGACACATTACAACAGATTACTTGGCACTGACTGTTTCCTCTTCCTGGAATGCCCACCTGCCCCGTGTGTGAGCCCTGTCGTCTTAGTCATCCTTCCTCCCTCAGCCTAAATATCCCTCCTCTAGAGGCATTCCCTGAGTCCCCTGTCTGAGTCAGGGCCACTCCAGTGTCGTCATGACGCCTTCACCAAGTCCCCTCCACAAATCTCTCCAGTGGTTCCCCATTTAGAATAACATGGAAAGGTGACATAGATAACATGATCCTCTAACCTCATGGTAGGTTAGCGGATCCAAGGATCTGACTTCGTTTCCTGTAATCCTACCAGTTTCTGTCTTAGTGCATTCACGTCACCGTCCCCAGCCTTTGCGCTGCTCCTCCCACGAACTTAGCACCCTCATGCTGGGATTGCGCCAGACCTCCTGCCTGAACCTCTTGTCTCCAGGTCTTCCCAAAGTCTTCACTCAGGTTTCTGCTCAGATATCACCTTATTTGTGTGGCTTTTCCAACCATCTTGTCTAAAACATTTTCATTCTCAGCCATTTCCCTGTTTTATTTTCTTTCAAGGCCCTTGTTACTATTTAAACTTTTATTCTATATTTACTTGGTAAGGTGTGACTTATCTCTGCAACTAAAATTCAAGTGGCCTGAGTGTAGGCTTGTTGTTTGTACATTGTAGTCAAAAAGCTGGTTCTTATTGTTTATTGTTCTTATCAAAATATTTACCTGTATAAGTTTTCATTTGTTCAGTATCCTGATTGCCTTCATTCTTACTCCCCTGTCTTATGTTTCCCATATAGCAGCCAGTTCGTTCCATTCCAGGTGTCAATCGTGTCTGTGGTTCCTCTGCTTGTTATCTTGCAGTGGCTTCCCATCGAGCTGAGAAGAGACTTCTTGGCTGTGGGGCCTTGGCTCTTGCTTGGCCCCTAAGCATGGGTTGATGTCCACTCTTACTGATTTGTTGCTGATCCTCAGCCGTGTTTTGCTCGTTCCTGCCTCAGGGCCTTTGCACAGGAAGTGCCTCTGCCTGAACCACTCTTCTCCTGGCCCCTATTATAGCTGTTCTTTCTTGTCATTCCACCTCCCTGTGCAGTCCTTCTCTGGCCACTCTATTTGAAATAGCCCTTCCTGATTACTCTCAGATCCCCCTCTAATATTCTATCAAAATTTTTAAATTGTCCTCTATTTTACCTTAAAAAAAAATTCCACTGATCACCCACATTTCTGCAGAATATAATCTCCACAAGAGTAAGGACATTTTCCTGTTTATTATCCCTAATATACAAAGAGTGCCCTCGTTATTTATTGAATGAGTGTGGTTTTTCTCTCCCACTGTACCATAAACTCATCAAAGACAAGAAATATGTCTATTTGTGTGTGTGTGTGTGTGTGTGTATAGATAGATAGGCAGATAGATAATACCTAGCACCTAGCATAGTAGTTGGAGAAGGCAATGGCACCCGACTCCAGTACTCTTGCCTGGAAAATCCCATGGACGGAGGAGCCTAGAAGGCTGCAGTTCATGAGGTCGCTGAGGGTCAGACATGACTGATCGACTTCACTTTCACTTTTCACTTTCATGTGTTGGAGAAGGAAATGGCAACCCACTCCAGTGTCCTTGCCTGGAGAATCCCAGGGACGGGGGAGCCTGATGGGCTGCCATCTCTGGGGTTGCACAGAGTCGGACATGACTGAAGTGACTTAGCAGCAGCAGCAGCATAGTAGTGCTTATTAGGTGCTTAATTTGCTGAATGAGAGAATCAAATCATGTTAGTTATATTTAAGCTTCATCTATAGGAGTAGCTAAACTTTCTGATGGAGTCATGGTCTGCAGACCTGAACAGGCTGGAATCAGAGCCTGTTACTCTGTATATATAATACCTACTTGGTGTCATGCACAGTTAATACATTTCACAGTTCACAGTTGCTTTAGAAAAAGTACAAAAGTGCATATAATCTCACATTTAAGAGATTAAACATTGGTTAAACTATTAAACAAGAAGTGAAGCTATTGACACCACATTCATATTTATATAGATAATAGTTGTGCCTATTTTCCGATTAGAAAATTGAAGCTTCAAGAGAGATTAAATAATTTGTCCAAAGTCTTGCAGCAAAGGAACCAGAATTCATATTCACATATGACTATCTCCTTAGTCCATTTTGTCTTCATTGTTATATGCTACAAAATATGAAGCCACATTCAATCTTGCCGTGTGTGTAGAATATACTCTAGAAAACTGAAAGTGAAAGTCGCTCAGTTGTGTCTGACTGTTTGTGAGCCCATGGACTATACAGTCCATGGACTTCTCCAGGCCAGAATACTGGAGTAGGCAGCCTGTATCCTTCTCCAGGGGATCTTTCCAACCCAGGGATCAAATCCAGGTCTCCCACATTGCAGGGCCCACCCTTCTGAGCCAACTTTTGAAGCCCATACTTTAGAGTGGCCCCTAATGATTTCATTTTGGGTAATCTCTTCTTTCGGAGAAGGCAATGGCACCCCACTCCAGTACTCTTGCCTGGAAAATCCCATGGACGGAGGAGCCTGCTAGGCTGCAGTCCATGGGGTCTCACAGAGTTGGACACGACTGAAGTGACTTAGCAGTAGCAGCAGCAATCTCTTCTTTTTGAGTATAGGTGGAATCTTGATGACTTCCTTCTAACTAATAGAATATGGCAAACATAATGGGGTTACCACTCACCACTCCCTTGATTAGGTTCCATGATATGGCGAAACTGGGGGCTGTTACTCCCAAGATCACATTATATAAAACTTTCTTAGCAGACTAGAGTGAGAGGGATTCTCCTGCTGGTCTACGAGAAGCAAGCTGCCATGTTGTGACTGTCTTAGGAGGGGGCTGAGTGTCAGGGGTGGCCTCTAGGATCTAAGCGTAGCCAGTGGCCAACAGCCAGTAAGAAGCCAGGGCCATCAGTCAAAACTACCACAGAGAAGTGAAATTTTATCAGCAACCTGAGGGAGCCGGGGAGCACACTCATCCCCACTGATGTTTCCTGATAAACAAGGCAGCCTGCCAATACCTTGAGTTGAATGTCGCCTTATGAGACCCTGAACAGAGGCCTCAGTTAAGTTGTGCCTGGACATCTAACCTGCAAAAACTGTGAGGTCATAAATCTGTGGCTTGAAGTCACTAACTTTATGGAATCTTGATACACAGTGAAAAATTAATACAATATGGCTATTTGTTCCCCAGCCAGAGCTCCTATTTCAAGCATATCACTGTCTGCTGGAATCAAAAGGCCATTTGACTTTATCATTTTTGGCTCTTTTACCTGGAAGCAGGAGGTAGATGGGGAAAACCTGTCAAATCTTTTCAGCTTAGGATGGAGTCCCCTGAACCCCTCAGGGAGTGGTAGGACAGGTCCACTTGGTGCTGAGACTAAGATCTCTTTGAAACATGTCACAGTGAAGAGCACTTGGCACAGTGCCTGGAACTTTGTAAGGGCTCAAGAAATGTCACTCTCCTTCTCTTCCCAGTGGTCTGCAGCCCTGCCTCAGGGTATCTCAGGTGCTTACCCAGCAATTCCTCCACAGATAAGGCCTCCAGGGAAAAGTCCCACTACAAGACCCTCCCCACAGCAATCTCTTAGTTCTGTCTGCTCTGAAAACCTGATGAAGCAGAGGCTCATGATGCTAGTCCACAAAGGATTATGTTCTTTTCAAATAGCAGGAACCATTCTCTGCTCCTGGGATGTAATTGCCTGCCTTCCCAGGGCACACTGTGAGACTTCTGGTACCTTCTAATACCCAGTGTGGAGGTGGGAGATGTTCGCTGTCCCATCTCATGGGTTCTTAGGGATGCTGACTGCGTATCACGGCTCTGTCTTAAAACACCTCCCTGCTGCTTCCCACTCTGCAGGGGCAAACAGAGCTTTGCTACCATGGAAAGAAGTGTTTTATAAATACCATTATTTGGGTTGAGAGTAGCATGCTTCCCCAGTACAGCTGCATATTTGTATAAATCAGTAGAAAAAACATACCCTTTCCTTTCCTCAGATCAGATCAGATCAGATCAGTCGCTCAGTCATGTCCGACTCTTTGCGACCCCATGAATTGTAGCGCACCAGGCCTCCCTGTCCATCACCAACTCCCAGGGTGACAAAATACAGCCTTGAGGTACTCCCTTTCCTATTTGGAACCAGTCTGTTGTTCCATGTCCAGTTCTAACTGTTGCTTCCTGACCTGCATACAGATTTCTCAAGAGGCAGATCAGGTGGTCTGGTATTCCCATATCTTTCAGAATTTTCCACAGTTGATTGTGGTCCACACAGTCAAAGGCTTTGGCATAGTCAATAAAGCAGAAATAGATGTTTTTCTGGAACTCTCTTGCTTTTTCCATGATCCAGCAGATGTTGGCAATTTGATGTCTGGTTCCTCTGCCTTTTCTAAAACCAGCTTGAACATCAGGAAGTTCACGGTTCACATATTGCTGAAGCCTGGCTTGGAAGATTTTGAGCATTACTTTACTAGCATGTGAGATGAGTGCAATTGTGCGGTAGTTTGAGCATTCTTTGGGATTGCCTTTCTTTGGGATTGGAATGAAAACTGACCTTTTCCAGTCCTGTGGCCACTACTGAGTTTTCCAAATTTGCTGGCATATTGAGTGCAGCACTTTCACAGCATCATCTTTCAGGATTTGGAATAGCTCAACTGGAATTCTATCACCTCCACTAGCTTTGTTTGTAGTGATGCTTTCTAAGGCCCACTTGACTTCACATTCCAGGATGTCTGGCTCTAGGTCAGTGATCACACCATCGTGATTATCTGGGTCATGAAGATCTTTTTTGTACAGTTCTTCTGTGTATTCTTGCCATATCTTCTTAATATCAGTACCTTCTAACATTTAACTCCAAAAATAAAAACTGCAAATGTTTGAAGATATTTGCATATGTCCTAATTACCATATAAATCTTTTACCCCTTTAATAATTGTTAGTGTGCAAGACTGGGGAACAGATTGCTCACGGTGCAGGGAGCATCAGAGGGTTCATCTCAGACATGCAGATATTCTGAGATTTCATCTGGAAAAATTAGGCCATTATACACAATCATCACAGGTTGCTAACGTGAAATATATGCTAAAGTGTTATTTATCACATACATTTCATTGCAAGTATTAAGTCCCAAATCTAACTTAGTGTGATTTGGGGATTGATGTTCCTATTCCAATTGTAATCTCTCTGAAAGACTTAACAAATGTAGTTGATATAATTCAGACTTAATTTTTTGTTCCAACTAAAGATATCATTGAGCTTTGATAAATAATAAGGAGGTAAATAGATTTTTAGCTCTTGGTGAACCTTTTCATGCAGTGGTCATCATCTACATTTTTTCCCCAGCCAAAGTGGGCAAAGGGAGCAAAGGAACTAACATTGAGTTGAGTGCCTGCTTCGATTACATGTATCACCTCATTTCACCATCACTACACTTCTGTCACTAAGTATTAGCATCTCTCGCTTTACCCAGGCACGGTGAGGGTGAGGTCAGCCTGCTCTTCTTGGAAAAGCTGCAGTCTGAACCCTGTCCCTGTATTCCTTTGACAACACGTGTCCTTGCACTAATTAGTAGGCAGTGGTAATAGATTTCATCACAGGAAATGCAAGTTCAATTTTTTTATCTTCAAAAAGAGGCTGTATTTTCACATCTAAATATATCACTTTGATCCTCTTAATTTTACCAGTGTTTATTCACAGTATCTGTTGTATTTAGTAATTAATTTCCATAATGAAATTTATTAACTTTCTACAATAAGGGAGAGTAAATTACCTTAAGACCCATACATATAAACCAGATCATTAGGAAAGAGTCTGGCTGTTGTCTTCATTCTTGTAGAAACAAAAACGGAGTAAAGAGGGGGTTAAAAATAGAACAAAGTTAAAATCTTTATATTGGAGGTTTAAAGTTCTAAGACTTACTGGTTTTGATCTCAGCGATGGTTTTGCAAAGGACAAGTTTATTTGGTTTTGAAATTTTACATCGAGGCTCTGTGTACACTGGGATAGATACCACGTACTTATTTACAAGTGACCTGTTTCACTTATCCTAGTGGTTCGAGGGCACGTAAAAGAGACTGTTAGATCTGAAAGGAATTATGAAAATCAGGTAAGACTGAAAATCAGTCTTCTCAGGTTCAAGGTGAGGAAGCAGAGGTCCAAAGTTTAGGTGGCTCATCCAAGGTCACACAGGTGGAGAGATCTCTAGTCTCTTCACTCTGGGGCAGTGCTCATCTTACTTCCTGAATCACAGCAAGTATCACACTCCCTCACCTCTGCATTTTCAAACACCTAACAAGTGTAAATATAGCTGGAGCTCTGCATCTTGCTGCTGACATATCTTAATTTGACCTATTTTCATGAAGAAGTAATAGAGCAGCCAGAGTCGGAGTGGCATTATGGGCAGACATTCGGCTTTTGAGACACAGCAAGGGTTCGGTTTTTCCTCAGCTTCTTGTTGCTTCGTGTCCTTGGGCGACTGCATCATTTCTTTCTGCTTCGTTTTCCTTATCTGGAAAATGAGAGAAGCCAAAGCTGTCTCTCGTGTTTGGGGGTGGGGGGGATTAAAGAGATTATGTATGTGAATTTCACATAGTAGATATTACTGAAATGATAGCTATGGGATGAAATGCCATCATGATCTTCAGTTATTCAAAGATATTTCAGGGATTTTTCTAAATTTTCAGAACAGATGGTAGCATTTATAAAGACTAGTACAAATCATTGAGCATTTGTCTGATAAAACTCTCTGCTCTTTGAGGCAGCTTGATTTGTTTTCTGTAATGTAGGTAGAGATGAGAAAAGAAGTCAGTCCTTTAAAGAAGTGAAAGGCTTCCAGAAAATTTATTCCCTGATGGATGCTAAATCCATTAGGTTTCCACTCTCGGTTAGAAGACAAGGATGTGGCTTGGAATTTTGTGGCCATATCTTCTGCCTGAGTGTGTCAGCTGCCTTCATCAACACTAGCCAGGGTGGGGGTGGCTTTTTTTCCTCCCTGTTGTGACAGACACCCTGTCAATATGTTTCCTTATTTGGAATATCCCAGTTGAATAGAGAAAGAAGCTACTCTTGAGAGCATTCTACAGCACTTTAAAACA
Organism: Bos indicus x Bos taurus; assembly: GCF_003369695.1. Lineage (NCBI taxonomy): Eukaryota > Metazoa > Chordata > Mammalia > Artiodactyla > Bovidae > Bos > Bos indicus x Bos taurus. The sequence continues at coordinate 26,365,887 of NC_040083.1, read as the reverse complement.
GATTGTACTTTTTATGATTTATGAAAGGTCTCTTTGTAAACACCGCTGTCATGATCATTTGGTGGGAGGAGAAAGATGAGGTGCAGACTCTGCCCTCATCCCTGTCCCTTGCAGTGAACACTCACATTCACCACCCTGCTTGACTTCAGTCCCTTTTCTGTGCTCATGTTTGTGCTGGGACTCTTCATTCCCCTCCCTGTTTCAAAGAGACTGCTTATTTCCAGAGCTACAGAAATTCTACTTGCTGTTAACCTTGATTTTGAATCCTAGTTCAGTTCAGTTCAGTTGAGTCGCTCAGTCCTAGATAATGAAACTAAAAAAAAAACCCCGACATCAGGACTCTCTTTTCCTCCCGGCCCCCTGCCCCCGACCCCATCCCTGCCTGGGTAAAAGAGCACTCCATCTTCTGCCATCTCTTTCTTTGGGACCAAACTCCTTTAGAACACACCACGTTTTCTTGTCCTCACAAGCTTGGGGTCCACTTGTCCTGACATTTTATGAAACCTTTCTAGAAAAGCAATCTCTGCAAGGTTTAATATCTGTCAAAGCCTCAGTGCTCATATGAGTGTGCTGCATGCTGTTTCAGAGCTGTAAAAGGAAAACTACTGTATTTTCTCTATGCTCTGCCTGCAGACACTTCTGACACTAGATGTGTATGTGTATATTTTTCTCCCCACACCAGCCAGTTCTCTGACTACCCGGGATCGTATAGTTCAACTCAGTTCTGACACTGTCCATCTGGAGTTGGCATCAGATAAGCTAAGGACTCAGTCCTCCCACAAGACCCCCTATTTCAGGTGCCAGTCCCAAGCCTGAGCCTCTAGTGCTTCTGACCACCTCTGTGGGCTTGCTAATTTGCTAAAATGACTCCTGGAACTCAGAAAAACACTTGTTTAATGTTTACCCATTTATTATAAAGGATGCAACTGAGGAACAGCCAAATGGAGGAGATGGATAGGGTCAGTGTAGGGAAGAAGCTTCAGTAATTGTGAGAAAATTAGACTGTTCGAAGTCACCCAGTTTATGATAGCTTTATTATAAAAAGCCCTCAGAAAATAATACCAACAGTGATAAGATCCTTCTTTCAGATTGCTCCAAAGACTCTGCAGCACTCACTGGGCAGGGGTCTTCCTGAGCTCAACCACACAATTTGTCCCATGTGACTTGATAAGGCGTCCCCTGGCATAGTGGTCATTCAGTTCAGTTCAGTTCAGTCTCTTAGTCATGTCCGACTCTTTGCAATCCCATGGACTGCAGCATGCCAGGCTTCCCTGTCCATCACCAACTTCTAGAGCCTACTCAAACTCATGTCCATTGTGTCGGTGATGCCATCCAACCATCTCATCCTCTGTCATCCCCTAATCCTGCCTTCAATCTTTCCCAGCATCAGGGTCTTTTCCAGTGAGGCTGTTCTTCACATCAGGTGGCCAAAGTGTTGGAGCTTCAGCTTCAGTGTCAGTCCTTCCAATGAATTTTCAGGACTGATCTCCTTTAAGATTGACTGGTTTGATCTCCTTGCTGTCCAAGGGACTCTTCAAGAGTCTTTTCCAACACCACGGTTCAAAAGCATCAATTCTTCGGCGGTCAGCTTTCTTTATAGTCCAACTCTCAAATCCATACATGACTACTGGAAAAACCATCACTTTGACTAGATGGGCCTTTGTTGGTAAAGTAATGTCTCTGCTTTTTAATATGCTGTCTAGGTTGGTCGTAGCTTTTCTTCCAAAGAGCAAGCATCTTTTAATTTCATGGCTGCAGTCACCATCTGCAGTGATTTTGGAGCCCAATTAGGAGAATATTAAAGGAGTAAGCACAGCATGTCAGGAGGGCAGTGTCATGCATTTGCTTCAATGATGGTTCTCTCAGCAGTTTAGAAAGCAGTTGGGGGTTATTTCTGGCTCTTCAAAGGAGTCTAAATTCTGTCTTTGCCTCTAGTAACATAGGAGAACTTGGGCAGATTTTCCTGTCTCCCTGAGTCTCTACATCCTCACCTTGTGAATGTAGCTCAGTCCTCTCTCCACAATCGGAATGATGCAGTGAGACCCACAGGCTGGTGATAGTTGTGAAGATGAAGTTTAAATTGTTTAGGTAAAGCTCCTAATTGATGGTGACTCTAATTAAAGCTACCTACCGAGTATATTTGGTATTCTCACCTACCAAATATAAAGCCAGATGAAAAAGAAAACTTGTAGAATTTTGTTTAATCTTGATTTTGGGGTAATTTTCTTCCCCTTCTCTCTTTTATCTAATGGCCTAGCCTTCAAGATTCCAGGTGTTTCCTTATTTATTATGACTGAGTAGTATGCATGTTATGAATGTATATATACATACCAAAAAAAATTCTTACTTATATGTGAAATCTAAGGAAACCAGACTTATAGAAACAGAGATCAGATTGTTGCCAGAGGTGGGGGGTGGGAAAAAAGTATTAGTCACTCAGTCATGTCTAACACTTTTGCAACCCCACAGACTATAGCCTGCCAGGCTCCTCTATCAATGGGATTCTCTAGTCAAGAATACTGGAGTGGGTTGCTATTCCCTTCTCCAGGGGATCTTCCCGACCCAGGGATTTAACCTGGCCAAGGTACAAACTTTTGGTTATAAGTAAGTTCTAAGGATGTAATGTATAGCTTGATAACCATAGTTAACAGTACCACATGATTTGAATTCTTTTCAATACCATATTGAAAGTTGCTAAGAGAGTTGGGTGTCCTTAAAGTTCTTGTAAGAAGAAAAAACTTGTAACTGTGTGAGGATACATATTCCTGTAGTGATCATTTCATGATATATGCATATATCAAATTATTATGTTGTATACTTTGAACTATTCAGTGTTATAGGCCAATTATATCTCAGTAAAACTGGGAAAGAAAAAACAAAGATCCAGGTATTTCAGATAATCTACCATCTTTTGGGCTTAAGACCCATGTATTTAGTTGTATGTTTAGTCCAATCTTGTGGATATTCTGTTAGACTTTGTACCTGCTGAAATTGAAACGCCTCTATACATCCTCCCCCGAGTCTCCCCAGGATCATGTCAATTTTTTATCATCCCCTAGCCAGGTATTCAGTCTAGAGATTGGAATGCAGTGTATTCTCAAACTTGGTGTATGTTAGAATCACCTAAGGAATTTTAAAAACTATAGATGGTTACACCGATTACTCAGACATCTGGGAGTAGGACACAAACATCAAGGATTTTTTTTTTCTCCCCTGAGCTTTTCATTGAGCTACAATATAAGAAAGTATAGTGCTCAGATCCTAAGTGTATAGTTCAGTGAATTATTGCAAACTGATACTGTCATGTAAAGGTACCCAGTCTAAGAAATTGTACACTGCTGGCCTCCCACGAGTGCCCGTCCAGGTTCGAGCTGCCCTGACTTCTAATGCCATACAGTTCTTTCAGTTTTAGTGTTGCTTAAATGGAATCATGGAGCATGTACTCTGCAGATCTGGCTCCTTTTGCTCAACTTTATATTTGTCTTTGCTGTATATAGGTGTAGTACTTTCATTCTCGTTGCTGTTCCATTGTGAGAATAGAGCACAATTTATTTATCTGTTTTCTCACTGATACACATTTGGGTATTCCTATTTTCTGGCTATTTTGAATAGCCCATTTTTGTACATGATCTGATTTCTGATAGATATATGCCTTTAAGTAGAATTGCTGGGGCATAGGGTATCTTTTCCGGAGAAGGCAGTGGTGACCCACTCCAGTACTCTTGCCTGGAAAATCCCATGGATAGAGGAGCCTGGTAGGCTGCAGTCCATGGGGTCGTGAAGAGTCGGACACGACTGAGTGACTTCACTTTGACTTTTCACTTTCATGCATTGGAGAAGGAAATGGCAACCCACTCCAGTGTTCTTGCCTGGAGAATCCCAGGGACAGGGGAGCCTTGTGGGCTGCTGTCTATGGGGTCGCGCAGAGTCGGACATGACTGACATGACTTAGCAGTAGCAGCAGCAGGGTGTCTTTTCAGCTTTTGTAGATAGATAGTGCTAAGTTGTTTTCCAAAATGTTCTCCCAATTCTTACTCCCACCAGCAAAACTTGAGAGTTCCAGTTCATCTACATCCTCTGAACTCTTGATATTTTTTAAGTTTTTTTTCTTTTTTTCTGCTTTAACCATTACTGTGGGTATGTTTCAATGTGTGAATAAGGAAGTTGAGCCCCTTTCAAATGCTTATTAGATATTTGAATATCTTCTTTTGTGAACTGTCTGTTCAAACTTCTTGCCCACTTAAAAAACTGGATTATCTTTTTCTTAATGATTTATATGAGTTTTTTTTTTTTTTTTCCTTTTAATGTTTTGGATACAAGTCCTGTTTTGAATACATGTATTCTGAGTATCTTAACTCTTTTTTTTTTTTGGTTGCCTTTTAATTCTTTCTGATGATTTCTTTTGAATAGAAGTACTCAATTTTAACATAGTCCAATTTAGAAATATTTTTCTTTATGACAGAGTGTTTTTGTGCCCTGTTTTAAGACATCTTTGCTTACTCTACAGGTCAGGAATGTGTTCTCCTATATCTTTTTTTAAAGGTTGTACTATGTTGGGGTCCATAATTAGATCTGCAGAATTAATTTTACATATAGCATGAGGTGGAGTTAAGAGTCACGGTTTTTTCTTATGGAATCTAGTTGACCCAGTACCACCTTTGAAGGAATCAATAGTTTAAAACCTCCTCAGGCAATTCTAATGGGCGCCATTAGAATTCTAATTTGCTTTGCCCTAACACCAGCTTAAATGCCCCTCTTCCTCTTCACACTTAATCAATTACTTGGTCCTGTTAGTGCTACCCACCACAGGACTCTAAAGTTCATTTCCTTCCCCCTTCTCTGTTTCCTTAGGACTCATCTATTAAATTATAGTGTTCTCATGGGTCTCCCTGCTTCCAGTGGCTTCCCATTTGGGGAAGACCCTTCCCACATCCCACTTTTCCTACAATGATGATGGGAATCTTTTCCCCGAAATCTAAATTTAGTTTAATTTGAATTAAAGCCCTTTTGACTGTCTAGATGTTAAATAACTCTCTGTCAGCAACCTTCGATAGGAGAATCTCAGCTCCTTAGCTTGCAGTTCAGGGCCCTTCACTACCTGGTTCCTACTCACCTTGTTCTCTTTGACCTTGCACCTCAGCCACAGACACTTTGGAGTTTCCAGATGGGCCAGGTATTTCCATATGCCTTTGCTCACACTCTGCAGATGCCTAGAGTGGCTGTTCCCATCCCGCTCCCTTTACAGCTCACTCCTCCAGAAACCCAGCTGGAGTGTCACCTGTTTCCCAAGTCTTCCCGGCCTTAATCTTCTGGCAGAGTTCATTGCTCTATCCTGTGATGTGAATACGTTGTATCTTTACTCACAGTATGCCCTGAATCTGCCTGGAATCATAGTGAGTAAAGCGTGCTATCACTTTCCAACTAGACAGTAAGCTCATGAGGACAGAGACTGGACCTTATTTCTCTTAGAGTCTCTCTGTCATAGTCCTGTTCAGACAATAAATGTTTTGTTCATTTAATTAGTGAAAAAAATCTTTAGAAAGCTGATTTTTAGGAAATACCTCTTCAATCAGGGCTTCCCTGATAGCTCAGTTGGTAAAGAATCCACTTGCATTGCGGGAGGCCCTGGTTCGATTCCTGGGTCGGGAACATCCCCTGGAGAAGAGAAAGGCTTCCCCCTCTAGTATTCTGGCCTGGAGAATTCCATGGGGTCACAAAGAGTCGAACACGACTGAGTGAGTTTCATTTTCACTTCACTCAGGGAATACAAATTCATAATTTTTCTGTAATGGGGGATACATAATTGTTTCCAGTTCCCCTATGTATTGATTTTTATTTATCTTTTTTTATCCCCTTAGGGCTTATAATTTAGCATAGGAGCCCTCTTTTGTTGGAAAAAATGAGAGCCTCTGTCTTGATTTTGGGAGATTGTGTGATCAGCTTCTTACCATTTTCCCATAAAGCAGGATTTCATGGTGTAGTTGAGAGATGACTTGCTTCCTGTGACCCGGTTTTAATAATAAGAGGGAAAAGGAAATGAGGTCCCACCCTTCTGCACTTTAAAGAGTGAAGTCAGGAGACATGAAAAGACCCAGCAGCCTCGCGAATCTTAAAATCTGGTTGTATGTAAGGGAAACATCAGCCAGATTGCCATCAACATGACCTGCTCTCCCAAATCATCCTTTCAGACCTCAGAGTTTCTGTGTAGTTAGATCTTATCAGCAGCCTTTCACTCTGTTCAGAGCACAATAGGAGACTGTTGTGCTTTTGAACAGGGAAGTCTTTTCTAAGGATTAGAAGAAATGATGTATACAGAAAACGATATAAAAAGTCAGAATTTTTAAATAAAATCATTCAGCCCACAGTTAGTAAGTGCCTACTATATGTTTGGCCCTGGCTAGAATTCAGTAGGATGTAGTTTCTCAGCTTGGAGCAGCAAACAGACATGCAGAAGAGAGAGAAATAAAGTATCATGTGAGCTAGCAGTGTATATACAGGGCATGGTGGAGATATAACATGAGGGAAGGGTCATGTCTACTCAGAGGCAGTAGAGGTAAAGGGTAATTGGGAACGACTGTAGAAAAGGTGTGCCTGGTATTGTGTTGAGCAAATAGGGAGGGAAGGTCATTCTAAGAAGATGGACAGTCCTAGCAACTTAAGAAAACTGCTAAATTTTCCTGTGGCTGAAGGCTTTCTTGGAGAATTCTTTTATCTAAGAAGAATCACCTTATGTAGAGAACTTGGAAAAGTTTTAGTAATTATCCAACTGTCTCCTTTTTTTCACCTTTTTATCAGTGAAGAAGCTGAGACTCAGAGAGGTAAAGTAATTCACACAAAATCCCACAGGGAACTTACTGGCATGTCTGATATTCATAAAAATAGGCAACAGTTATTGAATATTTATCATGTACCAACATTGTGACATACATTATATCATCTAATCCTTACATCATCCTAACCCAAGAAGGGGGAAGTACTGTTTTACCGATGAGGAAACTGAGGCCCAAATCATCCAGCAAGAAATATAGCCAGAATTTGGACTCAGACAATCTGACTCCAAAGTCTGTGTCTTAATCCCACCTTGTTAAACTGACTGTCCTTTCTAATGTTCTTCCCACTGCAGTTCAGTTCAGTCGCTCAGTCATGTCTGACTCTTTGTGACCCCTTGAACTGCAGTATGCCAGGCCTCCCTGTCCATCACCAACTCCCAGAGTCTACCCAAAATCATGTCCATTGAGTCAGTGATGCCATCCAACCATCTCATCCTCTGTAGTCCCCTTCTCCTCCTGCTCTCAATTTTTCCCAGCATCAGGGTCTTTTCAAAAGAGTCAGCTCTTTGCATCAGGTGGCCAAAGTATTGGAGTTTCAGCTTCAACATCAGTCCTTCCAATGAACACCTAGGACTGATCTCCTTTAGGATGGACTGGTTGGATCTCCTTGCAGTCCAAGGGACTCTCAAGAGTCTTCTCAAACACCACAGTTCAAAAGCATCAATTCTTCGGCGCTCAGCTTTCTTTATAGTCCAACTCTCACATCCATACATGACCACTGGAAAAGTTCTTCCCACTATTAGCAGCTAACTCCCACCTACAGTTGTTTTCTTTTATGTCTGTCCTGAAAACAGAGTTGTGGAATTAAAATATTTATGGTCATTTTATTGACTTATTTTCAGGGCTCTATCAAGGATAGATCATAAATTTTTGTTAGTTTAGATAGTAGACCAACAGCCACTGCATTGGTCAGAATTCAGTAAGGGAAGCAAAGCCATAGTGGATACTATGGACTAAGAGATTTATTAAAGGAACTAGAGCTTATATATTTGTAGAAAGAGCTGAGTAAGTAAAGGTAAAAAAAAGAGGGGTTAAGGATCAGAGAAAGTTCACTGACCAGCCCTGACCCAGGCAAACAAACCTCTGGGAATCTGGAGGGTGGGCAGGCCCAGCTCTGGCAGCAGCACTGCAAAGGGCAGCTGGCATGGAAGGAGCTGTGGAAGCTGGTTGGCTCTTTTGCCCCCTCTGTGAGTCTGCAGCACAGTCTTGTGGTGGGCCTGGGGGCACTCTTGGTCACCAGAATCGACATTCTCAACATTTGAGAAGAGGAGCTAGGTACAGAGTATGACCTCAAGGACACACTGGAACTGGGGTTCATCCTAGGCTTGTGTGTGTGGCTGCTGCTTCACTTTTGCCTCCCAGATCTTGTACAGCCTCACTTTGGAGTAGCTCTAGCTTGGAAACATGCAGGGAAGAGGCTCTGGGAAATATAGTTTCCCCTACAACCAGGTTGGTGGTGGGACACTCCACGCACACGTGTGCATGCACACGTGCACGTGCACACACACACACTCCCCTAGAAAAAGAACACAGAAGGTAGAAAGGGGTGCCTTCGCCTGTCTCCAGTGCCTATGGGGTGTGTGTGTGTGTGCTAGTTACTCTTCTGGCTGTTTATCACTGAATCTTGATAACTGCTTTCAGAAAGAATTGATGTTCAGGGATACATATCTAGCAAGATTTGAAGCCTGGATTTTTTTCCTTTGTTCGAATGAGCCAAAACTAACGTGTATTTTAATGTACTATGCTGCTTTTCATGAGAGACAAGATCTAATGGTTTGTTTTTCTGTTCATTTGAATTAATAAGTGAATTTTTTAAAATTTAGATTTAGCAGAAGTTCTGGGTTTTCCACATTCCAGTTAGTTACCATGCTGGTTACTTAGGAGAGACTGAGCAGTGACTCATAGGGACACCACTTTTAGGTCAGAGGAGAATAAGTCCATCTGGCAGCGTGACAAGAGCTTCTGTTTTACTCTCAGCAGAGCTTTGACTTCCCTTCGGCTGTGCCCAGAATTAAAAAGCGCGTCAAGGGATGCTGCGGATGACGCTTTAGAGTCAGGAGCTGATTTGATTGAGCTTTGGCTGCCCCTATTTCTCTTCCTAAACAGATAATCTGGATTTTTGAGGACAAAAAAGAAACTGCCCTCCCCACCCCCTTTCTTAGCAGAAGGCAAAGCAGCGGAAGCCCTCTGGGGGATGCATCAGCCTTTCTGATCACCCTGATGTCACTTCCTGCTGTTTCAGTTCACCTGATGCCTTTCCTTCCAGAAATCACCTACATGTGGACTCACTGAGACCTTGCCTCTGAGGGTTTTTTCCTTGATGGCATTTCACCTGTTAATCCTCATGAACTTCTCTCTTCCTAGCCAATTCTCTTTGCACCACTGAATATGGTTTTCAGTAGAACTTTTTAGTGGAAAGACCCATGAGGTTAGAGTAGTGCCTGGACTATGAAGATACTGTGAGTATTGTTTATCCAGTTCCACGACTAAATTAGGTCTCCTGCTGGAAAAGGAAGTGGGAAATATGTTAAATTTAGTTCTTCATAATGGAAGTAATATATGCTCATATAATTAAAATATAAAATGGTTTTTTAAAGCTTTTAAAAATAATTTATTTAGTTCTTTTTGGCTGTACCGGGTCTTCATTTCTGTGAATAGGCTTTCTCTATTTGTGGCGAGCAGCATCTGCTTATGGAAACCACGGCCATGATCATGTATGAATTTCCAAGGTAGTCTGTTTATGCATTTATTCTTTCCTTCAGCAGTCAGGGTTACACGTCTGCTGCATGTACCGCTTTATGCTAATTCTGTCTAGGAGATATGCAGAGCAACATACCAGTATCCTGCTTTCACGGGCCCGGGGAGAAGTTGCTATTAAGAAGCTGTTACTGCAATAAACTTAGTGGGGGCAACTTGAACTAGAATAGTGAAGGTGAGACAGTAAAGATGGGGGCCGAGTTACAGAGATGGTAACGATTTGAAAGAAAAACTAAAGGTATGGCAAACATAAAGATAATATGGAGAAAAGGAGTTAGGCAATGGCACCCCACTCCAGTACTCTTGCCTGAAAAATCCCATGGATGGAGGAGCCTGGTGGGCTGCAGTCCATGGGGTTGCTGAGGGTTGGACACGACTGAGTGACTTCACTTTCAGTTTTCACTTTCATGCATTGGAGAAGGAAATGGCAACCCACTCCAGTGTTCTTGCCTGGAGAGTCCCAGGGACTGGGGAGCCTGGTGGGCTGCCGTCTATGGTGTCACACAGAGTCAGACACGACTGAAGCGACTTAGCAGCAGCAGACAAGAGAAAGGTGCCTAGGAGCACATCCAACTTGGTGATGCTATCTAGACTGAGATTATAGGAATTCTAATGTCTTCAATTTGTAATTTCCAGGCTTCCTCTCTGTTTCTTAAAGTACTGCTTTTAAAAATCATTTAAAAACCCTTGTTAACACTTAAAAATGGTTAATTTAGTGCTCATTTTGGTAGCATATGTACTAAAATTGAAACAACACAGAAAAGATTAGCATGGCCCCTATACAAGGATGACACGCAAATTTGTGAAGCAAAAAAAAAAAAAAAAGTTTAGAGATCTGATGATGTTTTTCAAGAACACAGAAGCTTACTAATCCGAGAGTCTTAAAAATACTTAATAGTTGTGAATAAATTTAAAAGCCCATTTCTCCAAATATATGGATCATGAGGTAAATATTTTCATTTGAAGAAATAGATAAATTAACAGAATAGATAAACTAACAGAACATGGTTTTCTTCCTCCCAGCATGAAAATGTAGAACATATTTAAGATATTCTTAAGTACTTAGTGGAAGAATAAAGTTCTTCACAATTGAACGACATTCAAAATGATGAATCTGGAAATCAGCTACAGTATATTTAACTATTACAATTACTCCAGGTAATTACTTACCAGAAGACAGGTCTCAGCAGAACCAAGATATAAGCACAAATCGGTAACCAGCTTTCCTAAAAGGAATAAATCTTTAGAGTGTGAAATGGTCAAAACAGGATTTGAAAGGATTAACCACCATGTGTGGTTTCCTTACTCTGTTTGTTTCATCTCCATTTATCTTCTTTCCTTCTACTCATGTGCTCCCTCTTACTGTCTGGCGTCTGCTTAGTTCAGTTTTCTTCGTGCTGCTCTTATTCCTTCTCTGTGTTCCCCTGATACCGTGTGTGTGGTGCATTTATCATATTTGCTGCCCCTGTTGCGTATCTGATGCCTCAGTGTACTAGGAGTACATTGTCAGGGACTCTGTCTTTCCTGGATTTCAAATAAGGCTTATTGTAGAAAAATCTTTGAATATAAACTCTAATGATATTATTCCCCCCCAAAAAAGTGTTTTCATATGACATTTTCAGTTTTTAAAACTATGTATGATACACTTTTCTATGAGGAGTAAAGAAAATGTGAATTTTATATTCTTATATTTTTCCAGGTACCACCAGGCTTTGCACATTGCTATTAGCAGGACTCACTGCTAATCATTATGTGACTCAAAGTTTAAAGATGCTTCTCCCCCAAAACCTTCTTTGCAGGGCCCACCCATACAAACTAGGGTGTTGCTATATTTTTGTGACTTGCTATAATCTCCCTGCATGACATTTAGTATATATGCTTCACTCTAATTGCTTTTAAAATAGATGGTACCTTGTAAGCTTTGTTAAGGTAGAGACCATAGGTGTCTTGTTCATTATAATATCCCTGGGACAGGCTTAGAAGGGGATCCTCTCATAATAATTCTCCTTGTCTCCAGATTCAACCTTTGAAGCCCAAAGTTTAAATAAAACCCTATTTGAACCTAATGTTCAAGAGGAAATGTCAGCCACTAAATACTGGAAGTGTATGCATTAGCTGGGATTCTGTAAGGGGTTGCCCTGCAGATGGAATCCTACATTAATATGCAGTCCCAACTCTGAAAATGAACCTGAAAAACCATAGCATCAAGTTAATCATTGGGTCTAACAGTGTCCTAATAAAGCTGTTTCTTCCATGAAAACTGGATTTACCTTCTAGGCACTTGTCCTATAAAAATAAAAGGAAAAAAGAAATTGAAATGCTGTCTTTGTGGCACAAAACTCATTTTCCGAAGCAGTTATGTTCAAGTGAAGTAATTAAGTCTTTTTAATGAACACAGTATTTCTGTTCTTCATGGGTCTGTTTACTGTCATAATCTTAGTAAAGAAGTGATTTTCCAAATAGTTCTATTTTATACGTGGTCTAAGTGAAACATGGCAGAAGGCCCACGTTGCAAGAATTAACAATGAATTTCCTACTTCAGTCCATAGGCTCCTAGAATTGAAATATAAAAGTGGAATCCTAGAACTTAGAGATCATATAACCCCATGGTTTTTAAGTGCTTTCCCAGGTCCACAGAAGAACTGCATGATCACAGCAGTGAAGAGAAGACATGGGAAGATGGGCAGGAGGACACAAAGATGGGACCTTCACCTGAAGAGCTTTGCTTTTGCTGTTAAGTTCCTCATGAGATTCTGAAAGAAAGGGAGAGTTTAGTGATGAAAAGGGCATGCTTGTGTTTTATCTGTGGACCAACCTGCACATATTATAGATGAGGACATTGGTGAAGGTACAGTTTTCAGTAGCTGAACTGGTTTAGAGTCTGCTCAAGGCCTGCTTCTCTACCCAGCCCTGTTTTTCCTACATCACACTGCCTATTTTGACAGTCTCTTATTTCTTTGCCTGCAGCTTCCAGAGCCAAACTCAGCATGATCAACACCATGTCGAAAATCCGTGGCCAGGAGAAAGGGCCAGGTTACCCCCAGGCAGAGGCACTGCTGGCAGAGGCCATGCTCAAGTTTGGAAGAGAGCTTGGAGATGACTGCAACTTTGGTAACGTGTGCTTCCTCACATTTTCAGTTTTCATTTGTCCTGGGGATCTTAGTGCCACTGGAAAAAGCCCTGCAGGAAATAATTAAGACCATTTTATATTTTGATACTCAGTTGTGGGTCTTGTACACATGGGCCCCTTATTTGTTTTCAGAGTTGCTTTGTCATTTTTAGTGTCATTTGTCTTAGAAATTTTATTCACTTTTTTTCTTCCTCATAAGATCCCATCATTACCATAGCTGGCAGACACAGCCAGAGGCCTGGATGTTCACCACTGTGTGTGTCTGGCAGTGACTGAGCACTGGGACAGAGGGAGCTGCCGCACTCAGCAATGGGTCAACACCCCACTGCACAAGCTTTTTCTTAGCTTCTGCTCATCTGTGTAGGGTACCTAATGTGACACCCCTGGCGAATTCCTTTACCTCGCTCTCCCTGGACCCTCAGCTACCATACTAACCACCTTCTGTTTTCAGTCATTCACAATGTGTTGCTGCTACTGCTAAGTCGCTTCAGTCGTGTCCGACTCTATGCGACCCCATAGACGGCAGCCCACCAGGCTCCCCCGTCCCTGGGATTCTCCAGGCAAGAACACTGGAGTGGGTTACCATTTCCTTCTCCAATGCATGAAAGTGAAAAGTGAAAGGGAAGTCGCTCAGTCAGGTCCGACTCTTAGCGACCCCATGGACTATAGCCTACCAGGCTCCTCCATTCATGGGATTTTCCAGGCAAGAGTACTGGAGTGGGGTGCCATTGCCTTCTCTGTTCACAATGTGAGGTCACAGCAAATAACTGTCCTTCCTGATTGAGCCCTGCTCTCCCTTCCAAGTTTTTGCTCAATATATTGACCTTAAACAGATCTCCTCTAGGGGAGAGTGAGTACTTGGGATTTCCCTGGGCGTCCAGTGGTTAAGAATCACTGCTTTCACTGCAGGGGTCATGGGTTTGATCCCTGATCAGGGAACTAAGATCTCACACTCCACGCAGTGTGGCCAAAAATAAATAAATAGATAAAAATAAAGAAGGCGCTAGTGGTAAAGAACCACCTGCCAATGCAGGAGATGTAAGAGACATGGGTTCAGTCCCTGGGTTGGGAAGATCCCCTGAGGAGGGCATGGCAACCCACTCCAGTATTCTTGCCAGGAGAATCCCAAGGACATAGGAGCCTGGCAGGCTACAGTCCATGGGGTCACAGAGAGTTGGACACAACTGAAGCGACTTAGCATGCACACACACAAGTACTTATGGAGGGCTTCCCAGGTGGCGCTAGTGGTAAAGAACCCACCTAGCAATGCAGGAGACGTAAGACATGAGCTCAACCCCTGGGTCAGGAAGGTCCCCTGAAGGAGGGCATGGCAACCCACTCCAATATTCTTGCCTGGAGAATCCCATGGACAGAGGAGTCTGGCAGGCTGCAGTCCATGGGGTCACAAAGAGTCAGACACGACTGAAGTGACTTAGCACACATGCACAAGTACTTACAAAGGAGGGTTCAGTTCAGTTGCTCAGTCGTGTCTGACTCTTTTCGACCCCATGAACCGCAGCACGCCAGGCCTCCCTGTCCATCACCAACTACTGGAGTCTACACAAACCCATGTCCATTGAGTTGGTGATGCCATCCAACCATCTCATCCTCTGTTGTCCCCTTCTCCTCCTGCCCTCAATCTTTCCCAGCATCAGTTCAGTTCAGTTCAGTTCAGTCGCTCAGTCATGTCCAACTCTTTGCGACCCCATGAATCGAAGCACACCAGGCCTCCCTGTCCATCACCAACTCCCAGAGTTTACTCAAGTTCATGTCCATTGAGTCAGTGATGCTATCCAGCTATCTCATCCTCTGTTGTCCCCTTCTCCTCCTGCCCCCAATCCCTCCCAGCATCAGAGTCTTTTCCAATGAGTCAACTCTTCACATGAGGTGGCCAAAGTATTGGAGTTTCAGCTTTAGCATCATTCCTTCCAAAGAACACCCAGGGCTGATCTCCTTCAGAATGGACTGGTTGGATCTCCTTGCAGTCCAAGGGACTCTCAAGAGTCTTCTCCAGCACCACAGTTCAGAAGCATCAATTCTTTGGCGTTCAGCTTTCTTCACATTCCAATTCTCACATCCATGCATGACCACTGGAAAAACCATAGCCTTGACTAGATAGACCTTTGTTGGCAAAGTCATGTCTCTGGTTTTGAATATGCTATCTAGGTTGGTCATAACTTGGTCATAACTTTCCTTCCAAGGAGTAAGCATCTTTTAATTTCATGCCTACAGTCACCATCTGCAGTGATTTTGGAGCCCCCAAAATAAAGTCAGCCACTGTTTCCACTGTTTCCCCATCTATTTGCCATGAAGTAATGGGACCAGATGCCATGATCTTAGTTTTCTGAATGTTGAGCTTTAAGCCAACTTTTTCACTCTCCTCTTTCACTTTCAACAAGAGGCTCCTCCAAAGGAGGGTAGGGAGCTTCCAATTCCTTTTCAAAGGAAAAGCAAACTTTTATGTTCTCTATAGTAAGGAATGCAGGCCCCCACCCCCAAGGGCATTGAGTCTGTTGTACTCAGTGAACTTTTATGAACTTTCTCAGATGGAAAATACACTGATCTCCAGAGGGCATTATATACCGTCTCTTGTCTTGGTTGTCTTCAGAAGACAGGTAGCTGTTCCTGGGTGTGGTCTGTGAGGGGCCCTGTTACTGCAAGTGCATTTCCTCTTTGTTCTTTAACGTTCAAGGGCTTCCTTATTACCTTGCAGGCCCAGCGCTTGGTGAGGTTGGGGAGGCCATGAGGGAACTCTCGGAGGTAAAGGACTCCTTGGACATGGAAGTGAAGCAGAACTTCATTGACCCCCTTCAGAATCTTCATGACAAAGATCTGAGGGAAATTCAGGTACCTGCTACTAGTTATTTGCAAACTGGATGTTGGAATTGTACAGATGCAGGTTCCCTTTTCCTTTAGGAAACATTTTTTTTTTTAAACTTACCATGCATGTTGTCAACACTGAGCATGTGAACTGTAAAAAATCCAGCATGAAAAATCAAGATAAATGGTAAATGTAGTACTTTTTGCCCCATTATTATGACTGTGCCACTCATGAGTATTACATTTAATTTCTCCATGTTCAGTTTTCAAGTTTTTCAAGCATTTTTCTCCATAAGGATATTCTTTCCCTGACTATACAATTTTATTAATTATTCTATGTTTTCTGGGATGATTTCACCCTCTAAAATACCAGCTGTACCAGTTGTTGGCTTGTATATGTAGTTCTTCTTTTACTCTATAAACTTGTGTTTTCATAATGGTTGTTAGACTTGAGGAAATATACCCAACTATCCTTTCTAAAACATGTAGAACAGTTTGCTGCTGCTGCTAAGTCGCTTCAGTCATGTCTGACTCTGTGCAACCCCATAGACCGCAGCCCACCAGGCTCTCCTGTCCCTGAGATTCTCCAGGCAAGAACACTGGAGTGGGTTGCCATTTCCTTCTCCAATGCATGAAAGTGAAAACTGAAAGTGAAGTTGCTCAGTCATGTTCGCCTCTTCGAGACCCCATGGACTGCAGCCTACCAGGCTCCTCCATCCATGGGATTTTCCAGGCAAGAGTACTGGAGTGGGATGCCATTGCCTTCTCTGGTAGAACAGTTTAGTTTTTCCAAATCAATAATGTTCAATTGGCTTTAACCTCTAACTAGGTGTGTAATGTTTGCTCATCCATTCTTTCAACAGATATCTGTTTAACTTGTCTGAAATTTGATTTTCAGATAAATGAAGTCTCTGCAATCTCTAGCTTAAATCTTCAACCCTGCCACACTGTTGCTAGGTGGCAGACTCACTCCAAACCTGTCTCTCTGATTCCAGTGCTCTGTTTTGCAGCTGACTGCAGGTTCAGACATTTTAAAAGGGCATTCCTTCCAAAGGGACAAGCACTTAGTTTGGATCAGGGCATGGGCTGGAGGCAGGGTGTGTGGTGGCAGGAAGGTCAAGGATATTCTTCCTCCCACCTTCTCATTTTTTCCCCACTCCCAACTTCATTTTCATTTTCTTCCCTTTCACTCCCTGAACACCCAGGGTCAAGAGAAATCTAGCACATTTCCCTCCACCCATTAATAGTGGGACACTGCAGCTCGGAGAAGGCGATGGCACCCCACTCCAGTACTCTTGCCTGGAAAATCTCATGGATGGAGGAGCCTGGTAGGCTGCAGTCCATGGGGTCACTAAGAGTCGGACATGACTGAGTGACTTCACTTTCACTTTTCACTTTCATGCATTGGAGAAGGAAATGGCAACCCACTCCAGTGTTCTTGCCTGGAGAATCCCAGGGATGGGGGAGCCTGGTGGGCTGCTGTCTATGGGGTCACACAGAGTTGGACATGACTGAAGCGACTTAGCAGCAGCAGCAGCAGCAGCTCGTAGGAAAAAAATACTTTGTGGCTTTTTGAAACTACTTTCCTAATTGGTTACTGGAGGCGTTGGGGCAAGGCTGGGCAGTCCCACACCTGGAATGTGTGCATCAGGGTGATGCAAAGGGGAATTACCGCGCAGTGTTGGGGGTTAGGTCCTGATGAAGGTCTCTTTCAAATTAGGTCTTAGGACTCAGTGTCATCATCTGTCAGATGGGAGACTTAAATTAATCCATGATTCTCCTAAAGCTGCATCAGTCTGCTAGGCTAAGTGCTGAGACCAAGTTGCCTGGGCCTCAGCCCTGGATATTCTAATTCAAGTGATCAAGAATCTGTAGTTTTAGTAAATATCTTAAGGTAATTCTAATAGACTGGATTACCTCAAAAATAAATCCCTTCCAGCACAAATGTTTTATGATATGAAAAAGAAAGAATACTTTTCTTTCTCACTTCATTTCAAGGAAACCATTTTTCCTCTGCCTTCCCACGAGATACCATTTCCTTGAAGATGGAGACTTGTGAGCCCCGTATGCCTGTGCTTTCTAAACCTTCCTAGCTTCCACCTCTAGTCATAGGGTGGAGAGGCATATATTCCACCTTAGCTTTGACCCAGCAGGGGCAGACAATAAAGGGCATCAGTATTTTCCACAATTTCTTTCTTGCTATTAATTATTTTTAAAGGTGTTTCCCAAACATAAATGTCTTAGCCTTTAGAAACATTTGCCCCCATTGATGTGTGTTTCTTTATTTCTCTGGTGATGTGATGTTTTAGAACTTAGCCTGTCTTATTTTGGAAGCCAATAGGCATGGTGGGGAAGTGAGCTGTAAATAGTCCTTTTCCATAGGTCCCTTCAAAGCACATTTCTGCCCTTGATTTTTTCAGCATCATCTGAAGAAGTTGGAGGGAAGACGCCTGGACTTTGATTACAAGAAGAAACGACAGGGCAAGATTCCTGATGAAGAGTTACGTCAAGCTCTGGAGAAATTTGATGAGTCTAAGGAGATTGCTGAGTCAAGCATGTTCAATCTCTTAGAGATGGATGTGAGTGACTCTCCTGTGGTTTTTAATTTAACTTCACCTTTGAGGAACAGGATTAATATGTTAAAGGGTTATGAAATTTAAAATGTGAATCACTGATAGTACTATGTGGTGAAAGCTTCAGTAGTTATTTTTTTTAAATAATTTAAAATTATAAAGTAGACTGAGAAATTGTAAAGCTGTTCCTATATTCCTGTAGTTTGCTGTGAGCTTCCCAGATGGTACTAGTGATAAAGAATCCACCTGTCAGTGCAGGAGGCACAAGACTCGGATTCAATCCCTGGGTCAGGAAGAGACCCTGCAGTAGATACAGAAACACATTCCGGTAATCTTACATAGAAAAATTCTAAGGACAGAGGAGCTGGCAGGCTCCAGTTCATGGGGTAGTAAAGAGTCAGATACAAATGAGCGCACGTGCGCGCGCGCACACACACACACACACACACACACACACACACACGACAGCACAACAAAAAGTTTGATGTAACTAGATTTTTGTCTGCTAATAATCTTAAACTGTTATAAATAGTAGGGAGATAAAGAATGTTTCTGATGACCTGGGCTTCCCTGGGGGCTCAGATGGTAAAGAATCTGCCTACAATGCTGGAGACCTGGGTTCAGTCCCTGCGTTGGGAAGGTCTCCTGGAGAAGGGAATGGCTACCCACTCCAGTATTCTTGCCTGGAGAATCCCATGACAGAGGAGTCTGGCAGGCTACAGTCTATGGCATCACAAAGAGTCAGAGACAACCAAATGACTTTCACTTTCTGATGACCTATATAAGTCCAATAGTTTAAGCAAATACTCTGTTGAAATGTGAAGTGTAAGGCAAATTGACTTCAGATTAAATAAGAAAATCAGTCAGTGTTGTCAGTAAGTATGTGTCCAATATACATTCAGTTCAGTTCAGTCACTCAGTCATGTCAAACTCTTTGCAACCCCATGGACCACAGCATATCAGGCTTCCCCATCCATCACCATCTCCCAGAGCTTGCTCAAACTCATGTCCATTAAGTCAGTGATGCCATCCAACCATCTCATCCTCTGTCGTCCCCTTCCCCTTCTGCCTTCAGTCTTTCCCAGGATCAGGGTGTTATTCCAGTGAATCAGTTCTTCACATCAGGTGGCCAAAGTATTGGAGATTCAGCTTCAACATCAGTCCTTCCAATGAATATTCAGGACTGATTTCCTTTAGGATGGACTGGTTGGATCTCCTTGCAGTCCAGGGGAATTTCAAGAGCCTTCTCCAACACCACAGTTCAAAAGCATTGATTCTTCGGTGCTCAGTTTTATGTATGGTTAAGATGGTCTATATTTTGAGGTAAAGTTAACCTTTTCTTTCCAAAGGTAATTACAATTAAGGTTGAAGATTGTTGCATAGATACTACATTTGGGACATAGGTGAGATAGTTTAAAAGTTTCCTTCACATTTCCAGAATGCTGAATTATTTTTCATGGCTTTAACAGTTGCTTTCTAACCACTCATGTCATAAGACCTATTAACCAGATTTTCTGTCCTTGCTCATCTTCACCTCTAGCCCCATCAGTTGCTCACCAGCTTCTGCCAAGGTATTTACAGAGCCTTTAGGTATTTACCGCCTGCCCCACCCCGACTGGTGACAGGGGAGGCATGTTGAACATATCCAGACTTCCAGACTCTCCAGAAACATTGCTAGTTTGTGATTATGTAAAACAACGTGTCCATCTACCTACCGAGGAGGAACACCATGAGGGAGAGGGTGACCTGAGTCACAGCATTCCTCCTCTTCACCAAGGACCCAGCCCCACTCCAAAACTCATGGGGTAGCATTGCCTCTATTCACTCAGAGGCAACTATTCAACTGGATCACAACACAAGACACAACGTGAAGAGTAACCCAGGATGCTCAGAAGGTTAGAGGAGGAGTGAGCCCAAGGTGCCACTCAACCCAACCCTTTTACATTGCAGATGAGGGTCAGAGAGAACAAAAGGTTTTCTGTCAAACCACACTGCCTCCCATAGTGCCTCATATGAGAAATCAATATTTACATTTTTATTAACAGCACTGATATTGACTTAGCATGAGAAGTATAGACAACAAAGAATGTTCTTGTCAATGCATCTTTTGTCCTATAGAAAATCAATCAAAGAAGCCAAATCGTAATCAGAAGGTTATGGCTAAGCATGAGACTGTTTGATGAGAGCTTTGTGACCTCTGGGAGGATTCTGACTAATGTTTCTTCTCCTAGAACTAGAGTTTCCAAGCACAGGGATGCTTTCTTATCTTTAATCAATTTGTTACCCACAAAACTATCAGTTAGCCTGGCTCACTGCACAGTCGTGGGCACCGCCGAGCACTGGGCTGTGTGTCGGGTAGCTGCGTCATTTGGACTGAGCAGTAGCAGATGATTAAGGACTGTAACCTGATAACTAAGACGTGGTTCCCCCATTGATCTGCAGATCGAGCAGGTGAGCCAGCTGTCTGCGCTCGTCCAAGCCCAGCTGGAGTACCATAAGCAGGCAGTCCAGATCCTGCAGCAGGTCACTGTCAGACTGGAGGAGAGGTATTGTACAGTTCCCTGTATTTCCCATTTCCATTTTCTTGCTATGAAATGGTGTATAAAGAAGTGGAAATATTAGACTACATTAGAAGAAAAACTTTCTTCAGGATTCCTACTGACCCTACATAAGCAACTTGTGAATCATTTGTTTTGATTTTATATTGTCTTGGGCTCTGTTTTCCTTCATTTCCTTCACTTTCCTTCATTCCTTCCTAATGTTGTGTTTGGGCTTCCCTGGTGGCTCAGTGGTGAAGAATCTACCTGCCAATGTAGGAGATGTAGGTTCGATCTCTGGGTGGGGAAGATCCCCTGGAAAAGGAAATGGCAACCCACTCCAGTATTCTTGCCTGGGACATCCTCTGTATAGAAGAGCCTGGTGAGCTACAGTCCATGGGGTCACAAAAGAATTGGACACAACTTAGTGACTAAACAACAATCATCTTGTGTTTTATGAGCAATCAATATGTAGGTAATACTTTGTCTGCCACAGATGGGACCCCCAGGAGGCTACTAATGATAATGGATGTGATTTGCCGGCCAGCTATGCTATGGGTACTGAAGGCATATCACCATCAGTCATGTAACAGCCCTGTAAACCAAGTATTGTTAACCTCACCTAACAGACCGGCAAACCTGGGCTCAGGGTCATGCAGCAGTGCCGCAGGGGCTCCCGTGTAAGCATAACCTATTGGAAAGCCTGTGTCGTTTCACACTTTGAGTTTCTCTGTGGTGATGAGGTCCATCAGAGGGAGCTGATTACTTACGCCTGTTCCGCCTTCTCAGATGGGCCCCATATCCTAGCTGGGGTGGTTTAATTATTAGAGCTGTGAGGCACACCCTGCACAGCTGTGTCTGGTGGCCCTGTGCTGTGTAATATGTGTTATTTTATTTGAGCTGAATGTGTGCACATCAAAGGATTGCCTCAAGAGATTTCATTCTCAGCTTATGGCCAGATTAGGCTCTCAGAGCTGCTGATACGGCTATAAATGCACAAGGCCTCCTGCAGGTATAGGGCTGTGTTATGAGAAACTTCCTCAACCTGTTGCCATGTGGCCAGCCTTGTCCTCTCCTCAGTGTCTTCCTTGACTAGTGTTTGGACAGTGAACCCTTGTGGAAACATGTGTCATGCTCTGAAACCTCTAGGAGGGTTGAAAACCATGCATTTCATCATACTAAAGAAGCATGATGTATCTTTGTGACATCTGCTGAGCATGAAGGCCACTTTTCTTTGTTCCCTCTGAACCATGTTCAGAGCCACTGTCATTCTATAATCGCCATACCCTAGAGAAGGGGACGACAGAGGATGAGATGGCTGGATGGCATCACCGACTCAATGGACGTGAGTCTGAGTGAACTCCGGGAGTTGGTGATGGACAGGGAGGCCTGGCATGCTGCGATTCATGGGGTCATAGAGAGTCGGACACAACTGAGCGACTGAACTGAACTGAACTGAACTGAGACTCCCCCCACACTTGCGGATTGGCTGTGCACTTTGCTTAGTGAGCATCTGGCGCTGTGGAAAACACTTCGGGGTGTGCAGAATACATTTGCTGCCTGTGCCTTTCCCACTTCCTCCCATCTCCCTTGGATTCTTTCTCCTTCCTCTGTGCTGTACCCAGAGTATACCGTATTTCCTCCTCTTTTCCCTCCACATATTCTCAAGCTCAGCAGGGAATAACATTCATCTAGAAATGACTGCTAACCATCTTTTACTTTTCTCCTCAAACCCTCTCTGACTTCTCCATGGACAGGTAGACTCCTCACCCCCAGCTCCACCTCTGTGTTCCTAGAACATTTTACGCAGATCTCCATAATAGTATTTACTACAGTTTACAGTAATCAGTTGTTTATGATCTGTCTTCCCACCAGACCATAAGCTTGAGGGTAAGACTAGTGACTGATTGGTCTTTGTGTTCCTGACACCTAACACAGTGCATCCTTGCAAAGTGAGCTCTGAGTAAATGAGGGAACAAGTGAGAGGAAGAATGAAGACAGTGAGGGTAGAGCCATATAGGGTGTGACTACAGTGTAAAACATGGAGAAAGACACAGAAAAGAAAACTAAGGATCCTTTCTCATATTCCACAATGGTAGATTGGTGGGTAACCTAAGTATTTTCTGGATTTTATGACTTTTCTTTTTGTGTCTTAATTGTCTGCATCCCCTTTTTCTTTTTAATGTAGAATAAGACAAGCTTCATCCCAGCCAAGAAGGGAGTATCAGCCTAAACCTCGAATGAGCCTGGAGTTTTCAACGGGGGACAGCACTCAGCCCAATGGGGGCCTCTCCCACACAGGCACCCCCAAACCTGCAGGTAAGGAGCTGAGGGCTGCAGAACCCACTCCACAGGCCTTGGGCACCCCCAGTTGACATGCTTCCAGAAATTCTAGGAGTGGTCCAGTCTGGCTACATGAGGAATACACAGTAATATATTTCTTACAGAATGGTGGTGTCAGAAACTTAATGGAGTTCCTTCTTGTATCATTGACTCTCCCTTCCTCTCCTTTACTCTCTCTCCTCTATTAAACTTTCTTTGTAAGTCCCTTTTTCTCTCACTGTCCACCATCAGCCCACACTTACTTGCTGCAGCAAACACATTTGATTTTGACCTTTGTGGTCTTAAAGTCACCTTAATATGTCAGTTTCATTGTAGGGATGTCATGAGTTTTTTCCTGCCTGTTTTTCTGCTTCTATGAATCTTGCCTGCATAAAGGTGAATGCCCCTGGACAGTATGTGCCCACATACACTCACTTATAACCCACAGACAGCAGCTCCAGGAAACTGTTGGATTTCTGAAGTCAAAGAAACACATGGGTGAATATATTTGCAGATGAATATATTCTGAGTCTCAATAGCTGCTTGACTTTCCTCCTCTCCCTACCCTCCAGCCAGTTCACTGTGCTGTAGTAACAGGTTGGTACAATAAAAATGAAAACTAGTTTTCTATCAAGGATATTGGTGTATACCCAGTAGTATCCTTTTAGCTGACACCACTGCTGTCCACCCGCTACAGGCAGATCGGGTAAAAGCCTGTGCTTGTGATATATTCAGCCTTAGTAATCTAATCTGCTTGGTTGAAGAAGAGAAACTGTCTGATACTAGATGTGGACTGTAAGGATGTGCAGCTTTCTTCCATGTTTCCTGTATCCCCAGTGCTCAATGTTCGATGGGAGGAAACATAGGTGTCCTCAGGAGACTACAAAGGAAAGAAGTGAGGTGTGTGATGACGGTGGGGGCTCTCTGCCCCTTGTGCTGAGCTCTGCTGCTCAGAGCACTCCGTGTGTGGATAACAGCAGTGGTTTTTAGAAGTTAACCGGTTACAAGGACTAGTCATGTAAGTTATAGGTAACCTGTTCTCTGGTGCTCAGAAACCAATCATATATTCCACTTTTCTCTCAGAGACTCATTAACTTGCTTTCTCTAAATTAAAATAAATAAATAAATAAATAAATAAATGTTATTGTTCCCCTTCAAAGCCGTCTAGGTGGCATGGATCTGCATGCACTTGTCTGAGTTTATTAGTATATGTGTATGCCTACTCTGTCAGTGGAGAAGGCAATGGCACCCCACTCCAGTACTCTTGCCTGGAGAATCCCATGGACAGAGGAGCCTGGTAGGCTGCAGTCCATGGGGTCGCTAGGAGTCAGACACGACTGAGCAACTTCACTTTCACTTTCACTTTTCACTTTCATTCACTGGAGAAGGAAATGGCAACCCACTCCAGTGTTCTTGCCTGGAGAATCCCAGGGACAGGAGAGCCTGGTGGGCTGCCGTCTATGGGGTCTCACAGAGTCAGAGACGACTGAAGCGACTTAGCAGCAGCAGCAGCGACTCTGTCAGTATGCTTACTGATTTAACATAGATCTCTTTTAAGATATGGGCCCATCCATCATTATTTAAATAAAGGTAAATATACTATTTTTCTATGCCATAGCTCTGATGGACACACATCATAGTCATATATGCGGTATATTAATGCACAGGTATAATTATATCACTTTTATATAATCTCATTTAATAGCCACAGAAATAAGTTCTAACTGTTCATTCCAATTTTAGACAAAGAAACTGAGACTGAAGTGCCTTACACAAGGTCACAGAGAGTAAGAACTTGAACACAATGTTTTATATTGTCCTGTTTTTCACTATATTACAGCAACTTCCGGAGACTGAGGTCTTTATTTTTAAAAAGTGTGAACTGCACTGTTATTCTGATGCTGCAAAACATTGTCCGTGTAATGAACTGTACTATTTCATATAGGCAGAGATCTTAAAGTGCTAGTGTGGAAAGAATTTTGGCCATGCTCCATGATGAACCTAAATCTCACTGTGCTGTACTGTGCTAAGTCACTTGAGTTGAGTCTGACTCTTTGCAACCCTGTGGACCGTAGCTCACTAGGCTCCTCTGTTCACGGGATTTACCAGGCAAAAATACTGGAGTGGGTTGCCATGCCCTCCTCCAGGGGACCTTTCTGACCCAAAGATCGAACCCTCGTTCTTACGTCTCCTGCATTGGCAGGTGGGTTCTTTACCACTAGTGCCACTGGGGAAGTCCAAATCTCACTAAGACTCCTTAAGTCATTGAATCTCCCACCTCTGCACGTTGTTAGGAAGACCAGCCTTGATGAACTGTCTTGTATGTACCAAAAGAATAGATGTGACCAATTTTTAATACTGGAAAAAGAAACAGGAATTCAGCAACTCCCAGAAACGTGAGAAAACTTCTGAAGACTGGTAGAGAGCAAGGTGCCATGCAGCAGACACTGGGGACCAGAGCCAAGAGGAGGCTTCAGCAGGAAGAGGAGTGCAGGAGGAGCCCAGGGGGACAGCAAGCCAGGCAGGAGTCACGTGTGCTAAATTCCCCTTGTCTCTCTGTGTTCTTCTCTCCTACTCTCACTCCCAGGTGCCCCAATGGATCAGCCCTGCTGCCGAGCTCTGTACGACTTTGAACCTGAAAATGAAGGGGAGTTGGGTTTTAAAGAGGGTGATATCATCACACTCACTAACCAGATTGATGAGAACTGGTATGAGGGGATGCTCCACGGCCAGTCAGGCTTCTTCCCCATCAATTATGTGGAGATTCTGGTTGCTCTGCCCCACTAGGATGTCAACGCTGGCTGCTCACCTCTTCTTGACCCAGATAGTTAGGTTTAACCACTGCTTTGGTAATGCTGCTTACAAAACATCCCAAGTGCAGGCTGCAGTGGTCCAAGTCGTCAAGCCCCACTGAGTACGTTTGGTTGACTTGTGTGATCCCACAAGAGTCATGGTGATGGATGATATCTTCTTAGCCTGGTGGGCATGGCATGTGCTTTACAATACCATTTGAGACCAGCCAGTAGTCACAGAACTGCTGTTTACACAGTTCTCAGGAGGCTGTGGCCTCTGAGAATTTGACCATGAGCCACATCACATATCCACCATCCTACTGAAGATATTATCTATCACCGGCGGGCCGTCTCAAGGTCTCAGGTTCTCCATTTAAGTAGAAGAGAAAGTTCTTGTTTTCACATCAGCCCCTCCCAAACGTGTGAGTCACAGAACTGTCCAAGAAAGCCTCCCTCACCAGCAAATTATCTTCTTGTCTGAATGAGTGAATCCCTGAACGCTCTCATAGAAAGTGTTGAGTGTGGGTTCAAAGCCTTCTCTGAAAAGTCTCCTTTGTTCCTCTGCTTATGCCCATTTCTGACGTTCAGCTGGTTTTCTTCCCTCCCTGCTGTTAAAGCCAGAGGGTGATTCCCATTTTATCTCTAAGTAAGATGGTCATCATGTTGTGGGAGGAGCTGAAGAGGTTCTCTACTATGAGGAATTGGAAAGGACCTGGTCTCCAAGCTTTCCTTTCTTGCTGTACAGAAACCAGATATGTATACAGGGCATTTCTGAAGGTACACGGAAGGGGGCACAGATGTCTTCACTTCAGTTCTGTTTATGAATTACATGTTTCATGAATCCATTTGATACAGAAACACAAGAAGAAGAGCACTCGAAACCATTTGCCCACTAGTCCATAGACCAAGAAACAGTACCTATCTTCCCATTCCACGTTCTCCTTGTGTTCTTTGAACATCGTTTGTGCATATTCTGCCCTCAATGAGGACCAAATAAAGACAATTTTTGTGCTTAGCAGTTTAAGATGTGTGGCTGCATATGCAAGACTCTTTCGCAGTTCAGTAATGACATTTCTTTCTGTCCCTTCTATCTCCTCTTCATTTTGTGTGTACAGTGCTATGCGTATGCTTATGAGTTGTTGTTGTTGTTGTTTGTATCAGTCATTAAATCTTGTTAGGTATCCAGAGTTCTATTTATCTAGCTGTACAGATTCTTTCAGAGGTTTAATGTGCTGCTTCGGATGTGCCACCTGCGGTTGTGGATCGTGTGGAGTGAAAGGCAAATCTTACTGCTTAATGTATAAAGTCTTCCCACGGGAAGCGTTGCTGTTTCCAATAAATATTGCTGAAGACAGAACCAAAGGCTCCGCTGCTTTATTTTGTGTTAGTTCTCTGGGTCCAGCGGTGGGTGGACTAGTCTTCATTGCCTTCTGATACAGCCAAAGCAGACCCGCCTCCAACCTCAGACCTACTTCTCTGTAAGCAGGACGAGTTCCATTATCAAGAAGGAGTTAGCCTGGACACTGGTAACTTCTTGGTAACCCGGGGAAGGTGGAGATTTGAGAAAAAAGGATAAGAAAGTGGGAAGGAAAAGACTTCTATAAAAGTTAAATGAGATAGCATCATGTTGATATCATGAGAAGAACATAATGTTCAGAGGAGCAAATAAAAGATAGCATTTCCATGAGTCTTTTGTTTTCTTTCATGCTTGAAGAAAAAGGAATCGACTTGGAAATACAGATTGGCCAAAAGCCAGCATTCTTTTCTCTTGGCGTGTCTACTGGGGGTGTGGGGTGGGAGGAGGGGAGCAGTGCATACAGAATATGTATTTCCTGAGCTCCTGAGAAAATAAACATGTTCTTTGTGTACTGGGTGTCCTTGTATTCTTCCATGCTGAGGGCGATAATCCAAAAGTTCTAATATAAAGCGAGTAGTTTTAATCTAACTCCTAAAGATTTACAGAAGACATACTAACTACACATATATATTATATATAAATTTCTCTAACGGAAATATTTTTTCTACCTGTGAGTTATAGTATTATAGATCAATTCTTCAAACCAGTTTAAAGAAGAAATTACCAATGACTTTATTGTGAATGGAGAAAATCCAGAAGAATCACAGGTAAACTATTAGAGTCAATAAGTAAATTTAATAGGATTACTGGATGTATAATCAATATCCAAAAAATTTAATATACCAGTAACAGTCAATTAGAAAAAAGTAATTAAAATATACATCATTTACAAAGGCATAAAAATTCAAGTCCATAGATATAAATCTAATAAGAATTATGTAAGAACTCTACGTAGAAAGTTATGAAACATGTTTGAGAAAAAAATAAAGAAGACCCTAAATGAGTGAAGAGAGATTTATGGATTGGAAAACTCAACATTGTAAATATGTTATTTCTACTCAGATTGACTTATAGGTTTAGTGAAATTTCAATCAAAATCTCAGGAATTTTTTTGTGTGTATTTGAAAATTGACAAGCATATCATAAAAGTTATGTGAAAATGCAAGTGGATATTTCTTCCTAAAGATGAACAAAAAAGATGGAGGGCTTTTTCTCGATATAAAACATGAAGTTACAGTAATTAAGAAAGTTTGATGTTGATACAGTGACAGGACAATAGATGATCCATACGGAAGAGCAAGTCCAGAGAGAAGCCTATATATATTCAAGCAATATTTGAACCAATAAGGCTTTCTGTTGTCTTTAATGCTACACATACCAATGTGACTGTACCTGTGTAATAGTAACAGATAGTAATAGTTCTGTAACATCAAAGGGAAACTAACAGCAAGACCCAGCACCACATAGAGTAATTTCAGAATGTGTTAATGTCAAATGAAACTAAAACCACAGCTTCCAGGGAGAACTCAATGTTTAAGGGAGTCTTTTGGAGATCATTAATAATAAACTTACCAGATTTGGAACTATCTGAATTCCTTATTTTTACTGAAGAATAATAAATTCCTTTTTATAAAACTTTACATACAGAGACAGCTGGCAGCTTTGTGGATCACCAATGAGAAGTTGAATCTACCCCTATACGTGTCTTTTCCTAAGTCTAATCATAGAATGAATTGTCAGACGTGGAAAGAGAAGCAGGACTAAACTAAACTGAACCAATATGACAAACTATGAGGCAGTTGTCTCATTAGTTTTTGTTTTTGTAATATGT
The DNA here is from genome assembly GCF_003369695.1 of Bos indicus x Bos taurus. Classification (NCBI taxonomy): domain Eukaryota; kingdom Metazoa; phylum Chordata; class Mammalia; order Artiodactyla; family Bovidae; genus Bos; species Bos indicus x Bos taurus. The sequence goes on along the minus strand of NC_040083.1, from coordinate 26,336,938 downwards.
CTGATAAGTGTTAAAGAGAAAACTTCCTGGGAAACTATTTTTCCTTAGTTTTTCTTTGCTAAAAAAAAAAAAAAAAAGTGAACAATAAGAATGGCATGACTGAGAATTGAAGTTTCCCTTACACTGTTTACAGTATATAACATACACCCTGGAATTTGCCAACACTTATTCTGTATCCATTTAGCAATGGTTTAGGATATTAAGATTATCCCAAGGCTCTTTTCAAGACAGCTTCTAGAGTTCTAAATCAAACCATGTGGGCACTTTTTAAGACTCATTTCAAGACCATCTTATTAACCAGATTAAGAACTGAATTGCTGATTACCAGAGAAATGAAAATCAGTGCTCCAATGAGGGATCACCTCACACCAATCAGAATGGCCATCATCAAAATGTCTCCAGACACTAATGCTGGAGACAGTGTGGAGAAAAGGAAACACTCCTAAGTTGCTGGGTGGGAATGTAAATTAGTTGAGACATTATGGAGAACAATATGGAGATTCCTCAAAGGCTAAAGAGTTAGAATATGATCCTGAAGTCCCAATCCTAGGCATATATGCTGAGAAGATGAATACTAATTGGAAAAGACACATACACCCCAACGTTCATCAGTCAGTCAGTCATTTCAGTCGCTCAGTCATGTCTGACTGTTTGTGACCCCATGGACCACCTCATACCAGGCTTCCCTGTCCATCACCAACTCCTGGAGCTTGCTCAAACTCATGTCGATCGAGTCAGTGATGGCATCCAAACATCTCATCCTCTGCCATCCCCTTCTCCTCCTACTTTCAGTCTTTCTCAGCATCAGGGTCTTTTCTAATGAGTCAGTTCTTTGTATCAGGAGGCCAAAGTATTGGAGCTTCAGTTTCCGCATCAGTCCTTCCAATGAATATTCAGGACTGTTTTCCTTAAGGATTGACTGGTTTGATCTCCTCACAGTCCAAGGGACTCTCAAGAGTCTTCTCCAACACCACAGTCAAAAGCATCAGTTCTTTGGCATTCAGCTTTCTTTATGCTCCAACTCTCACATCCATACATGACTACTGGAAAAAAATCATAACTTTGACTATATGGATCTTTGTCAGTAATGTCTGTGCTTTTTAATATGCTATCTAGGTTGGTCATAGCTTTTCTTCCAAGGAACAATCATCTTTTCATTTCATGGCTGAAGTCACCATCTGCAGTGATCTTGGAGCCCCCCCAAAACAAAATCTGTCACTGTTTCCATTGTTTCCCCATCTATTTGCCATGAAGTGATGGGACCAGATGCCATGATCTTAGCTTTTTGAATGCTGAGTTTTAAGCCAGCTTTTTCACTCTCCTCTTTCACTTTTATCAAGCAGCTCTTTAATTCCTCTTTGCTTTCTGCCATAAGGATGGTGTCATCTGCATATTTGAGGTTATTGATATTTCTCCTGGCAGTCTTCATTATAGCTTGTGCTTCATCCAGTCTGGCATTTCACATGATGTACTCTGCATATAAGTTAAATAAGCAAGGTGAAAATATACAGCCATGACGTACTCCTTTCCCAATTTGGAACCAGTCTGTTGTTCCATGTCTGGTTCTAACTGGTGCTCCTTGACCTGCATATAGGTTTCTCAGGAGGCAGGTAAAGTGGTCTAGTAGTCCCACCCCTTTAAGAATTTTCCAGTTTGTTGTGATCCCCACAGTCAAAGGCTTTGGTATAGTCATTGAAGCAGAAGTAGATGTTTTTCTGGAATTCTCTTGCTTTTTTTATGATCCAGTGGATGTTGGCAATTTGATTTCTGGTTCCTCTGCCTTTTTTAAATCCAGCTTGAACATCTGAAAGTTCTTGGTTCATGTACTGTTGAAGCTAACTTGGAGAATTTTGAGCATTACTTTGCTAGTGTGTGAGATGAGTGCAATTGTGCAGTAGTTTGAAGATTCTTTGGCATTGCCTTTCTTTGGGATCGGAATGAAAACTGACCTTTACCACCTTGGAAAACTGTGGCCACTGCTGAATTTTCCAAATTTGCTGGCATATTGAGTACAGCACTTTCACAGCATCATCTTTTAGGATTTGAAATAGCTCGTCTGGAATTCCATCACCTCCACTAGCTTTGTGCGTTGTGATACTTCCTAAGGCCCACTTGACTTCACACTCTAGGATGTCTGGCTCTAGATGAGTGATCACACCATTGTGGTTATCTGGGTCATGAAGATCTTTTTTGAATAGTTCTTCTGTGTATTCTTGCCACCTCTTCTTAATATCTTCTGCTTCTGTTAAGTCCATACCATTTCTATCCTTTATTGTGCCCATCTTTGCATGAAATGTTCCCTTGGTATCTCTAATTTTCTTGAAGAGATCTCTAGTATTCCCATTCTGTTGTTTTCCTCTATATCTTTGCATTTATCACTTAGGAAGGCTTTCTTATCTGTCCTTGCTATTCTTTGGAACTCTGCATTCAGATGGATATATCTTTCCTTTTCTCTCTTGTCTTTTGCTTCTCTTCTTTTCTCAGTTATTTGTAAGGCCTCCTTAGACAATCATTTTGCCTTTTTGCATTTCTTCTTGTGTATTGTTTTGATCACTGCATCCTGTACTGTTGCAGTCCTTTAGTAGACTGGAACCTGGTGGTCCGGAGTCAATGATAAGAACGCTCGAGAGAGAAAGGGGCTAATATTCCCTGGTTCATGCAGAGAACCAATAAAGCCCTAGAACAGGGAATGTACCACTCACAAAGGCACAGGGCGTCCTCTTGAGGAGGTCTTGAAAGCCTGGGCAGAAAAGTGAGCTTGGCAGGTTTCCACACTCCAGAGAATTAGCCAGAGGGAGAGAGAGAGAGAGAAAGAAAGAAGGACACGGGGACCCACATCCTGATGGAACAAGGGTGCTTTATTGAACTCTGTGTGAGTATACATACTGTTTTACAAGGTAGCCTTTTCAGCAAAGATAAAGATCAAAAGACCAGACTTACAAGTTACCAAGGAAACAAGGAGTAATAGAGGTCATAAAGCCAGAAGACAATCCATATCAAAAGAAAGAGGGTCGTAAATAATCACTTTCACTGTATGGAAAAGCTAATGAAGGAAATGCATGCATGCATTCCATCCCATGACCTCAGTCCTAGGAGCAGCATGCCACTCCACTCGCTCCTGTTACCAGGAACTGATAAGGAACAGAGGGCTCATGAGAGACAGAAAACAGCACACAGGAATCCTGCTGTTAAACATTCCCTGACACTGTACAATGTCACAAACCTCCGTCCATAGTTCTTCAGGCACTCTATCAGATCTAATCCCTTGAATCTATTTGTCACTTCCACTGTATAATCATAAGGGATTTGATTTAGGTCATACCTGAATGGTCTAGTGGTTTTCCTTACTTTCTTCAATTTAAGTCTGAATTTTGCAATAAGGAGTTCATGATCTGAGCTACAGTCAGCTCCTGGTCTTGTTTTTGCCAACTGTTTAGAGCTTCTCCATCTTCAGCTGCAAAGAATATAATCAATCTGACTTTGGTATTGACCATCTGGTGATGTCCATATGTAAAATCGTCTCTTGAATTGTTGGAAGAGGGTGTTTGCTATGACTAGTGCATTCTCTTGGCAAAACTCTATTAGCCTTTAGCCTGCTTCATTTTGTATTACAAGGCCAACTTGCGTGTTATTCCAGGTATCTCTTGACTTCCTACTTTGGCATTCTAGTCCCCTATGATGAAAAGGACATCATTTTTTTTCGTGTTAGTTCTACAATGTCTTGTTGGTCTTCCTAGAACCATTCAACTTTGGTTTCTTTGGTGTTAGTGGTTGGGGCATAGACTTGGATTACTATGATATTGAATAGTTTGCTGATGTTCACAGTAGCACTGTTTACAATAGCCCAAGAGATGGAAGCAATCTAAGTGTCCATCAACAGATAAATGGGTAAAGAAAACTAATACAACATTGTAAATCAACTACACTTCACTCAAGAAAATCATGCTTCAGTAATACAAGTAGGTTTATGATTATAAAGTTAAAAACCTGCTTTGCAGACTGCCTTTCATCCCATGAGGGTGGTGATGGTGACAGGAAGGACTTAATGCTGAAGAAAGAGACATCCTGAAGCTTCCATTAGGAACTCTATGTGGTAATTGGTGAAGACTTACCAGGCTACATGGAGAGGTGGCTACCAGCAATTTCTAGATCCAGCTGTTGGGACCTGTTACAAGTCCCCATATTAAAGTAGATGCCAAGGAAAAGAACAAAGCCATTTTTGAAAGGATCCAACGAAAGCTAACCACTAAGGGTCAAGCTGTGAATGCCACTCACCTCTCATGTGTGCCTAAGAGATGGTGACCTCCCACTTGTGTCAGGAAGATCTATGATTTTTTTTCTTTAAAAATTTTAAATTTATTTTAAATTGGAGAATAATTGCTTTCAATATTGTGTTGGTTTATGCCATAGCTCAACATGAATCAGCCATTGGTATACGTATGTACCCTCCTTTATGAATCTCCCTCCCATCTCTCACCCCATCCCACCCCTTGGGATTGTCACAGAGCACCAGGTTTGAGCTCCCTGTGTCATAGAACAGATTCCCACTGGCTATCTGTTTTACATATGGTAATATATGTTTCAATGCTCCTCTCAATTCATCCCACCCTCTCCTTCCCCCACTGTGTCCACAAGTCCATTCTCTGTGTCTGCATCTCCACTGCTGCCCTACAAATAGGTTCATCAGCACCATCTTTCTAGATTCCACATGTATGCATTAATATACAATATTAGTTTTTCTCTCTCTGACTTCATTCTGTATAATAGGCTGTAGGTTCATCCCCCTCATTAGAACTGACTCAAATGTGTTCCTTTTTATGGCAGAGTAATATCCCATTGTTTATATGTACCATAACTTCTTTATCCACTCATCTGTGATGGACATCTAGGTTGCTATTGTAAATAATGTTGCAGTGAATATTGGGGTACATGTGTCTTTTTCAATTACGGCTTTCTCAGGGTATATGCCCAGTAGTGGGATTGTTAGGCCATATGGTAGTTTTATTTGGTGGGAATGTAAATTGATATAGCCATTATGGAGCACGGTATGGAGATTCCTTAAAAAACTAGATCTGTGATTCTTGATGGGAGTGAGGCAGGTTGTCAGCTTTTGAGGCAAAAGAATGGAGAGCAGCATCTCACTTTCTCAAAAAGGAGCCCTGGACTTTTGTTGTATTACCCTCTGTGATTATGCATCCATATGTCCCAAGGCCAAGATGTGGGTAAGTCCCTTCAGATGAGAAATAACAAGGTGGTTCACTGTGGAGGGGTGGAGAATCAAGTTTGAATATCAGGAAAATTCGAAGGTATTTGGAGCTTTTTCTGGAATCTCAGTTCTTGATCTTGGTCTCCGTGTCTCATGGAGACCAAGTGTGGTCTCACATCTGTTTTTGGATGTCATGTGAAAATGTTCTCAGCATTCATGAAATCTGAAATTCAAGAATTGTCCTTTCTTTATATTCCAGGCAGGCAAATGTAGATTTTTTTCACCTGGCAGAGGCTACCTTGATTATAGTCTTTCAGGAGCCTTTTAAGCAATAAAAATAGATGTGTATTTACAGCTGTGTTTGAATTTCCTGTATCATTCTTTCCTTACCAGGGAATCAAATACATTCAGCGCTTTTATCAGATGATGCTTGTAATTGAAAGGGAAAGAGATGAGAAACACCATTATTTATTACCCTGTATTGAGCACTTAGTTAAGGTCAATAGATGTGATTTCAGTTGAAGAATAAGGTGTTAAACCTAAAACACTTGGCTCTTTGGGGTTAGACGTTGGAAGAGAGCTTTTTAAACGGGTTGACTGTTTACCCCGTGTAGTGTTTCAGGTTCACCGGTATTTAGAGCTTAACCAAGAAAAAGAATTTACCAACACTGTGAAATATCTTAGTAGCAAGACAAAGTAATGGTGAGCTTCTTGATGGTGAAATAAAGCGACTATCAGGTCTTATAAAAGGCTGATCTTATGGGATGTCAGACATAGGAGGTGAAGAAAGTAAAGAAAGTTTTAAAAGTGCTGTTTTCACACTTTATTTCCATGCTAGTGTTTCAGTTTCCTTAAAATCTTTCTGTGTGTGACTGGTAAAAAAAAAACAACAAAAAAAACAACAAACACCACGTTGCTTTATTTTTCTAAACCCAATTAAGTATGGCTCTCATTCCACTTCCATCAGAATTGGCAGGCAGTGCACTCTCGGTTCTGTCTGTGGGGAAGAGCCTCTGGTTCTCAGCCTAGGTGGTGCGGCTGCTGCCAGCTTTTTTTGCCCAAGTTTTTGTAGTCTGCTGGAAAGCACAGCTCCAGCCCTCTCTGCCTGAGCTTGGTTCTGGGTCATTGCTGAGAATCCCAAGCTGGAGCCCTGGGACCCAGCATTCCTGGGCACAGGGCCACCCCCATTGAAAAGTCATTTTTTCTTCATGTAAGTCACTTACTCCAGTAGAACAAGACACATCATTTTTTGTTTTACCACCTGTCCCAGATAACAGTGATTGACTAGACTTGGGGAAAGGTCCATAGAAACTGTATTTTTTAAAAGCTCCACCAGTGATTCTTACCAGCATCTTTCAGCAAAGCATCTTCCCCCATCAGGGCTCATAAAGATGAAGAAATCAAGGAGGCCCCTGTGGAGCCTCCTAAACTCACCTGATGCTAAGAGTCATGTGGGGGTACTTGCATAAATTCCCAGGTTCTCTTTTCAGCTGCTCTTAACCAGAATTGCCTGTTGAAGGACCTGGAAAAGTGTATATAACATCAGGAAAGTTTAGGAAGCAATCTTAACTACAGTGCCTCTAAAACTGGAACATACCTGAGGATCCCCTGGAGCTTGTTCAGACAGATGCCTGGGCCCCACCCCCAGAGATTCTGACCAGTAGGTCTGGGGTGGTGGAGAGTGTGCATTTCCAATAGATTCCAAAATGGTGTGTGTCCTGGTCCCTGGACCACACTTGGAGTAGTATTGCTCTATGAGATACACTTCTTAGGCAGAGTTGGCTGCTTCCTAATATTTAGGCCCTGGCCTTGGTGTCAAGAAAGATGGCAAGACATAGATGCATTAATCAGTTATTGTCCCCAGCTAAATTGTTCTCTGTGCTCACACATTGAGCAGAACTTTCTGTGGAGACATCTTGGGGGATGTCCAGGCATTTGGTTGTAGACCTGAAAAATCCCAAATCATTTGTGGGACAGTGGTTGCTTAAACAGGCCCTAGGAACTCTGTCAGTATTTTTATTTTTCCTATTATAGATTGTTACTTCCATTGATACTATATACCTTAACCATCTTTGTTTATATAGATGTTTGTTTAATTGACAGTTTTGTCAATTATTCCTTTTAATTAATTTTTATTGGAGTATAGTTGCTTTACAATGTTGTGTTTCTAAAGTGCATCAGCTTTATGTATACATATAGCTCCTCTTTTTTGGATTTCCTTCCCATTTAGGTCACCACAGAGCATTGACTAGAGTTCTCTGGGCTATACAGTGGTTTCTCATTAGTTACCTATTTTATACAAAGTATCAGTAGTGTATATGTGTTAATCCCAATCTCTCAATTCCTTTCACATCCCCTTTCCCACTTGGTATCCATATATTTGTTCTCTATATTTGTGTCTCTGCTTTGCAAATAAAATCATCTATACAATGTTTCTAGATTCCACATATATGCATTAATATATGATATTTGTTTTTCTCTTTCTGACTTCACCTTGTGTGACTCTCTAGGTCTATCCACGTTTCTACAAATAACCTGGTTTCAATCCTTTTTATGACTGAATAATATTCCATTGTATATGTGTACCACATTTTCTTTATCCATTCCTCTATCAATAGGCATTTAGATTGCTGCCAGGTCTTCACAGTTGTAAATATTCTGGTATTTTGAATTATGGTTTTCTCTGGGTTTATGCCCAGAAATGGGATTGCTGTGGCATGTGGTAGTTCTATTTTTAGTTTTTCAACAGTATGGAGGGTTCCTGTTAGTATTTTTAGCAAACTTTCCAGTGATACTCAGATTGGGGAAGCATTCAGTTTAGTTCAGTTCAGTCGCTTAGTCGTGTCCAACTCTTTGCAACCCCATGAATCGCAGCACGCCAGGCCTTCCTATCCATCACCAACTCCCGGAGTTCACTCAGACTCATGTTCATCGAGTCGGTGATGCCATCCAGCCATCTCATCCTCTGTCATTCCCTTTTCCTCCTGCCCCCAATCCCTCCCAGCACTGCAGATGGTGACTGCAGCCATGAAATTAAAAGATGCTTACTCCTTGGAAGGAAAGTTATGACTAACCTAGATAGCATATTCAAAAGCAGAGACATTACTTTGCCAACAAAGGTCCGTCTAGTCAAGTCTATGGTCTTTCCAGTGGTCACGTATAGATGTGAGAGTTGGACTGTGAAGAAAGCTGAGTGCCGAAGAATTGATGCTTTTGAACTGTGGTGTTGGAGAAGACTCTTGAGAGTCCCTTGGACTGCAAGGAGATCCAACCAGTCCATTCTGAAGGAGATCAGCCCTGGGTGTTCTTTGGAAGGAATGATGCTAAAGCTGAAACTCCAGTACTTTGGCCACCTGATGTGAAGAGTTGACTCATTGGAAAAGACTCTGATGCTAGTCTCTATAAAAATGTTTGAAGTACGTGGCCAGCTATTTGCTGACTTTTTCTTATTTTCTCTTTTTGCTTTGATTTTTGAAAGACAGTTACGCTGCCTGAAAAAGTAACATTTGATACTCACATTTCCTCCTCACTCAGAGAGATCCTGCAAACCCAGTGTCTCCCTGTTTCCCCCACATGTGTTGATGTCAGGACAGACATCCTAGGCCTGAGTCTGTGCTCATGTAGGATCCCCACCTTCTCTTTGGACATTCCTCATGCTTTATTGCTCACTGCACATCTTGTGAGGGCCTTGGAGAGAGGCATGTCTGAAGTAAGACTCAAGTGCCTCAGATGGGGCTGATGTCAGATCCCTTGCTTTTCTTATTTAGATCAGCAATCACACTTGCATTCCTATCAGGAACAGGCAGAGGTGCTGAAGGTAGGTCCCAATGCCTGAGACTCTGATTGCATTTTCGAGAGTGGGCCCCAGTACCTGCAGCTGTGATGGGCACCCTGTCCCACCCCCCATGGCTTATGCAGGCAGTCTTCAGGGCACAGGAGGAACCCCGGTTCAGGCTTGGGAATCCTTAGGCTTGTGAGTACCATGGAAGAGGATTCCTTAATAGACATGGGTTGGCGACTAAGCAGGGGAAAGGAGGAAGCAGCTTCCTCTTTCGTGTAGTGCCAGTGTTTCTCGTGAAGAGAGATGGTTAAAAGTATTGCAAAATGCACAGGCTAACCCCTGGCATGAGTGGTGACACAGCCTTTCTCTTGCTTTAATTTTTTCTTTTTAGGAAATAAAGGCATCTGGATTTGTTATGTAGGAAATGAGATGGAAGGAGGATGGCAGAGTCTGAGGAAACCCAGACTGAATGCTTTAACCAACCCAATCACTTAGATGCTGCTGCCATCTGATTATCATATATTTGTTTATGTTCTCCCACCTGCCACCACCCCGCTTTTGTTCTTTTCTGATTTTTCCCCATTTCATGAGAACTAGATTGCCCTCTGCTGGCCAAAAAAATTTTTTTTAATCAGATAAAAATCTGACAAAATTAACTGATTGTTTCATAATCATCATGTATAAACAAACCTTAAGATCTGTCTCATCCCAGTGGCCTGATGCTTAAGCTATTGCCCTTTGAATCAATTAGTCATTCTTAGCATATCTCAGGATCAAATTGATGCCCAGTGAAATAATGGGCAGTGTTCCAGTAGAGAACTGAGATCCTGCTCTTGTCATAGAAAGCTTGGTTGTGGATCACACGGTGTAATTTTCCAGTTAAAACACAACGATGGGCAATTTACAATGATGCGTGTTTGCAGTATGGGAATGAAACTGTGGTCTCCCCACCGCGCCCCCAACCCCCTCTGCCAGGTTTCTGAAGCTAAGCTGAAAAGAAGTTATAGGTCATAGTATTTCACCTTGAACAACAGCCTTCAAGAAATGCCATGTTCAGAGACAATAACAAAAGTTACAAAGTCTAAGCAATATACTTGGAGTAATTTTGAAAGCAGATTTACTGAGGTGTAATTTTGGGCTCCATGGGTTGGATGGCATCACTGACTCGATGGACATGAGTTTGAGTGAACTCCAGGAGTTGGTGATGGACAGGGAGGCCTAGCGTGCTGTGATTCATGGGGTTACAAAGAGTCGGACACGACTGAGCGACTGAACTGAACTGAATTTATATACCATAAAATTTGAAATATACCTATTTCAAATAGGTATATTTGAAATATACCATGAAATATACCTATTTAAATATGCATTGAAATATACCATGAAATATACCTATTTCAGATATGCAGTTTGAGGATTTTGAGTAAACTTATAGAATTGTGTGCCATCACTGAAATCTAGTTTTAGAACATTTCCATCACCCCAAAAAGATTGTTTGTTCTCATTTGCAGTCAATTCTGCTTCTACACCCACATCTGCTGCTGCTGCTAAGTCACTTGTCGTGTCTGACTCTGTGTGACCCCATAGACGGCAGCCCACCAGGCTCCCCCATCCCTGGGATTCTCCAGGCAAGAACACTGGAGTGGGTCTAGGCAACCTTTAATTTGTGAGTAGAATTGTTTTAAAGTATAAAAATGGAGACCTTTTAGTTAAGTGGAATAGATAATGGTTTAATTGATAAATGATACTGGCATAGTCAGCTATCCCTCTGGGAAATATCCTATCTGACTTGCTCACCTCTGTGAATCTTGTCACCTCTTCCTTGATACTCTGCTGGACAGCTCTGGCACCTCACCTCACTTACCTCGGACCATCATCTACCAGGCTTCTAGCACTTCCTCAGCGACCAGCTAGGACAGCTCAAGGTGCTGAGTGCAGGGTCACAGGAGCGTCCTCCCAATGCCTGCCCCCTCCCCCCGCTGACCTTACCTCCTGCATACCCACCCCAGTTCAGCACGCAGGAGATCCAGTCCCTTCTCGACTTCCTGTAGTTTCTGCTAGTTCACACCAGCCTCCTCTTCCTTCACTGTGGACACTCTTTCTCCCCGGCAGTGGGGACTGCATTTCTGAGTTCTGGGTGTGCTGAGCTCTGATGCTGTTCACTAGCCTGGAAACAGTAAGGATCAGCAGCTTCAGGTGGAGTCTTGGCGGGGGATCCTGGGAGGGGAGGTGGCCCTCCTCTGCCAAAGGGGAGGGAGGGTGGGCCTCTCTTTGGTGGGGTGATTTAGGGGACCTGGAAGTTCAGAGTTCTGAGCCTGGTTTACCTCCATGACTTCATCCGGGTCCTCAGGGTCCCACTTTTCCTGGCTGTTACAGAAGGGAACTGTCAAGACTGCATAATAAGCTTTCTTTGTAGCTTTGCCTCCTTAGCAGATTTTGAGCTGATTTCTAGTACAGTCTGCCGTGCAGTTGCCTTATGAGATAAAGGTCTCATAAGGGCTTCCCTAGAGGCCCTCTGTTTTTCACAGTTTTTGCTTGGTTGACCTGTAGCTATCTTTCTTCTTTCCCAAGATATTCTAACAGCTACCAAAGCAGTGAACACCACAATTGTCATTTAACTACCATTTTCTTGTGCTGTTCAAGCTGTCTTCATCTTCCACCAGTACTTAATCCTGTCACCCCAAGGTAAGAGTTGTGATGCTTTGTCACTCAAATGGTCACCATAAATGAGGTTCTTGCCATCTAACGCACGGGTAGGCAATCAACTGCCAAATCCTACTCAGAGAGTTTGCTTTTCTAGGGCTGCTTCTGGTACTGACTTTCTCAGCCTGATACCCAGATATCCAGAGACTGAAACAAAGGCTTTCCTGTGGGTGGACTTGGAGGGGGCTGTGATTCCAGGAAGCAGAAAATTAGGATGGGGAAACAAAAGAAGGCAAACGAAAGATACATTTTTGAGGTACTTTACTGCTTTGCAATTAGTGTTTGATCCAGGAGAAATATTCTCTTGGGGGATGAAAGGGGTAGGCATTGATCTATTGGCTCCTATTCCCTACACTCCTGGATTTCTCATGGCTAAATTCAAGAGTGGATTCCCAGGGAGAGAAGTAAGCCTCCTTAACGGAGGCAAGGCTCTGTCTCTCTGCATCTGTGCAAAGCCAGTCAAGGTTTGCACGGAAATGGATGCTCCAGCTTCAGCTGCAGGAAGAAGTAGAGCCTAGAGGGTTCTGAGGAGCACACTATACCCACCCTCCACCCCACGCAGCTTCTATTTAGTCAATGTCTGCCCTTCTCTCTTCAGGTTTTACAGCTCTTGTTATATTCATGGAATATGTATCTACCGCATTGGGATAAGCCCCTTACCTGGGGAAGTATATTCTCACTGGCATCTCTGAGTCCCTGAACAGCTTACTGAGCATATCACCCTGCACCGTTTCTTCCTTAATAGCTCCTCACCCCATCTGGTTATTTTGGATGACCCTTGGATGTTTTTTGAGGCTGAGGACTATACCCTTCCTAATTCTGCTCAAAATGTCATTACTCACACTGCTACTGCTTCCATTAATCTTGTATGATAGCCTGGAAGAAGTGAAGTGAAGTCACTCAGTTGTGTCCAACTCTCTGCGACCCCATGGACTATAGCCTACTAGGTTCCTCCATCCATAGGATTTTCCAGGCAAGAGTACTGGAGTGGGTTGCCTGGAGGAGGAGTGGAAATTTCTATCTCATGCTGCCATGTTGATCCTGGAATTCCTACTCTGGATTGTTTTATTCACACAAAGATGGAAATGTCAGGTCCCTTAGCTGAAGTGAGAAGGTTCCACGTTCTCCTGTGTAACTATCCATGCAGGGCCAGACACTACTTAGATTCTCACCTTGTTGACTGCAGCCCCTGTGGAAGGCAGGACATCTCAGTTGTCTTCACAATTCTGCCCCCAGAGCTGGCGAGGCTCCCCTGGTGATGCTCAGTGGGGCTTTGTCTGCCAAGCCTCTGTGGTGACCACCGGGTGAGTGTTCCCTGGGGGCGGGGAATACATGTTCTGACATATTTTATTTTTCCTCAGGGTAGAAAATACAGGCCCGCGGTGATATCTGATTGCAACTCTCTTACCTCATTTGTGGCAAATATCTCCCTGTGCTTTTATAGAAATATAAAAATCAAGCGAGCATGATTTCTAGTCAAAGAGGGACTTTTAAACATTTTTTTTTTCTTTCGTTGCTGCACATGAGTGGCCTGTTTCCCAGGAACAGACTCACATGCTTCAAGTATCTTGTTTAAAAGTCCAAATAGTCTGTCAATCTCTTCTGATTCACAGGAGGAAGGGGTTTTTCCAACGGTTTCCCACAGCTCCTGACATATACTATCTCACTTAATCCACACAACAAACCCAAGAGAAAAGTACTGCCAGCCAGGTCTACATATGATGAAACTGAGACTCAAAAATTCTAACTCAATTTTTTCTGAGTCCAAAGCCCTCCCTCTCCTGGTACCGTAGGACACAGCATTTCATATAACTTGTATTTTGTGGATGAGGGACATATGTCCCCAAATTCAAAACACACGACCCTCTCCATTTGCTCATTTTGTTAGGTTGATTAGCCTACTTAGACCCTCTGTGCCTCCACTTCTTTGTAAAATGACAATAAAATAATACCTACTCCATTGTTGTAGTAGATTGTTGAGAATTAAATGAGTTAACAGACATGACGTGTTTAAAACAGAGTGACACAAAGTGGGCATGCTATGCGGTTTAACAAAACCAAACCAAGCTTCCTGGGCTAAAATCAGTTGTGACTCCTGCTCCAAAGTCATCTTCTGTGAACTACGTTTTTGAAATGGTAACTAAAGTCAGTGGGAAAATGAGTTGTACTCTCCAAATTGTTTATGCGCCTCTTTTCAATGAACATTTATAACGTTAAACAATAATAGTTTATGTCTTTGGTTATTTAGACATTATATTCAGCATGCTGCTGGTGCTAAGTCACGTCAGTTGTGTCCAACTCTGTGTGACCCCATAGACGGCAGCCCACCAGGCTCCCCCATCCTTGGGATTCTCCAGGCAAGAACACTGGAGTGGGTTGCCATTTCCTTCTCCAATGCATGAAAGTGAAAAGTGAAAGGGAAGTCGCTCAGTCGTGTCTGACTCTTAGCAACCCCATGGACTGCAGCCTACCGGGCTCCTCCGTCCATGGGATTTCCCAGGCAAGAGTACTGGAGTGGGGTGCCATTGCCTTCTCCAATATTCAGCATAGAATAATTCAAATCCGTTCACTAGGAGACCATTTTATTGTTCATGCCAGGGAGAGAGCAGGAGCTTGTAAGGTTGGAGTCAATGTGTCTTTAATCAAAGTAGCAAACTGGGTAAGTGCAGGCGGAGCAGGTTGGACTATCCGTATTTGTTCTGCATATTGTAGAGGTGAAAGTCCTCATTGCAAGTGACAGTAACCTAATATGCACCAAAAGAAAAACAAAGGAATGAATTAGCACATATAATTAGTAGGCTCAAGGATGGCACTCACTACAGGCAAGACTAGATCTAGGGGCTCAAGCAACACCACTGGGACTGTCACCACATCATTCTTCCTCCCTCATCTCTTCTTGTTTCCAAATAATTTATTGGCTTCATTCTTCTACCACAGACAACTCGTTGCTGTACATCATTGGGGAAGTGATTGCTGCCACATCCTTGTCTTTGTCCTTACAGAAAAGAGGGCACTTTCTCTCTAAAATCTAATTACAAAATCTCATAGAAGAACTCCACGTGGCCCTGCTTGGCTCTGTGTCCATCCTTGGACCAGTCACGATGGTCCAGTCTCTACTGTAGTTGGATAATATCCCAGAGAGTCCCAGCCTTGGTTGTTGCCCTGCGTTATGGAGTAGGAGAGTCAGGACTTTGGGCTGGAGAAGCAGCAGCTCTCTAATTAAAGGAGGAATACTAGACAAAAAGAAGTCAATCAATGTTCTTGCCCTTTATATACAATCTCAGGCACTGTCAGCTCTGCTCTTCTCCTCTTCCCTCCAGTCTAGCTCCCAAGTGGCGTCTGGCTCTTGGCTTAATACCTCTCATCATCTCACCCTTAGATTTAATGTTTACATCTGATCCCCTGACTCCTGTCTGCCCCTGAAGAATTGTGGCTCAGATGTGTTCCTCCACTCTTCATACTTTAGACAACTGCCTTAAGTAAGATTTCCTTTCTTGGCAAATCCTGTGGAGCCCAGATTCTAGCACCAGTTTCATCTTCTCAATCCTGTTGAGCTTCCCAGAATCAGAGAATTTGTGTGATAGGAGGGTGTATGTAGAGTTCACGTGTCTGATAGTAAATAGTAAGTCTTCAGTTTATATAATCCACTGAAGAGTGGTATCTCAAGCACTTTGGAATAAGAGGCACCTAAGGATTAACAGTAGCTCAGAATACAAGCATTTCTGTAGCTCTTGACCATTTCTATAGGTCCTGGGAAAACTGTGAGACTTTGAGATTGAAAGGGAACAGGTTTATTCCAGAGGCAATAAGAAACATGGGAACAACAGTATAGCTTTCTTTTATTGGGAGGAGGGGTTGATATGTCCCTTAAGACTCACTTAAACTGAAGGTTTTCTCTCTGTTCTTTTTTTGCAATTTGTTGAAGACACTGGATCATTCATTTTGTAGAGTCTCCTCTATGTTTCCAGGAATTTGGTATTTGGCTCTAGACAAGTGACTTGATCAAATGCAAGCTTGAGTTTTTAGCAAGACTGGGGGCTTCCCTGGTGGCTCAGGGGTTTAAGCGTCTGCCTCCAATGAGGGATACCTGGGTTCAATCCCTAGGTCGGGAAGATCCCCTGGAGAAGGAAATGGTAACCCACTCCAGTATTCTTGCCTGGAGAATCCCGTGGACAGAGAAGCCTGTAGGCTACAGACCACAGGGTCGCAAAGAGTCAGACATGACTGAGTGACTTCACCTTCACCTTCACCTCTTAGGTAGTGTGTTCTTTCATCAGGAGGCATTTCATCTTTGATCATTTATCCTTCTGTGATTTTGGCAGTCATTGATAATTGTTCTGTGGATACAGTAATAGAAGTTGCGAAGTAATGATATTCTAATTCTGTCATTCCTTCTTCACTTATTGTCTAGAATACTTTTAGAAAGAGAAACTTCTTTTTACCTACTAATTTTTCTAATAGTGATACACTGTATGCATAAAAGGCAGGAAAAATTCTTGATTTTTTCACTCTACCTGTTTTCAAACTAGTTGATTCATTTGCATCTTTCTAATAGTGACCAATAGTTTTTTGTAAGTATCATTATGAACTCATGGATCTAAACATATTTAACATGTTTCAGTCTGTTGAAGTTAACCTTATTGATACTCAAATTGCCCCTATTTTGGCAATGTGAATCCCTTTAAGTTGGCGTCTAAATCCTTTTAATAGAAATGGCTCTGCTAACTTCCTTACTTTCTAGTATAATGAGATATATGGGCTCATCTGGTAGGTTGAGCCTCCAAACTGGAATTGACCATTTCTTCAAGGAGCCCTGGTTCCTTTGAGCAGTAGATCTCAAGACCACAGCTGAAGTGCTAGGAAGTTATTTTATCTTCTAAATTAATAGGAAGGCAAGGTTATTTGATTATGATCTAGTTAAGTAATATAAAGACTCAGACATTTACTAGTTCTATGAAAAAGCCCTATAGATTTTCAGAAATTTTGGACAGTATATTAAGCTTCTCCAGAAAAACAGAAAAATAGACCCAATAATTTACCTACCTATCTATTTATCTATCCATCCATCCATCACTTCAGTTGTGTCTGATTCTTTGCAACCCTATGGACTGTAGCCCTTCAAGGCTCCTCTGTCCATGAGATTCTCTAGACATGAATACTGCAGTGGGTTGCTACATATGTACATACATACATATAAAGAAGATTTGTTTTTTAATGAGGAAATGACTCATATGATTATGAAGGCTGAGAAGCCTTGCGGTCTGCAGTCTACAAGCTAAAAACCCAGGAAAACCAGTGATGTAATTCCAGTCCAAGTCTGAAGGCCTGAGAAACAGGGAAGCTGATGATGTAAATCCCAGTCCAAGAGAAGGAGAAGCCTGAAGCCCCAGCTGAAGCAGATAGGCAGGGAGGAGCTGAATCCTCCATCCTCTACTGTGGGTTCTGTTCTGGTGCTCAGTGGATTAGAGGATGCCTACCTACACTGGGGAGGGCTAGCTACTGTAAGGAATCCATGCATTCAAATGCTACTGACACACACCCAAAAGTACTATTTCATCTGGCCTGGTGGCCAAAGTCAAGTTGACACACAAAATTAACATCATAGAGAGTACGTTTGACAACAGGGGTATGTTTACATACTTTTGTGAAATGCGCCCTAATCATCTCAAGAAGGCCTTCAGGGGCTTTTTAGAGATTATCCTCCAGAAGGGCTGAAACCAAGGTGTGATGAGTGGCCCCTGGGACTGCCAATTGGGTGAGATGTGCTAAATGAACAGAGAAATCAAACCGTGGTTTCTGATATAAGCCTAAAATTGAAGTCACTGGGCCAGATGCTTCAAATTGCAGGCATTGATTTGTGCGAGCAAGCTGCTTTACACATGGGCAGTCCTATGTAATAGGTCTCAGGAGGACTGGCGGCTTGGGTTTATTTATTTAATGATGGTTAAACACTCACCCAAGCAATACTGGATGCCAGCTAGCATGAAAGCTATCACACAGGCTTAACAGACTGTATCAGCCCAGCTGCGTGGTTTTCTTGTTTGCATGGCTGAGCCGGGCAGAAAGCTATCTCAGTGCGCTTAGTCCGAGTTCAGCTGGTTGTTGGTGGTAATGTGCAGCTCGCTCTGCTGTATCAGCCTGTTGTGGTTATCTCCACCTTGGGGCTGCTGGCTGTTCCTGCAGGAGGTCTGGAATTCACCTTTCCACTGGTCAAGTTCACTTCCCCTGACATGGCTGGAGGCTGTTCAAGTTGTGTAAAGAGCCACACTCCCCTTTATGAGTGAGTTCACACCACCACCTCCCCTTTTATCTTTAAAATATGGCATTTTATGTGTTCTCTGATGCAGGTCAACTAGAGAGTTCTGGAATCTGTAGCTGGGGGAATTCTAGGCCTCAGGCTTTAGGTGCAGGAAAACTGAGGGGCCCTCATCCACACGTCTTAAGAGAGCCATTGACTCTGCTTTTCAAAAATGATTTCACTTCATGCTTTGGACCTGAGGATGGACAGTGGACTTTTCAGAAGGGATATCCAATTCACAGAGCTGTTTGGCTTCTGGGTGAGAATGTTAGATTACAGTTGCGTGTTTGGGGTGATCACCAATGTCAGACTAAGGATTTGGAGTGAATAAATCTAACTGATGGTCAGACCCTGAGATAGTGTAACATCATATGTCCAGCCAACGTTAATAATACAACTCTTAAGTGCCTAGCTAGTGCACTGTGGAGAAAGCATATTTCTATGGTATTTTTATTGAGGAGGTTGGCTACACTGCTTTACCTCTGAGCAAGCACAGAGCTTTCACCTTTTCCTTACATCAATTTATGGAGGAAAGGATACTTATTTGGGTCAAAAAAAAAAAAAAAATGACACAATTAGACAAGCATATGTAAGAGCAGAATTTCTGGGCAGATAAATGAATTATACCCACTATTGATTGAGTGCATGTTATGTGCCAGAAACTGCTAAGTATTTTACATGGATGGTTTCTCACACTTCCTTATAATAACCCAATTTGGTAAGAGCGGTTGTTGATTCCTGTCTCTGTCCATCCAGGCTGCTATAACAAAAATGCCACAGACTGAACAGCTTAAACAAAAAACATTTCTTTCTCACAGTTCTGGAGGCTGAGATGTCCAAGACCAAAGCACCAGCAGATGTGGTGTCTGGTAAGAGGCTGTTTCCTGGTTCCTAGATGGATATCTTCTCACTGTGTCCTCACAGGGCAGAAGGGGCACGAAAGTTCTCTGGAGTTTCCTTTATAAAGGCAGTAATCCCATTTAGGAGGGCTCCACCCTCATGATCTAATCACCCCGAAGCCCCACCTCCTAACCCCAGCGCATTGAAAGTTCAGATTTCAACCTGTGGATTTGGGGAGGAAACATTCAGTCCATAAGAATCCCCACCTACAGCAGAGGAGATTGAGGTGCAGAGGAACTGAGTTATGCTGAGTTCGTGTTGTGCGCCAGAAACTGTGCCGTACATTTTACGTAGGTTATTTCAGGTGAGTCCTTACAATGATCTGATAAGATAAGAACCACTAGGAATCCCCAAGCTATGTATGTGGAAATGGAGGCACAGAGATTTAATAATTTCCCTAAGACCACACAAGGGCGAGTAGCAGAGCTAGAATTTGAGCCGCAGAGAGTCCGGACCTCTTAAAGGACCCTTTTGTTCTTGGGATTGTTTCAGCCTCTGAGGATTTCATTTCCCATGTAACAGCTGTGTTTGAGAGGAGGGGACATCATCCTTAAAAAGCCCTAGAAAACAAGGGTGGGTTTCAGGACAATAGGAATTGGAACCTGTCCTGCCTCTACAGAGTCCTCACGGCCCCGCTGTGTCCGGCAGCTCACCCTCTGGGTGCTGGGAGAGCCACGGGAGAATCCCAACTCTGGGTTCAGCCTCACTGACAATTTCCATGAAATTGAATTTCCTTTCTAGACCTGTGTCACCCAGAAAGCCTGCCCTCCTTCCACAGGTTGTTATTACTGGTGATCACAATTTGTAACTGAGTAACTTTCTGAAAGGAGTGGGGATGTCTGCTTCTCTTTCTTTGTCTTCCCCTTTC
Organism: Bos indicus x Bos taurus; assembly: GCF_003369695.1. Taxonomy (NCBI): domain Eukaryota; kingdom Metazoa; phylum Chordata; class Mammalia; order Artiodactyla; family Bovidae; genus Bos; species Bos indicus x Bos taurus. Next base: position 26,317,182 of record NC_040083.1, on the reverse strand, counting down.
CCTTCTCCCCCTCCTCCCCCATCCTTCTTCTCTTCTCTGTCTCTTCTCCTCCCCCCACCTCCTCCTTCTTCACTTAGGGTTGGGCAACTCTGAAACAAGGGAGCTTGATTTGAGCATCAGGGAGGCATAGTGGAAAGGCGACCAGTAGGGTCTGGATGAGAACTTGCACATCAGTTTGTTCTTCCTGAACCTTGATTCCTCATCTAAAACGATGTGTTGGGCTAGACCAGAGTCCTGATCAGAATCTCTGGGATGTGATCCTGAGATCATCTGTAGACACTCCCTGGGTGAGAGGCACTGCTGAGAACTGCTTCTTGAGAGAAGAAAGGTCAGCGTCCTCCTGTTTCCTCTTCTGTGCTCTTGTAACCAACCCTCCCACAATGAGACTTGGGGCTCCCATGTCTGCTGCCTCTCTCCATGTTCCCTTTCTATCACTCACCACCCACCACATTCACTGATGATTTTAACAAGTGGCTCAGAGACTTTCCATTATCTCCTGGTCATCCTTTTTGTCCCGTCCCCCCCCACCCGCCCCACTGTCTGCAGGAATAGCCAATTCATCTTCCTATCCTCTTAATTCCTTGGTATTTTCACCTCCAGTGATCTTCATTTCCACTCCATGACAACCACCCAAAATAGCACTGCCTCAGAGATCTCAAACTATAGGAGTCTATTCCTGACCTACATTCCATGGTCCCCGCTCTAACCGGCCTCGAGCCAGTACCCTTGTCTGCTTTGTGCCTTTGTCTTTCTGCCGTGTCTCTGGCAGCATCCCATTCCATCCCATGATGCAGCTGTGTACCGTCTTCCCTGCCCTGGGGCCGCCACGCACCCTGGAGGGAACCCCACAGCGATGCCGGCATACGCCAGGACAGCGTGTGTTTTCTAACTCCCGCCAAGGACTTGCCATTGCCTAGCAATACTTGCACGTTGCTGCTCCCCTTCCTCAACAGCGGTTTTGGATTTGTTCCACAGTCCTCAGGGTACCTGTCGCTCCACTGTGTCATCTCTGGCATTTTTAGTAGAATCCTTTCTGTTCAGCAGGAAAAATCATTCAATTCCTGCCCTCTCATAACTGATGGCTTAGCAATCGCTGGTGGAAGAGATTTTCTCCTCTTGTGAAGGATGGATGCATTTTTCAACATGAATTTTGGATTCTACCTCCATGACAAAATAATTTATTGTGATATTAATTTGTGCTTGCCCTGTATTCCTGACTTATCCCCAACCCACAGCCTCCTGTCTCAGGAATGCTTTGTGGCAAATGGAACTAGAGAGGTAGCTGGAATCCCTGTTCTCTATAAATATCCAAGTTTATAGAAGAGAGGGCAGGTAGAGAAGGGATGGTCCATAAAGGCAAGAAGAGAGGGGAATAATTTTCCACAGATCAGGAGGAGCCTGAAGGCAGAAAGGAAAGGAGGACTCCCACCAGTGATGAGGAGTCGGTGGCAGGGCCCTGGGGACTGCTGGGTTGTCCATGTGATGAATCTAAGGATGTGACCCCCAGGCCTGTGGGCTCATGGTCTCCCTCAAAACAGGCTGGGCCCTGCAGGCTTGAAGAGGAAGCATCTCTGTGTTCCGTGCCAACCAGTGTGGTCAGCAGCCAGAGTGGCTTCTGGATGTCCTGACACTAGGGCCCTAGCATTATTCTGGGAGGGAGAAGAGTCTGTTACTAACTAGGATTGGAGTTTCCATCAAAGAGTTAATTTGAACTGTGATCTGACTTGGTTTGTGAAGTTAATGCTTCCCAGTCTCCCCTGAAACCTAAGGTCCTCACCTCTTCAATTATCCCCTCAATCCCCTCTCTCATACCTCTGCTCACCTTCTCTGCTGGGACCCTCCCCTAAATATGGAAACACATTCAAAACCCTCCTACCTGCCTGCCCCCACCCGCTGTCATCTTGAAGAGATACCTTTCCCTGGGCCCCAAGGCTTCCCTTATTATTCTCTTCCTCTCTCCTCCTTTTTTCACAGATTTCTTCCTTGAAAGGACATCTGCTTGGGTCATATCCATGTCACCTCTTCAATGTCCCAAATCTGGCTGCCGTGCTCCACAAGACCACTCTGGTTTAGGTCAGCAAGGGTGTCATTTCACTCATCTCCTCTGAAGTAGGATGTTTTCCTCTGGAAACTTCGTTTCTTTGCCATTGGAAAGGCTTGATTCTCTTTGCTTTCTCCCTTTGCCATTTCTTAGAATCAATGGAGCTTTCATTCCTATCTCTCTGAATATTGGCCATCACAAGGTCTCTTCCCTGGCCCTCTCCTCCTGTCTCCTTCACTCTAAATATGCTCCTTGACTACATCTGTTTCCATGGCTTCAATTACCATGTCCTTGTAGATATGTTGAAAATCTCTATCTTAAATCCAGATCATCTGAACTCCAGATATAAAATTCAACTGCTCCCTGGATTTCACTTGGCTCCCAAAACCCAGCCAAAAATAACTCATCATTTCCTCCCCATCCTTGACCTGCTCCTCTGTGAAATTCTGCGTATCTAGGAGTTACTCACCTATTTATTATTCAAGCCCCAAACTTGGAATTCACTCCTGACTTTTCCTTTCAGCTCATCTTCCGGCTTCCCCCATAACTGACCAAATCCTGTCCATTTTGCTTTCTAAATACTTTTTTTTTTTTAATACCTCCCTTCTGTTCCATTAGTTCAGAGGTCAGGCCCTAATCCCTGCCCCCCCTTCCCCCATCCACACTTGAACTTTTACAAGTATCCTAATTGCCCTTTGGTTTCTCATCTTGCCCTCTTCTGTTCTCTGATAGTTATCAACCTCATGTTTCTGAAGTGTGAAATTCTTTGTTACACTCTTATTAAAATCTTCCATTATTTCTCATGTCATGTAATATAATATGTTTTCAATGATATAATAATACGTGTTTTCAATATAATAATATAAGTGTTTTCAATATAATAATATAAGTGTTTGCGATGAGCATACTTTGGTTAGAAACGGCAGACTATGTAAGCAGCAGTGGCTTAAGCCCTGCTGCTGCTGCTGCTAAGTCACGTCAGTCTGTGTGACCCCCCATAGACGGCAGCCCACCAGGCTCCCCCGTCTCTGGGATTCTCCAGGCAAGAATACTAGAGTGGGTTGCCATTTCCTTCTCCAATGCATGAAAGTGAAAAGTGAAAGTGAAGTCACTCAGTCGTGCCTGACTCTTAGCAACCCCATGGACTGCAGTCCACCAGGCTCCTTCGTCTATGGGAGTTTCCAGGCAAGAGTACTGGAGTGGGTCGCTAGTGCCTTCTCTGGGCTTAAGCCCTAAGGGTTCTTTTCTCCTTCATAGTGAGAAATCAGCAACGTGTATTCTCAGGGGTGATTCAGCAGCCTTGTCCTGTCGTCGAGGATGGATGTCCTCACTGTGGTGTCAACATCTCCATCTGTGGCCAGCAGATGGCTGCAGCAGCTGCAAGGACCACATCCTTACATGACAACTTCCACGAGCACATTGAGAGTGGGGGGCTCTCTACGTGGGTGTCTCCTCCCTTATCATGAGGGCAGTTACATCCTCGCCATCTGCCAGTGCATGTCCTTTACATCTCATCAGCCAGGAGGTCGAGTGGCCATCTCCAGCCAGAAGAGCAGTTAGGAAAATTGGTAACTGGTACTTCCTGTCACCAAAATGAAAGCAGACCTGCAAAGGAAAACAGATCTGTCAATGGCTGGTGCATAGTCAACCAAGAGCCATTTTTAATTCGAGGTCTTTTGAGCTTCTATATAAATTTTAGGATTATTTGTTCTAATTCTGTGAAAAATGTCATGGGTATTTTGATAGGGATTGCATTAAATTTGCAGGTTGCTTTAGGTAGTATGGCTGTATTAACAATAGTAGTCCTTCCAATCCAAGAGCATGGGTTATCTTTCCATTTCTTTAAATCATATTAAATTTCCTTCATCAGTGTTGTATAGTTTCTAAAGTATAGGTCTTTCAACTCCTAGGAATTAAAAAACATTTTTTTAACTGTCTCTTCCTGAAATTTCATTATTAGTATATAGAAATACATGGATTAATAGATACAGACCACCATGCAGCAAGGATATACTGTATAGCCCAGAGAATTATACCCACTATCTTGTAAAAACCTGTAATAGAGTATAATCTGCAAAATACTGAGTCACTATGCTGTGTACTTGAAACTAACACGTTATTGTAAATCAGCTACACTTCAGTTAAAAGACAGAGCAGTTGTCATTACTTTCAGCTTCTCGAGCCTTGGGCATGTCTCTCACCTCCGTGCCTCTACACTTAGGGATCTCACCTGGATCTGACTCCCCAGGTACACGTGTACACATCGCTCCCTTCACGTGGTTGCCTCTTCCTGCTTTTACAGTCCTCAGCTTAAGCACCACTCCGCACCCCTGCCTGCTGGATTATATGTCCACTGTGTGTTCTAAATGACATTACTTATCCTATTCTAATTCCAAATTTCTGTTCTTCATGGAAATCGTCAACTCCCTTGAAAGTTGGGACTACATATTTCCCCCTATTATAGCCACAGTCTGTTTTCTTTGAAGAGACTGAAATATTTTGTAATAACCCCATTTATGGATTTGAATATTAAGCTGCTTCCTTTTGGTGACTTTTTCCCCATAGTTTTGTTAGCTGCCAGTAGCCAGCAGAGGGCGCTCTGGCCTTTGACTAGAGTGCCCCTTGGCGGTAATTTGATTCTTCCAGCTTAAGCGTGCTTTTTTTCCCCCGCACAGAGATACTAATTTTAAGTCTTCTTAATCAAAAGACTGAAATCATCCATTAGTTATTTAAAGCTAGATCTTGTTTGTATGAATATATTGAGTTCATTTAGAGTGATGGCACACCTTCACTTAATCGTTTGAGGTTTGTTGTGAAATCCATGCACCCTCTAAATTCCCCTTCGTAGGCAGAGTGGGTGCAGCTGCTGAGTTCTTGACAGTAGTTGAAGTGGTCTGAAGAGCTTAATCTGGTGTCTTGAAAATGTACTAACCTTTCACAGCCCCAAATCCAGCTCTGCCCCTCACTTTGAGGGAAATCACTTAGGCCAGGTTGGCTGGGTGTTTTGATGAGCTGTGAGACTACAAGTGAATATTATTTCAGGAATGGAGGGGGAATGAGCCTGGGTTAGGAAGTGATGGCAACGTATCATTCTGTAAATCTTTCACACATTTAATAAATATTTGAGAGCCTACCATGTACCAACACTATTCTCATCACTGGACAATAGCAATAAATGAAACAGATGAAATCCTTGACATCATAGAGATTAGATTCCAGGGAGGGATATAGCATTAAATTTAAAAATATATAATAGAATATAAGAAAAAACCCCAAGACAAAAAATAGAGGGTTTTGCTTTAGGTATGTGCAGTAGAGGAAAGAACATTCCAGGCAGAGAGTTCAGCGAGGGCAGAGACCCCAAAGCAAGAGAGTGCCTGGTGTGCTGAAATGGCTAAAGAGGCCAGAGGAGCAGGAACAGGGCTCTGAGGGGGTGGTGATGGGAGGTGAGGCTGTGGAGGTAGCAGGGGTCAGGCAGTGAGAGCTGGGGGGCCTGGTAAGGAGTTAGAGAAACCATGAGAAGGATGGTCAGTAGTGGAAGTGAGGGTTAATGCAGGGTCCAGTCAAGAGATGCTGGCAGCAAGACCACGGTGGTGGTGGCAGAGGTGGTATGTAATGGTCAAATTAGGCTATATTTGAAAGACTTTAAAGACAGAGTTCCTGGGGTTTGCCATGGACCAATTATATAAAGCATGTGTAAAACAGAGAGTGGACAAATCCAGGGTCTCATTTCCCTCCCCGCACCCCATTTTTTTCTGAGGATGGATTTAGATAGAAGCCAGATAGACTCTTGTATTCCTAACGCCAACCTAGCACTGAACAGCTGTTGTTTACGCTGCTGTAAACAGCGAGGATTTCTGATTTCAAGTAACAGGACCTCAGCAGAGTGGCTTCCTTCATTGTTCTATGTATGACTGATGGCAGTCTGTGAGTCAGGTTTGGATGGTCTGCAAGATGTATCATGAGCATCAAGGGTTTTTCCCTTGGTGGCCTCTGTTTTCCCCCAATCTTCTTTCTGCTCTTTTATCTAGAATGAAGCCTTTCATTTTTGTCAGCTGAAGCAAGCCACCTTTAAATGTTCCTACCCATAACCCAAGAAATAACATTTTTGCATCACCTCTGAAAAAGTGCAATGAGACCTCAGTGTGGCATTTGTCATTATTTTGGGCTTCCCAGTTGGTGCTGGTGGTAAGGAATCCACCTGCCAATGCAGGAGGTGCAGGTTCCATTCCTGGGTGGGGACGATTCCCTGGAGAAGGAAATGGCAACCCACTCCAGTATTCTTGCCTGGAGAATCCCATGGACAGAGGAGCCTGGCAGGCTACAGTCCATGGAGTCGCAAAGAGCTGGACATGACTGAAGTGACTTAGCACACATGCACGCACAAGGCAGTCTGGGAAATCTTGTTCAGGGCTGATTTGAATACTTCTGGCTCTGTGCCTGTAATTCAGAGAGCAGCCACCAAGTGGTGTCTGCAGAAGTCTAGCAGGTGAGGTCTCTCTGGGTACATGTACAGAGCTGGTAGGAATGGAGAGGAAAACCCAGTCTTCTTTTTTTTCCAAGAGCTCTCAGTTTACAGAAATGAACCTCATTTAAAACTATACCCCATAACTTGGAAAAAATAATAGTGCAGTAATTCATAATGAAAAAGCCTGTCTTTTTTATTGGAGTATAGTTGCTTTACAATGTTTTATTAGTTCCTGCTGAACAACAGAATGAATCAGCTGTATGTAAATATATATCCCCTTCCTCTTAGACTTTCCTCCAAACCTCGCCCTTCATCCAACCCATCTAAGTCATCTGGAGCATCAAGGTAAGCTCCCAGTGTTATACAGCAGATTCCCATTGGCTGAGTGAAGTCACTCAGTCGTGTCCAACCCTTTGCGACCCCATGGACTGTAGCCTACCAGGCTCCTCTGTCCATGGGATTATCCAGGCAAGAGTACTGGAGTGGGTTGCCATTTCCTTCTCCAGGGGATCTTCCCGACCCAGGGATCGAACCCGGGTCTCCCACATTGCAGGCAGACGCTTTACCATCTGAGCCACCAGGGAAACCACTCTGAGGACATGTTACACATAGTAGGCTATATATGTCAATCCTAATCTCCCAGTTTGTCCTACGCTCTGCATCCCCCCGCCCATGTCCACATGTCCACTCTCTGTGTCTGCCTGCCGCCTTCTCTGTGGCTCATGCCTATTTTAGGTCCCCTCATCATGTCTTCCCCCATTCCCACATCCATCCAGCCTTCCTCAGTCACTCAGTTGTGTCCAGCTCTTTGCGACCCCATGGACCATAGCCTGCCAGGCTCCTCTGTCCTTGAGATTCTCCAGGCAAGAGTACTGGAGTGGGTTGCCATTTCCTCCTCCGGGAGATCTTCCTGACCCACAGATCAAACATGTGTCTCCTGTGTCTTGTGCATTGGCAGCTTTATTCTTCACTGCTGAGCCACCTGGGATTCCCATATCACCAGCCTCCTACCTGCATTTCCTGCTCCTCACCAACACTACCCAATCTTTTATTTTTTTATCCCCCAAATGACCGTTCTAAATCACAGGTTTGGTCCAATCTCTCTCCCCATCCACACTTTGCCCCCCAACTCCATTGTCTACAGAATAAATCCTGAACTTCCAGCCCTTCATAATTTGGCCCAATTGATCTTCTCATCCGTATCTTCCCCTATCCCATCTTTTCAACCCTATGTTCTACTGGCATTGGCCACACTCAGGTTCCTTTAGTAAGAATGCACATTCAAGCCTTTGCTTTTGTCTGTACTATTCCTTCTGCTTGAAATGTTCTTTCCCCTGGAGACTTCTGGCTGACCCTTTAAGTTTCGCCTCAGAACACCGCATCTGTGAGATCTTACACAGCTTCCTTGTGACAGGCTCTTCCAGTGCTGCAGGAGCAGCTTTATAGCCTCCTGTGCCTCTGTTCTAGCGCAGAGGTTAATCACCAAAGCTACTCTTGGTTAGGGGCTTGCTATGTGCCAGGGACTCCTTAAGATCCTTCGTCTCAAAAATAACGTGAATATATGTCTAAAGCAAGACACCTTGAGGATCAAGATGTGTTTACATTCTGTAACCTTTCAGGGTTTAGTAATATACCAGAGGCACAGCAGATGCTTATAAATTTCCCATTGATTAAAGACCCAAAGATTTTGGTTTTGACCTTGTTCGTTCTCAAGCACCACCTGGTGATTGTAAGAATTCCTGTAAGATTTTGTAAGAGTTCCCATAAGAATTCTGACAAGACTAAAATATGCCCCTTTTCACTGGGATGAGGTTTGAGGAATGCCTCACTTTATAAACCATGGTCTATAAACCACAGAGGGAAAACCCACTTACCTTTCTCTCTTATTAAGAGCTTTTCCAGCTTTCTGGCAATCATTGTTAGATTTAACATGTTTTGGATAATAAGATGAAATGTAATCAAGTTATCCAATGTGTTGTGAGGTTCGAGTCACATGTGTGCTAAATAAATAACTCAGTTATTGTCTCCCCTTCCCGTTCTCCCTTGTGCAATTTAAAATATTTTAGTACAAAAATAGAAAGTGAAAAATTTCCCATTCACTCTGAAAAGTTTCAGGGGTTACTATACAGTTGGATTGTAAGAACATCATGAATACAGGGAATTCTGTAGATTCAGTTTTCTTCTCATGCATCTTATAAAAGGAGATTTATAGGTGGTTAGGCAATCTAGGCGGTGAAGGCAATGGCACCCCACTCCAGTACTCTTGCCTGGAAAATCCCATGGATGGAGGAGCCTGGTAGGCTGCAGTCCATGGGGTCTAGAAGAGTCGGACACAACTGAGTGACTTCCCTTTCACTTTTCACTTTCATGCATTGGAGAAGGAAATGGCAACCCACTCCAGTGTTCTTGCCTGGAGAATCCCAGGGACGGGGGAGCCTGGTGGGCTTCCATCTATGGGCTCACACAGAGTCGGACACGACTGAAGCGACTTAGCAGCAGCAGCAGCAGCAGCAGGCAATCTAGGAAGTTCAGAACCTATCTTGTCCCAACCTCCAGGCCCCTTGGAACCTGAGGGAGAAGACGATGAGGACAAGCAAAGGGCTGGTTGGGTCCTGACCTGGTGTTGAGCGTGGCCAGCTTGTGGCCTGAGTGTCTCTCTCACTGGAAGTGTGTTGGCCTAAGGTCCTGTTACATAGCAGAAGGGGAGGCTTCCTAGGCTCCTTTTTTTTCCCCTACACTTAAATCTAGGGGCTCTGAGACTTACCCTTACGGGGGAGGAAGAGCGAGCTCAAGGAAAAGCATTTCAAGGAGGAGAAGGAGATGAAAGCTGCAGGAAGTGTTCTAAGCAAGAGTTCCCCATTCGCCTGAAGAAGCCTGTTGAATCAGCCCACACCCTAGGAATTCCAGAGGGCATCCCAGGGTGGAAGGAGCTAATGGCAACAAAAAAGGAAGCAAAAGCTGCCATCTGAAAACAAACCAAAAATATTTTTTGTGTATATCTTCCTATTAGACTTTTTCATAAACGTAGTGTTGTCCCTGGGCTCACTCTTCTATACGTGGAGAAGTGACTCATATCATCTAATCAATCTTAACCAAAGTTAGTGTTATATTCATGATGGACTTTGTAGTCTTTGGACTAAACCTGCTTTATAGGAATCAAATGATTATATGGAAACTGCCAAATGTTGCTTCGCAGTTATTGAAGCAGTGAACATGTGTTAAACTTGTTTTTACTGCAGCTGCCCACACCTGGCTCATCATTGGAAACATCTGGGGAGCTTTCTGGTGGGCCCTTAACAATCTATGTTGTTCAAAGTTCCCAGGTATTTCTGATGGTCAGCCAGGATTGAGAATTGCACTGTGCCATGCCATGCCCCCTCTTCAAACAGGTGTTTTGTTTATGCTCATAATTTAGGTGATTTTCTCTTTGTTCTTTTTTTAAATTGCAACTCTTCTCATGTTTCTTATCTTTCATGAGACCTCTGAATATATGATTAAGCAAAGTACTCTTCAGTGTCTGAGTGCTTACAGAATCTGTTTCTCCCTTTATATACTTAGTCATCTTTTGAGGTCTGTTAATCTGGTTCCCCAGGCCTGGGGGCCATAAAATATATAGCTCTTTAAGATCTCCAAGAGATTAATGGCTACGCAAACAGGTGCTCAAAGTACATTTGCTGTTTTTTTAAAACAATTCTAAACCTAAATTGACTAATACTACATACTGCAATTTTGAGCCTATTTAGAAAGTTATCTATTGCTAAAGAGAACACGAAACTACAGTGAAATTGGTGGTTTAATTGTCCATGTTGGGATTCTGTTAAAATAAAAACTTTCCAAGCCTAAGTGATAACACTGCAAGGGATTGTAGACAGATTTCTCTATGCAGATGTCAAAGGCAAGCCAATCTCTGGAATAGCTAAGTAAATTCAAGGGTTGAATGAGAAGATCCATATTAAGGTTCTTACATGAAGTAGTACAGCCTTCCCTGTGCATGGCTCCACTATGCATGAACTTGTTAGTTAAGTAATACCAGTACCACAAAAATATAATTCAAATTCCATTACAATGTTACACTAACTGTATTTGCATAATATAAATTTGCTCTTAACTCTTCAGTCAACAAATAACTATGTAAATAACACATACATGATCATGCATGCCACTTATTTCAAAGTCTGCCAGGGATTGGTCTATACACATCCTTTTTCAGTTCATACAGTCAGCAAAGGGACTTCTTGTATACCAGTGATAAACCAACAAGACATTTTATAAAAGTGAATAATCAAAAAAGAAATTGGCCAACAAAGAATAAATGTGCAAAGATGAAATGAAAAGTGATAACCCTGGAAGTGAAATTTGAGTCAAACATGAGTGGAGTTATAGAAGTATTGCTGACTATGGAAATGTTGATAGGGCTGCTGTTTGAAAGATTCTAAAAATGCAGCTGGAGAAACTTAGGGAAGGTGAAATTATGTGTCTAAAGAAAGTGACAAAAAGGGATGGAGGTACCCCAGAGGAAGTAGGGGTATCTGGCAAGGAATTTCTTAATAGAGGAACTCTGAGAGATAGTTAATGCCATTTGCAAGTACAAAGGATATAATATTGGAAGTAGGTCCTAACACAGAAAGGAGTGTCGCAGTTTGTCAACACATCAACACTGCTTGCTCTAGATCATAAATTATGTGATGCGAAGGAAAAGGCAAACACTATTTACACTGTTCTTGGCAGGTTTTTTAATGAACAAATAAAACATGTTTATGTTCAATGTTCCCAATGTTCTAAATTACAATGTACTAAATAAACATTAGTTTTACCATTTCTTTCCATTTCCCTATTCATTTATAATCAACAGTAGGAGAGTTTTTTATATTTTGACAAAATTTTTAAAGGTCACAGAACAACTGTAATTTTTCCCATTGATTCTTAAAATTTCTTTGCAGTTTCATCTTACAGGGTCATTTTTACATGGCATTGTGCACTGCCATGCAAAGTGGGGATGGCTTGTATATTTCAAAGTAAACTCTTATAAGTTAAAAATGTTTATCATAATGTCTAGAGTGAATACTTAAAAATAAAAATACATAAATAAAAGCTTATAGAAAGGTATAGCTAAAAGATTTATAGAGGAATTCAAAAAGATTACTTAAAACTATTTAACTCAAAAGAAGGTAGGAAATTAAAAATAGAAAAAAGAAAGCATCTTTTTAGATGGCAGAAAGTTAATAAACTTATGGTCAACTGTATCAGTGATTACATTAAATGTGCATGAGCTAAACTCTTTAATTAAAATTCAGAGATTGTCAGAATGGATAAAAATCATTTCAACTATATGTTGATTACAGGATACACAGTTTAATATAAGGAAACCATTAGATAAAACTAAAATCAAAGGAAAAGTCATTTCCTACAAATAGAAGTATAAGAAAGGTGGTACAGATTTTTAATATCAAATAAAGTAGTCATCAAGCAAACATTATCAGAGATAAAGAGGAACACTTGAAACAAAGATTAATTCATTAATAATATAAAACAATCATAAATGTGTGCATATTCAATAATTTCAAAATACATAAAATAAAAAGAGAAATGGAAATATCAGCAATTATCATTAGAGATTTCCTTTCTCAGTAATTGATAGAATACTTGTTAAATTTGGGACAGATAAAGATGGGAACAACACCTTGACCTAACACTGTCAGAATACTACATGCAACATCTGCAGAGGGCACGTTCATTCCCAGTGCACATAGGACTTCCACCAAAATAGACTATTTGCTAGGACATCACGTTTCAAGATTGAAATATTACTTGCTATATTCTCCAACCATGATTAGAGAAAAATAGCAGTTACTTAGTACATTCATAATACATAATGAGACAATGTGCTCAGTTGCTTCAGTTGTATCTGAATCTTTGTGACCCCATGGCCCATAGCCTGCCAAGCTTCTCTGTCCATGGCATTTTCCCAACAAGAATACTGGGAGTGGGGTGCCATTTCCTCCTCCAGGGGATCTTCCTGACCCAGGATTGAACCAGCATTTCCTGCATCTCCTGCATTGCAGGAACGTTATTTGACACTGAGCCACTGGGGAAGCCCTAGCTGAAAATTTTTTATTTTTATAAGCATATTTTGTATTTGGGTTCAGTGTGATTTTTCTCTTCATATATATTATTTAGAGCTGTTGTAAATAGGCCTACACCATTGGTTTATTTTTGAACATTGTAAAATGGCAGCATGTGTCTCATAGGAGCTGTGATATTTGAATTAACTCAAAGAGCACCTGGCTGTGGCTTAGGTGACAGATCGCAAAAAGAGTTAGCTATTAGAGGACCAATTAGGCCAAGTGCTTTGGCTTTGTTTATCCAGATGGCATATAAAGAATCCTTAAAACTTCTCCATTTTAAAAAATCCACTCTACTAGTCAGTCTTTTAATTGAGTGTTTAGATAATTTATTTAGCTAATGTTAGGCCTTAACTCTTCCATTTGTTTTTCATTTTTTGTCTGTTCTTCCTGATTTCAGCTTCTCTATTTTTTTCCTTTCTGCTTCCCTATGGGTTATTTTAACAATTTTTAGACTTCCATTTTTATTTATCATTTTTACTTATTAATCATAGTATTTTATATAACTTTCAAGTCAATTGCTTAAGGTATTATATATACTCTCTCTATATAATACCTTAAGCAATAATTAATATAATCAATATATGATATATATATCATATGTATGATACATAGTCTACTAGTGTTAACAATTTACCAGTTAGAATGAAGCATAGAAATCTTCTCCCACTTTATATCCTTTTGCCCTCTTTCATTTATAATATTAATATAACTATCTTAACTATTTTAAAAGTTCCTTTACATATATTGAGAACCAAATAGTGTAATTTTTGCTTCAAATGTCAAATACAATTTTAAAAACTCAAGAGGAAAAGTAAGCCTTCTTTACTCATATTTTTGCTCTTTTCATTGTTCTTTCCCTCTTCCTGATATTCCAAGATCCCCTCTTTCATCATTTATTCCTGTTTAGAAAAAGGAGGCATGGCTTGTTGTTGACCGGTGGGGTTGGAGGTCTAGGTTTCCAATTGGCCTTTAATGACGCTAGGTGTGGGGGTGACCCCTACTGACAGTGCCCCCTTTACCCTGTCATTAGACTGGTCTCAAGGTCCCTAGCCTGTTTGCCTTTTGCCCTTCACCTTTCAGAGTCTTCTTGTTTCTTTTAAAACAAAGTGTCCCAGACTTTCAGCTGTATTTGATAGAATAAATAGAGCAAAATATGTCTACTTTATATTTGCAGATGTCGAAGTCTTGGAAAATATTTCTAGTGCAATGATAAAATGTGATTTATCGGAATTTGCGAGATGCAGATAAAGTAGTATTTAGCAAGAAATATATAAATCTAAAAAGTTGTATTAGAAAAGAAAAATGATCTATAATTGGTGACCTAAACCTCCACCTTAGAAAGCTAGAAAAAGAAGGCCAAATTAAACTCAGAGTAACTAGAGGAAAAGGCAACCCATTCCAGTATTTTTACCTGTAAAAAGTCCCATGGATAGAGGAGCCTGGTGGGCTACAGTCCATGGGGTCGCAGAGTCCGACATGACAGAGCAACTCAGGATGTATTCAGCTTACATCACTTACAAGGGAGTGACAAAGAGCACACTAGATGAATTAGAGAACAGAAGAATAGAAAAATTGTTGAAATCAGCAGCTCTTTCTATGACAATGTCAACAAAATTAATGAAACTTTAGCAAGACTGATCAAGGAAACAAAGAGAGATGTAAACGGCTAATACATTCAATTTTGATAACATTTGCTTTGAAAAGCAAATTCTTTCCAATGCGATTGGTGAACTATGGAACACTGAGCGTGGCACACGTTCACATTTACTTGTGCGTGATTCTGTGCACAGGAAACAGGTGAATGTTGAACTCAGTTAAACCAAGTCGCCTAGAAATACACAAAATGCACACCTGTGCACAGCTCAGACATATACCAGCTACCTTATTTCACCACATGTGTGATGAACCGCAGCTGTCTACACCTGGTATTGGATCTTTCTGTTCAACGTTAGGTAACTCAACCTCCATCACTTTATAACTCATGAGCTGTAATTTTTCTGATGCCCACTTCCACAAGCAAGCTTCAGATAGTTTATTAAGTGTCATATTTGTTGTAGTATTTATTTATTTCTTAACCATTTCACATATATAAAACTGCTACCATTTTTTAATAGATTTCTATTTTTTATGTTATGTGTCACCAACAAAGTTTTTGAAGGTTGTACCCATATTTCCATTTTCCCCATAAGCCTTGTGGTTTTTACTGTGTAATTTTGCTTAACATGGTGGTTTTTAAGGATATATGTATAAGTAGCATTATAGCAAAACTGTTATTTTACCCAGTGCTGAAATTTGCTCTCCCTAGGACATGAGTTTGAGCAAACTCTGGGAGTTGGTGATAGACAGGGAGGCCTGGCGTGCTGCAATTCACGGGGTCGCAAAGAGTCGGACACGACTGAGTGACTGAACTGAACTGAACTGAATAGTACAAGTAGACATTATGTTCCTCCTGATATGTTGCAATATGAACTATACAACATCACCTGTGAAAATTTCTTACCCGAAATCTTAAGCCTGAAGCTAATCAAGTCTTTAGATCTAACTTCCACTGTTAAAAGAAAGAAAAGAAAAAGAAAAAAGCACAAGGGCTAGAGAAATAATTTAAATGACACCATGAGGAAACCATTATATAAATACAAAATGTTACAGCCAACCAGATAGTTGGCCTGGTCTGGTTATATACTATTTTGAAGAAATCAACCATAAATACATTTCTGGTACCACTGGGACCATTTACTGGAGACAGGGTATTACATGAGATTATGGAGTTATTGTTACTTTTAAGAATAGCAATGTTATTCCTATAAACTGTAAAATGTTCTTATTTGGGGACTATAAAAACTTACATAGTTAGAAGTGAAATATCTTGAAGTGTGTGATTCCTCTAAAATACTTCAGCCTTTTGCATATGTGTGTATATATACACACATACATACACACATATATGTATAATGGAAACATACCCAAGTATAAGAGAACGAATACAATAAAGATAATATAGATGTTTATTGTACTAATCTTTTCACTTTTTGTATGTTTGACATTTTTCCTACTTTATTTTTATGATTGTACAAATTTGGCATCTAAGAGGAATTAAAATATGTTTTGCCTGCTTTTTTTCACAGAAATTCCATGACTTCAGGGACCCGTCTAGGTCTCAGAGCCAGTTTATCCTTCCGCCCCAACTGGACACAGGCCGAGCTCAGTGCTCTTATACCTCCTGTTATAAACGCGCTCGGCTCAGGAGGCCTTTGCCCATCTTCGGGATTCCTTGCATTCCTCCAGGATATAAGGCCCCCATTGTATTTCCTTGTCTGGCCCCACAAGGGAAATTTAGCATAACTTTCTCTCTCTTACTTGGATTATTTTTGCTTTGGGAAAAGGAACAATCACATCAGAGCTAGCTCTGAAAAAGTAAATGGAGTCGTGCTTATTGTTCACTAGTAGGAGAGACTGTGTTCTGGAAATTTGGGACTTTGGGGAAAAGCCTTCTATGCCTTTAGCAAAGACTTTAGCACAGATGTGGAAAAGGAAATGGCAACCCACTCCAGTATTCTTGCCTGGAAAACCCCATGGACAGAGGAGCCTGGCAGGCTACAGTCCATGGGGTCGCAACGACACGACTGAGCGACTTCACTTTAGCACAGATGGGCAACCCAAGCAGGAGGACAGAGCCTGGAGAATGAGTGTCCAGTGTGTGTGCCTGAGTCCTGCTTTTATGCAAGACCTGGCACAGTGAGAATCTCTCTTTACCAACTCCTTGTTGACTCAGAGCTGCTGAATCTGAGCCAGGCCTGAAGGAAATAGATACCTGAACACGACAGACATGGGGACAGCTTATGTGCATGCTGTTACAGCGATTACAGAGAAACCTTGGAGATGAAGGGCGCGGGTCCAGGCATCCAGGAGAAGAGTTAGGGTATTTAGGAGAGATTATAGGATTTTTTTGGTGGTTTTTTTTTTTTTTTCCTCTTGTAATTTTTCACTTGAAAAGGTGATTAACTGTTGTGCATCCAGAAATAGTTTAAGCTAAACATAGCATAGCTGGCAAAGGTTGATATAAAATAGAATTTGGGTATAGCAATGCCACCTCTTAGCTGTAAGCTTCTTGGGTAAAGCAATATCAATGCTATCAACTCAAACCTAGGTCAACCTTGAGAATCAAGTGTAAAATCTTAACTTCTTAATTCAGGAGGAAAAGTTCATTCTTATGGGTATGAAAACTATCAGATTTAGAAGGACCTTTTCTTAAATAGCTATCGTCTTTTTTAGAAGTGGAGAAGGCCACTGTTCATGTTTCCAGTTTTATGGGTGAGGACTATAGAAGTAATTCACCCAGGCTCACCTACGGCTAGTTAGTAATAAAGGCAAGACTCCACGTTCTATGCTTTTCTCAATATAGCATGTAGTTTCTCTGAATTTGGGATTCTTTCCTTCATTGATTTATGATTAAATATGAACTCAAATAGTATATGTTCTCCTCTGAGGAGAGGAGACTGTGCATTTGCTGTATTGAAAACTTGTAAAACTTTGGTTAGATGTTCAGAGGTGGGGCAAAGACTGTCATGGAAGATAGTATGGACACAGTCAGTAATATAACGTGTCTCTAGTTAGAGGTAGGTGCTGGCCTTCAGGTGATCTAGTCTTGGCATGCTCAGAGATGATTCCAGGTGTCCTATCTGAAGAGCTACCTTGATGTTGAGCACGTAGGTTCCTGTGTGAGGGGGAGAACCTGAACACTGTGGAATTTAATATTAGAAAACAGGAAAGGTGGCTCTGGACCCAAACTAGGTGTGTGTGTAGAAAGATCTCCCTGCCCCCAGCCTTACTTGAGTCTCCTCTGCATGATACTCCGTGCAACACTTTTTCTTCTTTTGTAGAAACTCCCTTAAAAATTCTATTCTGTAATATTCTATTCTATTCATTCATTCTTTGAAAAAAATTTGGGGGGAAATAATTTCAGACATGTAGAAAGATTGCACGAATTTTGCAAAGGATTCCTATATTGCCAAAAACAAAAATATTACAAAGAATCCCTATATACCCTTCACCCAGATTCTCAACATGTTAATGTTTTATCAGTTTGATTGATCATTTTCTTTCAGAATCTTTTGAAAGTACAAAGGCCTCTTTATGCCTAATTCTTCAAGGTGTATTTTTGAAAGAAGGATATTCTTTTACATAACTATAGTACACTCATCAAAACCAGGAAATTAACATTCACATAGCTGTTATCTAATCTACATTCACAATCCATCAATTGCCACACTAATGTGCTTTTATAGCAAAAGAAAAGTGTATTTGTCTGGTGTAAGATTCAGTTTAGGGTCACATGATGCATTTAGGTAGCACATCTCTATAATATCCTTCAAGTTCCTCAGCCTTTTCATGACCTAGACATTTTTGAAGATTACTGGACAGTTGATCTGTAGAATGTCTTTAATTTTTGGTTTATCTCATGTTTCCCATGATTAGATTCAGTTTATACACTTTTGGAAGGCATACCACAGAAATAATATGTTTTTCTTAATACTTTATCTCAAAAGGCAAATGATACGTATTGTCCATTATAGGTTACAACTGAGTAGTTGGAAAAAGTGGTGTCTGTGAGATTTGTATACTGTAAAGTAACTTTTTTTTCCGTTTGTTAGTAAGGGTCTTGTGAGAGATACTTCTAGACTACATAAAAATCGTATTTCTTATTAAACTTTCTCTCACTGATTTTAGTATCATGGTGATTCTTGGTTGTGCCGAATGCTAATTATTTTCTAATTTCACTTATCTTTCCATATTTATTTCCATCATTTCTTCCATATCTATTAGGTGCCATTCTAAGGTAAGGAAGAGATTTTTATTCTTTCTCATTATTTATTTATGTATTTGCATAAGTACAGGTACATGGATTCTTATTTCATTCCATGGGTTATAATCTGTACTATCAGTATTTATTTTTGAGGCTCAAATTGTCCCAGATTGAGTCCCTTTAAGCTGACTCCTTCTCTTTTTGACTTGTCCCCATATTCTTGTAGAACATCTCTACTTTCAGGGTTAGCAAGATGTTCCATGTTTATCTTGTACTTTCTGAGCCTCACACCTAAAATCAACTATTTTTCAAAGAACCCTGATTCCTTTTAGTGGACAATGGTGTTTGGAATTTCAGATCTGGTGCTCAGTTTGCTTATTTGTACCAGGATATCCCAAATGACACTTTTACGAGCACTGTTTCCATCATTTCACTTCTATGAACCTTGCTGGGCCTTTCTGCTAGAAGACTCGTGGTTCACTTTTCCACTTCCACATACTGATGTGCTGCCTTCTGTCTTCCAGGAAGAAGATTCTACTGCCTGTTGTCATTTCCTTAGTAACATCTCTTCTAGTGGCTATAAATTAGGATGCAAGCCCCTCAGAATTTATCTGTCCAACCAATCCCTACAGCAACCATGAATCCCAAACTAGGAAATTTCAATACATAACCTCCCAAGCTTAAATGTTCTTATGGATAGAATGGATCAAGGCCTTTAAATCAGGAAAGTTCTGTAAGTTCTGTCCATCAACAAGTGCAAAGACCTTCCTCATCTTCTTCAGCATCTTCACACAGATGTGAAGAAACAAAATTGGCAAGTGTGGTTAGAGTTCAACCTTTCTGAACATTGTTTGTGAATCTTTAGCCTGTTCCCTGGTCTGTATTTCCCATTTATCTGAGAAGGTTCAGGGAGTGTCTTTGCCTCTTCAGTTCAGTCGCTCAGTCGTGTCCGACTCTGCGATCCCATGAATCGCAGCATGCCGGGCCTCCCTGTTCATCACCAACTCCCGGAGTTCACCCAGACCCACGTCCATTGAGTCAGTGATGGCATCCAGCCATCTCATTCTCTGTCATCCTCTTCTCCTCCTGCCCCCAATCTCTCCCAGCATCAGAGTCTTTTCCAATGAGACAACTCTTTGCATGAGATGGCCAAAGTACTGGAGTTTCAGCTTTAGCATCATTCCTTCCAAAGAAAGCCCAGGGCTGATCTTCAGAATGGACTGGTTGGATCTCCTTGCAGTCCAAGGGACATGCCTCTTTAATTCTTGGGACTAAAGTCCATAAATCCTTTTCTCTTTCTCATCTTGGGTGTCTCAAAACTGAATTAGGACCCAGTCAAAGCATTTACTCTCCATATGAATTCCCAAATGCTCTAAATATCAACCCTCTAAAAGAAGACCAAATACAGCAAATGATGGTGGACAGGAAAAGGAAAAAATGTATACATTTCATTTTCTCAGTCCTGAAAGTTTTCCCTGGTCAAATCTGGCATTTTTGTTGTGTCTTAAAGTTGTGATTTGTTATCATTTCATTTGAAAACACATGTCTTTGTTTAGACACATGTGTTAAGTCGATGCCAGTAGTATATCCTGAAATGTCTTCCCAGAGTGACAGTAGTTTTCATTAATCTCAGAACCCATAACCTTTTCAAATGTCAGGGAAGCAGAAGTACAAAGAAGACTTGTCAGAGCTAGCTTCCAACTTGGGGCTTGATTTCAGTGTGATCTTAGTGTCAGGCGTCGTGTGCCATGTCCACCCTGCCTCTATCCCATGTGGTAACTTTGCACAGGTTAGAAAAAGGGGCCTGCTGCTGCTGCTAAGTCACTTCAGTCCTGTCCGACTCTGTGGGACCCCATAGACGGCAGCCCATCAGGCTCCCCTGTCCCTGAGATTCTCCAGGCAAGAACCCTGGAGTGGGTTGCCATTTCCTTCTCCAATGCATGAAAGTGAAAAGTGAAAGTGAAGTCGCTCAGTCGTGTCCGACTCTTCGAGACCCCATAGACAGCAGCCCACCAGGCTCCTCCATCCATGGGATTTTCCAGGCAAGAGTACTGGAGTGGGGTGCCATTGCCTTCTCCGAGAAAACGGGGCCTAGAAGGTCTCAAACTTGCAAGTAATTAGTGGGTCACTTCCACTCACAATTCATTAGCCCAGAATTACTCACATGACTTCACCAATAACAAAGCTATCAAAAAGTGTTTTCCTCTCATTTATTCGGAATGGGGGAGAACAGAAAATACTTGACAACAAGATTAATGACAACAAAATGCCTTAAAATTGATTGTTATAATTAATCAGCAATATTTCACTTTTTTAGTAATAGGTTAAATAATGGTGCTTCTTACAATATGTGGTCTCTTAAATTCTGTGAAATATTATTTTGATGGATTTATTGAAGTGAAGGGTTAGCTGCTCAAATGTGTCCAACTCTGTGTGACACCATGGATTGTAGCCTGTTGGGCTCCTCTGTCACTGGAATTCTCCAGGCAAGAATACTGGAGTGGGTAGCCAGCTAGTGATAAAGAACCCACCTGCCAATGCAGGAACATAAGAGGCATGGTTTTGATCCCTGGGTCGGGAAGATCCCCTGGAGGAGGGCATGGCGATTCATTCCAGTATTCTTGCCTGGAAAATCCCATGGACACCTGGAGAATCCCATGGACAGAGGAGCCTGGCAGGATATAGTCCATACAGTGGCAAAGAGTGGGACAAGGCTGAAGCAACTTAGCACACAAAAACATGCATGAGACTATTAATAAATTTCTTCTGAGCCCCACCAACACATCGGGTAAAAATCAAAGTCTAAGATCAAAAATACTCCTAGCCAATAAACTATTCCAGAAATGGACAGGATGTATTTATGGGTGCTGCTGGGCCAAGGCTGTGCCTTTTGCACGTAAATGGGAGGAGCTGGGTCCTGGGCTGTCACTCTTGACCCTCTCTCTGTCCTGTATTCACCCCCGCCCCCCTGCCATCTTATGGCCATTGTAACTGCTGCTTCAATGCTGGAGGCCAAAGTCTCCCTGCCTGTCTGATTCCTGCTGGTCCCATGGCTCTTGTTGTGACTACTGCTTCCCATGGGACCCTAGTCACTTTGCCATGTCCACTAAAGTTAATTAGCCTTATTCCAGGCAGAAACCACATTTGGGCCAAGGCTTGGGATCTGGGTCTGATGGCCTCACCTCAACCTGAACCCTGGTACTGCACTGAGGCAGGGTGTCTGGCCATCTCGAGCCCAAGCTGGTACTGGTATCTGGGCCCAATTCCGGTTACCACTTGGCTAGACTCTCCCAGGAATGCCCCATCTTGAATGCTCGACCTGTTTTGCTCTAGCTGCAAATACCCTGACTAGCCAGCAAAGTGTCCTCCTCCATCACCTCATGATGATGCTGACAAAGCTATGTTTCTCCCATTCCAGACTCTTAATGAGCTTCTCCTATAGGAGAGAATCCAAATGAGAGAAAGCCTGTGCCTACTGCCCTGTGAAGCTTTAAACACCATGCAAGGCTTAGTTTAGCACTTGCTCTGCAGATCACTTTCTCTCCCTCCAGACCCATCTCAAACATTCCCATCCCTGCCCATCCCTGTCTAGCCATGTTGAGCTGTCTGCAACCACTTGCTGTTCAACACCGGGCTCTCTCACACCTCGGGTTTTCACACAGACCTTTTGTTTAGAATATCTGCTGCATCTAGCTGATTCTTATACACTCTTCAATGTCAGGCCACAGGCTGTCACCGCTTGGATACCTTCTCTAATTTCTACAGCCTGACTCACTCTCTCTTCTTTAAAGCCCTTCTGAATTTTAACCATACACAGGTCAACCTAATCACTGTATCACGTTATAGTTGTATACATCTGTCTCTTCATAGCAAGCTCTTTGAGGGCAGAAGCCAAGCTTTTGCATTTCTGTGTATCTCATCTCTAGCACAAAGCATGGCATGCTACAAAGTTCAGTAAATGTTGGATGGATGCAGGTCTGTGCTCTTGATGAAGAAAATGGAAAGTCAGTCACCAGGCCTGTAAACTTGAAGGCTTCATTAGGGCCCTCCAACTGGAAGTAGGGGTGACATCAAACCCAGAGACAGAATAAATGGGAGCAGGAGAGGGAGATGCCATCCGTGTCAGCTCTTCCCAAGTATAGTGAGGAGCAGGAACAGACCAGCAATGACGCTGGGGGTAAATATGGGGCTTTTTGCAGACACCAATGTGAGCTGAGGAAGGGCTGCACTACTGTGGCCATTAAGGCAAGGGCTTCAGCCTTGAGAGGATACGTAAGGGGCCAACTCAATAACCAGGATTTCCTTGCTGAGCATCAGAACTGTAGTCCCAAAGGCTCAGGGGATATCGCCTGGGCACCTCAGATTTGAGATGCCCAAAGCTGGAATAAGTGTCATTATTTCCACCTCCTGGGGTTCCTCCTAAGTGAAGGTTCTATCCCCTAATGAACTGCCTGAGATGGGAATCTGCGTATCATTCATGATGGCTCTCATGCTCTCACTTCCCACATCAGATTCACTACCAAGACCTGTCAATGTTTGCACTTGAACATCTTTGGATTCTGCTTGCTAAGCCTCTTAATTCCATCTCTTCATCTCCATTCCATTGTCACTGCCTTGATTCAGGCCATATTCCTCTTCTAGGACTTAAAACTGATTGCCTTGCCTTTAGTCTCTGCACAACACTATTAGGTACTTCCCTCTCCTTTCTGAAAGACTTTGGAACCTGCTCACTGTCAGCAGGATGAAGTCTTATTTCCTTAGCATGATAGAATCACCTTCACGATCTGGCTCTGTCAAGCTTTATCAGTTAAGATTCTTTCAGCTGCAAGTGGCAGAAAATCATGATGCAAAGGACTTAAACCAGTGATTTGTAAGTGACAGACACATATCTAGAGTGTCTGCAAGATGACCCATTAGACTACAAGGAAAAATATTAGAACTTCTTAAAAGTGAGACAACTAAATTTACTAATGTGTAATGTAAAAATTGATACTGGTGGATTCAATCAGTCCTCATACCACATAAAGGCAATCAAATCTCTTATAGGTTTAAGAGTCTGAAGGAGGAGATGGAATTCCAGATTGAGGAAGAGTTGACCTAGTGTAATCCATGAATGCCTGGATTAGTGAATTTATAGATTGTACTATCTAGGGGTTTTTGTATGGTGAAGATAGTGAAATGATTTTCCTTTTAATTTGTTATTGAAATATAATTTACAAAACTAAAATATACCAGAGATACCGTAATTTTTACCTTTTATAGAATTTCTAAAAGTAGCAGAAATAACAGAATATACTCTTTTGTGTTTGGCTTTTTGCTTATCACAATGCTTTTGGGATGCATTCATGATGATGTGAACTGGTACATGTTTGACTTTCTAAGAAGCTGCCAATTTATTTTTTAAAGTGTTTGTATGATTTTGTATTCCACCCAGTGGTCTGTGAGGATTCAGGTTGCTCCACATCCTTGCCAACATTTGATGTTGTCAGATGTTTTCACTTTAGTCATTGTAGTGAGATGGTATTTCATTAGCATTTATATTTGCATTTCCCTGATAACTAATGATGTTTACCCTTTAATATGCTTCTTATCCAGTTGTATATCTGCTTTTGTGAAGGATCTATTTAAATTATTTGTCCACTAAAATAATTGAGCAACTTTTGTTATTAATTTGTAGGAGTTCTTTATATATTCTACATTTAATTACCATATCAGATATATTTGTTGCAAATATTTTTTTTCTAGTTGGTGACTTACCTTTTTATTGTTCTAGTAGTAATTTTTAATTTTGGTGAAGGCTTTAAATTTTGGTAATTAGCTTTGTGTAATTTGGTAATTCGTTTTTGTGGCATTAGTACTTTTTATATCCCATCCAGGAAATTTGGTCTGATTGTGAAGATACTCACTTGTGCTTTAGTCTAGTGTAGAGTCAGAGTACAAGGCACATAACCTCTTATTATTTCTATAAAATCAGTTTCAGTTTATAGACTTCCTGAAAGGGTTTGAGGGACCCCCAGTGATAGTCAGACTACACATGAAGATCTTACATTCTGTCTATACTGATTTTTTGTCTACTTCTTCTATCAGGAATATGAAGATCTCTAAGTCTAATTACAGGTTTTTTTTTCCTTTAGTTCCATCAGATTTTGCATCATATAGTTTAGAACTCTGTTATTTCATGCATGCACATTTAGGACGCTTATGTTTCTTAATTATTTGACCCTTTTATGTGTCCCTTTATCTCTGACAATGCACTTTGTATTGAAGTCTAATTTGATATTCATATAGCCACTCTAACTTTTAAACAATATATAAATAATGATTGCATGGTGTATCTTTTTTCATCCTTTAGCTTTTAACCTATCTGTGGATTTATATTTAGTGTGCATTTCTTGTGGACAGCATATAGTTGCTTTTCCTTTTTTTTTGAACATCAGTATGACAATCACTTTTAAAACTTATTTAGTTCAGTTACATTTAATGTAATTATTGACACAGTTTGGTTGGAGCCCACTGTTTTGTTATTTATTTGTCCCATCTGTTTTTGGTTTAATTTTCTTTAAGTGAATATTGCTTGACATTTGTTTTTGTATAATCAATTGGATTTTAGTTATACCTCTTTGCTCTATTTTTAGTGGTTGCTTCTGGGATTAAAGTGTTCATTCTTAACTAATTGCAGCCTACCATGAATTAATAAGTATACCACTGCATATACAACTTAAGACCTTTAACAGAGTACTCCCCTGTACCTTTTCTTTCCTTTGTGCTCTTGTTGCATGACATTCTACTTTTATGTGTATAAAGTGAAAGTGAAGTCACTCAGTCGTGGCCGACTCTTTGCGACCCCACGGACTATAGCCTACCAGGCTCCTCCATCCACGGGATTTTCCAGGCAAGAGTACTGGAGTGGGGTGCCATTTCCTTTTCCAGGGGATCTTCCCAACCCAGAGATCGAACCCAGGTCTCCCGCATTGTAGGCAGACGCTTTACCATCTGAGCTACCACCACACAATTCATTGCTTTAATTCATATTTTAAACATATAATTATGTGAACCCTTTTACTTTGCAGACACAAATCATCTTTTAGCTCAGAAATATGTTCTTCTATGATTTAGTTATGTTTAATGACGGCCTCACCTCTTTCTCTTCTTTTTTCCTTTTGTGGGACCGATTTGGTTTTCAAGTTGCCTCAGTATTTTCTCCAAGCCTTTTATCATTTACCTCATGGCTTTTATGTTTTCGTACTGTTGCTCAGCTCATTGAAATATTTCTTCTATTTGTCTGGCTTATGATTTGAATCTCATAGTGATTCTTTTGTCAGTTCATTTATTGACTTTATTAATTCTTACTTTTTTTTTAGTACTGACAAATGTCTCTGTATTAGCCTTGAATACCTTTAGTACTGTTTTTCCTGTTCAGTTTTTTGTTAGTCTCCTTCAGCAGCTCTACTTCATGAGGGCCTATTCATAGTGGTTCTGCTTGTTCTCCTCTCTCTAATTGCCAGACATTATTACATATAATTGTTAATTGATTTGATGGTTTGCTCACTTAGGCTCAGGTTCAGCTGCTGATGTACCTGAAGTAGGACTGTCCCATGAGTGATGGAAAGCTTGATGGTCTCTGCTCCTTTGAGCTGAGACCACAGGCACTTTATCATCCTCTACCAAAGTGTCAATGTCAGGAAGAGGTCATTCTGTTTCTTAGTCTCCCTGAGTTCTCCCACACTGGGAGCGAAAAAGAAGAAAATCCCCCTTTCAGTTCCTGTTCAGCATTTCAGAGGCAAAGAGCCCAGACATCCATATCCAGGCCTAGTTGTTATTCCCTTGGTAGTACTGTTGGGTGAGAGGTGGGGGTTCCACAGATCTCAGGGGACTGAGTTCTCTTCATGGATCCACAATATTCTAATCTTTGAACTTAAGGTATCTATTTCTGTTTCCAGGTTCTCACCTTGCTTAGGTAGGAAAAGTCCTGCACACAAAGTGATCTCTGCTTTGATCATTGTCAACTACAGCCATGGTAGTGCTGAATCCAGGAGAAGTAGCTGGACTGGAGTGAAGGCAGTCAGAGCATATTCAAGCTGCAATTCTTCAGGAATTTTCTACTCTAAGGACTACTGTTAGACAAAGGAAAACTGACACAGAGATTACTAAGGTAACCATAATGTTCCCTGTTGAGTGGTACGTGAAGCAGTGTGGTGTCAGAGGAAAACTTTGGGGTAATTCAGCCTGGGGTTGGAATCCCAGTTCTGCCACCTACCCATAGTAAGAAGGTTATTTAGGGTCTATGAGCCTCACTTTTGCCCTTTGCGGAATAAGGAATATGTGATTTTATAGACGTGTAAAATTTAAATCAGATAATCCATGTTTAGCTCCTATCACAAGGTTGTACCTTGTAGGTTCCCTTCTCCCTTTTCTTTAAATCTCTTTCTGATAACATTCCTCTATTTTCATGCTCATAGACATGTCTCATAGCCCAGAACAAAGGCACCCACAGGAACATTCCTCTATTTTCATGCTCATAGACATGTCTCATAGCCCAGAACAAAGGCACCCACAGGATCTCAGCTGCAGCCCAGGTTTTCTTGTTTCAACATTTTGCAAGTTATGTGACTTGGTAATGCTATAATATGTTTTTGGACTGTAAACAGCAGGGCACCCAAGGTGTCCGGAAACAAGAAGAATTTATATTTTATGTAAAATCAGCAGAGTTTGAGGTAGAGAAAGAATATTTCCTGAGGCCCTGACGTTAGCACGGGTAAGGTAATATGTGAGAGAGAAGCTGGGTCTGGACCAAGGCAGACGGACTAAAAAGGTGAAGGTTAAAGAAGGTGAATTGGGACTGGTAAAAGGACTGTGTCAAGGATAGAGACTGAGAGAGAGAGAGGTAGTGGCATCAATGTGGAGCCACACCGCCGTCCTCCCGCCTGGCCTTTAGACCATGCACGTGCCTCACAAATAGACGGAGCATAGCACCTGCCCCCTGTGCAGAGCACACAGATGGAAGAGGCTGCCAGTTGACGGCAGCTTTCCTTTAACCTATGAGCCTACCGGTCCACTGACACACCCTCCATGCCTGGAGAACCCGGAATGGCAACCTGCAAACTAATTGGAAATATTCTCCACTCAAGGCTTTCTTTATTTGGTCACATTCTTTCCTGCTTCTTGCTTCTCATCTTTATCCACTTTCCTGTCAGTTCTGCTTTGACCTTGGTGCTCATTGACTAAGTTTAGTTTCCATGGCATGGCTCTGATGCCATCTCTCCCTTTAAGCTCCTGGCAGTAACTCCATCCTACTTTTAGCCCCTGCTCTTGGAATGGAAGTTGACCATCAGTCTGGCCACTAAACTGAGTTTTCCTTTCTAGTATGCCTCATTCTATCTTCTCTGCCCTTGCATGATTGAAAATGTCCTTGTTTTGAAGTCTAATTAGCCCAAAAGGTACTTCCTTCATTGTCTGTATCTTCTATGATAGTAATTACATTAGTAATCACTGTTTATTCATTACTTACATGTACTATTCATTATTTATAGCACTTAGAAAAGATAATATTCTCTTATATAAGGAATAGCAATTGTTCAACCAGATTAGCTAAAATCAACGTGAGTTAAAAGGGGTCAGGATATACATGGGAGGTGAAAAGAAAGTTTTAAGAAAAACTGACAAACGATGTCATGTAGAGAAGCCAGCACTATTAGATAAGAGAGCTGACTGGAAATGCCTCACATCTAAGTTTATTTTCCATAATGTTTTGCTTAGGGAAGGCAAGATTTAGGGCTGGGGAAAAATTCTTATTTACAGTTTCTGTTTATTAATATACCAACAGTTCTTCTAGTTAAGAGGCTAGATTTATTAAAATTCAAGTTGTCCAAAATATAATCTGTCTTAAAATTACCTCGTATACCCCCAGATTAATAGCTTCAGTTCAGTTCAGTCACTCAGTCGTCTCTGACTCTCTGCGACCCCATGAATTGCAGCACGCCAGGCCTCCCTGTCCATCACCAACTCCTGGAGTTCACTCAGATTCACATCTATCAAGTCAGTGATGCCATCCAGCCAGTTGCTATTTTAAGAAACTAAAAAAAAAAAAAAGAGTAAATTAAACCCAAAGCAAGTAGAAGGTAAGAAGTTTAAGATTAGAGCAGACATCGATGAAATGAAAACCAAACCAAAAAAAAAAAAAAAAAGACAAAATTAATGAAAAAAAAGTTGATTATTTGACAAGATAAATAAAACTAAAACTTTATTTAGACCAGTGGTTCTAAACCAGGGATAATTTTGCACATCAAGGTACACTTTTCAATGTCTCAGTTCAGCTGCTCAGTCGTGTCTGATTCTTTGCGACCCCATGAATCGCAGCACGCCAGGCCTCCCTGTCCATCACCAACTCCCGGAGTTCACTCAGACTCACATCCATCAAGTTGGTGATGCCATCCAGCCATCTCATCCTCTGTCGTCCCCTTCTCCTCCTGCCCCCAATCCCTCCCAGCATCAGGGTCTTTTCCAATGAGTCAGATGGCCAAAGTATTGGAGTTTCATCTTCAGCATTAGTCCTTCCAATGAACACCCAGGACTGATCTCCTTTAGAATGGACGGGTTGGATCTCCTTGCAGTCCAAGGGACTCTCATGAGTCTTCTAGAGCACCACTGTTCAAAAACATCAATTCTTTGGCACTCAGCTTTCTTCACAGTCCAACTCTCACATCCATACATGACTACTGGAAAAACCATAGCCTTGACTAGATGAACTTTTGTTGGCAAAGTAGTCTCTGCTTTTTAATATGCTATCTAGGTTGGTCATAACTTTCCTTCCTAGGAGTAAGTGTCTTTTAATTGCATGGCTGCAGTCACCATCTGCAGTGATTTTAGAGCCCCGCAAAAGTAAAGTCTGACACTGTTTCCACTGTTTCTTCATCTATTTGCCGTGAAGTGATAGAAATGGATGCCATGATCTTAGTTTTCTGAATGTTGAGCTTTAAGCCAACTTTTTCACTCTCCACTTTCACTTTCATCAAGAGGCTTTTTAGTTCCTCTTCACTTTCTGCCATAAAGGTGGGTGTCATCTGCATTTCTGAGATTAATGATATTTCTCCCAGTAATCTTGATTCCAGCTTGTGCTTCTTCCAGCCTAGCATTTCTCATGATGTACTCTGCATATAAGTTAAATAAGCAGGATGACAATATACAGCCTTGACGTACTCCTTTTCCTATTTGGAACCAGTCTGTTGTTCCATGTCCAGTTCTAACTGTTGCTTCCTGACTGGCATATAGGTTTCTCAAGAGGCAGATCAGGTGGTCTGGTATTCCCATCTCTTTCAGAATTTTCCACAGATTATTGTGATCCACACAGTCAAAGGCTTTGGCTAGAGATAGCTTTAATTGTCATACCTTGTGGGGAGAGGGGTGCAGCGGGGAGGAGAGGGTGTGGGCTCTATTGCCATCTAGAGGTAGAGGCCAGAGATGCTGCTAAATATCCTGTGATGCATGACAGAACCCTCCATAATTAAAATTATTGAACCGAAATATCAATAGCACCGAGACTGAGAAACCTGATTTAGTCTGACCAAAGCAAATAAAAATCAGAGAAGAAACAAATTATCAAAGTCAGAACTGAAAAAGGAGACATCACTACCAACCTTATAGAAATTAAGAGGATTACAAAGGTATACTATGAAAAAACTTTATGCTAACAAATAAGACAATTTTGATTAAATTAGGAAGGTTCATACAAAGACACAAATGAATGAAACTGACTTAAGAAGAAACTAAAATCTAAATAGACTCATAACAAACAAAGAATTGGATTCAGATCAGATCAGTGGCTCAGTCGTGTCCGACTCTTTGCGACCCCATGAATTGCAGCATGCCAGGCCTCCCTGTCCATCACCAACTCCCGGAGTTCACTCAGACTCATGTCCATCGAGTCAGTGATGCCATCCAACCATCTCATCCTCTGTCGTCCCCTTCTCCTCTTGCCCCCAATCCCTCCCAGCATCAGAGTCTTTTCCAATGAGTCAACTCTTCGCATGAGGTAGCCAAAGTACTGGAGTTTCAGCTTTAGCATCATTTCTTCCAAAGAACACCCAGGACTGATCTCCTTTAGAATGGACGGGTTGGATCTCTTTGCAGTCCAAGGGACTCTCAAGAGTCTTCTCCAACACCACAGTTCAAAAGCATCAATTCTTCGGTGCTCAGCCTTCTTCACATTCCAACTCTCACATCCATACATGACCACAGGAAAAACCATAGCCTTAACTAGATGAACCTTTGTTGGCAAAGTAGTGTCTCTGCTTTTGAATATGCTATCTAGGTTGGTCATAACTTTCCTTCCAAGGAGTAAGCGTCTTTTAATATCATGGCTTCAGTCACCATCTGCAGTGATTTTGGAGCCCAGAAATATAAAGTCTGACACTGTTTCCACTGTTTCCCCATCTATTTCCCATGAAGTGATGGGACCGGATGCCATGATCTTCGTTTTCTGAATGTTGAGCTTTAAGCCAACTTTTTCACTCTCCACTTTCACTTTCATCAAGAGGCTTTTTAGTTCCTCTTCACTTTCTGCCATAAGGGTGGTGTCATCTGCATATCTGAGGTTACTGATATTTCTCCCGGCAATCTTGATTCCAGCTTGTGTTTCTTCCAGCCTAGCATTTCTCATGATGTACTCTGCATGTAAGTTAAATAAACAGGGTGACAATATACAGCCTTGACGTACTCCTTTTCCTATTTGGAACCAGTCTGTTGTTCCATGTCCAGTTCTAACTGTTTCTTCCTGACCTGCATACAAATTTCTCAAGAGGCAGATCAGGTGGTCTGGTATTCCCATCTCTTTCAGAATTTTCCACAGTTTACTGTGATCCACACAGTCAAAGGCTTTGGCATAGTCAATAAAGCAGAAATAAATGCTTTTTTGGAACTCTCTTGCTTTTTCCATGATCCAGCGGATGTTGGCAATTTGATCTCTGGTTCCTCTGCCTTTTCTAAAACCAGCTTGAACATCAGGAAGTTCAGGGTTCACATATTGCTAATTGAAAATATTCTCTCAAAGAAAAGTCTACACCCAGGTGTCTTTACTGGTAAATTATATAAAACATTCAATGGAAAAATAATATTGATTTTTCAAAGTCTTCCAAAAGTCTTCCACTTTTCAACTACTTTCATAAAACTAATATTGCTCTAATACCAAAGCCAAAGACATCACCAAAAAACTATAGATCAATATTCTTTATGAGTTTAGATATAAAAATTCTCAACAAAATATTAGCAAAATAAATTCATCTATATATAAAAATTATTCTCCATGACCAAGTGGGATTTCTCCCAGAAATACAGAGTTGGTTAATTTTCTCAAAATTGATGCAATATCACATTAATAGGATGATATGAGTAAAGGACAAAACCTCTATGATCATCTCTATAGATGCACAAAACAAATTTGGTAAAATCTAATGCCTATTCATGATAAAAACTTTTGATAAACTAGAAATGGAAAATAATTTTCTCCACTTGATAATAGAGAAGGAAATGGCAATCCACTCCAGTAGTCTTGCTTGGAGAATACCATGGACAGAGGAGCCTGGTAGGCTACAGTCCATGGGATCGCAAGAGTCGGACATGACTTAGTGACTAAACCTCCACCACCACCACTTGATAAAGGGATACTGTGAAAAATATATAGCTAGAATCATATTTACTGGCATTTGAGTCGGTATTGGCCTGATTATCTAATTGGCTGTCTCTCTTTGCTAAAACTTCTCTGTCATTCCGAGTCTCTTTATTTATAAACTGAAGAGTCAAGGCTATTGTATTTCCAGGACTTCTTCCACTTCTAACATTGTAAATATCTGGATGCTTTCAAGTAAATTGTGATTTCATGGGCCAGGTAACTAGACTTCAGAGAAGGCTGTTACTCTCTGCTTTAGAGAGTAAGTGATCACTAGGATGGGAGAACCTCTTGAAGATCAGTCAGGGCTAGGTTACTCTCTTTGCCATGTGAGTTAGAACACTGACATTAAGTCACTTGTTCAAGTCAAACCAGTTATTTAAGTAAACCAGTTGGGACTACAATCCATTCACCTGGTCCTAAAGTCAGAGTCCTTGCTCAAGGGAGAGCCAGTGTCATTTATTTTATTTTATTTATTTTACTAAAAGTTGGGGGAACAGAACTTGGAGGAAGAGTAGATAAGAAAGGACTATTAAGTGCCTGTGTGTGTGGGTTATATCTCCTTGCAAAAAGATGCAAGGCTGGGTCTGAGCCTGGATCTGAGGATGGTGTGAAGGGTGTTGCTTACATGCTTAGTATACTCATTGCACAACTGTAAGCACATACTTCCCTTTTCTAACCACTGTTTCCCCACTAGTCTTCTTGTCACTGAGTAAAATCACCACAAGCATCAGCTTTCAGGAAAACCCCTATTTGTTATTCAACAGATACTGTATTCCTACAAAAGCCAAACAAAAAAAGTAATCACATAAAAGTCAAAGTCTAGTGAACTGTAAATTCATGGCCTGATTTCACGGGTCCCACCCTGCTTTGTTTCTGGCTGTGAACACGTGGGTCCAGGTTCATTTCTTTCTCCTCTTTCATCATTTACTGCTTTCTTACTGCTTCTTACCTCCAAGCTAGATCCCAGGGCATGAATTAGGGTATCAACTGTCTGTCTCATTGGGGTTGGAAGCATAATATTATAGGGAAGTCCCTTGAATCTAGAGAATTTGGAAAGTTGACTATTGGGGCAATAGGATGCCTAATACTCACGACTAACTATAAGAATAGATGCCATTTATTAAGGACTGTGTACACACTCAGCATGTGAAGGTCTCTATATGCATTCATGTGTTTACATCCATCTCAAAACACTTTTATGGGACAGGCACTCTTATCTCCATTTCCTAGTAAAGCAGTGAAGCTCAGAGGAGTTGGAGTGTTCAGAGTCATATGAAATAAAGTGGCGAGGCCCCCAAATCTGGCTGTCTCCAGAGCTGAGCTATAAATATCACCATTGCACCACTCTGCCTCTGGATCCCCCTCATCTGGATCCAGCTTTATCCACTGTTCAAATCCCTCCACATAGCACTGTCAATAGACCATCCATCCTCACAAGGGAAGGAACTCAGGGCACCTAATTCTCACCTAATATTCGACGGACTTTTTGGTGCTTAAATTCAGTTATTTGTCCTGGAACTTCTATATAAACAAGTCAAACCACATGACTGACTTTCAAATTGAAAAAATAGAACAAAACAAGAAGAGGTATTGTGTCCCTTTGCCCCTTGAGCACCTTCCCTGTCCCAAACAATTGTCCCCTTCCTGAACAATCTCTATGTGACGGGTTTTACATCTTCTTTGAACCTGCCCCGGGTTACTGCTCCTCCCTTTTCAGATGTGGTGTGGTACCCACAGCACTAGAAGGAGCAATGACATCACCTTCCTCTTTCAAGTTTCTGTACTTCTTTTAATACTGCCTAAGCCTTGCTGAATTTTTAGTGGTCACATTATTTTGGTGGTTAATTAACCTGGGAAATCTCTTTCCATCTCTACGTGGTTCAAATAAAATACATTTAGAAATCACAGCAGAGTATGTACTTCAGGCTTCAAGAAATAGTTCTTCAGTGACATTATGTATTCACCTCATCTAATTCCAGATTAATTGATTGCCATGATGTCTACTTCCACTTAGACTTGCTGATGATTTTATTCCTTGATCGCATAATCCAAATTTGGCCAAGGAGTTTTGTCTGTCTTTTTTAAAAAATGCCCTTTCCCTTAGAGGAACAGAACACAAACCGCCCCTTCTTATGAAGAGCCTGGCTGAGCCATGTGACTGAGCTGATGGGCACATCTTCTATGCTCATTCCTCTCCTGACCAACGGCCAAGATGCATATTTGATGACAGAAGATGCTGAGGAACTCTGCCCACTCCCAGTTTAGCCTTGATCTTGTTGGAGCAGCAAAAATGTCTCTGTGTCTATGGCTAAAATTTCCTAGTCAGGCTCTCTCCACCCCTGGCCTGCATTTTCCATCATCTGTTTATTTGTAGTGGGAAGAGATCATCTTCCAAAGTGGGCCAGAAGCAGAGAGATTCAACTTTACCCCCTGTCGAGGCATAATAATCCTCTAAATCTGCCCGGGGACTCAGATTAGTTCTGGATGCTTTTCTGTCACTTGGGTGGAGGGCTTGTCCCCAACATTAATATTGATGGAGATATAAATTATTGCTGCCTATTCAGTTTTTCACTGGTACTTAAAATTGAGCTTTAAAGCTCTACGAAGATTAAAAAAAAAAAGCCAAATGCTTGCCAACTTCTATAGTTCTTGTAACACTCAAGCAGTAGGGTCCTCCCTGATGTCCTTAAATCGTAGGAACATTTCCCCAGCCTGGCCCCCTGTCCTGTAACTCTACCTGAAAGCAGCTTAATCTGTGTTTGAGGTTGTTGCCTTCTTCCTCTGGCCCAATGCAGAAGGTGATTCAGTGGGATGAAATCCGAGCTGGGCCTGGCATGCCTGATTTTTAAAACATGTCTAAAGTGTGTATTTAGTTGTCACAGAGAGATCTGACAGTTTATGGGAAAGGACCAGAAGTGGGCATTCCTAGCACACACCCACTTAGAGCGTGCTGTGATTTGAGCATCCCCTCTCCCCAGAGCCAAACACACCTCTATAATAACAATAATAATAACCCTCACTTACAAAGCACCAGAATAAGCCCCAACCATGGTTTGCTTTTGGGGATACCTTACAAGGACATGGATGGATGCAGGTAGAAACAAGTAACCATAATCAAGTTAGCTCATCAAAAGTTATATTTTGCCTTTTTGAATTAAAGTAGTACAGGGAATGTTTGATTTGAGTCACTGTCAGAGGTTCTGGAACTGACTGAATTTCTCAGCTCTGGGATTTCTCATTTGTTGGGCTGCATCTAGGCTTGGCTTCTGAAATGCTTCCTCCTGCCATTACCGAACTTAACAAGCATCCTCTAAACACAGGGCATTGCACTTTATTGTCTTATTCAGTCTGCGAGGTAAGGTAGGTATTGTTAGCCTCTTTTAAAGATGGGAAAAATGGAACTCACAGAGGATAAGAATCTACTCCAAGGCCACACAACTTGTGAGCAGGAGAGTTGATGAAGTGGTAGAGAAGCCAGCAGAGCCAAAGGTCTCCATCTCTAAAGCTCTTGCTCTTAACCACTGTGTCCTAATGCCTCCATAGGACCTTCTCAGGCCTGTGCCCTACCCCTGCCCACCCCTCTCCTATCCAGATAAAGTGTTAGGATTATCCCCAGTCACCTAATGCTGCCTCCAGGGACATGAATTGTCAAGCCTAAGAAAAAAGTCCTACCATTTTCTTTGAGAAAAGAGAGGACCCCAGCCCCCTATCTGACCTCAGCTGTTTAGAAAAACCCCACATAAGCCCATCTGAACCCCAGAACTATGAGAAGGAAAATGAAATTGTTCTTTTAAACCAAAAAGTGTTGGGAAATTTGTTATGCAGAAAAAGACAACCAGAATACTACAGTAATGAATTAGTCCATCTTCTCCCTAATTCACTCAATATCCATAGTACCTAAAGGTCTATTGCAGAGATATCTCCAACTTTATATATATATATATAAATCCCTAAATGTTCCAAACCCACAGAGGACCCCTGACCATTCAATTAAATTTTGTTTTCATGGGTTCAAAGGCCAGTGATTAGAGCTTCTGGAAATTTCTTATCAGCCTTTTCCTCCTGTGTTGCCACATAATGCAACTTAACAGGCCTAGCTGGAGAGGAGGAGGGGAGAGAGGATTGTTACAGCTCAATTACTGTTGGAGTAGTTCATCTCATGACATTTATACTTCTGACATGTCCAAAGTGACTTTGAATTTGACTTTCAAGATGACCTACCATGACTGTTAAAGAATACTTCACATCCTGTAGGAAGGCAGGGTGTAAATTCTCCAAATGACCAGATGGGTCACTAGTAGACAAAAATAAGAATGGAAAATCATATTTTACAAATGCTTCCTATGTGTTCAGGAACTTCCTACGTGCTAGGGACTGTCCATGAATTATCT
This sequence comes from Bos indicus x Bos taurus, assembly GCF_003369695.1. NCBI lineage: Eukaryota > Metazoa > Chordata > Mammalia > Artiodactyla > Bovidae > Bos > Bos indicus x Bos taurus. The sequence goes on along the minus strand of NC_040083.1, from coordinate 26,280,691 downwards.
CATTTGATCCACATTCAAACACCCAAGGGAGTTACACTTCTCCCCATTTTGTAGATGGTAAAACTGACTCAGAGAAGTTGTAATTTAAAGATAGTTGGAAGAGCCAGGACTTGAACCTCAGTCTGATACCAGCTTTTGTTCTCTTTTTATTCATATGCATCAAATACCCAGAGCCAACCATTATGACTTCACTGGAGATGTCAAAGCCATGTGATGGGATCTTTGCTGCTTCTCTCCGTCCTTCCCTAAGGCAGGGGCCATTCTTGGACTTGTCTCCAGGTTCAGTTCAGTCGCTCAGTCATGTCCGACTTTTTGCGACCCCATTGCCTGCAGCATGCCAGGCCTCCCTGTCCATCACCAACTCCTGGAGCTTACTCAAACTCATGTCCATTGAGTCGGAGATACCATCCAACCATCTCATCCTCTGTCATTCCCTTCTCCTCCTGCCTTCAATCTTTCCCAGCATCAGGGTCTTTTCCAGTGAGTCAGTTCTTTGCATCAGGTGGCCAAAGTATTGGAGTTTCAGCTTCAACATTGGTCCTTCCAATGAATATTCAGGACTGATTTCCTTTAGGATGGACTGGTTGGATCTCCTTGCTGTTCAAGGGACTCTCCAACACCATAGTTCAAAAGCATCAGTTCTTCGGTGCTCAGCTTTCTTTATAGTCCAACTCTCACATCCATACATGACTACTGGAAAAACCATAACTTTGACTAGACAGACCTTTGTTGGCAAAGTAATGTCTCTGCTTTTTAACATGCTGTCTAGGTTGGTCATAACTTTTCTTCCAAAGAGTAAGCGTCTTTTAATTTCATGGCTGCAATCACTATCTGCAGTGATTTTGGAGCCCAAGAAAGTAAAGTCTGCCACTGTTTCCACTGTTTCTCTATCTATTTGCCATGAAGTGATGGGACCAGATGCATGATCTTAGTTTTCTGAATGTTGAACTGTAAGCCAACTTTTTTACTCTCCTCTTTTACTTTCATCAAGAGGCTCTTTAGTTCTTCTTCACTTTCTGACATAAGGGTGGTGTTATCTGCATATCTGAGGTTATTGATATTTCTCCCAGAAATTTTGATTCCAGCTTGTGCTTCATCCAGCCCAGTGTTTCTCATGATATACTCTGCATAAAAGTTAAATAAGCATGGTGACAATATACAGCCTTGATGTGCTCCTTTTCCTGTTTGGAACCAGTCTGTTGTTCCACGTCCAGTTCTAACTATTGCTTCCTGACCTGCATAAAGATTTCTCAAGATGAATAATCAATAAAGCAAAAATAGATGTTTTTCTGGAACTCTCTTGCTTTTTCCATGATCCAGCGGATGTTGGTATTTGATCTCTGGTTCCTCTGCCTTTTCTAAAACCAGCTTGAACATCTGGAAGTTCACAGTTCACATATTGTTGAAGCCTGGCTTGGAGAATTTTGAGCATTACTTTGCTAGCATGTGAGATGAGTGCAATTGTGCGGTAGTTTGAGCATTCTTTGGCATTGCTTTACTTTGGGATTGGAATGAAAACTGATCTTTTCCAGTCCTGTGTCCACTGCTGAGTTTTCCAAATTTGCTGGCATATTGAGTGCAGCACTTTCACAGCATCATCTTTTAGGATTTGAAATAGCCCAACTGGAATTCCATCACCTCCACTAGCTTTGTTCGTAGTGATGCTTCCTAAGGCCCACTTGACTTTGGATTCCAGGATGTCTGGCTCTAGGTGAGTGATCACACCATCATGATTATCTGGGTCATGAAGATCTTTTTTGTACAGTTCTTCTGTATATTCTTGCCACCTCCTCTTAATATCTTCTGCTTCTATTAGGTCCCTACCATTTCTGTCCTTTATTGATCCCATCTTTGCATGAAATGTTCCCTTGGTATCTCTAATTTTCTTGAAGAGATCTCTAGTCTTTTCCGTTATATTCCCATTTTATTGTTTCCCATTCTATTCTATTGTCTCCAGGAGCGCATGGCTATCATTGAACCAAATATGTGGTGCGTGGGTAAGAGCTTGTGCTATGCTCTATTCTCTTCTGTATCCAAATCCAGGATGCTGCATGCCTGCCCTGGGGGGACATGGATATCTGCTAGTGTTCCTGCTCCCTCAGGTGGACATCACTTCCAGTTACGAGCTCGTGGGCCATCATCATGTTTCTAATGGTTTGGTTACTCAGAGCAGAATCCTAGATGACTGTGGCTCTTCATATACAGAGAAAATAGAGGCCTTTGTACGTGAACACTCTGGTGCCACATTTTGGTGCCATTCTTTATGGTGCCACTAATCTCTACCCCCTCCCACCCCAGCCACACACTCATCATAGCAGAAAGGTTCCCGTCACAGCTTAGATGCACAGCCATATAGCTCTCATTAGCTATTACTCCATAAATAAACTAGAATTTCTCACAAACTTCCTCACTCCTTTTCCTCTGATGGTGACATGCCCTTCTTTTACTGCTTCAAGCTAACTCAGTCACTTAAAGTTTTAAATATGGTTAATTCTGAATTTGGTGTTTTCAATGCAATCCAAATTCCTGATGACTTTTTTTGGCCTGGAGGAAATGTTCTTGTCCATGTGTTGTCTTTTGTTCTTTACTGACCGTGGCTCTGCTGCCCCATGCTTCCAGGCTGTGGCCATGGCCTCTGTGCTTTCTGTACCGTCTGCTGAAGCATCTGTGGCTGGAGTGGTTTTTGGATCTTCTGGCCCCCACGTATCCTTGCCACCTAGTTCTGCTTTGGCTCAGTAACATGGCCTACCTGAGACTCCACCTCATCAAGCTCCTCTGGGTTGTCCCCTCTCCCCGAACTTCCCAGGGCTCCAGCTGGCACAGGGACTCCCTTTTATCATGGAACATGGTGGTAATCATTACTGTTGCTCACCAATAATCTCTGAATTACACTCATTGAGCCCCTGATATGTGGCTGGGGCCTTGTGATTCATTTGAAGGATAAACAAGAATGAGGTGGGTCAAGATAAACATCTGATTGTCTGGGCAAGACCCTCCTGAATCCTATTTGCCTGCCAGGGCAATTCACTTTGTTCAAGATGGCCATTGCATCATCATTCTTGGGTCTCTGAGTGTTGAAATGGACTGACCTCTCTGCCAACTGGTGATGGTCATGTAATGTGTGCAAAAAAAAAAAAAAAAAAAAATTAAGTTTCTAAGATTTCAGGGCTGTTTGTTACGGGACTTTCCCTCACTACCCACAGGAGTCCAGGACTACTTCTCGGGTCGGGGGAGGGGAGCGATTCCACGTCCCCGCCCCAACGCCAGCCTCCCCTGCCATTGTTGCTGTTGTGTTTTCTCCACTCCGTCTCTCCATGGTGACTGAGGCGCTTCAGTTCCTTAAGCCGATCTGGGTATTTCCATCCTGTCTCCATGCCCCTGCTGGTTTTGACCTTGAGAAGTGAGGCAAAGAGCAGGTCCTCCGGCCAATTTTAGGCTCTCTTCTGTAATCCTAAGATTTCCTCTCAGTGAAGGAAAGACCTTTACCTCCTTCCTGTGTGAGGGAAATACTTACTTTGATTCATATCCCGCCTCCTTCCTATGGCCTCCTTCTGCCATCCTATGACTGGTTTATAGGCCTATGTTCTCATCTTCCAGGTTTGCTCCACATTGTCCAGCCCAGGTTTTTCCCTTTCTTTTTTAAAAATTTACTTTATTGAAGTATAATTAACTTACAGTGTTGTGTTAATTTCTGCTGTACTACAAAGAGATTCAGTTACATATACATTCTTCTTCATATTCTTTTCCTTTATGGTTTATCACGGGATAGTGAATATAGTCCCCTGTGCTATACAATCAGTTCAGTTCAGTTGCTCAGTCGTGTCTGACTCTTGTGACCCCATGGACTGTAGCATGCCAGGCTTGCCTGTCCTTCACCAACTCCCAGAGCTCGCTCAAACTCATGTCCATCGAGTCAGTGATACCATCCAACCATCTCATCCTCTGTCATCCCCTTCTCCTCCCACCTTCAATCTTCCCCAGCATCAGGGTCTTTTCCAATGAATCAGTTTTTCGCATCAGATGGCCAAAGTATTGGAGTTTCAGCTTCAGCGTCAGTCCTTCCAATGAATATTCAGGACTGATACTGATTTCCTTTAGGATGGACTGGTTTACAATAGGACCTTGTTGTGTAACCATTTTTATACACAAGCTTACATTGAACTGAACTGAACTGAAGCTTACATTTCCTAACCCCAGCCTCCCACTCCATCCCTCCTCCTTAGCAACCACTAGGTCTATTCTCTATGTCTGTAAATCTATTTCTGTTTTATAAATAAGTTCATTTGTATCCGTTTTTAGATCTCAGATATAAATGATATCATACGATATTTGTCTTTCTCTGTCTGACTTACTTCACTTAGTATGTAATCTCTAGGTCCATCCATATTGTTGCAAATGGAATTATTTCATTCTTTCTTTATGACTGTAGTATTCCATGATCTATATAGATCCCATCTTCTTTATCCATTCATCTGTTGATGGATATTTAGGTTGTCTCCAAGCCTTGGCTATTGTAAATAGTCCAAGCTTTTCTCTTTACCCAGCTCTTACAATCAAAAACACCTGAATCTTCAGATCTGCCTTTACCCTGGACTTGAGAAGTTATATTTTGAAACTGAAAGGTGAGTTTTCCCACTGATGGCAGTGAGTAAGAAAGCCATCTCTCCTACCTGGCAGGTAGAGGAAGAGGAATAGAAAAGACATTAAAAAGATAAACCATCATTCAGCACTGCAACCCCACACATCTGCATCTGCACACCCATACCCAGCTCTGCTCCTTCCCTGCCATCAGAGCTCTGGTCCCAGTCCCGCCTTGTCTCTCATTCTCTTCCCGTATCTGCAATTTCTCCCTCTTTACTCGTTCTGTGCCCTCGTCATTACGTCACCTTTACATTTTTCCGGTGAAATTAATTAAGCAAGGAGGCTGTAAGACTGAGGGGCTTCTCTTGTCTCAGCAGCCTATGTAAGCAAATTAAAACCCAAGCCTAAAACACCTCAAGGTTTAGAAAATGAAACCGAAGGACAGCCAATCATGAATAGTCAACAAGCCTTTCCTGCATAAGGTGGCTGTTTAAGTTAGAGCTGATCAAATGATTTCCTTGTTTGGCTTCTGTCATCCTGTCTATAAAAGTCTTGACCTGACTGTTGCCAGTGGAGTGCTCATAACCACCCTAGTTTGCAGTTGCCCAGTTTGGGGCTGTTCAGTTCCTCCCACTTCTCTGGCCATTTCTCTACCTCCCTAGTGAGTTCAAAAAGACTTTGTCCATATAAACTCTTACATTTTTGAATATACCTTAGCTGCTCTTTCAACATCCTCTTCAAAAACCTACAAACAAAAAGTCAACAAAATGGCCTCCCAAGCACGTGTCCATGTCTCTCACCGTATCCTCCACAGGTTTCTTGAAAGAGGAGCACGCTCGCCATGTACTCCTCACTCCCATCCTCTTCCATCTTGGCTCCCAAGTCCAGTGGGCACATGTCAGCCTCATCTCCCTGGACCTCTCAGCAGGATTTGCCCTCCTTGACCACTGGCCTTTCAAAACTCCTCCCCCGACCCAGGCTTTCCTGGGTTTCCTCCCACTTCTCTGGCCATTTCACCGCCTCTCTAGTGAGTTCCTCCACCTCTGTATACGCTTTTGAGGTTGCTGTTGCCTGGGTTCTGCCTGAGGCTCTCTTTTCTGTTTACATCCTCCCCCAAGCACTTAGAGACCACCAGATGTACCCTACACATCTGTCTTCCAACCCTTTGAGTCTCTTTGCTCCTAGACACATGCCTCCTTAGCCTACTGATGGAAGACAGGGTGAAGGGACGGTGCCCCTCTCTGGGCAGTCAGTGCTGGTAGGGTTTGCTGGCAGGGGTGTACTCTGTGCTCTGAGAGGCCCGTCTTTGTCATCAGCACACCTGTGATCCTGCTGCTTCCATATCCCACTGTTTCTTATGGGGATAAATGTGATCTCTTTCATTATCCACTCCCTTGTGGTAACAACTCTGCTGTTTCCAAGATCTTTAGCGCTCTTCTATCCAACAAGCTGAAGATTTTTTGCTCTCTGAGGTCTCAGCATTCCTTTCAGAGAGAATTGCACGATTTGCCTGGGACGGGGGGTGTCAGTGGTGGGGAAAGAAGGCTGCCTCATTTAGGCCTTATCACAGGAGCACAGCACTGACCACATTTGGGTGTTGGTGGCCTCTGTGTAGGGCAACTCCTCCTAACATCACTGGCCCTGTCTAGCCTTACAAGCTTTGCACCAGCAGTTCATTCTGCCAGGAACATTCTTTGTTTCCCTCTCTCTACTTTCTTCAGGCCTCTGCTCAAGGCTCACCTGTCTGACTGTCCTGTGTTACCTAGCACCTCTCAATCCTCTTCATCTCCTTCATCTGACACATTTTAATCTATTTGTCTATTGTCCTCTTTTCTCTACTGGAATGGGCTTCCCCCGATGGTTCAGCAAGTGAAGAATCCACCTGCAATGCAGGAGACACAGGAATGCAGGTTTGATCCCTGGGTCAGGAGGATCCCCTGGAGGAGGAAAATGGCAACCCACTCCAGTATTCTTGCCTGGGAAATCCCATGGACAGAGGAGCCTGGCCAGCTATATAGTCCATGGGGTTGCAAAGAGTTGGACACAACTGAGCAACTAAGCACAAGTCCTCTATTAGAATATACCCTCCATCACTACAGGAGTTTTACAACTTTGTTCAATGCTAAATCCTGTCCCTGGCAGTGCCTAGCATGCTCAGTACATGTGTTTAATAGATAAATGGATGAATGAGTGAATCATGATATCTCTTCCCATGGGAATAAGTGATTTAGGGCTGTAGATTTTAAACAGCTCAAACCAAGTCAGAAACCTGGGATTCACACTTGACTGTTTCTTCTCCCCAGTCTTCAGTATCATTTGATTAGTTCTGCCCATTGGATGCCCTTGAACTTGGCCCCACCTCTCTGCCCTCATTCCCAGTCCAGATGCACAGCATCTTTCACCAAGTTACAGCCAAGGCCTCATGCCTGTTTCCTCTGACTTTAGTTCTTCACCCTCCAAATCAGCCTTCGCACTTAGCCACTGGATGCTGCTGACACCCAAAGCAGTGGATGGCACTCCCTGGATTAAAGGACTTCAAAGACTTCTCATTTCCTCCAGGGGAAACCCAACCTCTTTTGCACATACAACACTTGAGATCTGGCTCCCCCGGCACTGAGCAGCCCTGTCTGTCATGGCTTTTCCCTGGACTCGGTGCTCCACACCCATCCAAGCACCCCCGCCTCCGCCCTCCACCCGCATCTGTTTCAGCAACCAGAGCATTCCAGACAGAGGGGGAATCATGGAGTAGGAGGAGCCCTCCTGACTGGAGAGTCTTCACAGACACCAAAACAAACTCACAAACAAGACCTGAGGCTTCTGCTTCTTCAGTCCATCCCCCTTCTATATTCAAGGAGGGCTCTGTGCTTCTCTCTGCCACTGAGACGTTTATAACACTGCATTTTAATTGTCTGCTTGTTATTCTTTCTCGCCCATCAGCTGGTGAGCTCCAGTGCACGTTTTAATGTGTGGTTTGTACACTCAGTCTCAGAGGGAGGCTTGAACATGGGAGCCACAGAGGAAATGATGGTTGAAAAGATGATGAATGAATACAACTTTAACAAACACATTAATTTCATTTGTGTAAGCTGGATGGAAAATATAATTTTTAAAAATACAGGAAAAAACCAAGTTACATAAAAATAACTTCTCTTTCTAGGTAACAGTTTCATATTTTACATGCTGCTGCTCCAGAGTATGTGTTGTTATTGCAGGCATTGTTCTGCATGTGCGTCCGTACCTGCCCTTAAGAGTGAATGTTTCTAGGACAGAATGCAGGAAAACATAACTCGCCATCCTGAAAGAAATCATCAGCTTGATGAACAGGCATTTAATTTGGGGGCTTTGAAGACTGAAGTGTGTTTAGTGTATTCCTGCTGCAGGTGTGGGGCCAGTGGGGCAGAACTTTCTCTGGGGCACGTCCCCAGCATCCCTCCTTCCTACCCTGAGGTGGACGGCACTTAGAAACGGAAGTGGTTATACAATCTCCAAGGTCTACTTAATCTTCGGCCTAGTTATTGAATTTGCCAAAAAGGAGGCCAATTAGTTCCAGGTGTGAGGCTGGAGTCTCTGATGTGGAGCTTCCCCAGTGGGAAGCTGGCTCACACCTGCCTGCAAACGGCTCCAGCGTCATTACCAAGCTTCTCTTTTGCCTTTGGGCTGGGAAGCGAATTCCGTTCACTTGTTTTATTTCAGAGTCAGTGTCCCATATGTTCTTGAGAGTCAAGTATGCATTTGGTAATTTTTTTCTTCATAATGTGAGAATTTGGTGCTATTTGGGTCATACAGTTTAAGGCAAGAAATGACCCGCTGAAAGATTAGATCTCGAAGTATACTTTTATTGAAAAAAAAAAAAAAAGCATTTCCCTCTCACTAGTTGAAAAAGAAATCTGTGTTGATGAAGCCGTTCTTTCCCCTCACTCATGCAGTGACCCTTTTTGCCCAAGTGGGTGATTTGTCCCCAGAGAAAATGATGTAACAGTTTTTTTATCCATAAAGGAGCATAAAGTAAAAACTGGGATAAATCTCATATGCTCTAAAACCCATTTCTTAATGCTTTCCAGTATAGAACACTCTTCTTATGCACCCTTGCAATGTCCCCAATTACAGTATTCCTTTTTAGAACCCCTGGGAAAACCAGGTTTACTCTTAGTCTTACAGACTTATGGATCCATGTTTTCATTCTCAATCAAGAATCATGGTGAATTCTCAGCAGCAGATGTAAATAGAGGGAATAAACATTGTTCATTCTTTAAAAAGCTCTCTGAAGTATCAAATGTAACATGAAATTCATGGCAGCAAGAAGGCAACCCCAGCACCCTAAATGCCTATGGCTTATTCTGTTCCCCTAACTCCTGCCAGGCCCTTGATCCCTGAGGTTTAAACAGAGGCCTGTGACCTCAGACTTGAACTTTGGGGAAATTGTCCCCACCCACATATAAAGAGAATCTATGAGCGGAACATGAGGATTTGATTAGGAAATGTGTTCAGGAGGTTGGACAGCTACATACCAAGAAATATACCCTTATTCTTGCATAGTGTATAAAACTAGTGAACGGTTTAGGGTTGGTTAAGAAATATTGCAATTCTATAGCATAGAATGTGGACTCCTCAAAAGAGAAACTAGTGTTATCTATAGCACTAGAGTCTAACTTAAAATTTAAATGTATTTAAGAGCAGAATCAGGTAAATGTGCATTTTATGTTTCATAAAGATCACAATTATAAACCAGGTAACAGTCTTTTATTTCTAAATGTCAAGATGAACTTCACAGACTATATCCTTGTTGGAACTCTGATAAAACTGGAATATTTTTGTAATACTAACAAGGAACAATGTAACTATGAAACCACATTCTTATATTCTGTCCAGAGTATTTATTCTGAGCAACTGATTTCCTAAAATTCCCTAAGATCCTTGTATGATGCATGCTTCTAATCAAGTACCTCCTAACTCTTATAATGGAGGATAACATAAAACATGAAACAATATGGCAATGATTGTGAAAGAAAAGAGACCTGTTTAGACATTAATTTTAAAAATACACCAAAAAACCTTAAAGGTAGCTGATAATATTGGTGACAGTTTGCTAAATACAACCCGAGCTCCTGCTTCAAGATTAAATTTATTTAGGAAGGTTTAGCATTTGGTCCTTTGTAAACTTTAGATGATGCTAGTCTGAAGTGATAAATAAAATTCTTTTGCCTAGAGGTTCCTGAGAGACCGGGGCCTATAACATAGATTTGTCAGTGCAGCTCTGAACCCACAAGAAGTGCGGGGAAGAAAAGCGTGAGGAATAGTGGGGACACTATTGCTACATAATAGTTCTTTCAAAAGCACTGGAAGTTTAACTATAAGTCATTGTAGTCTTCATACATAATTTAGCCACTAATTGTTTGGTAATTGATGTTCTTAAAATCAATAGTAAGATACATTTCAACAGTCTTCCCTCTGACAGTAAAGAAAGCCCTTCGTTTCAATTAGTAGGGGTTAGTGATTTTGGAAACTTGACCCTCTGGATAGGAATATCAAGGAAAAGAGTGAGACCTATGTTATGGAAGGTTGCCAGTGTTTATGTCACAGCTCCTTACATTGTGCATATCACACGTGTCACATTCTTTTGGAATGAGGTGGCGCATAGGCACAATTTAATAAAATGCTTGGGCGTAATTGAGCAAAGACTTGTTTCAAATATGGTTTGCAGAAAATCCTCCTCTCTGATAATATTTCTAGATTTCTACTTATTTATAAGCTTTGTTTACTTGTAAGGTTTTTTTTTTTTTTTTTGCATCCTTTCCTATTTTAGCTGAATTAAAAACAACAACATTACTTCTTTGGGAAACGCAATATGCTCCACTGAGTCCCTGCAGGAATACAGAAAATGTCCTTACTAGTGGGGCAGGGAGATGTGTCAGCTGGGGCTTTGGATACTCATGTTTTTAAGCAGACGTTCTCTTCATTTTAAGTGGCCCTATGATTAATGTACCAGTAGAAAGTAAAGGTGTTTTCAGAATTGTATATACATTCAATGAGTCATCCTGTATGCATCGTGGACATGTACCTTTAAGTCTCAGGAAAGACCTGGAAATTCTTGATTTCATCTGCAGTATGAACACTTGTTAGTCCTGAAAGGTCTTCTCAAGTTCAGATCTTTAATTGCCTGTTTTTTCTACTTTCCATGTTATTAACACATTTCCTTTCTTCCTTTTGCTCTGTTGTTTTTGCTTTTCTTTTATTCCTTCCACCTTCCCTCTAAAGGAGAATCTTGCTGGCTGTGTATCCCAGGAGCCATAAATCCTCTCGTTGGCCTGCTCAAATATCCTGCTCACTCCCCTCTTCAATATTTCAGACCCTTCCCCAGCATTCTCTTGGTCTGCGGAGCACTTGGCTTGTTGGAGAGGAAGGCAAGATGTGCTTCTTTTTCTTTTGTAGGTAAACTGAGAACAATCTTCCAGAAAACCACTCTTCCTCTCCACCTCTTCATTGTCATCTGTGAGCATCTCCTTTCCAAAAGCAAAAATAATAGCCCCTAACCTGGCAGGTACACTGCCTTCTAAGTTGAGATCACCAGAGTTTTTGAATTCAGTGTTAATATGGCAAAGCAATCCTTTTTTATCCTCCCAGTTTTATTGAGATGTAATTGACAGACAGCACTGTATGAAATTTAAGGGGTACAGCATAATGATTTGACTAACATATATCATGAAGTGATTTCCACAAGTTTAGTGAACATTCATCATCTCATAAAGATACAAAATTAAAAAAAAGAAAATATTTTTCCCTTGTGATGAAAAGTCTTAGGATTTACTCTCTCAACAACATTCCTCTGTAACATTTTGCAGCAGTGTTCACTGTAGTTCTCATATGTTGTCCGTTACATTTCTAGCACTTTCTAAATGTATTCCAAACCTGTAGGCACATTAACAAGATTATGTTAGGTGCCTTTGAGAGAGTGAAGAAACATCACTCAGGAGTGTCAGATGGTAACTTTACTGACATCTGCTTCAAGAAACAGAGAGCTGTTTCTTTCTTCTGAGTATCCCTAGGCAAGAAAATATTCCCAAGAATTGGGGTGGGGCTAGAGTCAGAGGCATGCTGTTACTAGAGCTTTGGGGTCTCCTTATCCATGCTCAGGGCTGGGGGCAACAGGGCACTTGGTCTCACATTATGGTTTGCCTGTATTTAGCTATGTGTCCATTACAACAAGCTGGGGGTTCTCTGTTGGCCAACTTTTCTGATTCTGTGGTAGAATCCCAGGAAGTTATCAAGACACCAGGGAGAGAGGAACTTTCCCGTGGTCCAGTGGTGAAGACTCCAGTGCAGGGAGCACTGGAGTCTTTCCTGACCCTGGTCAGGAAACTGAGGTCCAGCGTGCCTCAGGGTGGTACCAAAACATTAAAAAATAAAAAAATAAAAAGGCCTTTCTAAAAAATATTACTAAAAGACACCAGGGAGGGAACTGTTCCTTGATTCATTTAAGCAGATGACTCCGTGGTCAGCCTCAGTGATGTGTGTGCGCCTTGAACGTGGAGTGGAAGAAGGGAGAAGGCACCAGACTGTGTGGGCATGTGGACCTGGGTGACAACCAGCATGGAGGGGTGAGTTGAGGATCAGATGTTCCCACCCTCCCCCGGTACAAAGACTTCCCTTATTGTGTTGGCAGAAGTTGCTGGAATTATGGGAGCCTGAGAAAGAAATTAAATTTTGTTAAATAAAGTTTTAAAAATATATATATATTTAGAATATCTTAGAAGTAGATAAGATATATACTTACTACATTCATGTATTTGGCATTTTGTTGTAGTTTAACAGTAGTGACTTTAATTTATAAAAGTAATAAATCCTTAACAACAAATAAATTTTATTAAATAAATTGAATATTTAATATCAAATAAATGTTATTATACTTCATTATAAAATAATAACAAAATAATTTTATTACAAAATAATTTTATTAAATAAATCAAATATTTATTAAAAGCCATAACTAATATAAAATAATAATAATAAAAAGAAACAAAGAAAAAAGCAACAAATCTTACCAAATACCATCCCTTAGAAAGAACCTATACTGACAGTCTGGACACATCCCTTTGGGTAATCAGAGGTATTTAAAAATGGGATCACACCGTATGTAATGGGGCTTCCCTGGTGGTGCAGACAGTAAAGAATCTGCCTGCCATGCAAGAGACCCAGGTTTGATCCCTTGGTCAGGAAGATCCCCTGGAGGAGGGCATGGCAACCCACTCTAGTATTCTTGTCTGGAGAATCCCCAAGGACAGAGGAGCCTGTCAGGCTACAGTCCATGGGGTCACGAAGAGTTAGACACAACTGAGTAACTAAGCACACGCTAGATGTGCTGTATTTAGGAAGGACTAACTTGACTTTAACACAGGAAAAATGGTACTGAAGCAAACCCAAAGGAGTTGCTATACTCCACATAACTGTTTCTTTACCATTAAGAGATACTAACTTGCATAAGATTCCTTAAAAGTAAAAGCAGAAAATGAGGCGTAAATAATTGCATTTGATTTGATAAAATACCAACTGATTCCTTGATAGGAAAGACGAGATTGGTGTTTTGTACTTTTTTCCACTCTACTGCCCTCAAATTTAAATTCTGACTTCAGTGACTCTGGGCTTGGCCATGTGACCTACTTTGGTCTGTGAATTGTGACGGAGCCTGACATATGCCTCTTCTAAGCAAAAGGTTTTAATTCAAATGTGTGTTTTGGCTTGAGACGTCTGGCTTTAGCCCTCCACAATGCAAACAGCATGTTCAGAAGAGGGGTTGGTCTTTCGGTCTGGTTTCAGCAAGAAGAAAACACGTGGCGATGGACCCCACTGATGCACAGCCCTTATCTAATGTGAGCAAGATGCACGTGTTTGCCAGTAGGATATGGAGTTTGTTTGTTACAGCATCAAAAATAGTAACTACATTTTAAAAAGTTTATGTATTTGTATTCTGCAGTATAAACAAGAATTTTCCAGTTGTTTAGCTTTAGCTTTGTATTAAAATGGATTTAGTGTTTGGTATCAATTCTTTTGCTTAAGCCATCTCCATTTCTGAATGGTTTGTTTTGATTCAGCTCTTGATGAGTAGATTTCATCATAACACACATTTTTCTAAAAGAGCTCAAGGTTGCTATATATTTTGGGCTTTTTCAAGTTTGTAAATACCTTCTTATGGCCCTTGTCTACTGGACATTTGACATGACATTGAAGTCGCTCAGTTGTGTCCGACTCTTTGCGACCCCATGGACTGTAGCCTACCAGGCTCCTCCGTCCATGGAATTTTCCAGGCAAGAGTACTGGAATGGGTTGCCATTGCCTTCTCCAGGAGATCTTCCTGACCCAGGGATCGAACCTGGGTCTCCCGCATTGCAGGCAGACGCTTTACCGTCTGAGCTACCAGGGAAGTCCCTTGTGTACTGGAAACTTAACTAGGTATGGTGCTGTCACCCATTTTCTTTCGCAACAGTGTGTAAAGATTCTTTTCTCCCTATCTTTGCATGTGTGCTCAGTCACTTCAATTGTGTTTGACTCTTTGTTGACCCTATAGACTGTAGCCCACCAGGCTCTTCTGTCCATGGGGTTTTCCAGGCAAGAATACTGGAATGGGTTGCTGTGCCCTCCTCCAGGGGACCTGCCTGATGCAGGGATGAAACCTGTGTCTCTTGTGTTTCCTGCAATAGCAGGTGGGTTCTTTGCCACTAGCAGCACCTAGGTGGGGTGGCGAGGCGGTGGCGGGTGGGAGGGGTGGAAACACTTATTTGTTGTCTTTTTGACGATAGCCATTATGACAGACGTGAAGTAATATCTCATTGTGGTTTTAATTTGCATTTCCCTCATGATTAAAGATGATTTCATCCATTGTTAAAGATGATTAGTGATGTTGAGCATCTTTTCATGTGTCTGTTGGCCATCTTCATGTCTTTGGAATTTTTAAAAAATGTAGTAAAATATACATAACAAAATTTACCATTTTATCCATTTTTGAGTGTGAAGTTTTGTGACATTAAGTACATTCACATTGCTGTACTACCATAACCACCATCCAACGCCAGAACTGTTTTTACCTTGCAGAACTAAAGCTCTCCACCCTTTAAACAATAGCTCCTCATTCCCTGTTTCACCAGCTCCATCCCTTGCAACCACCACTCTACTTGATCTCTAGGAATCTGACCACTCCAGATATCTCATACAAGTGAAATCATACAACATCTGTCCTTTTGTGACTGGCTTATTTCACTTAGCATAATGTTTTCAAGGTTCATCCACACTGTAGCATGTGTCAGAATTACCTTCCTTTTTTAAGGCTGAGTAGTATTCATTTGTATGGATATACCAAATTTTGTTTATCCACTTTTTTGTTGATGGACACTTATGTCCACCTTTTGGCTATCATGAATAATGCTTCTATGAACACAGGTACACAGATATCTGTTCAAGTCCCTACTTTCAATTATTTTGGGTATACACTCAGAATTACATGATAATTACCATATGGATCATATGATAATTCTTTTTTTCTTAAGTTTTTGAGAAGCAGTCATACATTTTCCATACTGGCTGCCCGGTTTCACATTTCTACCATCAATTCACAAGGATTCCAATTTCTCCATGTTCTTATCAACACTTGGTTTTTAGGTTTGTTTTGCTTGTTTGTTTTATAATAGCTATCCTTATGTGTAGAAGGATCATTCCTTGATCTATTCTCTACATATACCATCTCTTCTCTATTTCCTATAATCTTTTTATTATTTTCATCTATATTCTTTGTGATTAATTCAGGTCTTTCAAATTAATGAATTCAGCTATATGGATTCTTTTCTTTGCTACTTATTAGATATATTAAGCACTTGTATTGATAATTTGCTAGTTTCTTTAGCTTTGCATCATGCATTTTCAACTCATTCTGTCATTTTCTGATCTTCCTTTATTGAATGCAGGTATTTAAAAAATGTTATATCTCAAAACATTTTCCAGGAGTATCATTCTGTTCTTTGAGATATGTATTCTTTGAGACCAGGTTCAACATATCTTTTGCCTGCTCTTTTCCTTTGTTTTCTTTCCCTTTTCCCCTTGTAGCATGTTGGTATAGTTGCCATGCCACTTCTCTTCTTGTTTATGTTTAATGTATAAGACAGGAGGCATCTCTAGCCAGTCTTTTCTTTGCTCTGAGAGGTTATGAGTACATGCTCCTTGCCATGCTTCCTCCTTTACCTCAGACTACCTTGTTTCTCTCAGCTTCAGTCTGAGGGATAAACATAGATTTCTGTCCATTTATCTGTAGCCTGAAGGCATTGCAGCGGGGATGGAAGGAGTGATTAGCTGGGGCTGGATGCAGTCTTTGTCAAAGGACCTTATTTTCCCCTGGGCTGCCTACTGTCTCCCATAACCTGCCTCCATTCAAATTGGGAAGTATTTTGTCAATTTTTCTTTCTGTAGTGTTGAGTTGGCCAAAAATTTCATTTGGGTTTTTCCATAAAATATTACAGGAAAACCTGAAGACGTTTTGAGGCAACCCAATATAATTTTTAGAAGGGTGGGGTTAGAAAGCAATCCACAAAGAAATCTTTTGTTGTCTTTCTTTGACCAACATTTTGTTTACCATTCATGTCATGAAGCTTAATGTCTTTTCTTTTTGTTTTATTTAATTTTTTAATTGAAGTATAATTAACATATAACATTATATGTTACAAGTGTACAACTTAATTACTTGATGTTTATATATATTGCAAAATGATCACCATAGCAAGTCTAGCTAACATCCATCCCCATAGATAGTTTAAAAATATGTTTTCTTCTTACAATAAAGACTTAAAAGATTTATTCTTTTAGCAACGTTCAAATGTGCAATATGGTATATTAACTATAGTCGCCATGCTGTACTTTATATCCCCATGGTTTTTTAATGCTTTTTTTTTAGGTACCAGAAGAAGAAACAGTAGTGAGCATTTGCTTTTCCTGAAATCCAATATTATCTTTTGAATTTCTGCTCCAGGACTATGAAGAGCCTTACCTGCCTTATAAAAAGAAACAAAGCTTGTCGTTCTTTGGCATCAAGGGGATGTTTTTTAGAACTTTTGGCAGCTCCACTGACCTTACAATTTTCACTTACAGTGAATTTCAGAGACGCTCAGAACCTTTCTACCAAGGGATCATGAGAGGGCTGTGTCTTTTTTATTTCACATGTTGACCTCTTGTGTTTGATGTGGATTTTGAAAGGGCCTCTTTGCCTTGCTGTCATTTGAAACCCTGTTTTTTCCTTCTACTGATGGGAAGAGTTGAAGAGAAGGTGAGGTCAGGAGGAAATACAGCCTGAGGAGCTTAGTAGGTGGTTGATGATGTCACTGGCTGAGGAATGGGGCAGCTGCCCCTGGAGGGTGGGGTGGTCAGCAGGAGAGGGGCTGCAAGAAGGCATTGGTAGGTTCTGCTTCCCCAGGAAGTAGGGACAAGCTAGATTCTCTGAAGCCCATGTTCTATTTTACTCCTCATCTGCCTGCTCCTTTCACATCTCCCTCTGCTGCTTTTGCCCTCTGTTCCTGCATGCTTCCATCCTGCTCAGTCCAGCCCAACTCCAGGAGAAGTTTTGACATAGCAGTGTACACTGCAGAAATAGGATATATCTCTTTTGAACATCTTGGCATCAACACATTCATATGTTATTAGATATTCATTTTTATCAATTATTTTAGCACTTGACAAACCTTGTCTTTGTCTCTGAAATGATTCATTATGTTTGGATCTGTATGTCTTTGTTCAGTCTTTAAGTCATATCCAACTCTTTGCAACCCCATGACTATAACATGCCTGGCTTCCCTGTCCTTCACTATCTGAATTTGCTCAGACTCATGTCCATTGAGTCAGTGATGCCATCCAACCATCTCATCCTCTGTCATCCCCTTGTCCTCCTGCCTTAAATCTTTCCCAGCATCAGGGTCTTTGCCATTGACTTGGCTCTTCGCATCAGGTGGCCAAAGTACTGGAGCTTCAGCTTCAGCATCAGTCCTTCCAGTGAATATTCAAAGTTGACTTCCTTTAGAATTGACAGGTTTGATCTCCCTGCAGTCCAAGGGACTCTCAAGAATCTTCTCCAGCACCACAATTTGAAAGCATCAATTCTTCGGCGCTCAGCCTTCTTTATGGTCCAACTCTCAAGAAAATAATGAAATGCTTTTGATTCACAGAAGAGCCCATTCACTTACAATTAAAATCTCACTAATACCAAAGAGCATCAGAGTGTTCACAATGATTCAGAAAGAAATGTTATAATAACTTTTCTGATATGTGAGAAAAATTATACTCTGCCTGAGTGATCTGCCATGTCTGAATTATCTTTAAATAAATTACTAAATTTTAAATGTGCTGGAAAAGATTCAGAGTCCTCAGAATTCAGATAGAGCCCTGGGAAAGAGGACAATCTCTGGTCCCACATGGCTTGCTCTGCTGGCTCTGGCTGGGGCTTGCAAGGTGGGTGCCCATCAGATCTGGCCCTCTGGGAGTGCCTTTCAGAGTTCCCTTCATCACTTCATGGGACTGCAGTTGGAGACTTTCCCCTGGATGACCTGGGTGACTGAACAGGCAATATTGTGTTTGTTTTCCTCTGAAAAGATTGATTCTGTCAAGAACTTGAATTTCAATAGCATTCTTAACTCTTTGTGATAGGGGCCTAGAAGTCCCTGATTGGTGCTTGTGCATCTAGCCACTCACCTGTCCTCTTAGAATTCAGCCGCTTTCTTAGAATTCCTCCAGGCAGATCTAGTGGCCTCGTTAGGTTTGCATGGACTACCCAGTCATGCATTGGTATCTGAGACTCTTTTCTCTTAAAAGACAGTTCTGTGTCTTGCCAGATACTGTCAACAAGATTATGAGTCTGAGTTAATGATTCCTGAAAAAAATTCCATATTCTCTTAGTACATACCACCCGTATGTACTAAGATACCACCAGTAAGGAGCTCATCCCACCATGGGTGATATTTCTAAGCAGATATATTTTATTTGAGAGGATGGAAATAGAATAAGCTCAAGGCCTGAAGTCTAGACCCATTCTCCCTATGATTCAAATAACTTATTTCAGTAAAATATCCCAATAAGTAGGGTTGTGTGAGGATTAATTTAAAATAACTTATACAGAGCACATAATAAGAGTTCAGTAATAAAAATAAGCAACGGTTCTTGGACAGCCACTATAAAAGATACATGTGTCTGTAAACCCACATACGTTTGAACAAGTTAGCCGACATGAAACGTGTGAAACATTTCCTCAGCCTACCACTCAGGCTTGTATTTTTTAACAATTCATAGGAAATAAATATAATAGTATATATAGAGTAAAATATTATATATGGAATAAAATATATTTACATATAGGATAAAATACATCATATATTAATATGTATAAATGAAAGCAAGCTGCTTTTCCTAATCAGTTTAAATATTATAGCTGGTGTGTGGAGCTCTGTTATTACACAAAGCACTTTGCAAAGGTGAGCTCATTTAATGTTACATCAACAGTGGGTGCTACTGTTATTCCTGCTTATAGATGAGGCAACAGGCTCGTGTGTGTGTGTTGCTTTAAGTGTCTTGCCTGCGCTCACAAATCTACTAATTGAACAAGGCTGGATCTGAACCCAAGTGTGTCAGAGTCCTGAAGACAGGGTCCTGCATCTCCAAGCGCCACTTTTTCTCTCACTGGCTGTTTATTTGCTGAGCTTGTCTCTAGACTGCCACTCACAACCTGTACACTTCTCCAAGGAGATTTGATGCTGACTTTAAGTGTCTGTTTGTTTTTTTCTTTAATGAACATTTAAAAGAACATTTTTATTGACTGCTCACTATGTGCCAGATATTTTGTTAATCACTTTACAATAGATTTTCTTAATTATTCCTGTGGGCTTTCCTGGATCCCACCTATAGCTCCAGCTTATTTCCTCAGCTTCAGTTCTTTTTTTTTTTTTTTAATCTTATTTGGTTTTTTAAGTCTTATTTGTACCTCTTAACAACTCTGCAAAGTAACAACTGATATTCTCCTTGAAGCTCCAGGAGATGAAATCATACAACTCTTCACTAGCAGGCCAGAACTGATCGAGAGTCTAAATCCTTCATCTTTCTACTTCACCACAGCCACCCCCACACAACCATCATCCACCACTCAGAAACCTTTCCCCTGTGCAGCAAGCTGGTCAGCTCCCAGGAGGAGGCTTCCCCATCATCCTGGTCATGGATGTGCTGAAGTTGATAGAAGGGGAAGAGGACCAACCAATGAGTCAGTGGCTTGGCTCTGATGGGAAGCCTCCCTTTGACCTGCTGCACCAGCCCAGCCCTATGGAGATGATGAGGCCCGACAGCCTCACAGCTGGAGGTGTGGTCGGCCTGCAGGGATCTGATTGATGATGTTTGTCACAGTTCTAACTCTGGGTGTTATTATTTTAGCACTTCATCTATTTCTCTTTAGATGGCTGGTGGTGAAGATTTTCATCATTGTCTTTTGGTTAACCTCAAAGAAGGAGGAAGTTAGCAAGCACCAAACATGTTTGGAAGGATTTCAACCCCAATTAAGTGCATACTGTAGCATGATTTGATTTGTGGGAGAGGCATAATAAGGAATTCAGAGTAAATCATATCTAACATGACACCAGGAACTAAATTTAGATGCTTCACATCATGGAATGTGTGGTTGCCCACCCAGGAACACAGCTACCTCTGCAAATTCCTCTAGGCTGCTTGTGCTGGCTGATTCTCCAGATGTTCATTGACATCCCATAGGTTTCTTTTCCTGTTGATCCATGGAAGTGGGCATCACCATTTGGGTCCCCTCTCCCCCTATTTGCTAAGAGAGTTACAACAATGTCAATTCCTTGATAGAGAAGTGCTCTCTCAGTACAAAATAAGCCCCCCGTTGCAGCATACCCTCATTTCTGCCTGGCCCTGGGACGCCCACACAGACCTGGAGTCAGGGCACCTAAGAATCACTAGTTAGAGGGGTGTGTGTCCATTCTGGTTGTTCTGTTTACCCAGTGGTTTCTTGATTTTCTCCCTCTCCCATGGTGAGCTTTTCCTTACCATTGACCAAAGGGAAATGGCAGACTCAGCAGCTGGGGAAAGCTTGTTTCCTTTCCCCCTATTTAGTTCCACTGGACAAGGCAGCACTTTGGAGAGGTCACAGCTCTGTCAGCACTCTTGGTAGAGCTCTTGCCTGCTCATCATTCATTTCCTCTCATTTGTTGGTTTATCACTGTAGCCAATTTTCAAGGTGCTTTTCGCTCCTCTCTGTCTTCTTACTGAGGATGAGACATGGTTCTCTAAAATTTCCTACTAGTTACTATAAAAAAATCATTTTCAAATTTTGGTTCATCCTGTAAGTCTTCAGAGTCAGTGTCCTTTTACTTATTTATTTTTTTGTCTAATGTTTTAAATAGGCCTGATGTTAGTTTTTCACTTTTCTTATTTTTAAAGAATGGAAGATACAGTATTTTTCAAAAATAGAGTCTGTGGTTTGTCTTCGATCTCATTCTTCATATGAGCAGCTGAAGAACATGTTCATGATCATAGCTCCTAGACTCTCCTCAAACCCTAGGCTGAGATGTCTCAAGGGCTCCTGTGAGACTGACATTTCATTTCACCTAACCCCCACCTCCCGACACTGACCCTGATGGAAATCCTAAAAGGCTGTCACTTCCGCGTGTGCCCTTTCTGGGACTGCTTCTGGAGAGCAGTGCTGCCTGCTGTGATTTAGAGAACTGTGCTTTCCATGCATTTGCTGGGGATTCCTATATCTGACTAAATATAAGAGAGAAAGTGTTGGGCCAGGATGAGAGGTGGATGAGGATGGCACAAGTCTCCAGAGAGCATCACCACAGAGAGAGAAGGCCCCTGTTACCCACTTAGTAGTTTCCGGCATGTCTGAGCCCAGGGATCAGATACGGAGAAGGGCAGGGACCACTTCCCTCCTCCCGTCTGTTTTCAGCGTGGCAGGCGGAAGTTTGCTCTGTTTCTGTGGCTATAGCACCAGGCGTCGTGGTTTGTGGTTTTAATCCCATTTTGCCAGTCTTTCAGTTAATGGAAGTTGATCCTAGATTCTGAAAATAGGTTATTTAGTTCCAGTTTTGCTGGTGGCATAAGTTTGCATTTGTTTCTGTGACTTTATAGGTATTTTGTTGAACTGATTAGAGATGTTGAATAAGGGCCTCTAAGCCAGATGGCATTTTAAACCCAACTTTCTCCCAATCTCCATTTCTTAAAAGTCAAAAAGCCCTTTAGTCCAAAATATGGCTGTGTTGATATCCTTGTAGATAATGCATCACTTAGCTGACAGGAAAGAAAGGTCTATTCAGCTGCGATGAGCTCGCTAAGGCAGGGAGGCTTCTAATTGGGGAGCAGGTTTCCTGTAACACAGTTTCTCATTGTCTGGGGAGGCTGCACTGACAGAAAGACTACACTGATGAAACCATCTGATCTTTCAGCCCATTCACCGAATGTAGAGAGATCCTATAAGTTCTAACGATCCAATAGCAGAGCTTAGAAACACCTTTGTAGAAGCCACAAAACCCTGAGAGCAGATTGTGAGCTTGTGTCCTCCCCACTTAGGGGTCAGTTACTGAGGGCTGTGGACCAGTTTTTCTGACTTCCCTGAGGACCGGCCCTGCAGCTCACTTCAAGACGTGTGCCCAGCCCCTTTGACTTCACTGCCACGGGACACACGTCCCACGGTGGGATGGGAAAAGGAGTGCCTTCCTCCCGTCACAGGGATGTGTACAGAGCCGAGTTCCTGCTGCATGGGAACAGAGTGCGGACAAATGTTTGGCACTGGAGCAAGGCTTAGGCGCCAACATTTGAGCTGCTAAAGCCCGGCACAGTTGTGCAGCCAAAACTGGAGTCCAAGTAGCTCCCTTTACAAAACCTGAAGTGAACAAGCATCAGTCTAGACTCCGTCTGATGGAATGTCCTACACACTGGTGATGTCTTGTCAGGGTGTCAGGATGCATTCGGTTGGGTGGAACAAAAAGACGCCTGTGAGAGGATCTCCTGCCACTGTCCTCCTTCACCAGCACTCGAGGGCTCTGAGCCAGGTCCTCTGTAGTTTAGTAGGACAGCTGAGAGGCAGGATCAAATAAAAACTATAGAATGTATATATATATTTTTTGGTTCACATACTTTGTTGTTGTTGTTGAAGCATAGTTGATTCACAGTTTTGTTAGATTCTGGTGTTCAGCAAAGTGATTCAGTTCCATATACACACACAGATATATATTCCTTTTCAGATTCTTTTCTGTTATAGGTTATTATGTGCTGTGTTGTGCTTAGTCACTCAGTTGTGTCCAGCTCTTTGCGACGCTATGGACTGTAACCCACCAGGCTCCTCTGTCCATGGGATTCTCCAGCAAGAATACTGGAGTGGGTTGCCATGCCCTCCTCCAGGGGATCTTCCCGACCCAGGGATCCAACCCAGGTCAGATTCTTTACCGTCTGAGCCACCAAGGAAGCCCATACATTATTATAAGATATTAAATATAATTCCCTGTGCTGTACAATAGGATCTTGTTATTATTTTATATGGAGTAATGTGTATCTGTTTGGATTTTTATGTCTGAGTTGGTTTCTGTTCTATAACTGAGTTCATTTGTATAGTTTAGATTCCAGAATAAGTGACGTCATATGATATTTGTCTTTCTCCGTCTGACTTACTTCATTTAGTATGCTAATTTCTAGGCCCATCTATGTTGCTGCAAGTGACATTATTTCTTTCTTTTCTATTGCTGAATAGTATTCCATTGTGTAAATATTCCCATTCTTCTTTATCCATTCATCTGTTGATGGACACTTAGGTTGCCTCCATGTCTTGGCTACTATTAATAGTGCTGCTATGAACATTGCGGTGCATATTTCTTTTCAAATGAAAGTTTTCTCCAGGTATATGTCCAGAAGTGGGATTGCTAGATCAAATGGTAGCTCTATTTTAATTATTTTAAGGAACCTCCATGCTGTTCTCCACAGTGGCGGTACCAGTTCACATTCCCGCAAACAGAGTAGAAGGGTTCCTTTTTCCCACATCCTCTCAAGCATTTATTATTTGTAGAGTTTTTGATGACAGTCATCCTAACTGGTATGAGGTGATACCTTAGTATAGTTTTGATTTGCGTTTCTCTAATAATTAGCAATATTGAGCATTCACGTACCTATTGGCTATCTGTGTCTCTCCTTTGGAGAAATGTCAATTTAGGGTTTTTGCCCATGTTTTTATTGGGTGGGTTGTTTTTGGATATTGAGCTGTATGAGCTGTTTATATATTTTGGAAATTAAGCCCTGTCAGTCTCATGGTTTGCAAATATTTTCTCTCATTCCATAGGTTATCTTTTCCTTTTGTTATAGTTTCCTTTGCTTGTTGAAAGCTTGTTACGTTTTATTAGGTTCCTTTTTTTTTTTA
Source organism: Bos indicus x Bos taurus (assembly GCF_003369695.1). NCBI lineage: Eukaryota > Metazoa > Chordata > Mammalia > Artiodactyla > Bovidae > Bos > Bos indicus x Bos taurus. The sequence goes on along the minus strand of NC_040083.1, from coordinate 26,256,684 downwards.
ATTTTTGCTTTTACTTCTTTTGCCTTGGAAGACTGACCTAAGAAAATGTTGCTATGACATATGTCAGAGAATGTTTCGCCTGTGTTTTCATTTAGGAGGTTTATTATATCCTGTCTTATATTTAAATCTTTAAGCCATTTCAAGATTATTTTTGTGTATGATGTGAGGAAGTGTTCTAACTTCAAAGATTTACATGTAGGTGTCCCTATTTCCCAACACTACTTGCTGAAGAGACTCTCTTTTCTTCACTGTATATCTTGCTTGAAGATTGTAGAAGATTAATTGACCTTAGATGTATGTGTTTATTTCTGGATTCTCTATTCTATTCCATTGCTCTATATGTCTGTTTTTATGCCAATATCTTGTCATTTTGGTTACTGAACCTTTGTAGTATTGTCTGAAGTCTGAGGAAGTTATCCTTCCAGCTGTTTTTTCCCCTCAGGATTGCTTTGCCAATTCTAGGTCTCTTGTGGTGCCATTGCTGCTAAGTCGCTTCAGTCGTGTCTGACTCTGTGCGACCCCATAGATGGCAGCCCACCAGGCCCCGCCGTCCCTGGGATTCTCCAGGCAAGGACACTGGAGTGAGTTGCCACTTCCTCCTCCAATGCATGAAAGTGAAAAGTGAAAGGGAAATCGCTCAGTCCTGTCTGACTCTTAGCGACCCCATGGACTACAGCCTACCAGACTCCTCCATCCATGGATTTTCTAGGCAAGAGTACTGGAGTGGGTTGCCATTGCCATTAAATTTTGGAATTATTTGTTCTAGTTCTGTGGAAAATGTTATGAATAATTTGATAGAGATAACATTAAATCTGTAGATTGCTGTGGGTTGTATGAACATTTAAACAATATTAATTCTTCTTTAAGAGCATGGGATATATTTTCCATTTCTTTGAATCATTTTCAATTTCCTTTATGAAGTAAGTCAGAAAGAAAAACACCAATACAGTATATTAACTCATATATATGGAATTTAAAAAGATGGTAATGATGACTCTATATGTGAGATAGCAAAAGAGACACAGATGTAAAAAACAGACTTTTGGACTCTGTGGGAGAAGGCAAGGGTGGGACAATTTGAGAGAATAGCATTTAAACATGTATAGCCAGTCCAGGTTCGATGCCTGAGACAGGGTGCTCAGGGCTGGTGCACTGCTATGACCCTGAGGGACAGGATGGGGAGGGAGGTAGGAGGGAGGTTCACGATGGGGAACACATGTACACTCATGGCTGATTCATGTCAGTGTATGGCAAAAACCACCACAATATTGTAATTAGCCTCCAATTAAAATAAATAAAAAACAAAAAAGAGTTTCACCTCATTGCTGCTGCTGCTAAGTCGCTTCAGTCGTGTCCGACTCTGTGCGACCCCACAGATGGCTTCCTACTGGGCCCCTCCGTCCCTGGGATTCTCCAGGCAAGAACACTGGAGTGGGTTGCCGTTTCCTTCTCCAATGCATGAAAGTGAAAAGTGAAAGTGAAGTCGCTCAGTCGTGTCCAACTCTTAGCGACCCCACGGACTGCAGCCCACCAGCTCTGCCATCCATGGGATTTTCCAGTCAAGAGTACTGGAGTGGGGTGCCATTTGTAGAGTGTTTTGTTTTGTTTTGTTTTTTATGTGATTTTAAAGGGATTTATTTTTACTTTCTCTTTCTGACAAATAATTGTTATTGTAAAGAAATGCAATGTATTTCTGTATGTTAATCTTATATCATGCTACCTTGCTTAACTTGTTTTCAGTTCTAGTAGTTTTTGTGTGGAGTTTTTAGGGTTTTCACGCTAGTAAAGTAATGCTCAAAATTCTCCAAGCCAGGCTTCAGCAATATGTGAACCGTGAACTTCCCGATATTCAAGCTGGTTTTAGAAAAGGCAGAGGAACCAGATATCAAATTGCCAACATCCGCTGGATCATGGAAAAAGCAAGAGAGTTCCAGAAAAGCATCTATTTCTGCTTTATTGACTATGCCAAAGCCTTTGACTGTGTGGATCACAATCAACTGTGGAAAATTCTGAAAGAGATGGGAATACCAGACCACCTGATCTGCCTCTTGAGAAATTTGTATGCAGGTCAGGAAGAAACAGTTAGAACTGGACATGGAACAACAGACTGGTTCCAAATAGGAAAAGGAGTACGTCAAGGCTGTATATTGTCACCCTGTTTATTTAACTTACATGCAGAGTACATCATGAGAAATGCTAGGCTGGAAGAAACACAAGCTGGAATCAAGATTGCCGGGAGAAATATCAGTAACCTCAGATATGCAGATGACACCACCCTTATGGCAGAAAGTGAAGAGGAACTCAAAAGCCTCTTGATGAAAGTGAAAGTGGAGAGTGAAAAAGTTGGCTTAAAGCTCAACATTCAGAAAACGAAGATCATGGCATCCAGTCCCATCACTTCATGGGAAATAGATGGGGAAACAGTGGAAACAGTGTCAGACTTTATTTTTCTGGGCTCCAAAATCGCTACAGATGGTGATTACAGCCAAGAAATTAAAAGACGCTTACTCCTTGGAAGGAAAGTTATGACCAACCTAGATAGCATATTCAAAAGTAGAGACATTACTTTGCCAACAAAGGTTCGTCTAGTCAAGGCTATGGTTTTTCCTGTGGTCATGTATGGATGTGAGAGTTAGACTGTGAAGAAGGCTGAGCACCGAAGAATTGATGCCTTTGAACTGTGGTGTTGGAGAAGACTCTTGAGAGTCCCTTGGACTGCAAGGAGATCCAACCAGTCCATTCTGAAGGAGATCAGCCCTGAGATTTCTTTGGAAGGAATGGTGCTAAAGCTGAAACTCCAGTACTTTGGCCACCTCATGCGAAGAGTTGACTCATTGGAAAAGACTCTGATGCTGGGAGGGATTGGAAGCAGGAGGAGAAGGGGACAACAGAGGATGAGATGGCTGGATGGCATCACTGACTCGACGGACGTGAGTTTGGGTGAACTCCGGGAGTTGGTGATGGACAGGGAGGCCTGGCGTGCTGGGATTCATGGGGTCGGAAAGAGTTGGACACGACTGAGCGACTGATCTGATCTGATCTGATGCCGAGAAGGCAATGGCACCCCACTCCAGTACTCTTGACTGGAAAATCCCATGGATGGCAGAGCTGGTGGGCTGCAGTCCGTGGGGTCGCTAAGAGTTGGACACGACTGAGCGACTTCACTTTCACTTTTCACTTTCATGCATTGGAGAAGGAAACGGCAACCCACTCCAGTGTTCTTGCCTGGAGAATCCCAGGGATGGAGGGGCCCAGTAGGAAGCCGTCTGTGGGGTCACACAGAGTCGGACACAGACTGAAGCGACTTCGCAGCCGCAGCAGCACACACAGTATCGTGTTATCTGCGTATAATGACACTTTTGCCTCTTCCCTTCCAATTTAAATATCCTTTATTTCTTTTTCTTATCTGATTTCTGTGGCTAAGGACTTCCATTTATTGGAAGTCCTGTGTAAGTAGCAGTGGTGAGAGTGGGCATTCTTCTCTTTCCATATTTTAGCAGAAAGACTTTCAGTTTTCACGGTTGAGTATTATGTAGATGTGAGTCTGTAATAAATAGCTTTTATTATGCTGAGGTATATGCCCTCTGTCCTCACTTTGGTAAGAGTTTTTTTTTTTTTTTTTATCATAAATGGATATTGAATTTTATCAAATGATTTTTCTGCATCTATTGAGATGATCATGTGGCTTTTGTCTTTTCTTTTGTTGATATTGTATATCACATTGATTGATTTGCAAATGTTGAACCATCCTTGTGACCCTGGGATAAATCCAACTTGATCATGGTGTATAATTCTTTTTAAGTATTCTTGGATTCAGTCTGCTAATATTTTATTGAGGATTTTTGCATCTATGTTCATCAAAGATATTGGCCTGTAATTTTCTTTATTGGTAGTGTCTTTGTCTAGTTTTGGTAACAAGGTGATGGTGGCTTCATAGAATGACTTTGAGAGTGTTCCTTCCTCTTTAGTTTTTAGGAAGAGCTTGAGAAGGATCAGTGTAAGTTCCTTATATGTTTGGTAGAATTCCCCAGTGAAGTCATCCGATCTTGAACTTTTGTTTGCATGGAATTTTAAATTACAGATTCTATTTCACTCCTAGTGATCAGTTTGTTCATGTTATCTATTTCTTCTTGATTCAGTTTTGGTGGGCTTTATGTTTCTAGAAATGTGTCCATTTCTTCTAGATTGTCAAATTTGTTGGTATATAATCCTTCATAGTATTTTCTTATTGTTTTTTTATATTTCTGCAGTATTGGTACCAACAATTTCTCTTTTTTCATTTCTTATTTTATTTGTGTCCTTTCTCTTTTCTTTCTGATGGGCCTGGCCAGAGGTTTATCAATTTTGTTTATTCTTTCAAAGAACAAGCTCTTGGTTTTATTGATTTTTTTCTATTTTTTAATCTCTAGTTTATTTATTTCCTCCCTGATCTTTATTGTTTTCTTCTATTCACTTTAGGTGTTGTTTGTTCTTCTTTTTCTAATTCTTTTAGGTGGTAGGTTAGGTTGTTTATTGAGATTTTTCTGGACTTTTGAGAAAGGCCTCTATCACTATGAATTTCCCCTTTTGGACCACTTGAGATGTATCTCATAGACTTTACATGGTTCTTTCAAAGTCTTTTTGCTGAGGCCACAGACTGCCTTTTAACTGCATTAAAGTAAATAGGTCCTGGAGTTGTGTTAATGAGAAGTTGGTAGTCATCTGTCTGTTCACTGGTACACCATCATCTACACAACCCTCAGTAGAGAATGAGAGAATGCTAATTAGGCCCTGTCAGGGTTGAGATTGAGACTGTGTGGCCAATTATTCAAACAGTGTGCTCACAGAAATCACTGGTAAGAGCTAGTACGTGTGTGATGGTTTTTGTATATGCATAAGGATTCTAAAAGTACAGCACATGCTGTTATTCACTCTGGTTGCCAACTTTGTGAACTAAGTTTTTCAATTCTCTGTATTTTTTGTCATATATATTTTATGCCTCCTCTGCATGGAGAAAGAGGAAGAAAAGAGAAAACCTACAGTCAAATCATATTCTTGAATTTAATTTAGCTAGGATTGTCTCACCAAGAACACCTTCCTCGAAAGATCTTTAGCCTCCAACCATCTTTCTAGAGCCTAAGCCCTGTGCTGACAGTAGAGAAAAGAGGTCAAGAGTCCTATCTTGTCCACATTATCCCAGACTTGAGGCAACCTCGTTACATCAGGTTGGTTCTGGAATTTACCCTGATGTTATTTGAATTTCTTTGGTAACACTTAGCCTACTGGTTGGTCTCAAAATGAGGTCATGCTTCAAAAGTCAGGGTTTTCTGTGGTAACAAACAGCCTCAAAATCTCAATCACTTACCCCACTTATTTCTCACAGTTCTGCAAGTCAGCTATAGCTCTGATGGCTTAACTGGGCTCAGCTAGAATTGCCTCTAGGCTACAAGCTGGGTTCCCATCTGCTCCATGTATCTTCTCATCCCACTAGCTGTGGCATACTATCTTTATGATAGAGGATAGAGGATCAGGAAGGGTAAAAGAAAACTCCCCTATTTGAAGCCTTGGCTCTGAACTGGCACAACAACACTTCCACTCATATTCCATTGGCCAAAGCTATTGATTCACAAGACCCATTCGGTCGATGGTGTGATGTTATACACTTTGCCTACTGGGAAGTACGGACAAGTCACATGTAAAATGGGTATTATCTTAGTACCAGGACAGAACAGAAAGTTGAAAACAGTAATCCTGTTTTATCCCCAAAACCATATAGTGACCTGAAAAGGAAAGTCACCATAATTCACTCCTAGCTTTACTAGATGTCCTCAGCTCATCTAATGTAATAACAGTAGAGTATGTATCTCTCCTAGAGAGCTAGAAGAGCGTTCTTCCACTCCTCCTCACCTCTAGCCTCTCCATGTATGCACACTAGAGGACATGCTTATTAGGTTAGACAAGATTTATTGTCTCTTCTCTTCAATGGAGTGTGTAGTAGAAATGTCTTGGGATCTGTTTTCACATAGATGTTTGTTTCACTTCAGCTAAGGAATTAAATAGCTGACTGAGAGTCATCTTGGGAAATTTATGAAGCTTTCCCAGTGTTCATTTCTTCCATCCAGCATAGGGACAAAGAACCTTCTTCGTTGACTTACTCTGTAGATTAAATGAGATGACTTATATAAGTTACTTACTATGTCTCTCAGAAAGATTCATTTTCTTTCCCTTCTCCTAAATCTCATCAGCCATCCAAAGTAAATTTTAAATCCTAATGCCTTCCCTAAACCATATTTAACTTCCCTTTGAATTCACTGAGCTTCTCCTCTGAACTTCAATAGTTCTTAGGGGAGGGATCCATAAACTGCTCCTGCATTCGTGAGTGGATTTCAGGAATTTCATGGACCATCCCTCTCTTCTTTGGAATCCATGTGAAATTTTGTGTGTATAAACCATATGCTTTTTTCTGGGGAGAGACTACATAGCCTTCTTCTGAACTACCAAGTGCCTCTGGACCCAGAAGAGGTTCTGAACCATTGATATTAGATGAACTGGATAACCTGATCTCCATGATACACCACTGTGTAGGCTGAGTGTTGCTTCACGCTCTTAGCCCTCTTTCCCCATCTTAATTACGAGCTTATTGAGAGGAATCAAAATATCTTTCATGGCTTACATATCTTCTCCAACCTGTAGCACAGGCTGAACACTTGGTGAAAATTCAAGAAATATTTGTTGAATAATTATTCCCAGAAAAAAGGCTTAAGAAGTTTTACCAATACACACTCCCACCAGGATGAACCTAAAGAGTCAACCATTTAATGACAATGCTGAAAGCATATAGAGAAAAAAAATCACTTAAAAATAAAGCCCCCCGAAACTCTTGTAGTAGCTGAGTTTGTCACGTGAAGCATTGCATCAGATGTGACTGAGGCACATCTCACTGCTGATCAAAATCCATCTCCTTCCTTCATTTCATAAAAGAAGTATGGAATATTTTAGGGATTACATGTCTGGTTTTAGGTTAGAGCTAGGAGGGGGAGGCTGTTGGAGAGTGACATTTTGAGAGTGTGTTGGAATGTAACGCAGTCCTACTAGAGAACTCACAGATCTTTTTGTAAAAGGGGCCTCTCTTAATCCATACATAGGTTGATATTTGGGTCCAAATATAATCTTTAAAAAAAAAGGAAGAAAAGAAGAAATAAAGGTAAATGAACTTTTTTGGTGCCTTTTATTTCTGGGAAGCAAAATAAATATAGGGTTGAGATCATTAATCAGAACCATAAGCAACACCCAAAGGTCTCTTCAGAAGGTATATTTCTAAACATGTTTTAACCCATTGAAAGTACCAGGTAGGTTTGAAAGACAAAGAATGGTCAGGAAATGTTTCATGGAAGATGGAAGTATGTTGTCAAAAGTCAGGGAGCTCTTGCTGGTCCAATGGTCCCTTTATTGGTTATGACTTCCAGGATTCAAGTCTTTGATTCCCCAAGATTTGCAAAATGAGTTGTGGGGATACCATGGTCAAGTGCAGCATGGCCATAGAATTCACAAGACACGTTCTCTACATAAAAATTCACAAGCATACTTTTTTTTTTTTTTTTTTTTCAAATCAATCCTCGAACACTTTCTGACAGCCAGATTGTGTACGCCTAGCAACAATTCTATTTTTTTGTGTGTTTTATCCTTTTTCTCAGCTTCCTTGCTAGGCTTTGGGGAATTAGCAGGACTTACCACCAATTGGATTGCAGGGCTTTTTGGCCCACGGCAAGGCTTGCTATCATCAGGTATGTAAAATCTTGCCCAATGTAGTCAGAAGTTAAAACCAAACCATCGTAAACCTGCAGGACTTATGACCCTGAAAGCCCTGGGGGAGGTTGCTGGACCAGACCTCAGTGGAACTTTGCCCATAGCCCCAAATGGGAAATATATGTGAGCTGGTTCCGTGCAGTGTGAAGGCTGAGGCAGCAGCAGAACACTTTTATAGACAGATACAATGATAGATTAGTACACATTTAATCTTAGGCTGGGGGTTTAGAGGAGCCGGGCTTCCTTAGCTCCTCCTCCCTCTCTGTTAATGGTCCAGAGTGCAGATTTAATGATAATGGGCATTTTTCTTTTGTGACACAATTATTTTATACTTAAGCCAATTAGAAAGTCATTCCATAAGGAAAAGAAGTGCAAATGGGACACCAGTGTATCACGTGGCTGAGATGTGCTATAGGATTGCAGAGTTCTAGTTTAATTGGGATTGGGGGGATAAAAAGAGGTCATAGGTAGTTTAATAGTAGTTTGGTGACAAAAAAAAAATAACATCACATTTTAAAGTATGTAGATATAATTGACTTAAAGAAAGTCTGCTTGCAGACAAACTTATAGAACCAATGGATTAGGGGCCATTGTTTACACTACAAAATTTCTTTACTTTTTGCTAGGGTCTTTATGAAGACTAAGTTTCCTGGTTATCTTTAATATACATTTGATTTGCAAACATCCAGGGGGTATACTGCTTTTCAGGAGCCAACTTATTGGGAAAAGGAAGATACTTTGCAAAAGTATTAGAGTTAAAAGATGTCATGTTGGAAAACACTTCAGATATAAGCACAAAGACCTTGACCACAGTTTATGAGGGAGATAAGAATTATAGGCTGTCTTGAGAAAAGCTGAAGAAACAGAATCTTGTGGATCTGTTAATCTCATGTCTGGTGTGTACAGGTAATTATGTACTTTGATCATGGAAATGATTAAGCACACATCCTGAACAGAAAAACCAAAGCTGTTGGGTTTAGCGCTTTGTTAGATTCCATATTACATTCTATATTCTATCAGAGCTTAAATAAAAAACAAAAGCAAAAATTAAAAATTACAAGTTCCTGAAGAAGTATCAGAAGCCTTCTTTAGATAAAGAATTAATTTCTAGCAGTGTTAGAGTTCTTCACAGTTAGATATCTCTAAGACATCCAACATGTCCTCACCCTGGGTTCATTTTTAAGTTATCTGACTTCTCAGAGGCTCTAAATATCGGCGGCCACTGGGGAAGATTTCTGCATCCTATTCCCATGCAAATGGAAGACGGAAAGTAAATATATTTACATACACAGTGCTTCTTTCAGAAGAACTAGAGCAATGAACATCTTTCCCCGAGGCATCGAGAAATTGCCCAGGGATCCCTCTAATAGAGGAAGGGTCACTGTCTCCAGGCCTGTGAGCTACTCAGTTTTTTCTCCTGGGACTTTTCTTTACATCTCTGAGAAATGCTCCATAAGGCATTAAGTGAAATGGAATAAAAACAGGACAAAACCAGAAACTGTGCTGCTCTTAGTGACTGAGTTCAGGGTGCTCTGTTAGAGTGTAGACTCAGATTTCAGCTCTTTCCACCATGTCCCAGATCTCCACTTGTTCTGGCTACTTTGCCCTTTAATATTTAGATATACTTGGTTTGAAGCCCATGAAATATACAATGACATATCTGATGTTTTATTACATATCAGAAATTCTCAGTGGTGATGGTGGTGATGAGTAGGAGTATATGTGGGGCAGGGAGACGGTGATGATCGTGATAATGAGGCTTTCTTTTAGAATTCTTACCTGTAGTGAGTTCTCTGGGCTGTGCTGAATTTGTCACATTCCTTTCCAGCACTGTATGGTTCCTGGATACAATCCTAATCCTTTTTCATCCGGAGAACCCTGACTCAGGACTGTGTATGGTAGTCTTCACTCAAGGCTTAGGACTAAGGTTGCACAGTATAAAAATCTCAATGGAAACTCGGCGTCTTTCTTCTTAAAGTATTGTGGCGATTCCCAAAACCAGGAATTTCCTCCCCCTCTGTCTCTAACTCATTTATCATTCCTCCCTGCGGCCCATTTACCCCCCATCCCCTTCCCCTCAAATTCCTATTCTTTTGTGTATAGAGATCAGTTTAGTTTACTCTGTATTTTAAACTCATCTTAGTTTTTCCTTAACCTCATTGCCAAATAAACCCAGTAAACAAAGATGGTTCTTTCTATCACTTAGTGAGAATTAACAATTATGTTCAGTGAATTTTCACTTCATTACAGTCCTTCAGTGCACACCTATCACTCACTCAAAAAAGTGTCTTTTGAGCACTTTAAACACATTTTCACTTCCGCAGTGGGCATGTAAGAACAGTGGCCCTTTTTCATGGAACCCTACTGGTCTTGGAGGTAGAATCACAGAGGCCGTGGGATTTCTCCTTTGCCAACTCATTCCCCTATTTTGCTAAAGGGTAGACTTGGGAAGAATACATAAACTCTTTTAAATTCTTTTCCTGAAATTTCTTGTGGTTCTGAGAGACTCCTCCTCTGCTGCCCTTATAACTCCCTGTTCCGTCTGCCTTTCCACATTCAAAACTGAGTGTCAAATTCTCTGCTGAGAACTGCCACCGTCCTTGTCTCCATTGGCATGGATGTCTCTGCAGTGGGCCAGCCCCTGTGATGACACCCCAGTCAGAGCTCCACAAGATAGCTTTAACCCACCGCAAACCTCTGCTTGCACAAAGGTTGGGTTTAAAGGGCTATTTGTATGTCCTTTTGTTCCTAAGTCCTTCATGATTAAGGGTTTAAACTTTAAAAGTAGGCATCTTGCTTTATTTTGTACTGACCTGTATTCTACTGGGGCATTTTTTGGAAAAGTAAACCAGTGTCAACCATATCAAATTTTGATTGTGGCAGGATCACTTCCATTTATAGGTCATTTTAGATCAGATTACCTCCACTTGGGGTGGACAAACTCCTTATCCCAAAGTTCCTACCTCACCCGACCCCATGGTATTGGCAAGTGATGTCAGAAATATCTCAGCAGTGACAGTATTCATTCCAATAGCCCAATCAACTCCCATTCTGATTCACAGACTCATGAGAGCCTCTAAACCATGAAACCATAGGAACTATTGAGACAAAAAGGTTTCTGTAGCCGACTTTTATAGTTAAGTTCTCCAGTACCCTCTTGGCCTTCTCCTGAATTAATATTAGGTTAACAGTCTTTTGATATTAACACTATTCCATTTCATCAATCACTTTCCCTTGTCTCTTGCTGATTACTGTCCTTTGCTTAGACCCAGAGGTTTTCACTTCTCATGGTTTGCTCTTTGTCCTTCAGAATTGTTCCTATTGAGAGATGACTCATCTCACAAATCTGTGTACTTCTGTAATCTTTTTGCCACTTTTCATTTTTTAAAAAGTTTTGAACTTTATTTCCATTGTCATCATAACCTTTTATTAATGGCATTTTCAAAGATCTCTGTGTCTCTGTACTCATCAAAAATTAAGCACATACAAAAAATAAGGCAAACAGAAGCAGTCAGGGTGTGGACTAACAAACCAAAGGATGGTTGAGCCCTAAATGACCAACATGACCAACGACAACATCTGTAGTAGTGGTAGAGTTCAGAGTCTTGTGCTTTGGGGTGTCAGTCTGTTTATAATTTTAAAACTACATAAGGTGAAAGTTTATAAGTAGATGATGTCTATATGTCTCTCTTGCTATTGAGGAGATCATGCTAGGCTCCCCAGAGTCAGAATTATAGTGCAACATCAGCCTGGGAAACACACCATTCCTCACTGAATCTCTATTCTAAGATGGGCTCCGTATCCTATGTCTCAGCACAACTAGTCTGTTTCAGGACCGCCCTTCCAGGGGCTGGAGGCAGAGATTTGTTCTACCTTTCTTTGTTGAAGAGTTACCTTTTGCTGGGGGAAATGTCTTCTCTACTCTTGTCCAAGGTGGAGAATAGGGTGAGAAGGTGAAATGAGCGTGATTAATATTTCTGATGAGATTTCCTTCACTTTTCTTCCAAGAGATCGAGATGCTCTCCTGCACAGTTTTCCTGGTGGCCAAACTCCTTTTCCCAGGGTTCCTAAGAAAGATCTCGAGGTTAAGGTCTTCATCATGCTCCTTGCTAAAGTGCTATGAATTAATATAAAGAGTAGCAAACAACATTTTCCCTCTGTTGCTCCCTATACTAGCCTGTTCTGAATGGTAAAATAATTCTGAAGATTTGGTGAAACCTGTTCCACTGCTTCTCCATCCCAGTGCACAGAGGGTGGGAGTAGAGGAGAAGCTGTGGTCCCTGAGCCAAACCTTGGCCTGGGCTGCCTGATACACTCGAGGACCTCAAAAGAGCTCTGCCCCACTAATTTTACAGGATTTTGCCCTATAACTTAACCCAAAAGATGCCAAGACTTTACAATAAATGGTTACCCTGGAAACTCAGGGAAACCCAGGATAAATCCAAAGTATGAAATCATTATTTAGAATGTCCCTGGCCTACTTTTTCTAATTTGTGGTTCACGCTTTTTGGACAGGCTCTTTGTTGCTGAGGAGGAGGTCTGAAACAGCACATGCTTCATAAACAGATGAGAAATTCAACTGTTTCAGAGGAAATCCAACCTAACCAGCTATGGGCCCTGCTTTGACCTTCACCTAGCTGCTCATTTAGCATGAATTCCACACCAGATAAAATGCAGAAAGCCTTCGCGTCTCTTTCCTGTGTGGTCTCTGGTACATGCTAGCATTCTCTGTTCCTCAGTTTTGAAGATGTCATGTGCATATTTGATGGACCCTTTAAAAAAATTATTTACTTTTTATTGAAGGATAATTACTTTACAGACTTTTGCTGTTTTCTGTCAAACCTCAACATGAATCAGCCATAGGTATACATATATCCCCTCCCGTTTGAACCTCCCTCCCATCTCCCTCCCCATCCCACCCCTCTAGGTTGATACAGAGCCTCTGTTTGAGTTTCCTGAGCCATACAGCAAATTCCCATTGGCTATCTATTTTACACGTGGTAATGTAAGTTTCCACGTTACTCTCTCCATATATCTCACCCGCTCCTCTCCTCTCCCCATGTACATAAGTATGTTCTCTACGTCTGTCTCTCCACGGTTGCCCTGCGAATAAATTCTTCAGTACCATTTCTCTAGATTCCATATATATGCATTAGAATTAGGTATTTATCTTTCTCTTTCTGACTCACTTCACTCTGTATAATAGGTTCTAGGTTTGTCTGCCTCATTGGAACTGACTCAAGTGTGCTCCTTTTTATGGCTGAGTGATATTCCATTGTGTATATGTACCACAACTTCTTTATCCATTCATCTGTCGACGGACATCTAGGTTGCTTCCATGTTCTAGCTATTGTAAATAGTGCTGCAATGAAAAATGGGATACGTGTGTCTTTTTCAGTTTTGTTTTCCTTAGGGTGTATGCCTAGGAGTGGGATTGCTGGGTCATATGGTGGTTTTATTCTAGTTTTTTAAAGAATCTCCATACCATCTTCCATAGAGGCTGTATCAATTTACATTCCCACCAATAGTGCAAGATCATTCCCTTTTCTCCACACCCTGTCCAGCATTTATTGTTTGTAGATTTTTTGATGATGGCCATTCTGACTGGTGTGAGGTGATGTCTCACTGTAGTTTTGATTTACATTTCTCTAATAATGAATGGTGTTGAGCATCTTTTCATGTGTTTGTATGTCTTCTTTGGAGAAGTGTCTGTTTAGTCTTTTTCCCACTTTTTGATTGGGTTGTTTGTTTTTCTGGTATTGAGTTGTATGAGCTGCTTGTATATTTTAGAAGTTAATCCTTTGTCAGTTGTTTCATTTGTTATTATTTTCTCCCATGCTGAGTGTTGTCTTTTCACATTGCTTATAGTTTCCTTTGCAGTGTGAAAACTTTTAAGTTTAATCAGGTCCCACTTGTGTACTTTTGTCTTTATTTCCATTACTCTAGGAGGTGGGTCATAGAGGATCTTGCTTTGATTTATGTCATTGAGTGTTCTGCCTATGTTTTCCTCTAAGAGTTTTATTGTGTCTGGTCTTACATTTAGGTCTTTAATCCATTTTGAGTTTATCTTTGGGTATTGTGTTAGGAGGTGTTCTAATTTCATTCTTTTACATGTAGCTGTCCAGTTTTCCTGTTGAAGAGGCTGTCTTTGTCCCATTGTATATTCTTGCCTCTTTTGTCAAAAACACGGCACCCATAGGTGCATTTGTTTATTTCTGGGCTTTCTATCTTGTTCCATTGGTCTATATTTCTGTTTTTGTGCCAGTACCATACTGTCTTGATGACTGTAGCTTCGTAGTATAATCTGAAGTCAGGAAGGTTGATTCCTCCAGCTCCATTCTTCTTTCTCAAACTCTTTTAGGTATTCAGGGTCTTTTGCGTTTCCATACGAATTGTGAAATTTTTTGTTCTAGTTCTGTGAAAAATGCTGTTGGTAATTTGATAAGGATCACATTGAATCTATAGATTGTATGTGGTAGTATAGTCATTTTTACAATATTGATTCTTCCCACCCAGGAACATGGAATATCTCTCCATCTGTTTATGTCAGATAGACCCTTTTTGTTCTAGGAATTATTGCACAGCATCATCTCACATGAAAAACATGAAAGCATAATAAGCTGTTCATTGACATGATGATTAGTGTTTCTCTGGCTTATTTTTCCCCTCCTTTTACATTTTACATTTTTGTCCTCCTTTTTCATTTTTGTAGACAACACATGGTTTCTTTTGCCTTTTTATTCATTACAAATATGTTTGTTTTTGTTGTAGTATATATCCTTCACGTTTGAGGTAATTATTGATCTATTTGGGTTTAATCAACCATCTTGCTATTTGTTTTTGTATTTATCATATCTGTTCCTTGTTTTCTCTTTTTTCTTTCCTTCTTTTGGATTGGGAATTTTTCATGATTTCACTTTATGGCCATTACTGGCTTAAAAGCTTGTCAGTTAGACCTTGCTGATTTAGTTTTTTGTGGTTGCTATATGTTCACAGTATTACTCATTAACGTAAAAATTTTTTTATATTATTTCATGGAAAAATGAAAGACACTTACGACAATCTATTTTCATTTCTCCCGTCCCATCCTTTCACTACTGTGTTCATACCATATTATAAACCCACAATACATTGCTATTATTTTCTTAAACATACTTATGTTATAAACTCCACAATATGTTGTTTCTAGTTTTGCTTGATCTCTTAAGTGAAACACAAAATGGGAAAGTTTTAAATATTTATCTGTCTATTTCCCATTGCTGGTGTCCTTCTTTCCTTTGTGAAGATCTGAGTTTCTGTCTGGTATCGTTTTACTTGTTCAGGGAACTTCCTTTAACAAATTGTGTCATTCAGAGCATCTAGAAATGAATTTTGTCTGAATTTTTGTTTCTCTGAAAAAATCTAGATTTTTTTTCATTTTTGAAAGACATTTTTGCTGGATTTAGAATTAGGTTGATAAAGGTTCCCTCCAAGCCCAGCTCCTCTCAGTACTTTAAAAGATATTGTTCCATTTACTTCTGGCTTACATAGTTAATGACAAGAAATCTATTTTATTTCTTACCCTAGTTCCACTTAAGTAATGTGTTTTGATGAGGTTTTTTTTTATTTTCTTTTTCAAAATCCCTTTTCTGGATTAATTGAGCTTTGTGTATCATCAAATTCTGTAGCATCAAAAGCAACGGTTTTTCCAGTAGTCGTGTGTGGATGTGAGTTGGAGTGACGAAGAATTGATTCTTTCAAACTGTGGTGCTGGAGAAGACTCTTGAGAGTCCCTTGGACTGCAAGGAGATCAAACCAGTCAATCCTAAAGGAAATCAACCCTGAATATTCATTGGCAAGACTGATGCTGAGGCTGAAGTTCCAATACTTTGGCCATTTGATGCTAAGAGCCTAATCGTTGGAAAAACCCTGATGCTGGGAAAGACTGAAGGCAGGAGGAGAAAGGGGCAACAGAGGCTGAGATGATTGGATAGCATCACTGACTCAGTGGACACGAGTTTGAGCAGACTCTGGGAGATAGTGAAGGACAGGGAAGCTTGGAATGCTGTAGTTCATGGAGTTGCAAAAGTTGGACATGACTGAGTGGCTGAACAACAAATCACCCAATTCTGAAAATGTTCAGCCTTTATTTAAACAGAACATATTTAACATATTAACATATTAAACATTTAACATATTAATATATTTAACATTTAACATATTAACGCATATGTTAAACCACTTGCTGTTGTCTCACAGATCACTAAGGTGAAGTCAGTCTTTTTCTGCTTCATTTGGATAATTTTTATTACTGTGTCTTCACTGATCTTTCCCTTTGGAATGTCTACCCCTTGTAGTGTTTTTCTAGTTTTCTGTTTGGGGAAGGTAAATGAAATCTTTGCAACTTCTTCATGGCCAGATGTAGGCCTTCTCAAAGAAGTCTTTTTACATTTAGTTTGTTTGAATGTAAAGGTCATCTGTTACATTCAAAGGTTTTGCCTCTATTATCTCTTTTTCTTAACTCATTCTTTTTTTCTTATGCCATTGATTTCTTAGTTACATTGGGAAGTTGCATTTTGAGATTCTGGATTTGGCTGATTCCTTCTTTGTGTTGTCATTTAATTTGTCTCTCTCATCCTGGACAACTGTGGTTAGATATAGAGTTTCAATAACTTAGGTGAAATTGTTTAGACAGTATTTCATAGGTGCTGTGTACACTCCTAATGCATTATATCATGAGACAAATAATGTCTGACTTTCCAACTTACAGAAATGTTAAAATTGGTCATTTTGTTCAGGTCTGATTATTCCAGTTCCCATTATCAATTCCACCAACTAAAAAACTCTCTTTTATTCTATAGTTTTGGTATTTATTCACAATATTTGACATTCCCATTGGGATTTGTAAATCATAATTTTCTAATTCTATCATTTTTCCTGCATTTAATTAGAATTCTACTTTATAATAGGTGTTTCTAAATAAAATTTCTAAACCATTATTCTGCCATTTTTAAGGACATCAAATTGGAATTTGGGAAGGGGGCATTTATAGAAAAAGATAAACAAATAGGACCTAATTAAATTTAAAAGTGATTGCACACAGAGGAAACTATAAGCAAGGTGAAAAGACAGCCTTCAGAATGGGAGAAAATAATAGCAAATGAAGCAACTGACAAAGAATTAATCTCAAATATATACAAGCAACTCCTGCAGCTCAATTCCAGAAAAATAAGCGACCCAATCAAAAAATGGGTTGAAGAACTGAACAGACATTTCTCCAAAGAAGACATACAGATGGCTAACAAACACATGAAAAAATGCTCAACATCACTCATTATCAGAGAAATGCAAATCAAAACCACAATGAAGTACCATTTCACACTGGTCAGAATGGCTGCTATCAAAAAGTCTATAAACAATAAATGCTGGAGAGGGTGCAGAGAAAAAGGAACTCTCTTACACTGTTGGTGGGAATGCAAACTAGTATAGCCACTATGGAGAACAGCATGGAGATTCCTTAAAAAATTGGAAATAGAACTGCCATAGACCCAGCAATCCCACTGCTGGGCATACACACCAAGGAAACCAGAATGGAAAGAGACACGTGTACCCCAATGTTCATCGCAGCACTGTTTACAATAGCTAGGACATGGAAGCATCTGTCCACCAGCAGACGAATGGATAATAAAATTATGGTACATATACACAATGGAATATTACTCAGCTGTTAAAAAGAATGCATTTGAATCAGTTCTAATGAGGTGGATGAAACGAGCCTATTATACAGAGTGAAGTAAGTCAGAAAGAAAAACACCAATACAGTATACTAACATATATATGGAATTTAGAAAGATGGTAACAATGACCCTATATGCAAGACAGCAAAAGAGACAGGTGTAAAGAACAGACTTTTGGACTCTGTGGGAGAAGGCGAGGGTGGGATGATTTGAGAGAACAGCATTGAAACATGTATATTATCATATGTGAAACAGATCGTCAGTCCAGGTTTGGTGCATGAGATAGGGTGCTCAGGGCTGGTGCCCTGGGATGACCCTGAGGCATGGGATGGGGAGGGAGATGGGAGGGGTGTTCAGGATGGGGAACACATGTATACCCATGGCTGATTCATGTCAATGTATGGCAAAAATCTCCACAATATTGTAAAGTAATTAGCCTCCAATTAAAAATTTAAAAAAAAATCAAAAAAACAAAATAAAATAAAAAACATTTTCCTATTTAAAAAAAAGATGTATATGGTTTATATAAATCAGGTCATTCTTTTTCAATTTCAATAGCAATTTAGTGGTTAGAAAGGACCTAGAGCAGGTATATTTGAAGGAAATCACATAACTATTTCATTTCTGCTTGCTGTTAAAAGTGATAACTTCAGCAACTCAGAGAATGATCCTGGGGGTAATAATGACCCACAGTTTCATACTTTAAAAGCCTATTTAAGTTATTTTTAAAAAATAATGGTTCATTAAACTGGCAGGACCCTCAAAGTTCACCTGCTATACCCTCTATTTTTACTGATGAAGAAAATGAAGCTCAGAGAGATTGAATGGAGTAAAATAATGTAGTGGCCAAAGCAAAGGCTCTGAGATCATTACAGACCTGAGTTTGTTTCTTAACTCTCAGCTGACTACCTGCATAACCTTAGTCCAATTATTTAACCTCTGAAGTCTTTGGCTTCCTCATTTGGGTTAGATGACAGCTAAACAGGAAAGGCATGAGATAAATCTAAGCAGTCTTGAAATAGCATAGCCACCTATAACAACAAAATTCTTGTAATGCATTTCACAGACACTTACTGGGTGTGCTGTCAGGCATGTTCTACATCCTAGAGATACCATTTTTGTGGGAGGCAGAATAATGCCCACCCCCCACCCCATAGATATGCCCAGAACCGGTGACTATTACCATACATGGCAAAAGAGAACCTGCAGCCTGAGTTCTGGCTCAAGATAGGGAGTGTCTCCTGGATTTTCCACTGGACCCAATGTAAACACAGGTGTCCTTAAAAGTGAAAGAGGGAGGAAGGAGAGCAAGAGTCAGAGAGGGAGATGTGATGATGGAAGCAGGGGTTGGAGTGATGAAGCTATAAGCAAAAGAATGCAGGCATTCTCTAGAAGCTGGAAGAGACAAGGAACAGATTCTGCCCTAGAACTTTAGGAAGGAACACAGCTGTACTGACTCTGTGATTGTAGCCCTGTAAGATCCATTCCTGACTTCTGATTTCTACAACTGTTAAGATGATAGGAGATGGGTTTGAATCTGTGTTGGGAAGATCCTCTGGAGAACGGAATGGCAACCTACTCCAATATTCTTGCCTGGAGAATTTCATGGACAGAGGAGCCTGGCAGGCTACAGTCCTTGGGATTGCAAAGAGTCAGACATGACTGAGTGACTACCACGTTCACTTTTTTTCAAGCCACTGAGTTTGTGGTTATTTGGTATAGCAGCAATAGCTAACGTGTGTAATCATAATGAAAACACAGTCCCTAACTTCAAGAACACCATTATTAATTACTGCTTAACTATTTTCAATTGGCCTATGTTACCTATTCTCAATTCAGTGCTTTTTGTGCTACAGTATGTCTCAGTCCAGGCATTGATACCTCATCACCATAACATTAAAAAAAATTAATTGAAGGATAATTGCTTTACAATACCAACCTAGATAGCATATTCAAAAGCAGAGACATTACTTTGCCAACAAAGGTCTGTCTAGTCAAGGCTATGGTTTTTCCAGTGGTCATGTATGGAGGAGAGAGTTGGAATGTGAAGAAAGCTGAGCGCTGAAGAATTGATGCTTTTGAACTGTGGTGTTGGAGAAGTCTCTTGAAAGTCCCTTGGACTGCAAGGAGATCCAATCAGTCCATTCTAAAGGAGATCAGTCCTGGGTGTTCTTTGGAAGGAATGATGTTGAAGCTGAAACTCCAATACTTTGGCCACCTCATGCAAAGAGTTGACTCATTGGAAAAGACTCTGATACTGGGAGGGATTGGGGGCAGGAGGAGAAGGGGACGACAGAGGATGAGATGGCTGGATGGCATCACTGACTTGATGGATATGAGTTTAAATGAACTCCAGGAGTTGGTGATGGACAGGAAGGCCTGGCGTGCTGGGATTCATGGGGTCACAAAGAGTCGGACACGACTGAGTGACTGAACTGAACTTATTGTGTTGGTTTCTTCCATATATCAACATGAATCAGCCATAGGTATACATATTTCCCCTCCCTCCTGAACCTCCCTCCCAGCTCCCATCCCATCCTACCCATCTAGGTTATCACAGAGAACCAGGTTGAGCTCCCTGTGTTATACAGCCATTTCCCACTAGCTATCTATTTTACATATGGTCATATATATGTTTCAGTGCTACTCTCTTAATTCATCCCACCCTCTCCTTCCCCAGTTGTGTCGTCTTTTCTCTATGTCTACATCTCTATTCCTGCCCTGCAAATAGGCTTGTCAGTACCATTTTTCTAGATTCCGTATATATGTGTTAATTGACGATATTTATTTTTCTCTTTCTGACTTACTTCATTCTATATAACAGACTCTAGGTTCATCCACCTCACTAGCATTACATTTTACTGTAACTTCATATCGCCTGATACCATAGCTACAATTTTGAGGATTAGCATCAGGTGAATTACCTGATGTTGCTACTGGCTTCAACCTCTCCCTATATGCAAATATATTTATAAAAATCACAAGTTTAATATATACTAACTGTATTCTTTTTGAATATGCATTAAAATATGTCCATACCCACTGAAATTATTGTTTCACATAGTCCCTCCCCCAAAGTACTTTGTAAACTGTCGTGTATTTTGGGATACCTAGCTGTATGTACTCTATTTCGCATTTAACAGGATTTTCCTATCTTAGTGCTTCATGTTGGGGAATGTAGTTAGCTTCTACGAGGTATGGGTTAACCAGCATGACTACTAACTAGCATAGCAGCAACAGTGGAAAGATGCCAGGACTCAATTCATTGCCGATCTGTGACGTTATTAGGCATCCGTCTCTAATCAACTCCAGTGAAAGCTTGTAGATCTGTGTAATCTGGAAAAGCAGCACAGTGCCTTGAAATGTTTAGTGTTTACACCATCACATGCGCAGCCCTGCTCCATCACTGCTTGCTAATACTTTTCTTCAAAGGAAAACAACCAGAAAAGCTCCTTAAAAAAAAGAGAGAGAGAGAGAGATTTTCTGTCAGTATTCACACTCTGGCATTTAACTATTGATTTAGGTAAACTTGCCAAATTCTTGCATGTCCCCCATAAAATGACCAGCTAGAGATGGGGGAAGACACACCCCCATTGACCACACTATGCAAATCCTCTCCAAGTTTACAGCAGTTGCAGGAGTGAGTTGAAACAGCACCCAGAAGGCTGTAGATTTGTCCCACCCTCTTCTTTCCCCACTGTGTGCACAATTCTGTTCTCTGTACCATTTTTCTAGATTTCATATATATATTTCATTATACGATATTTGTATTTCTCTTTCTAACTTACTTCACTCTGTATAACAGACTGTAGGTTCATCTGCTTCAGTTAAACTGATTGCTCTGTGACAGCCTAAAGGAGTGGGATGGGTGGGGGGCTCAAGAGGAAGGGATACATAGATATATATATATACTTGTAGCTAGTTTGAGTTATTGTATATCAGAAACCAATACAACACTGTAGAGCAAATATCCTCCACTTAAAAAAAAAGAAAAGAAAGCTATAGATTGCAGCTTCAGCAGTGACATAGCTGGGTCAGACCAGACCTAACTGAATTTGGCATGGCTTTGAGGACCGTGTTTTTGTATTTTTTGCCTTCCATTTGGGGTAAAACATTCTCAGATCATCTCTCCACTGCATATGCCATGCTTGTTTTTTCACCTCAGGAACACAAGCCTCTCTTCTCCCTCAGCCTCATGTCTTCCACTGAGACCAGTGAGGGGGATTTCCTGCATCCCCATCCTGTCCCTTGTCTAGTTCAGCAGAAAGAAGACAAAGGCCGTAAGACCTGGATTGCGTGCCTCACTCGTTACCATGTCACCATGTCACATTCACCATGTCACCTCAAGCCAGATTCCAAACTTCGGTGAGTCTCTTCTTCCTTCTTTATGAAATGACAGTAGTGATTTAACTACCTTAAAACAGTAGTTCAAATAAAATTATACCGTGATCAAAGGACAAATTCACATA
Source organism: Bos indicus x Bos taurus (assembly GCF_003369695.1). Classification (NCBI taxonomy): domain Eukaryota; kingdom Metazoa; phylum Chordata; class Mammalia; order Artiodactyla; family Bovidae; genus Bos; species Bos indicus x Bos taurus. Next base: position 26,234,714 of record NC_040083.1, on the reverse strand, counting down.
AAAGCTTTTGGTCAACTGTAAAGTGCCTCTCTTTGTCCCATTTTTGCCTTGACACATGTTGTTATAATACCTAACATCTCTTTAGACAACTATGCTACTTAGCCGTTCGTTTACTCCCAACAAATATAGAGAAGAGTGGAGAAATGTCACCAGATCCTGTTATTCTTGGGGTTCGCAGGTGGTGTTAGTGGTAAAGAACCTGCCTGCCAATGCAGGAGACACAAGAGACGTGGGTTTGATCCCTGGGTCCTTATCTTAAAACCCTTAAGGAGTTTAAGTAGTTTCACATTTTCACTTTGAAGCAGTATCATCTGGCCACTGCTTACCTCTGTAAATGTATGTCCCTTTGGATTATACCTTTTTAACCACACTGGTTTCTGATATGTCCCCAACCATATCAAGGTCATTTCCATCTTGCAGGCTTACATCTTACACTTGCTCTGACTAGAACTCTCTTCCTCCTGTGCGGCTGGATCCTAGCTCCTCCACAGACCCGATCTGTCACCTGCTCAGAGACCCTCTCCTCATCTGTTTTATCAAAAGGAATATTTCTGGCTCATAATTCCTTATCTTAGTAGCCTCTATATTTCTTTCATATAGCTGATCATAAGCTGTAATTAATCTGCATACCAATTGCTGACAAACCTAGACAGCACATTAAAAGGCAACGACGTCACTTTGCTGACAAAGTGTCATCTTGTCAAAGCTACGGTTTTTCCAGCAGTCATGTATGGATGTGAGAGTTGGACCATAAAGAAGGCTGCTGCTGCTGTTGCTAAGTCGCTTCAGTCATGTCCGACTCTATGAGACCCCGTGGATGGCAGCCCACCAGGCTCCGCCATCCCTGGGATTCTCCAGGCAAGAACACTGGAGTGGGTTGCCATTTCCTTCTCCAATGCATGAAAGTGAAAAGTGAAAGTGAAGTCTCTCAGTCGTGTCCAACTCTTAGTGACCCCATGGACTGCAGCCTACCAGGCTCCTCCATCCATGGGATTTTCCAGGCAAGAGTACTGGAGTGGGGTGCCATTGCCTTCTCTGTAAAGAAGGTTGAGCACTGATGAACTGATGCATTTGAAATGTGGTGCTGGAGAAGACTCTTGAGTCAGAAGACTCCTTTGGACAGCAAGGAGGTCAAACCAGTCAATCCTAAAGGAAATAAACTCTGAATGTTCATTGGGAGGACTGATGCTGAAGCTCCAATACTTTGGCCACCTGATGCAAAGAGCAGACTCATTGGAAAAGACCCTGATGCTGGAAAAGATTGACGGTAAATGGAGAAGAGGATGAGATGGTTGGATGACATCACTGACTCAATGGACGTGAATCTGAGCAAACTCCAGGAGATAGGGAAGAACACGGAAGCCTGGTGTGCTGCAGTCCATGGGTTCGCAGAGTCGGGCATGACTTAGCGACTAAACAACACAACAACAATCAATTGCTGGCCGGTTTATTGTCTGCTGCCGGTACAATGTGAGCTCCATGAAATAAGTAAGTAAGTGTTAGTCGTTCAGTCGTGCCCGACTCTTTGCGACCCCATGGACTGCAGCCCATCAGGCTCCTCTGTCCATGAGATTTTCCAGCCAAGGGTACTGGAGTGGGTTGCCATTTCCTTCTTCAGGGCATCTTCCCAACCCAGGGATCGAATCCAGGTCTCCTGCACTGCAGGCAGATTCTTTACGGACTGAGCTACAAGGGAAGCCCTAAGCTCCGTGAAGGCAGGGCCATTTCTGAACAAATCTCAGTCAAGTAGGCATTCATTCTCGAAGAAGCATGTTGATGCTTTTGGCCATGGTGGGGTCAGTTGAGCAAGAGATTTGAATCTTCTTCTGGGCTTCTGTTTAGGAAGATACTATCCTCTAGGAAATACAGTTAATCTTTTATTCTTCTTCAACACCCTCAGCATCTATCATAGAGCCTGACACGCAGCTGGGCCTTACTGTGTTTGGGTCAGTACAGAATGAAACCGGCCTCTCTTCTCTGAAATGGACTAGCAGATTAACACACAGCTGGTCCTTGTCCACAGAGAGCCAGCATCTCCGGACCTCTCCATTCATCTCAGCAACTCAACCTCTGTGAAGTACCAAATCTGGTAAGGCGTTCCTCTTCTCCTTACCTGCTGGCTTGCACTCAACCTCCTGAGCCTGCTGAAACACAGTAAGGGCTTTCCAACTTCTGTACTACTTGTTGAAGGAAATACTTATGAGAACTTGTTAAAAATGAAAATAATTGATGATAACACTCATAACGAATTAAAACGTGATATAATATGTACCAGCCACTATTCCAACCAAGAGGTTTGCACATTAGCTTTTGCATACTAACTCACTTGATCCTAGCAATAACTCTATGAGTAGATTATAATTATCCCGTCCATTTTATAGCTAAGGAAACTGAGGCACTGAGGGACTGAGGAACTTGTCAGTGACAGGGCTGGGTCAGCCTAGCTTGAGGGACCCTGTGCTTACCAATTCAGCTATTGTCGTTGTTCAGTCACTGCGTCATGTCCCATTCTTTGCAACTCTATGGACTGTAGCCTGCCAGGCTCCTCTGTCCATGGGGTTCTCCAGGGAGGAATACTGGACCCTGTGCTTAGCAACTCAGCTATAGATATTGAAATTCCTAAGGACAGATCTTTGGGGACTATGATTAGCCCTCACTAAGCCAGATGGCGTATTTGTCCTCTAATTAATTGTTCAATGTTTTTTACATAAGTAATGCATAACATAAATTCTTCTATAAAACAGTCAGCGCTATCATATAAAGTAGGAGTTCCCCTTTGACCTCCTTTGAGCTCCTGAACAGCTTCTCCCTTCTCCACTGGTGGCCACTGTATTCAGTTCTGTGTCTGTCCTCCCTAACCATTCCCTATGCACTTGCATGCACCTGCGTGGCAATAGAAAACACAAACTATTCCTGTGGGTTTATGTTTTCTTTTTCAATTTTACATAGAGAGCAACATGTGTAAATAACTAAATCATTCCACTGTCTATATTAAGCCCTTTCTCTGAAAACACACATTTAGGTGGTCTTTTGCCTGCTGCAAAGCTGATGCTCAGCTGGGACACAGCAGTAGGGCTACACCTGAAGCTGACATTCTGAAACATTTCTGGATGTTTGGTAAATAGTCCCTGCTGCCCTTCCCAGATCAGGACCAAAGGCACATGCATGGATCCACAAAAATTTTTTAATTTTAGTTTCTTTGAAAATCAGAAGGAAAAAATGAATATAATAAGAATGACTTAAAAATGAATCTAACCAAGTTTATATTTCTCTTTATACCAAGAGAGTCTTAAAATATAATTTTGATGTTTTATGTAAGACAGAGTCCATGGAAGGCAAAAATACCTTGAACAAACACCTAGGACCCTGCCTGGGTTCCTTCCCAGGAGGCAGCAAGTCCAGGGTCAATGCCTGGCAGAGCAGGGGCCTACTGGGACCCATCCTTATGTATGGATGGTGTTGGTTAGAGCTGGTCGAGGCCATTCTCTGTCTATGGGTGAATGTTTGCAAATATGACTCATATCCATATTATTCTGAAATGAACAATGTGCTGCCTAACACAGGGATATTTCTGATTCAAGCGGTGGAAAATGAGATAAATGAACTTAAGCAAAACCAAGCATTTGGGGTGGAGAGGATCTAAAGCAGAAGGATGGTCAGGTCACATGAAGGTCTGAAAAAGCATCAGAAAACTTGCCTGAGACCTAAGTGGCCAGCCTTCTCTTCTCTAAGCCATGGCCTCTCTTCTGCTTCCTTCAGCTGATCTGCTTCCATCTTTTCTCTCTTTGAACCACCTCTCTTTTAGAGCTCTGCCATTCACAAGACTCACCTCCCACCTAATAGTCTCTGTGTTTGTCATTTCAAATTCCTACGTGAGAGAGAATCTATGGGGCCTCACTTAGATCAGCTGCTGATCACTCGTCCAGTAAGCTAGGGCCAGAGGCCAAGGCAGTAGAGGTGGGATCTCGGTGGTATTTGCACCCGCACTCCAAGATGTTAGTGTCATCTCAGCCCTTGATTATCCAGTCAATATACCCTTCTGCCCCCATATACAATGTCCACAATATCATTGATGCCCTGCTTAATGAGCCAGCATTTTCACACACAACTATGTATATAATCTCTCCATTCCCATGAGGAGGAACCCATAATCCCTTCCAAGTAATGAATGCAGAGATCTTGTCACAGGGTCAAGGCTCTTGGCATCCATTATCTTCTGATGGTGTTTATTCCTGAATCCAAAATAACTACTCAACAAATGATTATCTAAATGAAAATTTTAACCACCATACAGAGAAACAAAAGAATAAAGTAGAAATCATAAGTGTATCACCATCTTTGTACACTTTAGCAGCAAACATACAAGTATGGGTGGGGGTTATACACTAAAAGAACACTCTCACACTGAATCATACAAAGGCAGTCTTTAGAAATGGCTAAGATTGGTCACAAAAATAGGAAAGAATCAATTGCTTTCTCATCAAAGTTGACTTTTTTTTTTCAAAGTAACTTTCCTACTCTCCTTGAAATGAACTTGCTTTAGCTCAGCCTCTTGGGAGATACTCTAATTTAGATTCTAAAGCCATCATTTTGTCTGGGATAATAGCTTGAAACGTCACTCATTTCTTTACTGTCTTACGACCAAGTCAACGAAACCTCAGTGATTGCTGTAGGGAATCACTATATTCTAGGCTTCCACCCAAAAAAGAAGAGAACTGAGGCTGACATCCTAGGCTTTACCTCCCCTGATGGGTGGTTAGATTGTGAACTTGACCTTCATTTTTAGAAGGCTAACAAAACAAAGGCAGGAACAGAATGAGCATTTAATAATGACAGAACATACACGTTTGGAGGACTTTGTTTTTGACTGTAAATTAAAACCTAGGAGAATGACTCAAGTTGGCTGTTATATATACAGAAGAATGAAATTGTTTTATTAGTTATCCATCAATATTTGAATATGATGCCCAATATTGAATAAGGAAACAGTGTTTGATTTAAAACCTTGTTCTTAAAAACATTTATAACCCAATAGTCTATGGAATCTGCAACCTTACCAAAAAGATGAAGATAGAACTTGAATATAATTTTAACATTTACTCAGATCATTTTCCACTCTGATCACAAGATGTTTATGTATGCAATATGTAACAGTGACAAAAAAAAAATTTCCAGAGTGTCCCCACAACACAGATGGTGCCACACAGCTTTGTGGTGAAGGGTCATATTGTAGGCTAAAGTCTTGGTGGAAGTATTTTTGTGTGTTTCCCCAGGAGGCTGGAATAAATATGGGAATGTGTGTAACATTATTGTAAGATCACATGTGCTGCACTAAATTGGCACAAGGCAGCTGGGTTACAGGTGCTCTGGCAAGTTGCGCCGGGAAGGCTTCTTTTCTTTTGTATTTCTAACATCATGAGCATGAAACGATTTTAATGTGTTTGTGTGTGTCTGTGTGTGTGCTGGGATAGATACTGCAGGCATTCCCTTTGGGCTGAGGAGTTGGACTTTGAATGTGGTTTCTGAAAACAGGTGACAGTCCTGTTTTCTTTCTTAAGAGGATCCTTTGTTGTGGGTCATGCCGGGGATTAGTAGCTGGAGCAGCTCTCTTTGCCTTTCCATCAAAACCGGGGAGAGGAAACTTAAAATGGACCAAAAGATTATCTTTGCAAAGCTTTAGCAATGCCGCTCTGGTAATATTATTCAGGCCAAGGCAAATAGGTCACAAAGGATTAGCCAAAAAATTTATAAACAAAGAGACAATTATGCACACACTTAATAGACTTTAATCCAGAAGTGGGCCAATGTTTAGTTGTGATTCTGATGGACACCGTTTTTGCTAGTGGAATGCAATCAGCTTGCAGCAGAGGAGATGGTCCTGTAACAACAGAGCCCGCTGTGAATAACTGAGGATGGAGGAGAAGGCATTTGCTTCACCTAGATGCCTGGCCACTCTGTTGGGAATGAAGCTGCTTGAAACATGGCCATCGAAGGGCTGCTCTTCTAGATCATGAAATAAAGAGAGGACAGAGAAAAAAATAGCCACCCGTACAACTGTGCTGAAACAAAACTGTTCTTCGTTAGATTCTGACCATTCCCCGTTGTGCATTCTCGTTCGATGATGTAAAGTCGTTCGGGTGTGGGAAGCCATACCATGAAGCACAGGAAATAGCTTAAATCTTTGGAAATGTTTCTAAGGTTAAATAAATGGGGAAATAACTCTAGTTAAAGTTGCCAACCACTTCAGAGTAATTTTTACTGGCAGATATTTGTTAATTGTCAGTGTTCCTCTGAAAGCAGATACAATCAAGGTATATTGAGTATAGCCTTCTCTCTGGGTGCAGGCTATATGTGTTTTAAAGAAACTGTCATCACTTCATTGATTTCTCTCAGACTCAATTCAGATTTAGACAGCCTTCTGGGAATAAATCAGTGAATTAGGTATATATGATAGATCAGACAGTGTTACTAGGATTTCTAGATGGATGATAATAATGTGGCAAGACTTTAGAGGGTTTTGCTAAACATCAACCATTGCCTTCCATAAAATCAATAGACACATGTTCAAATTGCTTTGATGGAAATTTTCTGTCTGTTCTGTCAATTAGCCTTGTATGATGAATGCAGGGAAGTCATGGGATGTTGATTTTGGTGACAAAATGTGAATTAAAATAAAGTTAGGAAGTGAAGCTTATTGGCTATAAATGCTTAAAAAGCTGTAGTATTTTATAAAGCAGAAGTAGTTAACCTACTTATTTGATATAGAAACAGCAGTTTGTATGCAGTCCTCATGATCACCAACTATTGATGGTATAGATCTAGGAAAACCAGCCTTTTTGGCTTCTTTTTTCTCTTCTATCTCTTCAGTTTCCTGACATTTGTCTCCTTGATCTCCAGAGAGAAAAGCAGGGAAGGCAAAGAAATTCATTTTAAGATCCTGTTTTGTTACAGGTCAGAATCTTAGCCAGTACTCTGTACATGTCATTATTATGGTTTATGGAACTGATTATATGCTGCCGTAACTATATGATAATGTTTCTATTAGACCCACTGGTCTATTTGTTCCTTAAGGGCATAGGATTACGTTTAATACTCTATTCTTCATACCTAGGAGATTGCCTGTAAATCGGAGAAGGCAATGGCACCACACTCCAGCACTCTTGCCTGGAAAATACCATGGACGGAGGAGCCTGGTGGGCTGCAGTCCATGGGGTCGAGAAGAGTCAGACACGACTGAGAGACTTCACTTTCATTTTTCACTTTCATGCATTGGAGAAGGAAATGGCAACTCACTCCAGTTTTCTTGCCTGGAAAATTCCAGGGACGGGGGAGCCTGGTGGGCTGCTGTCTATGAGGTCGCACAGAGTCGGACATGACTGAAGTGACTTAGCAAAAAGCAAAAGCTAATTAGTGATTATTGAATACTTAAATGAGTAATGAAAGGTCAGTATAATGTTTAAAATATGGACAAGTAATCATGTCAACCCATTACTATGTCTCAGTATACTTAAGAAACAGCTTTATTGAGATATGTCACATATCATAAGGTTTACATTTTTAAAATGTGATTTTTAGTATATTCACAATGTTACGCAGGGCTTCTCAGGTAGCTCTAGTGGTAAAGAATCTGCCTGCCAATGCAGCACACCTAAGTGATGAGGGTTGGGAAGAAATCTTGGAGAAGGAAATGGCAACCCATTGCAGATTTCTTGCCTGGGAAATCCCATGGAGCCTGGCAGGCTACAGTCCATGGGGTTGCAAAGAGTGGTACCTGACTGAAGTGACTAAGCATGCAGTGTTGTACAACCATCACCACTCTTTCAACTTTAGAACATATTCATTATTGCAAAAAAAAAACCAAAACAAAACACAAACTGCTGCCCATTAGCATTCACTTTCCATACCTTACTTTCCCCAGATGCTAGCAACTAATAGTTTACTTTTTGCCCCCATGGATGTGTCGATTCTGGATATTTCATATAATTAGAATTCTACGATATGTTTTCTTTTGGGTCCAGTTCTTTTCAGTTAGTATAGTGTTTTCAAGGTTTATCCATTTAGGGCCATGAATCAATACTTCATTCCTTTTTATGGCTGAATAATATACCATTGAATATGCATACCACCACGTGTTTCCGCTCATCAGTTCATGGACATTTCATTGGTTTCTACTCTGTGACCACTAAGAATAATGCTTCTATAAACACTCATGTGCAAATGTTTCTGTGGACATATGTTTTCAGTTCTCTTGGGTGTATAGCAAGGAGTGAAGTTACTGGGTCAAATTGTAACTCTATTTTTAACTTTTTGAGGAACTGCTAAACTGCTTTCTAAAGAAGCTGCACCATTTTATAATCCCAGAATTCATTAAGGTTCACATTTTCCCACATCTTTACCAGCACTTGCTATATGTCTTTTTCTTTTAGCCATTCTAATGTGTGTGAAGTGGTATCACAGTGTGGTTTTGACTTGCATTTCCCTGGTGGCTAATGATGCTGTGCATCGTCCCATGTACTTATTGACCATTTGATTATTTTCCTTGGAGAAATATCTATTCATGTCTCTTGCCCATTAAAAATAAGTGGATTATTTGTTCTTTTATTGTTTAGCTATAACAGTTATTTATATATTCTGGATACAAATTCCTTATCAAATGTATGACTTTAAAATATTTTCTCCTAATTTTTGGGTTTCCATTTCACTTTCTTGATGGCATCCTTTGAAGCACAAAAGATTTTCACTGACAAAGTCCAGTGTATCTAGTTTTTCCTTTGGTTGATTATGCTTTAGTTGTCATATCTAAGAAATTATTCACTAAATCAACATCACAAAGGTTTAGACCTACATTTTGTTTTAACACCCTAGTAGTTTTATCTCTTAGATTTAGGTCTTTAATTCATTTTGAGTTGATTTTTATATTTGGTGTGAGGTAGGGGTCTGGAGAAGGCAATGGCACCCCACTCCAGTACTCTTGCCTGGAAAATCCCATGGAAGGAGGAGCCTGGTAGGCTGCAGTCCATGGGGTCGCACAGAGTCAGACACGACTAAGCGACTTCACTTTCACTTTTCACTTTTATGTGTTGGAGAAGGAAATGGCAACCCATTCCAGTGTTTTTGCCTTGAGAACCCCAGGGACAGGGGAGCCTGGTGGGCTTCCATCTATGGGGTCGCACAGAGTTGGACACGACTGAGGTGCCTTAGCAGCAGCAGCAGCAGCAGCAGCAGCGGTCTAACTTCATTCTTTTTTATGTGGTTATCCAGTTGTCCAGGTAAGCTTTTAACATCTAGTGAATGTGTCAGCAGAAGTAGACTGGTGTTTGAAAACATAATAAACCATCAATAGTTCATACTATACCACAGTCAAAATGAATGATAATATGGCAATTGACTTTTTGGTTAGTTATAAAGAAAGTCTTTACCAGGAAATTATCAATAAATATGATATCACCAAGGAATGCTAGTATACTTGGAAAATTCTTCTGAAAACCATTAATTACATTCATTCACTCACCAATGTTATTCATAATATTTAAATTCATTCATTGGAAAAATTTTGAACATTGTGGTTTAGTTGGGCTCTTTGAATTGCAAAGGACAAAGATGTTCATCATTAGCTTTAATATAAAAGGCTTTTACTGAAATGAATCTGTGAAACCATTAGAATCTGAGTCAGGTGTCCACAGCCTTAAGAGGGCTCTATGTTACTCAGTTTAAGGTGGAGAAAAAAGGGAAGCATTTTGGTACAATAATGTAGAAAGGCTACTTAGGAAGGAAATTAATTTCCATGGAGGAATGTCTTCTTTTTCATTAGATATCTCATTCTGAAACCAGAGCACCTTAATGGTTGTCCTCCTCTCTCCATCTGCAGGAATAAAAGCATTCCAGTTCTAGCAATGGAAGTGGAGCTCAGAGGGTAAGCAGGACTCATAACATGGAAGATTATGAGAGAGATAGGTAGTCCAAGGGAAACCCTCTCTCTCCTGCTTACGGAGTGGCCACGTGCAGCACCCTTAAAGCTGCAACTAGAATGTAGAAAGGATGGGAGCACCAGACATGACTTATTCCCACTTTCCAACTCTGCACGGGTTCAGTCTTATCATTTAATGCTAGAGTAAGAAATCACCGTCAGATTTCGGGGGTTTGTATGTGTCCGCCTGACATTTTTTTATGTATACAGAGACATGGGAGAGGCCAATAATGTGAGAGGTGATGTACCTTCTCTTTCTTGATCAGACTGGATGCTTCACCTCCATCAGTGGACTATGCCCACAGGACAGTTATTAGCGAATCACTTAGTCAGGCTTCCCCCTATTTACCCTGCCCCAGACTGTTCCTCCTCCCTTCCAAACTCCTTGTCTCTGAGTAAACAGGCTTCCTATGTGGCGCTGGTGGTAAAGAACCTGCCTGCCAGTGCAGGAGATGTAAGAGACATGGGTTCAATCTCTGGGTCAGGAAGATCCCCTGGAGGAGAGCACGGCAAGCCATTCCAGTATTCCTGCCTGGAGAATCCAATGGACAGAAAAGCCGGCAGGCTACAGTGCACAGGGTCGCAAAGAGGCAGACGTGACTGAAGCAACCTTAGCACAGCACACACATGCCCGAGTTACATCAAGACATCTGGAAAACTGACTACTTTCCTTGTGACTTGCACGTCTATTTATTACCAAACTGCTTCATTTTCTTCTTACATCTGACTTGACCTCCTCACCCTCTCAATGCAATTTCTCTAATTCAGATTCAGCATGCTTTGTTTTCTTTAAAACAGCTTGGTAGACCACCTGTCTTCCTCGACTCTGCTTCCTAGTCCCTTGTCCCTTTCTTTCAACTCCAGTTCCCATGGCTTATTTCCAATTCTTGCATAAAGAATCAGGTTGGTCCAGCTCAGCCTTTCACCAGCTAACCTCATGTGTGTCTCACCAGCTTTTAGACTGTTGGTCTTGGGCTCTCAACGCTGCTAATGGCTGAGTCTTAGGCTCATGTGACTTACAGTTGGCTACCTAAAGGCCAAGGGAAAGGATTAACTGTCTAGAAGAATATATGTATATGGGAAGCCCTATGATTTTCAAATATAGGAATTACCCACTCTGGGATAGAAAACAAATATGTCTAACTTATGAGAGAGTATATATAAATGAATATAGATGCTTTCTGTTCTTCTACAAAAATAAAACTCAGTAACTTTCTCTTTTAATGTCACTAATTGAAACATTTCACAACTCTCCAATGAGTACCAATTAGTAATATTTTTATATCTTTAGGAGCTCAGTTGTTTTGCTGCTGCTGCTAAGTTGCTTCAGTCGTGTCTGACTCTTCGTGACCCCATGGACTGCAGCCTACCAGGCTCCTCCGTCCATGGGATTTTCCAGGCAAGAGCACTGAGTGGGGTGCCATTGTTTTAACCACTCATATTCTTCAATATGGGACTCCAGTTTTTTGCTGCTTTTCTCTAATGTTTCTATGTAAAGGCTCGCTTTTTTCTTTTCTTACCTGTGTCAAGAAGTTCTTTTAGGGGGTTGAAGAATTTTATGGGCTGAATCATGTACCCCCTTCTCCAGATTCACATGTTGAAGCCCCAACCCCCAATTTGATATTTGGAGATGGGGCCTTTGGTGGGGGATTAGATTAAATGAGGTTTTATGGAGCCCTAATCTGATAGATTGGTGTCCTTACTAGAATAGGAACAAACACCAGTGCCGTCTTTCTTTCCTCACGCACACACAGAGGAGAAACCCAGTGAAGACAGAGCAAGAAGATAGTTATCCACAAGTAAGAGGAGTCTCACCAGAAACCAACCCCGATGGCACCTTGATCATGGACTTCTAGTCTCCGGAACTGTGAGAAAACAAATGTCTGTTGTTGAAGTCACCTAGTGTGTGATTTTGTTGTGACAGCCCTAGAAGCCTCATAGACAAAGTAAAGCAAATGTTTATGTGTTCAATCCTACTTGCCTCTAACGCTGAGCTCAGTTTTATTTTTGTCCTAGCACTATGAACTGAGCTTATTTAAGCATTTATTTACATACTTATTGGCCATTTCCTTTGCCCCTTTACCATGTAAACTCCATGAGGAGAGCACTTGCCTATCTTGGTTGCTGCTCTGCTCCTAGGCACACAGCAAACAATAGGTATTTACTGAGTGAATGCATTAATGATGAAATCACTTTGGTACACTTTTATGAATGAGAACATGGGAGATTTTTTTTCTTTTAAACTTTTTATTTTGTATTGGGGTATAGCTGATTAACTATATGATAGTTTTAGGTGAACAGAGAAGGGACTCAGCAAGGGAACTCATACATGTATATACATATACATGTATCCATTCTCCCCCAAACTCCCTTCCCATCTAGGCTACCACAAAACGTTGAGCAGAGTTCCCTGTGCTATAAAGTGAGTACGTCCTTATTGGTAATCTGTTTTAAATATAGCAGGGTGTGCGTGCCCATCCCAGATTCCCTAACTATCCCCCCTCCTCCCACCACTGGCAACCATAAATTCAGAGAATGTGGGAGACTTTTTTCTCCAAATATTAATATTTGGCCCAACTGATCATTCTTTTCCTTGTAATGCTGTCTACATTTGGTTCTGAGGAAACCATATGCTCCTGATTTTCTATTTTACCTGAAGCTGTGCTCCATCCCTTTTTCTTTTACTAATTCCTCTTATTTCTGGATGTAAAGATTGGTACTTCACGTCTCAGTCCTTCTACCCATCTCTTCTGATGGAAGATGCCATACTGAATAGTGATTAAAGCACAGATTCTTGAACCAGATTACCTGGGTTCAGATTCTGACTTCTGACCTAAAATAGAAGAAGCATAAGTCTAGGCAAGTGAATTCACTTCTCTGGACTTCACTAGCCTTATTTGTGAAATGCTGGTTGTAGGTAGTTCAAAGTATTGTGGCAAGAGTTGAATGTGTAAGACTCTTTAGATGGTGCCTGGCATATAGAATACATTTGACAAACATTAAATATAATTATTTTATATTAATATCATTTTTTGTCATTTACAATCTTGAGGTGATTTTATCTAATCCCATGACTGTAATAGCCCTGAACAATGTCTGAGCTCCAGGCTCATATAACCTCATAATCCAACTGTGGAGGCAGGATTCTAAGGTGGCCCTAGAATTCCAGTCCCCTGGTGTCTCCTCCTGTGAGTATAGTGTGATATCACTCCTGTTGGGGTACTAATCAGTTGACTTTGAGATCATCAGATGGTAGATCATCTTAAGTGGGCCTGACCTAATCAGGAGAGCTTTTTAAGGAAGGTGAAGCATCAGAGAGGTACGCTCTCACTGGTCTGGAAGAAAGCAGCCAGTGACCGTGCGGACCGCCCACAGGAGCCATGCAGTGAGGACTGAGAGCAGCCGCGGAGGGCTGAGAGCCAGCGAGAAAACCAGGCCTCGGTCCTACAGCTGCAAGGAAATGGATTCAGCCAACAACCAGTGAGCTTGGAAGAGGCTCCCGAGTGTCAGATGAGAATCACAGCCCTGGCCGCCACCTTGACTTCATCCTGGTGAGCCCCCGAACAAGTGACCCAGCTCAGTCGGCCCCAGAATTCTGATGTACAGAAACTGAGAGATAATAAGTGGATGTTCTAAGCTGCTAAATATGTGGTACTCTGTTACGCTCAACAGGAAATGCATATACCAACTGCCAAGTTTACTTCTCTACATCAGCGTGGAGGAAGAATCTCACACTTTACATGTCCAAAAGGAGCTCTGGATTTCTTTCCACCCTCCTACACTTTTTCCTCTTTGCCATAAGCTGCTCAGGCCTAAAAACTAGCAGGAGCCTTGAAGCCACTCCTTCCCTCAGAACCCACCTACAATTCATTAGCATGTCATGTATGGATGTGAGAGTTGGACCATAAAGAAGGCTGAGTGCTGAAGAATCAATGCTTTTAAACTGTGGTGCTGAAAAACACTCTTGAGAGTCCCTTGGACAGCAAGGAGATCAAACCAAGCAATCTTAAGGGAAACCCACCCTGAATACTCATTGGAAGGACTAATGCTGAAGCGGAAGCTCCAGTATTTTGGTCACCTGATGCAAACAGCTGACTCATTGGAAAAGTCCCTCATGCTGGGAAAGATTGAGGGCAGAAGGAGAATGGGACATCAGAGGATGAGATAGCTGGATGGCATCACCGATGCAAAGGACGTGAACCTGGGCAAACTTGGGGAGATGGTGAGGGATGAGGAGGCCTGGTGTGCTGTGGTCCACGGGGGTCACAAAGAGTCGGACATGACTGGGTGGCTGAACAACAACATCATCTCCAGGTCAGGAATTTGTTCAGAAACAGGACCTACACATATTTAATAAGGGAAAAAATAGTTTCATAAAATTTTAAAATATTGGAACAAAGAAAGTGAGAAACAGTTAAAAGATAAGCTATGTATTAGAAGATATTTTCAACATATATAACAAGCAAAGGACTAGAATCCAGGTTATAAAAGAATTCCCATACGTGTGGGGCATGACTAAGCGACTGAACAACAATAGTATCACTCATCAAAATGAACCCTGCATCTGATAGCTTCTCTTTACCTCCCTTACAGTCATCTCATCCCAAGTCACCTCCACCTCCTGCCTGGATCCCTGCAACAGCATCTGACTCCTTTCCCCATTCATGCAGTAACTCCATCACTGCAGTTATAGAGAGGACTGAATGTACATCAGGCCATGTTACTCTGTGCAGGATACACCAATGACTTTTCACGATGCTCAAAATAAAATCCAGACTCCTTGTTATGACCTCAAGGCCCTGCAGGATTTGGTCCCTGGCTACTTCTCGGATCTCACTTCCTGGCATTAGTTCCCTCATTGTGCTCCAGCTGCATTGGCCTTTCTGCTTTTCCTTCATGATGCCAAGTGAGGTTGTATTCTACAACCTGTAGAATTGGTTTTCCCTTTCCCTGGAACATTCTGCCCCATGTCTTGCGTGACTCCTTCCCTTGCTTCATGAGGGTTTCTGACCAAATATTACCTCTTTCAGCAGCATTGCCTGATTGTCCATCCTAAAGAGCTGAGCCCTCCACCTCCCACACTGCCTGTTTGTCTTTATCTCACTTGACACTCCTGCTGTGGGTACACAGGCCATGGTCTCTATTTGTTAGCTTACTTATTTATCACCTGTCTCCACTCTTAGAGTATAATAAGTTCTACTAGGGCAAGGATTTTGACTTATCACTCAATCCTTAGGCCTTGTAACAGTGTCTGGCATTTAAATCACCTTTATTGAATTAAGAATATAGAGAAATATTTGAGAAGTTTACATTCAAAGCAGAATTGAAACTTGTCTTTTCTAAGAAAATCCTCATCATGACACCTGTTAAGAACAGGAATTGAGAAAACATGCATTTTTGTATTAAGAAATATTTGTGCTATCAAATTTTATGGTATTTAGAGAAGTTTAAAAAATCCTAATGATATTATCAGTGCCATTTTTGCTGATGTAAGGTTATGGGGCTTGAACTCTAAAACACAACATTATTCTTATGATGTTCTCTTCTTCTCCCTCTTTTTTTTTTTTTCTTTTTTGGCAGGCAATAAGTGATTTTGGTTATCCAAACGCTGAAATCTATATTCTAGCCCTGATCAAGGAAGACATGAAAATGGGGCTGTAATGAGACCATGTCCTAGGTCAAATATAAACCTCTTTAATAATCAATGGCAAACAGAGCTAGAAAATATCCAAAATATATGTGACATGGAAAATAGGGTTGTTTAGAGCTCATCTCATATTTTAGATATCTAGAGGGATCAGAAGTTCAAAGTTTCAGCACAACAAATAGATGCCATTACAATGAAGTTTAAGATGTTGGAAAGTTCTTCCCAGTATAAAAAGAGCTTAAGTGATCCAAGATGTATCAGTTTTTAAGGCCAGATTTCCAGGTTTACAATTATCATTTCACATGTAAAGGCGTATTCATCCCCTTTCTTTCTTTTCAAAATGAAACTTATGTTAAAGACATTGGTCAATATTCTCCACCAGGCTAATAATAAGTTAGCTTCCCCGCAATGTAAGAAAGTGGCATATTGATTGTGAAGAAAGTCAAGACAATGTGGGCGCTCTTTTCCAACTGACATTTTAGGTTTCTGCTGATTCAAAATGCTCATATCTCTCAAATAATGCACTCATTTCTTTTCTCCCAGCAGGTCATCTTGTCAACTTGAGGCTTTGTAAACAACATAAATATCTTTGAATTTATAAAAGAAATGTTTACTGTAATTTAGTATGGCTTAATCACGCAAGTCAAATTCAAATGCCTTCCAAATTATCTTCCAAACAAAATAAAATTCAATGTAAAATTGTTTTTAAGCTTTAACATAGATATGAAAATATTTACTGTTTACTAAAAACAGCCTTTTTTTGAACCCTAGTCAAGTATGGAAGTATGCTGTGAATTTAAAATCTGATCTGATAAAATGACACATAAATATTTTAGCAGGAATTTTGGTCCTAATGCCCAGGAGATGGTTGTAAATCTGCCTGTAATACAAAGCTCTCTCTCTCTTTTGACAACTTCAGAGAGCCAACTATTTGGGTATTAAAAACTCCTGCCCAGATTACTGTTAATGCTAATCCTGATGGAATTACTGAATAAGTATGATTTTATCCCTTTTATAATATCCTAGCTGTATGACTGTTACATTGCATGTCTTCACTCTGACTGGATTCTGGCTTCTTCCGTGGTGCACATGGATAGAAATTATGGTCTGTTTCTCATGAAGGTGGGTTTAGTTCCAGTTGAGTGAATGTTATAAAAGAATTATTTCTTTTTATTGAATGTCAGTGTTATGCCCATGGCCTAAAAAAAAAAAAAAAGAGATAGAGAAAAAGAAACAAATCTTTAATTTTATTTAGACACAGAGACTGGCTGATATTTTTAAGATTAAGAAAAAAAAATTTACATTGACCGGAAATACACTTGTTTCAAATAGTCAAAGCTTCAGTCAACAGAGTGGTTAAAGGACTAGGGGTGTCTGAGAACTTTCTAAATTGCACTAATCTCATAAAATAGCAGTTGCTCCAGGGAGGTGAAAGTGATACAGCTAACAGGCTGGGATGAAATGTTAATAAATAGATCAATAGAAGATTATCAGTGATTTTCCCCTCATCACCTTCCCACCCTACACATTTCACGGAAGAAAAAAGAGCTATTCGTTGCTCTTTCTTGCTTTTTGTAACAAAATCTGCCCAAATTAGGTTACAGTTTACTCTGCAAGTTTATAATAACAACAAAATATGTTCAGATATGAGATACAGCACCAATAACCCATGGTGTTCCATGGAATCACTGGATTAAAATGCTTCAGAACTCAGTGCAGTTTTCTCATTCACCTTCATACCCCTCCTGTGGGTGGAAGCTGTGATCACTATTTGATAAATATAGGCACTGATGCAAGAGGAGAGCCAAGGACTTTCGAAATGTCACCAAAGAGATCCAGGTAGGAAAATGGAAGCAGAATTCAGATTCATGGGCTCCTTGAATATTGCTAGATCCACAGTGGCACAAGCCATTGAAATTCACAGTTGAAGGAAAATATCTTTTAAAGTACAAACTAGAGGTTACCAGTGGAGAGAGGAAAAAGGGGAAGGGCAAGATAGGGGTAGAGGACTAAAGTACAAACTATTAGGTATAGAATAAGTAAGCTGCAAGGCTATTCAGGACAGTACAAGTAATATAGCCAAAATGTATATAACTATAAATGCGCCCAACCTTAAAAAATTGTGAATCACCATGTTGTATACCTGAAACATGTAATATGGTACATCAGTTTTACCTCAATTTAAAAAATCATTGTAGATGATTCTTTAGGACCTACTTTTCTCAACTAAGCTTTCAATAGGAGTTCAACAGCAGAAAAAAAGAAAAAGGAAAGTATCTTTATTTACTGGAATAAAGAACAGGCACCTGGGCTTATGTTGGCCTCTTTTATGAGAAGGAATTTTTTTTTTCTATTTTTTTTTACAGAAGAGGACCTTGAAAGTCTTTATGGAATTTGCTTTTTAATTATGTAAAATGTTATTTTTATGATTAAAATTTGCACAGTTAGGCAATTTAGAAAATTTATATTGTTAAAGTGCCACTCTCTGCACTGTGATTACCCAGGCCCTCATCATCACACCTGGTGACCAATTCCACTGAATTCAGCACACACAACTTACTCAAAGCTTCTCCAATAATTCCTCTTAAATCACTTCTGAGCTCAAGACATTTTGATGATGCTTTATTGCAAAATTCCACATCTTAACTAAAAAACTTGGCCATCAGGACACTCCACTAACTCTCCTTCTCCACCCATACCTCTCATTCATTCATTCATTCATTCAATGAATATTCATTGGGTATCTATGCATATGAGGCATGTTTTACACCCTGATTATCCACGCATGTAATCTATGTCTTTCATCCATCTGTAGAGGAACTCACACTTTTGAAAAGGGAAACTAAACAATGATTTAATAATGAAATGAAATTAGTGAGAGAGCTGTGTCTATATAAATATAGTAGATGATTACCTTGAAGAAAATTTATAATATTAAAGGTAAGGATTCAGAAAAAAAGATTTAGGCTTGTTTTTTATAGGAAAGTATCAAAGTATTGCTGAAGCTGAAGTTCCAATACTTTGGCCACCTGATGCGAAGAGCCGACTCTTTGGAAAAGACCCTGATTCTGGGAGAGATTAAAGGCAGGAAGAGAAGGGGATGACCGAGGATGAGATGGTTGGTTGGTATCACCGATTCAATGGACATGAGTTTGAGCAAACTCAGGGAAATGGTGACAGACAGGGAAACCTGGTGTGCTGCAGTCCATGGGGTCGCAAAGAGTGGGACATCTAAAGAACAAATTGTAAGCAACTCTGCTAGAATGGGAAATGGGTTAAATAATTATAGTACATTCGTAGATTAGAATACGAGGCAATTTGAAACCTTCTGCTCCTGACCTCTTTACAGTCTCTCTAGGAGTAAAATGGAATTTTCCCCCACCCCTGCCATCACTTTCTCCACCACAGGCACTACATGGAGTGTCTATGGTGGATTTCTAGGACTTCTTCCTGGTGTGGTAAAGCCTTTCACAATGCACCTACTTTGTGTTTCTTGCCCATGAGCTTTCTGGGAGTTGTAGTCTTTGGTTCAGCTTAAGGGGAACCATTCTCCCTCCCACAAAAAATAATAATCACTTGAAATAAGGATGGTTCCTCAGTTTTGTGTTTGAATTGGCTGAAAAACAGAAAAAGGATTCTCTTGTGGACTCCTAAATAGGCATGATCATTCTTCTATCCAGCTCCATCACTTTCCTCTTAAGTGGAAATTCTTTTCAAATTCTGGCAATAACTAATAGTACTGTTTATCACTATAGTTGTTGGTTTTCATCTTTCTTTTCCCTTCCTTCTGAATCACCACAGGTATTTTAGAGGGAAGTTTAGAAAAGCTTTTTCAGGGACCTATGCCAGCAATATTTAAAAACCATTGTTTTATTTGGCTTGTACAATTTTTAAAAATTCCTTCAGGCTGGACATCAGTTCTCCATTTTGCCATAGTTTTTACCACTTCCTACAATCTAAATTTGACTTCCTTACTTATTTAAATTACTTTCCTGGCCACTGAAGCTGTCAGTGTTTGCTCTGTTTCATAGGCATAACGAAAATGGGGGGGGGGGGGGTGAAAATCATCTGGGCAGGTGTTAAGCTGGTAGAAGGGATTTCTAACATTTCCAACTTAGAAATCAGCAGGAACCAACAACAGTAAATTCATACAGGGGAATTCTTAATGGACCCTAGTATTTTTCATTCATTCCTAGATACAGGGAGAGAACTCCTTTAGTACCTATAAAGACTGTCTTTAGTCTTTCAATAGAAGAAAGGAATGTAAGGCCTAACAAAATCGATGTATGAAAGAACTAGGAAATGCAGGCTATAAGGAGTGACATGTAGTGGGAATCTTGCCAAGTAATAAAACATTTGCCTTTCAGGCCAGGCACTGCGCCCAAATCAACTCGCTGAATCCTTCATGGTTCACATCCTCTTCATTTTCTCTCTAGCTCTCCATCTTGCTAGTCAACTCTGATGTTTTCCAAACATTTAGAAACTGGAATGTAATCCCAGAAAGTGAGGGATTTCCTCCGGGCAGCCACCCTGATCTTGGAAGGAAACAAAATTTCAGATTCCACACCCTCTTCCTGGAAAGCCCATTTCAGATTCCTTTCTGATAGCCTAGGGGAATGCAGATGACATTAGGGAAGACCTCAACCTTTAGTGGAATCCCAAACAGTGAACCCTTCTGGTCTCATTTGGGAGAACTCATTAGATTGGAATATTTGAGGGGATATCAAAAAATCTATTATCTATGTTGATTAGATAATCCATTTTTATCCAAATCATGCATACCCTTTGTTTCAAAAATATTAAAACAGAGAAGGGAGATTATGAGACATTGCTATAAAACACAAAGATTGGGACTTGTAGGTATTAAAGTAGGACCTGGAAATATGAACTTTTAACAAGCAGAAAGTCCATAAACCACACACCTTGAGGAGCACTAAGACTTCACTCAATCTGAAATATATCTTTAAATTTCTACTGTGAACTTTTTTTGCCATCTATTTTTTTAAAAATTGAAGTACAGTTGACTTACAATATTGTGTTAGTTTTAGTTGTATAGCAAAATGATTCTGTTATGCATATGTTGTTGTTATTCAGTCTTCAGTTGCTTAGTCCTGTGCCACCCTTTCGACCTCATGTACTATATCATACCAGGCTCCTCTGTCCTCCATTATTTTCCAGACTTTGCTCAGATTCATGCCCATTGAGTAGGTGATGCTATCTAACCATCTCATCCATTCATGCCCCCTTCTCCTTTTGCCTTCAGTCTTTCCCGACATCAAGGTCTTTTCCAGTGAGTCAGCTCTTTGCATCACGTGGCCAAAGTATTAGAGCTTCAGCTTCAGTAACAGTTCTTCCAATGAATATTCAGGGTTGATTTACTTTAGGATTGACTATATATATTCTTTTTCAGAGAAGGCAATGGCAACCCACTCCAGTACTCTTGCCTGGAAAATCCCATGGACGGAGGAGTCTGGTAGGCTATAGTCCATGGGGTCGCTAAGAGTAGGACACAACTGAGTGACTTCACTTTCACTTTTCACTTTCATGCACTGGAGAAGGAAATGGCAACCCACTCCAGTGTTCTTGCCTGGAGAATCCCAGGGACGGGGAAGCCTGGTGGGCTGCCGTCTATGGGGTCGCACAGAGTCGGACACGACTGAAGTGACTTAGCAGTAGCAGTAGCAGAATTCTTTTTCAGATACTTTTCTCATAGGTTACTGTAAAATATTGAGTATAGTTCCCTGTGCTATACAGTAGGTCCTTGATGGTTATTTGTTTCATATATAAAATCATCTTTATTCATTCATCTAAGGACATTAGGTTGCTTCCATCCACTGTGAACTTTCAATTATTCTTGACTATGATGAAACTGGGTAACAGTTTCATCTGTCATCTGGTATCTTCTAATAATTCATATCTCTCATTTTAGCTATTGCTTCCAACATGTTTCCAAATCTCCACACTCTGACAGAGTTCTTCACTTGAACAAAGAAGAGAAGCAAATGTCGATCATCAGTTCAACTGGCTACTCAATTCGCTATAGAGATCATTAGAGTTCTTTGGATGTTAAGGTTTCAAGGGCACACAGTATCACAGAGGGGAAAAATCAGTTTATTGAAATGTGACTTAACTAAGGATTTCACAAAAGTGAACACAAAGTAAAGAACTTTGTGAACACAAAGAACACAAAGTAAATTGAGAATGTGAGTTTGTTTGTTACAAAATTAGAAAAATAACAGCAAGAACTATATGACCGCTAATGAAATTAAAGGGATACAGTCGATATGAAAAATCACTTACAGAAATATAAACATACAGTTGCCAAATAGACAATAGTACTTTAGGATCACGTACTTACATTTTTGTGAAACTCGTATACTAGTCCACGCTAAATAAAACTGCATCCTAAATGTATTATTAAGACAATATAAACATTATCTTTATCAAGGTCAATAAGGGCTGGAGTTTTGAATATATGCGATGTTAATATGGAGTGGGTTATAACTAACAGGAATTTCTTTGGAGGTTTTGTTTAGTTTGTGTATTAATTTTGTTTTAGGTCTTAAGAACTGAGTTCAAGAAGAAAATGAACTCCTGTTAAAATATATGTGGACATATTTAGGAAAGTGTCAATGTTACATAAATGAACAAATTCCTGAAATAATTCACAACTTTTACTCTTTTGTAAGTATTCCTATAAGCCTCATTTTCTCAAATAAGTCTAGAATTCACTTAAGATGGCTTGCTAGTAAGGAGCTTTATAATCTCTGATAAGACTGTTGCAGACTTTGAAAAGATTCCAAACATGGCTCCATCAATGACTAAAGTAAAGTGCCCTTGTTTGCATAGCCAACACCATAATTTGCGCATGTACCTGGATGAATACATTCAGGTACTCTAAGGAATAGTATCCAAGGCACAGGAATTTCAGAAGGTGCTGTTTGCTCTGTATATTTGCTCACAAATTTCTTTTCTTTTTTTTTTTTAATGCTTTTGAAAGGATGGAATCAAGTACAAATAGCACTTACTCCCAAAGTAAAGTTTTTATATATTATAGTTAAATAAATTAAGATTGGCAATTTACTTCTAATGTGTTCCTTCCCTAGATGTTAATGTTATTTTCACCTAATAGCACAGAAGAGAAAGGCTCAAAAGCAAAAATGAAATCTAGTCTGTCTCCACCCCCCTTCTCCCCAGCATAAAGGCGCTTAAAAATTTAGATTCATCACATTTCTGTGATTTACTTTCTAATTCATTTAGTTTCTTATACAACTAAAGGATTGCAGCTCGACTTTATCTTCTAAAGTGTAGCAACTTTCTGAGTTCGTGTGCTTCTCCCTCCACTTCTCCTTGCCTCCATCCCTTTCTTCAGTGACTCCAAACAGGCACTACTACATGCCAGGTACCCTTCTGAGCACTGGCTGGGGATGCAAGGTGAGAAGATGCAATTCTTGCTCTCTTGGAGGCTAACAGCCTAGTTAGGGGTCAGAGAAGTAAACAACCATTATGATAATGTGTGGGATCCGCACAAGATAGGGGCGGCGTAGGAGGAGGAGAGTGAGTTGAGTGGACACACCTGGCTAGACGCCTCACCTAGTCCTGGGAGAAGGAAGGTCAGTTAAAGTTTCTTGGAGACTCTTCTTAGGTCATTGTCAATTTTGGGCCACTTCTGACTTTCAGCTCCAAATGGAATCAGTATTCCTTGCTTTTTATGACAATATGTATTTTTTTTTCAACATTCCCTTGATTTTCTGAAGGGCTTTTTCATATATTCCAGCCACCATTCAATTGGCCAATTTTAACCTATTCATCTTTAACAGCTATAGTGTTGTACCATTGAGATGTGAGGATTTCTCTGTTACAACAGTTACTATTACGCATCCCTTGATCCTGATTCATGACAGCTGTGGGATTCCCAGGTATACCTCTGAAGCTGAATGCCATGGAAAGCCCAGATGAGGCCTGGGAAGAGGCCTATACCTTCTCTCCATTACCTGCTGTGGATCAAGGTAACAACTTGCATTTCTTACTTACCTTACCTTCTCTAAACTTCGTTCTAAATTTCTTCCTGTGTCCCATCTTTACGTCTTGTCTTTGAAAAGTTTAAATATGCAATTTAAAGAGGAAAAAACATGGTCAAGAAATTTCGCTACAGAAAGTAGACACTATGAATCCCAACAATAATTTCCTCTATCGAGTATATTAGTGTATCATGTTCTACTAAGAACTCTGTGCTGAAAAACCCAAGGGCATATGTGATAAAATTAGATGAGGCAGGATAAAAAAGAACGCTGAATCTTTCCTGAATTTTGTCAAGGCCTGTACTACTTTGTCTATGTAGCTAGTTTGATTTCTTTCCTTTTTTCCCCATATGGGCACTGTAATTTATCAGGTTTCATGACTGCCTGCAAGTTGAGAGCCAAAACTGTGGCTATAGCTCTTTACGGAATGTGCATTTGTATTAACTTCATCCTTGGTTCCATTTTAAGGCCATATCCTTGTTTTTCTTTCTCATCTATTTTTTTTCCAAGTGGAAATATCTTTATTATGTTATTTAATTATGAAGTTAATTCATGCTCTAAGTAACAGTTCTCAAACAGTGTTGAAAAACAGAGTAGAACCTGAACTATGCCAATAATCCCACCCTGACCCTTATCCCCTGAGAATGTGAATGTTCTCACCTACCTTTAATTAGATATCTTGACATATTTTTTAAACATGTATCTTTACAAGCTGGCTTAAATTCTGGAACATAGCAGTGTACCACTAAATAATGATTTAAAGTGTTTTTAATAGTGCTTCAAAATTTACAAAGCACTTTCACAAGCTTTAGCTCATTTAATCTTATAAGCAAAGATCAGTATCTTCTAAAACATGTTCATTTTATCATTGCCAAAAATCTCTTTGATTTGGCTGAATTTCATTTTCCTGCCAATGCCTTTCTTTTGCCAGTGTATTCAGTTCAGAAAAAACTATGAGCCATACTTTAAATTTTATGTTCACATTCTTCCCAGTGGATACTGAGATCCTTGTTAGTTGAATCTTAGAGTACGAAGAGCAACAGGTAAAACTGTTGGAGCAGTTAGAACAGGTAGAAATGTGTCTGTCAGTAATTATGGGGTCACAAAGAGTTAAACACGACTAAATGAATACACCGGAGAAGGCAATGGCACCCCACTCCAGTACTCTTGCCTGGAGAACCCCATGGAGGAGCCTGGTAGGCTACAGTCCATGGGGTCGCTAAGAGTCGGACACGACTGAGACACTTCACTTTCACTTTTCACTTTCATGCATTGGAGAAGGAAATGGCAACCCACTCCTGTATTCTTGCCTGGAGAATCCCAGGGACAGAGAAGCCTGTTGGGCTGCCGTCTATGGGGTCGCACAGAGTCAGACACGACTGACGTGACGCAGCAGCAGCAGCAGCAAGTGAATACACAGTGTCCACATATACATTGGTATTTCTTTCAGAATGAACCAAACGGAGGTATAACTTACACACTGCCTTCTATACATGCCTCTAGTTAAACTGAGGATAATTTGCTTCAAAAGAAAGAGGTCCATTTTCCTTTAGTTTAGACACTGATTTCAAGTTAGAAACAAAAGGTGATTATAATAAGCAGAAACTCTTAATACCAAGTCGTAGGCAACAGCTGAAAAGTGGAATGTTGCTTAGTACATCAGTGACATTACTTTGCTTTTGTTGTGTTTACTAAGGTGCTCTTGTAAGCCAAAAACCCCCCCAGCACCTGGGACTTATTTTGGAGGTCTTGTGACACCATCAAGGAACTTCAGATGCTGGGTTTGAAATAAGTACTGTATTTCATTTACCAACTTTCTCATATGCCCGGTGTGCACAGAAGCAGAGAGAACGTGGACAGATACTGGGCTAGATGATGTTGCAATGAAGCACAAAACACACAGACGGCTTGAATTTTTTTAAAGGCATTCTTTTATTTATAGGGCAAACTCCTATAACCAAATATTGGTTTAGTTGACAACTACCTACTAAACCACTGGGGGTTTCCCTGGTGTGTCAGATAGCAAAGAATCTGCCTGCAGTGCGGGAGACCCAGGCTCTGTCTCTGGGTCAGGAAGATCCCCTGGAGAAGGGAATGGTAACCCAGTATTCTTGCCTGGAGAATTCTTGCTTGGACCGACGAACCTGGCAGGTTACAGACCATGGGTTGCAAAGAGTTGGACACGACTGAGCAAGTAACACCACACTTACTAACCACTGGTATTTTCTGTATGGTAGTGGAAGTTGCGTCTCAAAGCGTGCTGTGTCAGGACTTCAGAGAAATAAGGATTCTGCTCATTGACACACACTGACAGGGGCTTTGGGAAGCTAGTCATAAATGCAGAATCAGGGTATGTCCTTGCAGTTCCCACTCTGGGATTTGCATTAAAATAAGTGTTCAGTGCAGTTCTTTATTGAGTGCCTGCTGTGTGGTAGGAGTTAAGGATACAAAAATGCCTGTGATGGGATATAATGCTTTCAAAGGGCTTAAGAAAAAAATGGAGAATAGATATTTGGGGGATGGAAATTTCGTCCATAAATGTATTTTGCAAACTTTAATTATGAATTTTGACAGAACAAGGGTCACATAGTTAACTTCTTTTACATATTTTCATAATGGCTGGTACAAAAGAGAAACTGAATATCATTGTTGACAGACTAGCGGACTTACAGAAAAATTGTTGCCAAGTTCAGGTAAACAGTATCTGAATTCTCCAGAGAAGATGAATGGAATGAAAATGTGTGTTTCTAAATGCAGCTTCTTGATTTCTTTATAATCTCTGTTGTCCTTTGCTGTATTATTTGGACAAATCCTTCAACATGGAGAAAGAATGACAATTTTGTGAAAAGGCTATTATTATATAAGATTTTCTGTGTGATAAAACCACACCCAATGGGCCTCACCCAGAGGAGCTTATATATGTTATTAGACGCAGGAATGTTAAGTGTGTTAGATTCGGTCCCTGTTGGGCAGTCATATGACGCAAACGGTGACTCTGAAATGAAGCCATAATATATGGTTTAACCTCTTAACAGTTTGTGATGTCATTTTTTATGTGGTAAGAAAAACAAATGCTGTCACATTTTATATTTGAGACTCCTGCAAGCCAACATCAAGAGATTAAGTATGAGCATTACCAACACAGTATCGTGAATGCAGTCATATGGATGCCAGAAAATCGCTGGGACCACAAACACTCCCCAGTAACTCAGTGTTATAGAATGGAAAGATAAGTCTGCTGATAAGTTATAACCCTCATGAGACACTGCGTTTTTCCCTTAGAAGGAAGCAGAAGTAATCTTAAATATGTCGATTTGAATGTTAATTCATGTAACTCTAGTTCCAGCTAATCTTTATGCCTATAATTTAAAAACACAGAAATAGAGTAGCCAAAATTAAAAAAAAAAAATCTGTGCGTTCATATAAAAGACAAAATTAGGACAGAGATGAAATTGGGGCAGAGTCAGTAAAACCGCTGGTTTCCAGTGTTTACTTTCTTGAAATATAGTTTTGAGTCATTTCTGTGAGATATAAACATACTACTTTATGTTTCCTATCATTTTTTTATTATGCACATAATTTAACAGTTTGTAATAGTTGAAGCCACATGTCTCTATGGACTGGAATATTGTTGAAACAGCTTCACTCGAGTGAGAAGACTTCTAGTATAATTCAGGTATGTATATTTTCCTTGAACCAAGTGTGTGACATTCAACTTGTCAAAAACGAACATTTTGCTTGACTGAACAGCTTTGCTCTGTGTTTTGCTTGTCTACCGAGGCAAATAAAGCCTGACAAGAAGAGCATTTCCAGCTAGTTAAAGACCGAGAGGGGAATGAATCAGGATTTGAGCCAGTTATCAGAAAATTCCTTTCTTGGTGACTATTTTATAATGTACATGATATACTAACAAGAAATAATTTAGATAAATCTTAACTGCAGGTGACAGAATGTGTGCCTCTTGGTTCCTCCTACTTCTAAGTATTTAATGCATTTCTTTTTATCATATGCTTTGTATTATAAGAAGGTATATAATTTTTGTATTGTGGACTTTCTATATATATGTTATTTTATTTCTGTTTCCTCCTCATTGGGGAAACTTCAAGGTGATGATGAGGAACACAACTGGCTTGGTACCAAACTTCATTTTATTTTTTAAAAGCAGGAAGGGTTGTTGGAATGTCTTATTATCTCTTCAAGAATTATATGGCCTGTGGATCTTTATTTGGAGTTTGCCTAAGAATTTATATAAAGAGGGAGTCCATTTCATTAGTGGATTTTGCCCATTCACTTAGTCAACCTGTCTTTTTTTTTTTTTTTTTCTGATGACCTGCTATGTTTTTAGGACTTACACTGGTTCTGGGATAAAGGTGAATAGCGTATAAAGTTTGTCCTTAAGGACTTTCAGTTTGTGTCTCACTTAATGGCTAAGTTTCCAGGACAGCTGAAACTTAAGGAATAAACTAAACCTTAAATGATAAGTAAACTTAAAGAGTTTATTCATTTATTAATTAAGTCAACACATTTCAATTTTTGTCAGACATGATGTATTAGGAGCATTTGAACTGGATAAGCATTGGAATCACAGTGATGAACTGCTTAGAATTTATCACCTAATAGGAAAAGGAAAGACACATTTTGGTCAACTGATCACATTAGTAAAAGTACAGTTATAAACCAGAATAAATTTTATATGAAGAAAAATAATGCAGATACATGAGTGCATATAATTAAGGAATCCAACCCAGATATGGGAGGGACTTGCAATGAGTTATACTGAAGAAGGAGATTGGGAGGGAAGGGTACAGAACAAACAAAAGATATATTCCTAGGAGCAGCACACCAATGTCTGAGGAACAGCCAAGAATGAAGGAATGATCCACCATCCCTTTGGTTTTACAAGGACAAGTAGGATAGAGGACCAATCGATGTTCATTGGACATGACAGCATGAAAGTAACTGGTGACTGGAGCAGGTTGCATTTTTCTGGAGTGATGGTGGCGAGTTCTGACTGGAATGGATTGATGATTAAATAGGGAGAAAACAAGAAAGGGCATAAATGAAACCCTCAAGAAGTATGGTTATAAAGCAAAGATCTCAGGTAGTTGAAGGAGAGTAATTCGCTTCTTTGTTTATTTATATATGGTAGAGGCTGGACCAGGTTTGAGTATTAAAACGCTGGGGAGAGTGTACAGCAGGTTGCTGAACATACAGTAGACAAGAGGGAACATGTGTAGTGAGTTTCCTCACTAGTTGAAGGTAAGGAGTGATTAGACCCAGAGCCCTGTGGAGGGACTGACTAAGGGAGGAAACGAGGGGATCTTGTGGGTATAAGTAGATTTGGCGGGAAAAGATAAAAGTAGAAGTTGTTCCCATTCAACTGATGCAGTTTTCTCTGTAAAGTTGGAGCTTTGCATTATCTGTAGAAAGGGAGGAGATAAAGGAGGAACTGAAGGTTTGGAGAGCGTTTGAAGTAGTCATTGTAGGCAATGATATAGAAAAAGAGTGAATAGACCAGGAGGATTGATGGGCAATGTTGAGGGTCCATTTGAGGTGGGTGAAGATGGTGCTATGGTAATAACATTTATCTGCTCTATTCTGTGGCTTTCCCCTGCAGCGCTGGGCTCCTGGAGGGCAGGCACTGAGATAATAGATAACTGAGTTTGTTTTGAGTTAAGATATGAAGAAAAGACCAAGAAGCAAGGGTGTGTAGGGTATTGAAAGAGTGTTATTGAAATGATGGGCCCTAGGAGTGGGGTGGCGGGGGAGTATGCTCGATAAAAAGATACAGAAGAAAAGACAGGGATGAAGAAAGGATTGGGACATAGTGAGGAGTCAGTGGAGTAGAAGTGCCCTGACATCAACAGGCAGACTCGGAGTCAAGCTCAGAATCGAGTATTCTAATATTCCAATAATGTTCCAATAAAATGATTCTTTAAGAGCTCTAACTTGTGATGCCAAAACACATCTGCTGCAAGCCTCCGATGAAAGGGCTTGTGGTCCAGAGCAGAGGCTCTGGAAAGACTGGGACTGGAGTGAGATGAAGAACTATTAATGGTGACTGGGGTCTTCTAATACTCCATGTGTATTCTAGTACCTAAAGAATGTGACATTTTTAGTTCCTGTGTTACACTGAGGTCATTAAGTTGTTAAGGAAAAACATCTGTTTTAAAGCATCCTCCCTATATTTTATGCAGTATCAAGGAAACTTGATCTTCAGTGGATACTAAGAATACTTTGTTCCATTTCATTCAGTTATTTCTTAAACTATCAATGTTTATTGATTGGAAAATAATCTAAGGACCTACAGATTTTTAAAAAACTTCTTATTTTGTTTCGGGGTATAGCTGACTAACAAACACTTGTGATAGTTTCAGGTGAACAGGGAAAGGATTTAGCCATACATGTACATATATCCATTTTCCCCCAACTCCCCTCCCATCCAGGCGGCCACATAACACTCGGCAGAGTTTCATGTGCCATACAGTGGGTCCCTGTCGGTTATCCATTTCAAATATAGCAGTGTGTACATGTCCATCCTAAACTCCCTATCCCTTCCCCTTGTAAGATTTTTTGAGCAGGGAACAGTCAACAGAATCAGCCTATCTGTTAACATTTGAGTCTGGTCTCAAGGATCTGGACTTGGACCTCTGGTATGGAGGTGCTCTAAGTGTACATACCATCTTCTCAGGTTATATAGAACAAAGAATGCTTTCCTTCTCTATCTGGCTTTCTGAACACACTTTGTTCTCCAGGAGCTGGAATGCCTCTCCAGTAATGGAAGCCTTCATCATCTCATGGCTGGTTTAGGGCAACATCTTCTTAGCTGGTCTCCCTCCTATTGGACTTTCTACCACCTTTTTACCCTATACTTTACTGCCTTATTATTTAACTTTAAATCACTGATCCTTCTGTTACTTCCCTGTTCAAGGAATAGAAGGTCACCCCTCCCTCACCACATTAAGATAGGAATAAATTCAGCTGCCTCTTAAGTGACTTGTGCAAAGCCTCACTCTTTCTAACAGGGGAGAAAGACAATAACCAAGCAAACTAACGGAGGATGCGCTACATGTAACCACTTTAGTCTCTTAACCCATTTAAAAATAAAAATGTGGCTATGGAACTAGATGGCCAAGCTCTTTGGGGTTTAGGTATGTAGTTGGTTAGTTCAGTTCAGTCGCTCAGTCGTGTCCTCTACAACCCCATAGACTGTAGCACGCCAGGCCTCCCTGTCCATCACCAGCTCCCAGAGTTTATTCAAACTCATGTTCATTGAGTTGGTGATGCCCTCTCACCCTCTGTTGTTCCCTTCTCCTCCCGCCTTCAATCTTTCCCAGCAACAGGGTCTTTTCAAATGAGTCAGTTCTTCTCATCAGGTGGCCAAAGTATTGGAGGTTCAACTTCAGCATCAGTCCTTCCAATGAACATTCAGGATTGATTTCCTTTAGGATGGACTGCTTGGATCTCCTTGCTGTCCAAGGGATTCTCAAGAGTCTTCTTCAACACCACAGTTCAAAAGCATCAATTCTTTGGTGCTCAGCTTTCTTTATAGTCCAATTCTCACATCCATACATGACTGCTGGAAAAACCTAGCTTTGACTAGATGGACCTTTGTTGGCAAAGTAATGTCTCTGCTTTTTAATATGCTATCTTGGTTGGTCATAACTTTTCTTCCAAGGAGCAAGCATCTTTTAATTTCTATTTGGCTAGAAATTAATTTTAATTCTAGTTGGCTAGAATTCCCTTCTAATCCTGAAGTTCAACAGAACTATATTACCTTCCAGGGTCTGCTTCCAATCCTGGTAGCACAGCCATTGAGTTTCAGATTCTCAATGTCAAGTTGGGATAATCTGCACCTATCTGACGGCTATTTGAAGATTTACTTCAGTTACTGTTATCTACTGCTGCCATTTGGCACACCAGGGTGGGTTCCCTTTATTTTCTAGCCTGTTACCTTAGATGCACTACCTCTACAGTTTATGACCACCACCCCACCAAGCACAGCCTTGACTTTAACTGTTCAGCCTTGTAACTCAAAAAGCCTAGCAAGGCCAGTTATTTGCAATACCCCGTGGGAACACTTTCCTATCTCCAGTCTCTGTGGTCTTTGTTCTTTATATATAATCTTACTCTTCCCTCTTTATCAATTCAAGTTGAAAACCTGGCCCCAGATTCCTTTTAAAAATTTTCTAAAGATTTGGGCCTTCCAGCTCTGACTTTCTGGGATTCTAAACTCAAATGAAAATATTTTTTTCTACTTCTGATTTTTTTATTTTGCACCCTGGGAACTCAAATGTACACATAACTAGCTCCTTTACCATATACAAGAACAAAATCCCACTATTCTGGACACAAATGCTCCTGCTGGCACATGTAACATTCACTTCCTATGGGCACTTCTGCCTGGAGGACTGTACCTCTCATTGTCTGCAGTCTGTGTCTGGTCTGTTTAGGCAATTAACATGAGTGAGATCCGAATCTTTCAGATCACTGATGAGCTACAATGTTTAAGCACAGTGCTTGGCTTTTGGAATATGTGGACTGATGAATAGTTGCTGAGGAGTATGGCCCCATCGTCATCTTATGCAGGGTTCATCCCAATGGGCATACGTGGGAACTTCAAAAAAGTTATTTCACCAGCAATGGGCTGAATCCTCTTATCATACGGAGTTCACTGAAGTGGGGCCAGCCCTCCGCCTCTGCTAGCTTCACTGCCAAGGTTCGAGAGGGGTGGAGTGGCCTGGAAGATGGTTAGAAGAAGGGTGGGGGACTTGCTTTCTTATAAAGATACTTTGGGAGGCTGACCCTGGAGCGTCAGGTTTTCAGGAACAGATGAGCCTGGGTCTCAGTGGCAAAGAACTTCAAAAGGGCAAGACGTTTGTTTTTTGCTGGAGGAAAGCTTGGAAGCCTCAAGTCTAATTAAGAGTGCTGCCCATACTGGATAAGGGGGCGTCCTGGCTTGCCCCCCAGAAATCCATCCACACAAGAAGATATCAAGCAAATTCATTCTCACTCAACCCGTTTCTTGGGCTCCCTATGTGTAATGCCGGCCCCTGGGTCTCTGTGTCTCTACCTAGGTGTCAGGGATCCCAGACCCAGGATGCCAAACAAATTA
Organism: Bos indicus x Bos taurus; assembly: GCF_003369695.1. NCBI lineage: Eukaryota > Metazoa > Chordata > Mammalia > Artiodactyla > Bovidae > Bos > Bos indicus x Bos taurus. Next base: position 26,201,964 of record NC_040083.1, on the reverse strand, counting down.
ACTCCACGGGAGAATCTCTTTGCGCGCCCAGAGTTTGGTTCCCCAAACCATTGTGTGGGGTCTTGAGATTAAGAAACTCACCCCAGCCACCCCACAAACTCTTCCCCACTCCCTGAAGGTCTTGCGTGGTTCCCAGGGCGGTTGAAGCGCTCCGAGCTCCAGGGAAGGCGTACTGGCTCTCCGTTCTCGTTCCGGGAAAGCGCCAGCATCCGGGGAAAGCCTTCGCTTCTCATCCCGCACGCTCCCAGGACAGGCAGGGAGGCACCCCCAACATGAGCAAGGTGTGCCACGCAAGACTCCCCCCGCCTTTAAAAAGAATAAATAAATAGAACCAGCGCCTAGCTCCGCTCGGGTTTCCCGAAACGCTCACAGCGGTCGCTGCCGGGGCGGCTGGGTGTCTGCGCTCCCCGCCTTCGTTGGGCTGACACAGGAGGGGAGGAGCAGGAGCCGGAGGGGGTGCTGGGGGGCGGGGGTGAAGGGGGAGCGCGAACCATCCGGAGCCAAGACAAGCAGCACATTCACAAATAACGCCCCCACCCCCAGCGCACGCGCTCCCATTCAAAGCCGCCGGCTCCACGGCCGCAGGGAGGCTCGGAGCACGCGCGTCCGCCCCAGCTCAGCTCTGCCCCGCAGGCTCACATCCCGCGTCAGCCCGCCGACGCGGAGCCCCGCAGCCCACGCGGGACGCGGCAACCGCTTTCAGGGTGGGGTCTAGTTTAGGACTCCCCTCCCTCCACGCTGGGGGACCATGGCCCGGCTGGCTGCGCCCCAGCGCTCGGGGCTCCTGGCCCGCATCCTCGGAGGCACCTGGTGCCTGCTCTGCGTCGCCGGACAGGTAGGGCAGCTTGCGCGTCTTGTGTCCCCTCCCCCTCCTGATAACTTTCTATTAGGCTGTGCTACTGCGGGAAGTGCTAAATAGCTTGGGGCGCGCTCTCTCTGGCCAGGGACTGTCCCAGGGTTGCGCTGCCACCCGAGCTGGGACAGGTGGCGCGGGATTGGGGCTAAGGCGGCCCCTCGCCGCAATCCCGGAGCTGGCGGCATCAGCCCCTGAGCTGAGTCTCTGCCCAGCCTCCTGGGGCCGCGTCCCGGCTTCCCGCCACGCCCTGGTCCTGCCTCCAGCTGGGCAGAGTCGAGGCGAAGAGGTGGCGCCTGAGTCTGGGTGCGGCCCTGTCCCAGGGAGCCCGCGACCCAGCCAACCATTCTGGACAGTCAGTCCTTCAAGGAATCCCTTCTCTCTTTCCTGGCGGAGGCTGAGGCGGCTCTGGGAAGGCTCGGACGCTGGGACACTCCTCATTTCTGTCTTTCCTCGGGCCCAGTAAACTTCTGACATTGTCACCTTAGGGCCACCCACGTCCGGTAGAGTCGGGGGCGGTTGTAAGGTGTGCAGATGGCGGACCAGATGGGCTCAATGATGCTCTGCAGTGGAGAATAAGTGGTCGTGGTGGCTGGTGAAGGGGGACTCGCCTTCACCACGCCCCCTTCACCTACTCCTAGAATTTTCTCCCAAGCCAGATGGGTTGTAGAAACTGAGTTCTCTTGACTGGGTGGGCTCTGGCCCCGAGGCAGAGCAGAAGAGCCCTGGAAGGGTGTCTAATTCACAGTTGGCTTGGCTCTGGTTTATTACAGCAAAGACCCTGGAGAGAGCTGCTTTGGGGAAGGGGGCAGGGGTCATTCATACCCCGTGATGCGTGTGGTGTCTTTGGCTTTCACGATTTCCAGAGTCAGGTAACTTTTGATTAAAACTCATGATTTAGGCAGTTTGTACATAATTTAGCCTACACAGATTTGCTTTTCACAGGATTACTTGGGTAATTCTGGGAAAATGCCCAAGTACTCTTGGCCGGAATTATCGCCAGATAGCCTCCCTTTCCTCTGTTTTGCTTATGGAGACTTGTCCAAATCGGGGGATTTCCTTCCTTTGCTTTTAGTTAACAGTTTCTGAAACTTGTTTTCAGATTTCTATTTTAATGATCATTTTGATTGCATTGGTGAACTTTTAGAGGATGAGCAAGGACCAAGAATGAGGGCTAAGAAGGGCCCAGAGCCCAGTGGAACCTGACAGGCAGAGACTAGGCTAAGAAGTGATAGAGATTTTCAACAGGGAACACCTGCTTAGATTGGAGCCCAGAAAAACCCTTGCAAAACCTTGTCTTAATTATGAGCCAGTTTTATTCCTCAAATGCCTTGCTCCATGGGCAGGCCTTCTCAGAGGTGGTTGCATGTTAGGATTGCCTATGAGAGCTCTAGATACGCCTGGGGCCAGTCTCCCACCCCAGTTGAATTGCATCAGCATCCTTGAGGGGTATATGATGATAAGGTGGAACACTGGGGCTTATAAAGCTCCCAGGTGATTACACTATGCAGCTGGGTTGAAAACCATAGTGTCAAAATGACCTGCCTTACAGTGACCTGTTCTAACAGAGTCATCAGCCCAAAAAGAAACTCAAGGGAGAACTGTAAAGAGGGCCTAATAGGCATGCTAGGGGAGAGAGGGTTAACATGCAGCCTCCAGTTCTGGCTCTGTCCCTAACTAGCTGTGTCATTCTAGTCAAGGCCCTTAACCTTCTATTTCTTTATCTGTAAAATGAGGGTGTTGGCCTGTGTTCTAGAAGGAACTGCTGGCTCTAGCAACACCAGGCAGGTTGGCATCTAACCCAACTCAAGACTGAACACCTTGTGTCTTACTTTAAAATAATCATAAGGGTAGAAATCCTGCCTTATCCTTGATATTTTGTTAAACTATCTGGTAATATTTGAAACCAGCAAAGATGTTAATATGCAAAGATGCATGAAGTAGTTTCTTAGACTTGTGTATTTGTTGGTGGTGGTTTTTAAAAATATACTTCAATAGACTGCCTATTTTATATATATATATATATATATTCACACACACATATATACATGCATTTTAAACACTGGACTTGTTTAGACCTATTTCAAGTCGTTTGGTGCCCTCTTGACATTTAGGACAAACTGATTTTCCCAGTGTTACACACCTGCTCCTCCTTGCTTTTCTTCTCAACCAACTTTCTTCTGGGTGAAGATGATGAAAGCAGATTTGGGCCGTGTGTGTGTGTGTTGAACGTGGTTTATTGTTTAATTTCAAATGACTTTTTCTTGTTCCACTTGGCAGGGCTGCTATCCACATGTGAGAAGCCTGACTAAACTTGTCAGGGAAGGGATAGCAGAGGGTTTAAAGTGGTAGATGGGTTCTGTATTCTTGCTGAATGCAGTACACTTTAGATATATTAATACTTAGGTGTTGGTCAGAAGCAGCTGATCTTGCAACACAATTTAACACTTTTTTTTTAAACTACATGAATTTTATACCTTATCAGTGAATTTAACAGACTGGAAACTTAAGGATACTTAGTATCAAATCAAGAAGAAATCAAACCAATAGCCAGTGCCAAAGGATTGGAACACTGGAATTTATATTATACATTCTTTAAATGTTTTTTTCTTCAGAGCACTCAGTACATGAAGGCATGACTATCAGACTTATCAAAACTCTTGTATATATTGCACCCATAGTTAAAGGAGGCTCTTTGTTTAAGAGGTTCTGGCTCCCTACACTGAATTACACCTAAGTTATATTATCAAAGTCCAAAGAACAATTTTAATGCAAATAAAAATTATTCAGGAATCTCACTGAATTTCTGCTTTCAGGGATTATTCTTCTTTGGTCCTGATTGAATTACCCTCCTAACTTGCAGTTCTTGCCCTGTGCAACTGGAAGGTAGCTCACTCTTTGGGTTCTTAAGAAACTGATTATTTTACTGATATCAATTTCACTTCATCAGCTGAACTCAAATTCATCCCATTGCCCAAATTGCTCCCAGGTAAGGAAGTACATAATTAACTGTTTTAACCACTAGAGGTTACCAACTACTTAATGATTTCTACAAGTCATCTGTAGCAATCCACTGTAAAAATAAACAAGGTTGTTGGAGAGGACTGTGGCTAGATCAGCACAAATCCATTACTATTGCTTAAAAATGTCACTTAGTGGCAATTCATGTTCTTATGGTGGCATGCCAATGATAGCTTATTCAAAGACTAACATTGAATATTTTGACTTACTGTGGTATTCTAAATCCTACCCTTGTTAGGAATTTGGTAATGAGGTTAAAAACAGGATGGTTGGGAAGAATTTGTGTGTTTGCTGGCACCTGACTTTCCACTAAAGACCTCGAAGGAAACATTTTCTTGTCTCTTTTATTGTTCTCTTATATGTTCTTGCTCTTGTTTTATTTTTTATTTTTACTGTGATAATAATTTTCATGGTTAAAAAATATTACTAAGGGCTTATAAAGAAATATAGCAATTTCTTACCCTGTTTTTTCCCTAACCTCTTAACGTCAGATCCCATGTCCTAAAGGCAACATTTTTTTCTTGTTTATTTGTTTTATAGTATTTTGAGTTATATTTGACATACAGTAAGTTGCACATATTTAAACTATACAGTTTAATAAGTTTTGACATATATATATATACTCACATACACCTGTGACACCATCACCTCAGAGTTTTCTCATTACCCTTTTTTAAATTTTATTTTTATTTTAATTGGAGGCTAATCATTTTACAATATTATAGTGGTTTTTGCCATACATTGACATGAATCAGCCATGGGTGTACATCCCATCCCATCCCTCGGGGTCATCCCAGTGCACCAGCCCTGAGCACCCTGTCTCATGCATTGAACCTGGACTGGCGATCTGTTTCACATATGATAACATACATGTTTCAATGCTATTCTCTCAAATCATCCCACCCTTGCCTTCTCCCATGGAATCCAAAAAACTGTTCTATACATCTGTGTGTCTTTTGCTGTCTCGCATGTAGGGTCATCCTTACCATCTTTCTAAATGGTAATCCCTTCCTGCTGCCCTTCCTCACACCCTAAATCACCGTGCAAATGGTGATCTACTTTCTGTCACTGTAGTTTGCATTTTCTGGAATTTTATGTAAATGAAATCAGAGTAGATTACCACTCCCCCCTTCTTTTTTATGATCTGGTCTTTTTTTTCTGCCACTCTGTATAGTTTTGTTTTTTTTGAGATGATTCATGCTGTAGCATGTTCCCAATAATTCATTTCTTTCTAAGTAGTGTTACATTATGTGGAAATATTATACTTTGTTGTCCATCAGCATTCACCTATTTATGGACTGTGTGTTTCCAGTTTTTGGCTTTACAAAGAAAGTTGCTATAAAGATATGTTTATATGTCTTTGCATGGAGATGTAGTTTTGTTTCAGAAGTGGGATGACTGAATCATTGGTAGGTATATGTTTAAACTTTTTAAGAGATTGCCAGCTTTTCAGAAGGTTGCAATATGCCATTCCTCTGCATCCTTGCCAGCATCTGCTGAGGTCAGGCTTTGACTTTAGCCATGTGAATCGGTATACTAGTAGCTTGTTCTGGATTCTGATGAGCAGTTCCCTAATGATTGATGACCTAGAGCATTTTTTTTCATGGATTTATTTAGAATGTATGTAACGTTTTTGGCAAAATGTATATTCAGATATTTTGTCTATTTCTCATTGGGTCTTTTTCTCCTGTTATGAGAATTCTTTATGTATTCTGGCTGTAACTCCTTTATCAGATGTATCATTTGCAAATGTTTTCTCCCAGGCTGTGGCTTGTCTTTTCATTTTCTTGATATGGTATACTGATGGGCAGAAGTTTTTAATTTTGATGAAGTTAAATTTATTGTTTATTGGTAAATTGTGGTTTTGCTCTTAAGAAATAAGATCATAAGATCACACAGGTTTTTTCCTTAAAATTTTTTATGTCTCACATTTAGTTTCTGTGCAGTTCTGAATTAATTTTGTATGTGGTGCAAGATGTGGGTCAAAGTTCATTTTTTTAACCCATGGATTTTCAGTTGTTTTAAAGCAAGATTTTTTAACTAGACTGTCCTTTCTCTGTTGAATTGCCTTTGCACCTTTGTTAAAAATCAGTTGTCTGTATACATGGGACTATTTTTAGGTTCTTTATTCTGTTCTGGTGAACTGTATTTCTGTTGCTATGCTAGTACCCCATGGTCTTGAGTACTGTAGCTTCACAATACATTTTGAACTGAGGAAGTGTGATTTCTCTGACTTTGTTCTGCATTTTCAAGGATGTTGATTTGGCTACCCTATATAAATTTTAAAGCAAGTTTACCAACTTTTTTTTTAATGCATTCAAGGACTTGATTGGGAGTGTTTTAATCTGTAGATCTATTTCGAATGACATAGTCTGTTAACAATGTTGAGTTTCATAATTCTTGAGCACGATAAACCTCTATCTATTTAGGTCTCTATTTCTCTAAGTAATATGTGGTCATTTTTAGTGTAAAAAATCTGACATATTTCTGTCAGATTTATTCTAAATATTTCATATTTTTGATGCTCTTTTAAATGGCACTTTAAAAAATTTGTTTCTGATTTTTCCTTGTTAATTTATAAAAACAATTGATTTTTGCATATTGTTTTTATCTTCTTCAACTTCACATACTGGTTGTAGCAGTTTTTTGGTACATTCAATCAGATTTTCTACACATATGATCATGTCACATGCAAATAAAAACAGTTATTCTCTCCCAGTTTGAATGTCTTTCATTTTGTTTTCCTGTTTAATAACATTGGCTGGCACCTCCAGTTCACAATTGAATAGAACTGGTATGAACAGATATCCTTGCTTACTCCCAATCTTAAGGAACAATAATTCAATATTTCACCATAAAGTATGATGTTATGTGTGGATTTTTTAAAAAATGTCTTTTATCAGAATTCATCTTGTTCTTTGTTTACTCAGGGCTTTTTTTTTTTTTTAATCAGAGATGAATGTTGGATTTCTGTCAAGTGCTTTTTCTGCATATATTTTATATGACTTTTCCTTTTTAGTTTATTAATATAGTTAAGTATCTTGATTGATTTTTGAATGTTAAACCCATTTTGCACTCCTGGGATCAGCTTGATGTAACAATATATTACCCTTTTTCTATATTGTTGGGTTTGATTTACCAAATTTTGATTATAACTTTTGTGTTTATGTCCATGTAGAATATTGTTCAGTAGTTTTATTTTCTTGCAATATTACTGTCTATTTTTAGTATCAGGGTTGAAATACTCTTTTCATTTTATGTTCTGGAAGAAATTGTGTGTGGTTTCTTCCTTAATTGTTCTGTAGAACTCACCAGAGAAACTATCTGGACTTGGGATTGGCTTAGTGTGAAGATTTTTAACTTCAAATTTAAATTCTTAAGTAGATATAGGGCCATTAATGTTATCTATTAATATTCCATCTTGAGTTAGGTTTTGTATCTTTCATGAATTTGTCTATTTCATTTCAGTTGTTGAGTTTATTGGCATAAAGTAGTTCATGACGCTCCTTTATTATGTTTTGAATATTAGCACGTGGAGTGTGTCACCTCTTTCATTCCTGATACTGGTTATATATTTATTCTTTATCAGTCTGCTTGGAAGTGGTGGTGGTTTAGTTAATAAGTTGTGTCTGAGTCTTTTCAACCCCATGAACTATAGCCTGCCAGGCTCTTCTGCCCATGGGACTTCTCAGGCAAGAATACTCAAGTATCAATCTGCTTAGTGGCTTAAAAAATTTTACAGGTCTTGAAGAACTAGCTTTGATTTCATAGATTTCCTTCATAATAGAAAACAGAAATATGTAAGATTTTTACACTAAAAATTACACATTTTCTGTCTTCTGCTATTTTGCATTTCATAAGTTCTTATTTTTCTAGTTTCTTATGGTGTCAAGGTAATGCTGAGGTCATTAATATAAGACCTTTTTTTTTGTTTTCCAACAAAGATTTCCAGTAATAAAATTTTTTTTTCAGTGCTGTTTTAGTGGTATATCATAAATGTGTTTTCATTTTTCTTCCCTTCAAAATACTTTATTTCCCTTTGATTTCCTCTTTGACCCATGGGTATTTTGAAATGAATTGTTTAGTTTCTAAATATTTGGAGATTTTCTAGATATACTTCAATTATTTACTTTTAATTTAATTCCAGTGTATTCAGAGAACACACTTTATATAACTTGAATAATTTTAAGTTAATTGACATTTGTTTTATGGCCCAGAATATAGTCTGTCTTGGTAAATGTTCTATGTGTACTTGAAAAAAAATTAAACTTCCTACAAATATGTTTCTTCTAAATTTTCCAGATTAGTCTAGTTATTGTTGGGTGGAATACTCTATAAATGTCATTTAGGTCAAGTTGGTTGAGAGTTTTATTAAAATATTCTACATCTTTATTGATATAGTATCAATTATGAGTGAGATATATCACAGTCTCCATCTACCATTGTGGATTTGTCTGTTTATATCTCCTTGTAGTTCTATCAGTTTTTGCTTTATTTGTCCTGAATCTCTGTTATATAAGCATTTAGAATAGTCTTTTTGGCAAATTTGACTCTTCTGTCATTACTAATAATGACCTTATCTATCCATGGTAATAGTCTGTGTCCTGAAATCAACTTTGTGTTCAGTTATATTAATGTTAGATAACCATTTTAATTCTTTGTGTTTTTAATATAGTGCCTTTGTTGTTATTGCAGCATTCCTTAATGTGATTTATTATATTCTATTAAATTTTCATTATGGTGTGATTTCCTAATTCTCTTTCTCATTCTCCTTTTATTATTTTTTCATAATATTTTATCACATTTTAAAGACCCAGTGGTCAGTATTACTATTTTGTAATAACTACACTGTGCCAAATAGTATATTATTATTCTATTTTTCTTATATATTTTCCTTAAAATAGCTTTGAGATATAATACATATATCATGCAATTCACCCCTTATAGTGTTTAATTCAGTAATTTTTATTATGTTCACAGATATGCATACCATCACATCAATTTTAGAAATTTTGGTCACCTAAAAAAAACCCCAATAAACTTTGTACTCTTTAGCTTACCTGTACTCTCCACCACTCACCAATCCCAAACAACCGTAATATATTTTCTTTCTCTGTAGATTTCCCTACTCTGGATTTTTGTGTGAATGCAGTTATGTAATGGAGTCATGTAATATGTGAATTTGGAGGACTGGCTTCTATGTTTTCAAGGTTCTTCCAAGTTATAGCATGTATCAGTATTTCATTCCTTTTATAACTGAATAATATTTCACTGTATGGATATGTAATATTTAGTTTATCCGTTTGTCTCCAGAGGGACATTTGGATTGTTCCACCTTTGGGCTCTTATGAATATCACTACCGTAAACATCCATGTGCAAGATTTTGTGCAAACATAAGTTTCATTTCCCTTGGGAAAATATTTTAGGCTTTGTATACTATACTATCTCTGCCATAACCACTAAACTCTGCCCATTATAGCAGGAAAGCGTGTGTATGTGCTAAGTTGATTCAGCTGTGTCTGACTCTTTGTAATCCTGTGGACTGTAGTCTGCCAGGCTCCTCTGTCCATGGGATTCTCCAGGCAAGAATACTGGAGTGGGTGGCCACACCCTCCTCCAGGGGATATTTCCAACCCAGGGATTAAACCTGGGTCTCTTCAGTCTCCTGCACTGAGGGCAGATTCCTTACCACTAGTGCCTCCTGGGAAGCCCCATCAGGAAGCAGTGATAGACAATACAGAAATGAGTGAACCTGGTTGTTCTAAGTCAATAATTGCAATAAACTATTTACAAAAATGGGGGGTGTGCCAAATTTGGACCACAAGTCATTATATGCCAACCTCTGAACCACAGTTTCAAGATGCTGTGCCTTGGTGTAAGATTATTTGAATTCAGTGTGCTAGGGTCTTCATGGACCTTCAGTAGATCTACATCCTTCAGACCGGGAAACATTTATTTTCATATGTCTTTGATAATTTTCTTGCCAGCCTTGTATGTGTTTGCCTTTTTTTTGGAAATTCCTTTCAGTTAATATTTAAGCTTCTTGGATTGACCATATATTTCTTAAAATCTACTGTCTTATTTTTATCTTTTTATTATACTTTCTGAAAGATTTTCTCAGCTTTACTATTCAGCAGTCTTTGTTTGATAACATTAAACACACTCTTTCTAGTTGTAGCCAAAACTTCAGTCCCATCTTTGGCAGCATCAGGTGCCTCCATGTCTGAAGCCTTTCTGAGCTTTTACAGGCCAAATGGTCTTGCTTCCCATCATTATATCCTGTTGCAGGCACAGTTCTGTTAAGTCAGTTACAATTCCTCCACCAGCTTTCCATATTACAGAAATTTATTGGCATCTTTTGTCTGCTGTTGTGTCCTTTCCAGTTCTCTTGTCATTTTTATTTATTTACTGTTATTTTAGCAGACATTTGGGAGAGAATGGGGAAAAAAAATAGTGTTCAACCTTCCATGTTTAACTGGAAGTTAGCACTATTTATTCCCTTTCATTATTTCTATTTTCTTGTCTTGATCCATTTCCAAATCCCATTAAAGATCATTCTGGTTATTATGCTCACTTTTCAGTGACTCATATGTTTTGTTTCCCAGTGTAAGTAAAACTTTGGTCAGTATTAGAAAAAACACACTAGGTTTGAGTCCCTAAGACTGAGCTTCTACTTCTGGGTTTACTGACCATCTCTGCAACTAGAGAGTCGGACTTTTTCCAGGGAAGAGAACCCATGCTGACTGACTGCCTCTTAGTTGCTGCACACAGTAATAGGTACTCTCTCCATCCTCGTTTTTATATTTTAGTTTTCAGCCTTTCAATAACTGTATTTCACATTCTTCGCTTAAATAAATAGTCTAACCTATTTGCTCAGATACAGCACAGAAATATTTTATTGTTTTACAAATGTTGATGTTCATGTTTGGAAACAGTTTTATGAGAGAACATGGAGTTAACATGATGTAAAGATCTGGCCTTAAAATATCATATGTGGTATTAAAATTTATTCTCTAAGGTGCTCAGGCCTTTTTGTGGTGAGGAAGGGAGATGAGGCAAAATGAATGGGGAAGTAGTTTTGAATGGTTAGTATGTAATACCATATCAGTTTTAATATTTTATTTTGTACCAGGATGATCTCTATGTATAGAATTAAGCATTTTTTTTCTTTCTTTTAATTTTTTTTGGGGGGGAGGGGATAAGTGGGTGGTGCAAGAGCTACATATTTCTTTTCATTTCTACTCATGTCTATAGAATTAGAAAACCAGAAGGGGCCTTAGAGATTCTTTAGTCTCTTGGTTTAGACATTTCATTGTGCATAAGTCAGTTTGGTCTTCTGCACAGTTCCAAAGATCACCCAAAGATTAAAGCTGTGCAACTAGAAGCTGAGAAACTTTACAAAAAAATTGAAGTATAATTGCTTCACAATGTTGTGTTAGTTTCAGGTATGCTGCTGCGGCTGCTTAGTCGCTTTAGTCGTGTCCGACTCTGTGCGACCCCATAGATGGCAGCTCACCAGGCTCCCCCATCCCTGGGATTCTCCAGGCAAGAACACTGGAGTGGGTTGCCATTTCCTGCTCCAATGCATGAAAGTGAAAGTGAAGTCGCTCAGTCATGTCTAACTCTTAGCGACCCCATGGACTGCAGCCTACCAGGCTCCTCTGTCCATGGGATTTTCCAGGCAAGAGTACTGGAGTGGGGCGCCATTGCCTTCTCTGAGTTTCAGGTATATAGCAAAGTTATTCATTTATACACACACACACACGTCTGCCTACAATGCAGGAGCTGCAAGAGATACAAGTTTGATCCCTGGGTTGGGAAGATCCCCTGGAGGAGGGCATAACAACCCGCTCCGGTATCTTTACCTAGAGAATCCCATGGACAGAGGAACCTGGCGGGCTACAGTCCATAGGGTTGCAAAGAGTCACTGAAGCTACTGAACACACACTTGGGATTAGAAACTGAGAAATTTTGAAAAACCAATTCCTGGGTCTCTTGGAGATTTGGATTCCACAGAAAAAGATGCGTCTGAGGAATGTGTCTTTGGTACAGATACCCCTTTTCCCTCACCACGTACCCATAGAGCAGCAGTCCCCAACCTTTTAGCCATCAGGGACCAGTTTTGTGGAAGACAAGGTTTTCAGGGGCTGGGGTGGAGGAGGGGTGGGATAGTTTCAAGATGATTGAAGCACATTACATCTGGTGTGCACTTTATTTCTATTATTATTACATCAACTCCACCTCAGATCATCAGGCTTTAGTCCCAGAGGTTGGGGACACTTGCCATAGAAGATTCACATGTACACTTTGACCAAAGACCACATTTCAGGAAACACTGGTCTGGTCTATCTTATTTATGGAGGAGAGAAGTAAGGTCTGAGCAAGTTGAGTGACACGTCCCAGTCTGTTAGTGAGAGAGATGGGAATGGACCACGCGTTTCAGAACTCAGTTCAGTGATTTTTTTCCCACCAGAGCATACACTATTACTTTAGTGTCTAGTTACATCATGAACTAAAGATATGAACCACCAGCTTAAAGTGTCTTTATTTGTCGTAACCTCCGTTTTTTTATAAATGGTTTTCAGATGTTTGGGAATAGCCTCAGCTCCCAGTCACTTAGCCTGCGGCCGAAGAATGATTGGGGAATGAAGGGAAGGGAAAAGCCTCTGCCCTTCCACACATTCCCCGCCCCGCCCCCCGCCCACACATAACCTGCTGGAAACTGGCTCCTGTGTATTTTCTCCTCTAGTCACATGCCCCTGGAAGATTAACAGGTACTTATTTAGAAAACTGTCCAAAGCATTCAGGAACTTGACACTTGTTGAAAGGGAGAGGATGTGCTGCTGAACACCTTCTCTACCCAAGTGTGATGTAGCAACTGTTGCCCTGCTCTTGGAGGGGAGGAAGGAACTGTGTCATGGGCCTATTCTTCAGGATGTCCCCTGCATCTCTATCACAATCCGGCCAAACAAAACAGGCACGTGCTCGCCGCTGAGTCATGCACAGTCTGTGATGTCATCCTACACATGGAGGAAAGATTTTCCTTTCCTGCTTATATCTGGTACACTTAATGAAGAATGATCATTGTGAAGTTTCTTTCAGAAATCAGTTGCAGTGAAATAAAAGATTTTTACCATTAAAGAGTATCTACTGATTAAACGGAAATTCAAATTCCCGTATTCCTTTTTAATTTTTTTAACTCTACATTAGTCAGGATGGGTTAGATGAGGCTGTGGTAACAAACAAGCCCCAAATCATAGTGGCTTAACATCTAAGCCATGCGTCTCATGCGGGTTGTTGGGCACGGCCCATCGTGTGCGCTGAGGAATCCATGCTGACTGAGGCTCCATTTTGTGCTTCCATAGCTGGCAGGGCAGGGAAGGGCGAGTTCTGCTCTGCCTTGCTCTGACAATTGAATGCTTCCACTCAGTGACAGATGATTGTGTCTGCTCACGTTTTATGGGCCAAATCAAATTCAACAGAGTTGAAAATATAACCTAACATTATCATGAATCCAGAATATTCTTTTTCTTGCTTTTGTTTCAACCTCATTAGTTTTCCTAAACTTTCAGACTTCCACGATGTCACCTAGATCTTTTAAGTTTTCTGCTTGTGTGTATATATGTGAACAAAGGGTTTTTGACATTACTGTAAAACCACTTAGAATTAACTTTGACTTCTCAAATTAAAAAATTATAATTGTTAAATATAATAAAATTTACCATCTTAATGGTTAAATGTGAAGTTTAGTTGTATTAAGTACATTTGCATCATTATGTAACTACTGTACAGAACTTTTTCATCTTGCAAAATTGAAACTCTGTACCTGTTAAATAATGACTTCTCATCCCCCCACCATCCCAGCAATACCATTCTACTTTCTGTCTCTATGAATTTAACCATTCTAGTTACCTCATATAAGTGGGATTAAATGGTATTTACCTCTCTGTGATTTATTTCTCTTAGCATAATGTCTGCAAGTTTCATCCATGTTGTACCCTGTGGCTGACTTGCTTTCATTTTTAAGGCTGGATAATACTCCATTTTGTGCATTTAGCATATTTTGTCTTTCTGTACAACTGTTGACGAACACTTGGTTTCTTCCGCCTTTTGGCCGTTGTGGGTAATGTTGCTGTGAACACTGGTATTTTATCTTGGTTTGTGTGTGCTGCTTTTCCTATACAAAAGAGAGGCAACCTCTTCCTCTTCAGACTTCTAGTTTACCATTCGCAAGGGACAGGAAACTTATTTAAATGTTGAACTAATAGGCTTACTTTAGGGATCTTCTGCCATTGGTTACAACAAAAGCTGAGCGATACTCCACTCTCCTCTTGAAAGTTCAACTGAATCAACAAAGCCAATGGATTCTGGTGTTTTGTCTTGGATGTAACCTGCAGATCTTAACATTTTTCTCAGACAGGTGACAATATATGCCTAGCATGTTATTTTTCCTCTAAAGGTCATGACAAACAGATGTGTTTACACGTGCTGTGGCTCTTTGAAGAGCCTCAGTCCATTTTATTATCTAAGTCCTTTCCTCTCCCACTCCCAGGAACCAATTTTTATCCCCTCAGGGGGCATTATCACCTTTGGTTGAGAGTGTATGCTTTAGACTAAGATTGCTGATTCTTACTGGTCTTCAAGCCTGGCATGATCCATCTCCTACGGAACTCCCTTTCTCTCTCCCTTCCCCCTTCCTGCCCCACCTCCCCTAGTTCACTCCTGTCTAGCCCCACAGGCTTCCTTTCCGTTTTTTAAGGGCATCAAACTTGTTCCTACTTTAGAGTCCTTTGCACAAGTTGTTCTCTTTGCTGAAGGGCTATTTCTTTATTTTTAATTAATTAGTTTCTGCTCACACATCTGTTCTCCACCTTAGATATCACTGCTCTAGAAGAACCTGTCCTCCAACTCCCTTGCTCCAGTCTATATTAGATCTTTGCTGTTGTTCTCTCACAGTGCTGTAATGATACATTGATTTGTATTTTTATTATATGTCTGCCATCCCAATGTATTGTAAACTTGAGGTCAGAGACTGACTGGCTTTCCTCTGTATATATCACATTTAACTCAGTGTGTAGAATTGTTGAAAAAAGGGTTGATGAAGTATTTTGTGAAAATACACAATGAAACAAAACTGCTCTGAACCTGGTATTGCTTTTTTAAATGTATGTATGCATTTATGTTGTGTTCTGATCAAAATTTAAAAAAAATATTAAAATGAATTATACATTGCTCATCATAACAGCTTTATATATGTATACATATAGGAAGTATAGAAAATGCTAGCTGCTATAACATATATTAGGTAAGGAAACTGTTGTTCCTATAACAATGAAATCCTGAAATACCAGTGTTTTGATAAAATAGTTTGTTTCTTATTCATATATGAGTCCAACTGGCAGGGCTGAAGTGGAGGCAGAGGGTTCTGTTCCAAGCAGCCTTTCAGGGACTCATTTGGTGGGGACTTGCTGTCCATAATGCATGGCTTCCAAGGTCACCTTGGTGTCTGTGTCTGGATGGGAGGGGTGGAGGAGAATGTTGAGAATTGCATGGGAGGTTTTCTTGGGGTAATCTTGGGAGTGGAATGCATCACTCCTGCCCACATCCATTTTTTGCATTCCTGACCAGACTCAGATCTCCAGTAGGGTTGCAATGCCTTTTATCCCCCGACGTGAACCCAGCCACATGGCTGCATGTCCTAGGCTGGGAGGCTGGGAAGACAGCTCTGAATTCAGGTGGTAAACTGGTCTCCTCCATCATATCCTTGGAAAGTCATACATGTGTGTAAAGTGTGTATTTGATATTTGGGTGTACGTGGATTTATAAATCCCTTTCAGAAACTTGGGGACCCTTCCTAAATCCAAGATGCAGAGAATGGGAATCACTAAAAATAGGAATACGTGAGCTTTATTTTAGGAGAAGGTTTTGTCTGCTTCATCATTTTCAAAATTAAAAGAGAGAAGGTGGACTGAAATCAGGGGAAATGGGCTCAGGTTAGAGAGGGGCTATATACACCTAACTGAACAAAACAATTTAAATAAGAACTAATCTTCTTAGGCTCTTCTGGTGTAGCTGTGTTCACGAGAGTGCAGACTGGCATCTTGTCAGCTGAATGAAAGCCCAGGTGGGGTTCTGGTTGGGCTGCTGGCAACGTTGTCATTAATAAAATGGAGCCTTTATTTATTTTTTTTAACCAAAGACCTGTTTTCAGTTCCCAGATCACCTGATAAGTCCTATTCTTTTGATGTCCTACAAATAAAAACTAGTTCTCCATCCCATGGGGCTACTAATCAAATAGTGTCTGTTTGTTAAAAGAAAAAAAAAAGACCTATTGCATGTCTGGTCCATAATACCACAAGGCAGTTGTAATTGATCTGCAGAGTCATGATACTGTGCTTTTATCTGGGCCAGGACTTACCTGGCCATCCTCCGGGTGTGCCATTCTTCCCTATGCCAGGGGGTGGGAGCAGAAATACGAGTCCAGGTGTTTCTTCTATGCTGTTTGTGTTTGCTCTCTCAACTCTTCTCCTTCACAGAAAGAGACTGAGTTCAGAGCTCAGTGGGCTAGGTGGGTGGCTGTGTTGATTCTGTTTCATTGTTACTGACCAGCTTTTGAGACTTGTGCTTTTTTCCCCCTTCACCATCCATCTAACTCTGTAACCTAGCGGTCCTTTTAGAAAAGTTGGGAGGTAAAAAACACAGCATTTGTGGACCACTCTAACCTCCAAATAGACAAAGGTTGTACATTTTAAATCCTAAAATTTCAAACAGGTTGATTGGCCCGTTTAATGCTTTTCAACAAATGTCAGCAGTTTCCACCTCCTGCCCCTTTCAGCTCTTTGGTTTTTCCTTTTGCATGAGATGCAGTTTCAGGTCAGCATTGTCCTGCTTTCTCTGCTTCTGCTGAAGCTGGAAAGGGTTTGACTGACGTTATCAGAAAGTTGAACAGCTGTGAACTTAACCCCCAAAGCAGGTTGCTGAGGTCCTGCTGGCATCCTTCTTGGTGCCATGGTAGCATTAGAAAGGAGGTTTAATATATATCAGATAGTTGACAATAAGTAATGTTATTACCCCAGGTTTTGTGATTAAGTACGAGTTTTCAGTTTTGGTTAATTTGTAATATTTTTTCTCATTCTAAATAAATACTTGTTTTTATACCTAAAAAAAGAAAGGTTTATGCTCAAGTTCCAGCCAGCACTGGATGGGGAACCCCCAAATCCCAGGATTTGCAGCTCAGCAGGACTGCACAGTGGTGCTGATTTGCAATAAGTTGGTGGGGCGTAATCATCATTTACTCCTATTACAAAAAAACCATATTACCAAGAGAAAAAAATAGGTCTTAATTACCAAAAAAAAAAAAAGGTCTTAATTGGAACAAGTCAGAATGTAGGAGCTGGGTAGAAATGGTCTGTAGAACTCCTGCAGCAGCAACAGTACTTGAGTGTGTGTGTGTGTGTGTGTGTGTGTGAGACTTAGTCATGTCCAACTCTTAGTGACCCCATGGACTGTAACCCGCCCAGGCTCCTTTGTCCATGGGATTTTCCAGGCAAGACTACTGGAGTGTGTTGCCATTTCTTTCTCCAGGAGATCTTCCAGATCCAGGGATTGAACCCAGGTCTCCTGCATTGCAGGCAGATTCTTTACCATCTGAGCCACCAGGAAAGCCCTTAACTTACACTTGGAATCTGCATATGACGAGCTGTAAATATCCCTCTGTTTGGCAGTGTACTGTTTTCAGCTGGGTTTTTGTTCTAGGTCTTCCCCAAGTAGAAAAGGGCTGTCAGAGGGATGCTTCCTGAGTGAGAATTCAGGAGCCAGTCAGCCAACCGTGAGCTCAAGCTTGCCTTCCCTGCAGCTGTGCTCGATTGTGTGTTTAGCTGCCACTGGTAATGAGTCCAAAGCAGCAGCTGCTGAGAGCCAAGGCTGGCACCTCCAGGGCGATCTGCCACCACCTCCCCATCAGTTGCTCCAGCGCGGGTCCAGGGTGTGGAACAGAGGGAGCTGAATGTAGCGTGTGGGTCTTTGAGGCTGTTTTTCAAGGAACATGGGAAATGATTGAATTTGACATTGAGCAACTTGCCAGTTAGTTTCAGCCTCTTACACATTCTGTGTCTAGTTGCTTTTGTTTCAGATAGAAGGCTGATGAGGGGCGAATGCAGTTTGGATTGAAGGGACTATAGAGAGTTCTCTCTGAGTTATAAAGGTTCCTCCTATAGAGTCATTAGTTTCGTGGGTGATTTCTGAAGTTGAGACTTTGAAACAGATGACAGGAAGCCCTTCTGCTAAATTTATTTCATTCATTTTCTTAGTCTTCTCTGTGTTGGGTGGGGATTAGTATATTCCCTTTTGTACAGGCTATCCCAGAATATGTTTTCATTTTGAATACAGTGATCTAAGGAATCAGGTTATTACAACAGCTTATTCTCTGTGTTATATATATATATATATATATATATATATATAAACAAATACGAGTAAAGGGCAAGCTCTTTAGAATTTATTCAGGAATCCTCTATCTACAGGATAACTCCTCTTGTCAAATGGTATGGTCTCTTCCCCACATTTAAGGACACAGATCTAGAAGTGGCTTGACTTCTTATTTTCTGAACTTGATCGATCACTTCTTTCAGAGCAGTTAAACTAGACAGTCAAAATTTTTAAGGAAAAGACCTAAATCTTATATGTCTTGGGTCCTCCCAAAGTGCCCTGCCTAGCACCATGCTTAGTAGACACACTTTAGATTCAATTGTATGCATTTCCTTTGACTTTAGTTTCAACTGTATGCATTTCCTTTGACTGCTTATAATAGATTATCATAAACTATGTGGCTTAAAATGAGAGAAATGTATTTTCTCGCAGTTATGGAGACCAGATACCCAAAATGAAGGTATCAGCAAGGTCATGCTCCCTCCAGAGACTTTGTGAGAGAATCAGTTAAGTTCCTTGCCTCTCCTAGCCGCCAGGGTCTGCTAGCCATGCCTCGGTCTTCCTTAGCTGTCACTGCATCATTCCGATCTCTGCTTCTGTCTTCCTATCACCTTCTCCGAGTGTGTCAAACCTCTCTCTGCCTCTCTCTTGCTATGGCTTGTAAGACTTAGTTGGATAATCTGGGATACTCTCCGCATCTCAAAATCCTTAATGTAATCATATCTGCAAAGGCCCCTTCTCCAGTCATTGGGCATGACAGAAACTTACCTCTGGGACCTATTATCAAGCCTACCTCACTTATGTACAGTTTTTGCATATTCTCATGGCCAGTCATTGGCTCTTCACCAGAAGCACTTCAAGGGTATTTGCTTCTATTTCATTTTGGGGGGTTGTTTGCTTCAAGTCACTTCTGTTTTAATATCCTCTTATGTTTAAAGGATTTTTTTATGTGGACCATTTTTAAAGTCTTCATTGAATTTGTTATAATATTGTTTATGTTTTGGTTTTTTTGGCCGTGAGGCAGGTGGGATCTTAGCTCCCCGACCAGGGAGCGAAACCACGCCCTCTGCATTGGAAGACGAAGTCTTAACCACTGGACTGCCAGGGAAGTCCCTGTTTCAATATCTTCTTATTCTTTATTCTTTTGCTCTTAGGATACCAAACTATTTTCAGTGAAAATGGCTTTCTCGGCAGTGGGACTGGCTTTGGTCTTGGCAGTGTATGCCTTTGACAGCGAGTTTTACGTTCTGTTTGGGCCTGCAGACAAGGAATTATTGCTCTCACTACTGAAACGAAGGACAATCTAGGTGTGGTGTCCAGGGCAGGTTTATTGAGCCTGTGTAGGTCAGAGGGCATCAAAGTCTTGTGTTTACAATATTGTAATTCCGACATAATCTTAGTTTTGAGTATTTTACTCTCTAAAATTCATTGCTATTTTTCACAATTTATTTCCTCCCAAATCCCCAACTCCATAATTTTTCAAGTCTACTGGGACCTACAAGACCTAATTTCCACCACGTTTTCCTTATGCCTCACTCACCTGCTGAATAAGGACTAGCCAGCCATGCCTTGGACAGTCATGATAACCTCAGTTTCTTTCTTCCTGTCTCTTTGGTGCACTCACTTGGCTAAGCCTTAACTCAAGTTAACCCCACCTGTGCAGGCGAATGTGATTGCTTTAAAGTCAAGATCACTGTCCCCACTGGGCCCCTTGGACTGCTCAGGAATCCTGCTGTATTTCTCTTCACTCTCTCACTCCCTCAGATGAGTATTTTATTTCTTTCCTCTGATCAAACCTCCCACAATTTCTTCCTTGTTTCCACTCACAGATTCCTATTTAATATAATAGATATAATTTAATTTATTTAAATAATATAATTTAGTATAATATAAACTATCAGAAGAAAATTTCCAAGTTTTTCCTATTTACCTTCACCTAGTTCACACACTCTGACTTCTGTCCATTTTTGATGGATAAATCATCCATCTGGTCCCCTAGCAAAGTCTCGTCTTTCCACTTGAGGTCCAACATCCCATCCCCATTTGCCTATTCGAAGATATTGCTCTGATAATTCCCCTCTTTTATGCATCTCCTGCCTTCCTTTCTCCCTTCCTCTCTTCCTTTTATACTAGACTTTCCCCCTTCAGTCCACAAACATGTTCTTATTTCTTCTATCATAAAAGCTTTCTCTTGATTCTACATGTCCCTTCATTCTCCACTCCGTTTGCCCATTGTTTTATGTCCAAACTCCTTAAAAGAGTTGCCTCTGTTTGTTCTGTTTATCTCTTGAGATCATTGTCATCAAGCTTTCATATCAGTTAGTCCTTTCAAACAGTTTCTACCAAGGCCATCAATAACCTTCATGGTACCAAAATGCTATGAACCTTTCTCAGTTCTCATTTTTCTTGACTTAACCACCTTAAAACAAATGATCCTTCCCTTTTCCTGTAACATCTCTCATCACTTGGCCTCTAGAGCACCATATTCTCCTTCTGTCCATGCTCCACCCACATTAGCCTTCATGCTGTTCAATGAACCTGCTGCGTATGCCCCTACCTCAAGGCTTTCTATTTAGTATTTAGTGCTTTACAAAAACCTTGTATTTATGCTCATTTATACTTCCCCAGTTTGGGGACAATCATGAGTGTGTGTGGTTTTTCTAAGCATAGTTTCCTTGTTATTTGCTAAACAAAAACTTTCTATGTGAAATTTTATACCTAAGATGCTTGTTCCTTATGTCATTTTACAGACTGGTTATCTCTCCTTTTTGCAACTTTCCCAAATTGTTGACATCTTCATTGTCTCTTGGATTTTTTAAACACTGTGCTTCATTTTAAAATTATGGTTCTTGTATCTCTAACTGTTGGAGTGTACTCAGAACTCACTGGCACCATAGACATAGAAGAAGATTGAAGATACCCTTAAGTAGAAGTTCACGGATTTCAGAGGCCAGGGTCATGACCGTGTCGTGTCTCCTCCTGGGTCTGTGAGGGAAAGAACACGGGCTGGGTACTGGCTCAGCCAAATAACTGGCAGTGCATCCTCAGGCAAACCCCATAACCTCTGTGAGCCTTCCTCTCCCATCTGTAAAGGGTAAGGGCTTGAACCAGTTAATCTCTGAGGCCCTTTTTAGCTCTAACAATCTGTGAACGTGGGCAGGGGCACCACTCAGGCTGTAAATACCTGCTGGATTATACTGAAGTCTCTCCCTTTTCTTACCTGCTTCTTGCCAGTTTTCATGTTAAAATTTTCCACCCAACCAGGCACAGCAGAGGCAAAGGGCCTAGAGCAGGTACCACCCCTGCTGACTGCCAAATCTCTCTCCAGCTTAGCCACTGCCTGCATGGATGGGCTTTTGCGTGAAATTGGCCAGCTTTAGTCCCCTTCCACAAATAAACTTTCAAGTACTCCCTGGAAGAGTGAGAAGCTGCCAGTGGTACTGGCAGTGAGTTTTATAATGATTTTTTGATGCTTTCCATGTGACTTGGGGTCTGAGGGTGATGTGTTTGGTTGGGTTGTATTGACAGGTTTCCCAGGGACGAGTTTTACACCTGCTGGTCATGCAGGAGAGAGTGTGGTGAAGAGCTCTTGCTCCTTTGGCCCTCTATAGCCTCTGTGCACAGTGCTGGGTATCTTTGCAGTCATGACCTTTGCCAGCCTGTCTGCCGTGTGCCTCATGCACGGCTGCCACTGAAGACAACCTTGGACTACTCAGCTTAGACACGCCAAGTCAATTCTCAGAAAGCAGGCAGTGATGAGGGATAATCATAAAAGCTGTGGGCCAGGCCATGGATTGGCCTTATCGTTACTCCTCAAGCTAGCCCTCTCAGGGAAGGTTTTGTCTTCATGGTAGGGATGATGGAATGATGAAAGTGACCTGGATATTAATTAACAACCAGTAAATAGCTGAGCTGAATTGGAACCCAGACCTTTTTGACTCTGCAGTGCATGTTTCTGCACAGCTCTGTGCTTCTATGAGATAAAGCCAGTGCTACACTTAGGTCCCTTATTGCTAATTACGC
The DNA here is from genome assembly GCF_003369695.1 of Bos indicus x Bos taurus. Classification (NCBI taxonomy): domain Eukaryota; kingdom Metazoa; phylum Chordata; class Mammalia; order Artiodactyla; family Bovidae; genus Bos; species Bos indicus x Bos taurus. The sequence continues at coordinate 26,179,639 of NC_040083.1, read as the reverse complement.
TTTCATGAAAGTGAAAGTGAAGTCGCTCAGTTGTGGCCGACTCCTAGCGAGCCCATGGACTGCAGCCCACCAGGCTCCTCCATCCATGGGATTTGCCAGGGAAGAGTACTGGAGTGGGTTGCCATTGCCTTCTCATGGGTTGGTCTCAAATGCAGCTTCTAATTCTGTAATATTGTTACACAGGAAAAAACAAAAAACAAAACCACAACTGAATTCTAATTGTGAAAAAAGTAAACTTTGGTAATATTAACTCCTTGTAGGTTGTAGGGGGCGATGCTTGGTTTACTTGTTGATTTCAGTTCCATTTTTGATCATTACTCAGGCACCTCTTCTCAAAAAAGTAAACAGTTGAGGTTAGTTGAGAATTGGCCTATGATTGGCCATATTATGTTTCTTCATGTCCCTCTTGCTTAAAATAAAAAGCATCGCCACCACCAAAATAATCACATACTTAGAAATCAGGCAAAAGGGACGACTCTAAGGCTTTCTTTTAAAACGCATGGATCTTAAGGTTTGAATCAAAATGATACTGTTTTACCATTCATATCTGTTTAATTGTGACACAGTACACCTGCTTACTTTAAAGAAGAAAAGTAATAGGATTTTAAGCAGGGGGAAGGTGACATGGACACCCCATAACTCTTCTCTAGTGATATCCTGAGGAGTTAAGCATAAATGAATCAGAAACAGATGGATTTTCTTTTCCTCTTGAAATACACATGGGTTTAAAAACTTGGAGAGAAAAAAAAAGTTCTTTGTTAGAGTCCAAATGTTTGAATTAGAATTTAAGATTTTCATAGGTTCCAACAAGTAGTTGTGTGGACTCGTCTCTAATTTAGATGGGGTGTGTGCTTAAGCAGAGCATTTAAACTATTCTGTGGAGCTGCTGTCAGGGAGGCGTAACAGTTCTGTAAAATGACATAAGGCACAAGGGCCTTATGTGCAAACTTGTTTCACATGGGTTCTTGGGTATTGAGTAACATAAATTTCATGTAATTTGATTCTTAAAAATTTCATAAGGTTTACCTCAATCTTTGTGTTTGAAAGTGGAAACAGTTTCAAAGGGATCGTCCAGGTGCTGTGCAGGGCATCTTCCCTTTCCCTCCTTCTGCCAAGGGTGGTGTGTCATCTCCACGACCTTGTGCTTAAAAAGTTCTTCTTCAGGTTTTTTGGTCATTGTTTCAGGCCCCATTGAAGCCAGTGTTCCCCACAATTTGTTCTACTAGCTGCAGGTGTTCCTAGAAACTTTGACTTAACTTTGACTTGACTGTTAACTGGAAAACTACAGAAAGGTGTCAGATATTAGGAAATCCTTCTGACCAAATGGAAACTGAGTACTAGAAGGGATCACCCGGTCACTGTCCCCAGATAGGATCCTTTTGATACTGACTGGCTTCTCTTGCTGTAGGATCTCTGAAGAACTGTGGAAATGATGACATTTTAAGAGCACAGTTTTTTCCCAAAATTATGAAGCTAGACCATTGAGGTATGACCTAAATCAAATCCCTTATGATTATACAGTGCAAGTGAGAAATAGATTTAAGGGACTAGGTCTGATAGAGTGCCTGATGAACTATGGACGGAGGTTCATGACATTGTACAGGAGACAGGGATCAAGACCATCCCCAAGAAAAAGAAATGCAAAAAAGCAAAATGGCTGTCTGAGGAGGCCTTACAAATAGCTGTAAAAAGAAGGAAAGCAAAAAGCAAAGGAGAAAAGGAAAGATATAAGCATCTGAATGCAGAGTTCCAAAGAATAGCAAGGAGAAATAAGAAAGCCTTCCTCAGTGATCAGTGCAAAGAAATAGAGGAAAACAATAGAATGGGAAAGACTAGAGATCTCCTCAAGAAAATTAGAGATACCAAGGGAACATTTCATGCAAAGATGGGCTCGATAAAGGACAGAAATGGTATGGACCTAACAGAAGCAGAAGATATTCAGAAGAGGTGGCAAGAATACACAGAAGAACTGTACAAAAATGATCTTCATGACCCAGTAATCACGATGGTGTGATCACTCCCCTAGACCAGACATCCTGGAATGTGAAGTCAAGTGGGCCTTAGAAAGCATCACTACGAACAAAGCTAGTGGAGGTGATGGAATTCCAGTTGAGCTATTTTGAATCCTAAAAGGTGATGCTGTGAAAGTGCTGCACTCAATATGCCAGCAAATTTGGAAAACTCAGCAGTGGCCACAGGACTGGAAAAGGTCAATTTTCATTCCAGTCCCAAAAAAAGGCAATGCCAAAGAATGCTCAAACTACCGCACAATTGTACTCATCTCACACGCTAGCAAAGTAATGCTCAAAATTCTCCAAGCCAGGCTTCAGCAATACGTGAATTGTGAACTTCCAGTTGTCCAAGCTGGATTTTGAAAAGGCAGAGGAACCAGAGATCAAATTGCCAACATCTGCTGGATCATCGAAAAAGCAAGAGAGTTCCAGAAAAACATCTACTTCTACTTAATTGACTATGCCAAAGCCTTTGACTGTGTGGATCACAATAAACTGTGGAAAATTGTGAAAGAGATGGGAATTCCAGACCACCTGACCTGCCTCTTGAGAAATCTGTGTGTAGGTCAATAAGCAAGAGTTAGAACTGGACATGGAACAACAGACAGGTTCCAAATAGGGAAAGGAGTCCGTCAAGACTGTATATTGTCACTCTGCTTATGTAACTTACATGCAGAGTACCTCATGAGAAATGCTGGGCTCAGTGAAGCACAAGATGGACTCAATTAAGCACAAGCTGGAATCAAGGTTGCCAGGAGAAATATCAGTAACCTCAGATAGGCAGATAACACCACCCTTATGGCCGAAAGTGAAGAGGAACTAGAAAGCCTCATGATGAAAGTGAAAGAGGAGAGTGAAAAAGTTGGCTTAGAGTTCAACATTCAGAAAACGAAGATCACGGCATCCAGCCCCATCACTTCATGGCAAATAGATGGGGAAACAGTGGCATACTTTATTTTTCTGGGCTCCAAAATCACTGCAGATGATGACTGCAGCCATGAAATTAAAAGATGCTTACTTCTTGGAAGAAAAGTTATAACCAACCTAGACAGCATATTAGAAAGCAGAGACATTACTTTGCCAACAAAGGTCCATCTAGTCAAAGCTATGGTTTTTCCAGTAGTCATGTATGGATGTGAGAGTTGGTTATAAAGAAAGCTGAGCACCAAAGAATTGATGCTTTTGAACTTTGGTGTTGGAGAAGGCGCTTGAGAGTCCTTTGGACAGCAAGGAGATCCAATCAGTCCATCCTAAAGGAGATCAGTTCTGAATGTTCTTTGGAAGGACTGATGTTGAAGCTGAAACTCCATACTTTGGCCACCTGATGCGAAGAACTGACTCAGTTGAAAAGATCCTGATGCTGGGAAAGATTGAAGGCAGGGGAAGAAGTGGATGACAGAGGATGAGATGGTTGGATGGCATCACCGACTCAATGGACATGAGTTTGGGTAAACTCTGGGAGTTGGTGATGGACAGGGAGGCCTAGTGTGCTGCAGTCCATGGGGTCGCAAAGAATCGGACTCAACTGAGCTACTGAACTGAACTGATGAAACTAGTAATCCAAAGCAGGTCCATTGCTGTCCCCTGATATTTCTGGCAGGGTATCTTGCCACCATGTCAACCTAGACGTGGAGTGGAGAAGATCCCCTCCCCCCTTTCTTGGGGGCTAATCATTAAACACTTCTCTACCTAGTGCCTCCCTCCCTGTTAGCAGGGAAAATCTTCTTCCTTCTGCTTATGGTGTCCCCATATTAAATTCCTATTAAAAATATCAATCAGTTCCCACTCTTAGGCTCCATTTGTAGAGTCTGGTAACTTTTGTATAGTTTAGTCATCTGATTTCATGAGGACTGCCCTACTTTCTTTCAATTTCTAGAAAATTCTGCAGTTTCAAACCATTTTTATTACTTGGTCATTTTGAACTATTTCTTTTAGCATATATGTGATATTACTTTACCTTGCAGAGCCTTCCTTCATAAGACTTTTTAACTCTTACAGTTTTTAGTTGGTTTTGAAAGGTTCCTGCTGCAAGCTGTGTGTTACTCTGGGATTCATGACCTCTAGAGGAGATGATTTTGATCCATGGTCAGAGACAAGGCTTGACTATTTGGAGCTTTTTGTATAGCAAAGTTTTATTCAAGTATAATAGAGATAGGGAAAGCTTCTGAAATAGACATCAGAAGGGGACAGAAAGAGTGCCCTCTTGCTAAGCCATTTTATGTCTATTAGAAAACTATTAATCAAATAAGAGAGACACCTCAAGGCTGAAAGTGTTTCACCAGGCCCTGCTCCCACAGTATGCACGTTTGATATAGGAAGGCATGAGGTGTGTCATCCCCCGGCCACAAAACAGTTGACAGGAATACTGGTTTGTTGAGCTATTATCAGCCCAGAGTTTGAGAAAAGAAATAAGTCTTAGGCAGAACCATTTTGAAGAAAGGCAAATTGCAAAGCAAATAGTTTCATTAACATAAAAAACCCCGCATTGGTCAGCTCAAAGCAGAACCAGGTGTTGCCATCAAAGAATTAAAAGAAGCCTCTTTTAATTTTGTGTACAGAAGGAAAAAAACACCTGCCACTTGCCGTTTATTTCCTCCTGCCGCTTGGGAACTCTGGCCGTCATGCCTGTTACCCTCTCAGGTTCACAGTGGGTTTCTTTTTGTTTGTTTGTTTGTTTGGTTTTAATCAAACACATCTCCTTTGGGGTCACTTTCATTTCTTTCCTTAATCATGAATAATGTTCCATGCCATCTCTAATGTCTAAAATACTGACTTTTTTTTTTTTTTTTTTTTACCTGATCAGTATCTTTTTATCTTATTCAAAAATCTTTTAAGATTCTCTTTTAAAATAGTGTATACTTGGCTGGTAAGAATGATGCATGACTGTTGATATATAAAATTCTGCCTCAAGGGAAACTTTAGCTTATTTAATGCAAGAATGATTCTAAGATCATAATGAATGTTGCTGGGATTTCTATTTTCTCAGCTGGTATGTGATATTCTACATCATTCGTTCATTTACTTACGTATGTTGAACTTGTACCATATTCTTATACTGTGTTAAGCACTGGGGATAAAAATATGATTAATATGTTACCCCACCCTTGGAAAGTAATAATCAGAGGTAGATAGACATGTATAAGTTATATTACAGTAGACTGTATCTACGGTGATGAGTATTTTAAGAGTCCTGTGGGCACATGGAGGAGAGAGCAAGAGTCAGATCAAGTAAGGGAGGGTGTCACCAAGAAAGTGACACTGGACTTACTTGAATCTTCTTGGCTGAGTGGAGGAATGGGGAGAACCAGGATATTGATGTAAGATGGCATTGCAGACGTGTAGAAACATGAAGAAGGGTGTGTTGGGGTGAGAGGAAGAAGAACACAGTAAGTCTAGTTAAAATGTAGAGTATGGTAGGACCCGTAATAGGACATAAGACAGGGTGGTAGGTTAGACTAGATTTGTGAAAAATGCAAACCTTGTTTGAAGTTTAGTGTTAGCCCAGAGTTTTTAGAGTTGTTTCATGTTTGTGTGGGTGTATTTAGCATAATGAAATGATCTTTTGTGTTTAAGACTGTAACCCTTATACCATTGTGGAGGATGGATTTAAGGAGAGAAAAAACTTCAAATGGGAAGATGAGTATTGGTATAAGTATTCCTAGGATCTGCATGAGAGATGGAGAGGGCTCTAAGAAATTCATAACTCGTGTACTGCTGCTAAGTCACTTCAGTCGTGTCCGATTCTGTGCGACCCCATGGACTGCAGCCTAGCAGGCTTCTCCGTCCATGGGATTCTCTAGGCAAGAACACTGGAGTGGGCTGCCATTTCCTCCTCCAATGCATGAAAGTGGAAAGTGAAAGTGAAGTCACTCAGTCGTGTCTGACTTTTAGCAACCCCATGGACTGCAGCCTACCAGGCTCCTTCATCCGTGAGATTTTCCAGGCAAGAGTACTGGAGTGGGGTGCCATTGCCTTCTCATGTGCATATCAGTGCAATTTACGGAAATAGGAATACAGGAAGAAAAGTATGGGGTCGATAAGAGTCGGACATGACTGAGCGACTTCACTTTCACTTTTCACTTTCATGCATTGGAGGAGGAAATGGCAACCCACTCCAGTGTTCTTGCCTGGAGAATCCCAGGGATGGCGGGGCCTGGTGGGCTGCCTTCTATAGGGTCGCACAGAGTCGGACACGACTGAAGCGACTTAGCAGCAGCAGCAGCAGATAAAAGAGTTTAGTTGTTTCCTTGTTGAGTTGAAATTGACTGGCTGGCAGCCAAGAGATGCTGTCAAGTAGACATTTGGAAATGCAAGATGGTTATACAAAGACAGAGTTTGCCTTAGAAATAGCAACAGGTAATATCCTCAGGTGTCCATGATCTGAGCACTGCTACTTTTTATATACACTTAAAGTTCTTAAGGACAGTCCTGCTTATGCTTTTATTACTTTTTTCCCCTCTTAGTTATTCTCACATTTTCTTGATTAATTGTTCCATTAACATCTATTCCATGGTTCCAGATTTTGCCTCTTTTTTTTTTTTTCTTAATAAGAGTTGTTTTTGGCCTCAACTTCAGACAGTTTGAAGAGATAATAATTTTGTTTCTCTATGCCATTTTGAAGTTGCAGTTTTTTGGCTAACCATGTTTTTGTCTATATCATAAAAAAGAGAAGTCAAGCATGTTTTTTCTGGTGTAAACATTTTGGGCAGGTGATTTCCCAGCTGTTGTCTCTTGGAAATCTTCCCAATCCTCTCTTTGTCTCATTGGGCAAAGTGGAAACTCTGAAGGTCTGTAATTTTTAATTTGTAGTTACAGAAATTTATGGTTTGGTTGCTAACCAAAACAACCGATGTTGTTATTAGCATTGTTAAAAAGACTTCAACTATTAATCTAGTTTTTGAATACTTGTGACTTATTCCCAATTTGAGAAGACCATTTTTTATATGATTTCAGCATAGAAGCTATAAATTTTCTTAGTTGATACAGCCTTAAAAAGGTATACCATCAGTGGGGAGAATATTTTGTATGCCGTGTCCAACATATGTCTAACCTTATTTTTCAAAGATCCCAAGCTTTGAATATAGTGTCAGGGGTGTGATATTAAAACTTAACAACTAGTATATTAATATGTGAATGTTTATTTATTTAAAAATATTGTATGGTTCTACCCACCTATACACAGTGTATAATAGGCAAATTCCTGGAGACAGAAAGTAGAACAGAGGTCAATAAAGGGCTAGGGGAAGGGAGAGTAAATGGGTACTGAGTTTCTGTTTGGAGTGATGAAAAAGTTCTGGAAATGAATAGTGATGATGGTTGCCAAAAATTGTGAATGTACTTAATGGCACTCAGTTTTACACTTAAGAATATTGCCTGTATTCTGTAGATAAAGTATAAATACACATCATAAAATTGTCTATGAAATAGTACAGCTCAAATTACTCATCAGGTTCTTATAATCATTTCCAAGTTATTAGTTGATGGTTAGAAATTATGGATGCAACCCTTCTGATAAAGAATATCTTAGTCTGAGTTGTGATGTGATGCAAACTGGGTCAGACTCTTACAGGTTCTCCATTAAATCGATGGTCAGTTAGGCTCTTGGCACTGGTGCATCACTGGGTGATGATCACCTGAAAACCAGTCCTTCCCACATGGCCTGCTGACCTGCCCATTGCAGCCCCTCCCACTCACAGAACCATGCATTCCCTCATGCTGCCCCCACCAGGGCATTTCAGCAGCCACTAGAAGCAACTCATATCTGTGCTGGCAGCACTCTGAGCTCTAGTCCCTACTCCCAGGGAGCCATGTGGTGACATGACTAAGTAACTTATAGTCTCAGTAAATAGATGTTTTCTTTTTATCAACTGCCATGGAAGTATTTCAGTATTCTTACTACCAGAACATACAATCTGAATGTCGATCTTCGTTACTTACTACAATGGGTTTTACTTATATGAGAGTCTACAAGAATGATATTCATTAAGAGTAGATTATAATGGGTTATTCCTTAGAGTTTAACATATTATACCTGGACTTGACCTAGATTGCCATGTTGTTCTTGGATTTTGAGTTGCTCAGAGGTACTGCTGTTGATTTTGAGATGGGGTGAAAACCATTCTTATATCATCGTCATTAATGCAGATATATATACTTATGATATAAACATATATTATGTATATTTATATGTAAATATTAATTCAAATGTATATATTTTATATATGTATTTTTTTACTTCCTACATAAACTTTCCCTGAATCTGATGAGCAGGTAGTGGCAGGATTCCTGTATAAATTATTTTGTTGTTTCCTCTGGGGTAGACATGATCACTTTACCTCTTTTTCACATGGGTTAAGAATAGCTTATGAATTCTGAATTTGAACCATTTTAGAAATGAGAAAATACTGTGAAAGCTCCTCAAATCATTCCCTAGTGACTATCATCATGTTCCATAAATATGAACTCTGTATTATTTTGCATAAAACATTATTGTCACCCTTTAGAAAATTTGCCACAAATGAGCTGTGTGTTGATAATTCTTTGTCTTGATAAATAAGCTCATAGTGTGAACACGAACAAGGAGAATGAATGAAGTAGCATTGTTCCTTTATAAACTGCATATTTAAATCTGCTTTGCTGGCAGCCAGATTGATGTGGTCCAGTTAATAATGGCTACCGTTTATTGAGAGAGGTATTCTGTTAGGCTTTTCACATAAATTATTACCAGAGTGGTCATAAAATTTAATGTTCAAAGAGGTGAGCTTTTGTGAGTGAAAATGGACAGTAAAAATGAAAATGATAGACTTTTCTAAAAAGCATTAATCAGTAGTTTGGTTTGGCTCCTCTGTCCATGGGATTCTGCAGACAAGAATACTGGAGTGGGTTTCCATGTTTCCATGCCCTCCTCTAGGGGATCTACCCAATCCAGGGATCAAACCTGCATTGCTTATGTTTCCTGTATTGGCAGACAGGTTCTTTACCACCAGCACCACCTTGGAAGCCCTTTAGTATATATATGTAGTATTATTTTAAATTTTCCTAAAATTCTAAGAAAACATTGCATATTAAATATGGGATTTATTTATATTGATTATCTGAATATTAAAAGCAACAAAGACAGAAAAATTATTCTTGGAAAATATGTACAGAAGTTAGTTACCTCAGCATTTCTATTTATAATAATGTATCTCTAGTATTTTTTAAAAGTTATACTTTAAGGTATGGTTTTATGTACATAAATAATTGCCTACAAACTTCTTTCAGTTTATATTTTATGATTACATTTTTTGAAACTACATTCTTTTTCAGACATCTCTTCTCTGTAGACTGTAATATTTTTGATATAAAAAGTATCTTGTCAGTTGGTACTTGGGTACCTGGTAAGTCAGAAAATGTTTTGACAAATAGAAAATCTCCTCATATCCATATTTTCCCATAATTAAATATATAATTATTTTAGCCTCAAGAAGTTTGCCATCTTTGGGTCTCCTTTTCGTATTTTTTGAAAACTATTTTTACAGGATAAAATTCATCAAATAACTTGCCTCTATTTATGATCCTATTTAATATTTTGCTAAATTCCAATGTGAAATTTGAGGTCTTTGAAACTTTTTCCATTCTATTTAATGTTTTATAATTTGCAAAGATAGGAATTCTGGAATTCCATCAAAAGTTTTTCCTACTAGTGGATCTAATGCAAAGTACAGTTAGAGAATTTAAATTGTGCATGCTATTTGAGGTGCTCTCATTATTTGATTATTTCAGTTGCTCCCTTTTGTAGGGATTAATTTTAATGTCTTCCTGTTTGAGAGCTTTGAGTTTTTAAACTGAAATATGCTAAAAGCTTCAAAAACTTCAGTGTTGTGCCATTTCACTGATTGGCACTTTGATTGCTTCATACAAATATTTCTAATGGATTTTGAACAGAATGCAATAAAATCTAAAGGATTTATTTATTAAAAATAGATCAACACTGCTTTAGGATACTGGAGATTATTTGTGAAATAGTTCTACAAATTTTCTAAAATCCTGTTGATGGTTGAGAACAAAGAGAGGAAACACATATTACATGAGTAAGGAACATCAACTTTGCCATCAAAACTTTGTTTCTGGCTGCTGGTCCATGTGTGTGTATAAAATAATATATTTATGCTGCTGCTGTGTCACTTCAGTCGTGTTCGACTCTGTGTGACCCCAGAGATGGAAGCCCACCAGGCTCCCCTGTCCCTGGGATTCTCCAGGCAAGAACACTGGAGTGGGTTGCCATTTCCTTCTCCAATGCATCAAAGTGAAAAGTGAAAGGGAAGTCACTCAGTCGTGTCCGACTCCTAGAGACCCCATGGGCTGCAGCCTACCAGGCTCCTCCGTCCATGGGATTTTCCAGGCAAGAGTACTGGAGTGGGGTGCCATAGTCTCTTACTATTTAACTGTGCATATAGTTATTTAAATAATTTATATTTAGTTACATGAAACAACTATAAATCAAAACCTGTGAAGCTATCTCCATATGTATATGTGATATGAATGTTCATGTATATCTGTAAATATATATGTATTTATATATACACTTAAAGTAAGTCAAATAACAAAAATTATAAGGTTTTGATCATAATAACACATACATGATCATTTTGTAAGCTGTAGTTTTGAAAATTTTCATTGGAATATTGTTGCTTTAGAATGTGTGAGTTTCTGAAGTACAGCAAAATGAATCAGCTATACGTATACATGTATCCCTTCTTTTTGGAATTCCTTCCCTTTAGGTCACCACAGAGCGTGGAGTAGAGTTCCCTGTGCTCTACAGTCGGTTCTCATTTGTTATCATAGTATCCATAGTGTATGTGTCGATCCCATTTATTTTGATTGGTTGACTATCATGGTATGGGAGCATCTTCAAATTATTTCAAGTATATTTCTGCCTTATACATTTCTTAATTTTGTAAGAACATTGTTTTTTACCAGGATGCTGTATTATCCAAATTTGTGTTCATACTTATATCACAAAAACAAGTACTTTTACCTTCAACGATGAACTTTTTAACTGAATTTGCAATAGCAAACTCTATTGTCAGCTGTTTCAGTTAAGACAATAAACTTTGCAAAGCTTTGCTCTTACACAGGAAGTGTGTGAGGAATGAAATGACTGTTGACATTCACTCCACTAACTTCTCTTTGAAATGTCTGTAGACAGTAACCATTTAATTGTTTGCAAATCTATGCTAATTAGCCAAGAATTCAGTTAATAGTATTGATCCATTCTTTTTGCACAAGAAAACTTAGAATTGAAATAAGTGGAATTAGAGGAACAACTAGTTTACTTAAATGAAAAGTCATGCATCACAGAGTAATCCATAAACACACCTTCTGCAGCTGCATATGCTATACCATCATCTTCAGGCACCATCTTCTGAAAATGCCAATTTTTGAAATAGAAGTCGATGGTTTTTGGGCAGATTGATATTTTCTGATGTTCATGTGGTCAGTGAGTCATCATGGCTCCCATTGTGGGTGGTAAATGTTGACAAACATCCTGTTCAAGTTACATGTTCATCCTCAGTTTTCTTTTGAAATGGATACTCTGTACTTCGTTTTTCACTAAACATGCATTTTTACTTTTTTTTGAGCTTGTTCTGTCAGAAGCATTCATTAAAATATTACAAAGCATTACCAAAAAAAAGTTGCAGCCTTCCCTTACAATAAACGATGAAACCATTGTAATGAGAGTGTTCAAACTACATGCTGTATACTCTCCAGCAGGATGGCCCCTTCTTTATTTCCTACACACATTTCACAAATACCTGATTTTCCCATTTTTCATCTCCCCAGATGACTGGTGAATTAGCAGCTTTGTGCCTTTCTCAAGCAAAGGCCTGGACCACAGTCACTGACTGGTATATCAAGTTGTTGGCTGAAATTAGAAGCTTAGAGTGTTCCCACCACCGTTTGATACCAGAAGTAACTATCTCAAGCTATTGGTATTAGAGTATCCTTTAATTTGTGGAGTGCAGTGTGTACTGTCCTTGTAAATGGAATGTCAGTTGTTTCAACATGGGAAAGTATCTGGAAAACAGTGTCAGTTGAATACTGGTTGTCTCTAGATTTGACCCTATGTTACAGTGAAAACTCTTGACCACATACACACGTGTCTCACCTTCTAATAGATAAGACCATGGTGGAAACTGAAGGTATAGAGTGGTTTATGGCAATATTAGAAGAAACTAGTTAATTCATACTGATTTAGTTGAATGCAAATGTTAATAAAAGTATTTAAAAAAATAAAACAGTAACGTCAAACCCTAGAACAAATGCTAAAGTTGGCTGGATGCAGGGGTAGTTACATAAACCATGACTATAATGTAATCTTCTTCACAAGATTGGTGTTATTACCCCCACTTTACCCGGGAGGAAACCGAGGCTCAGGTAGTTGAAGCTGCTTATCAAAAATCACATGACTAGCTAAAAACATCTATATGATTCCAAACTCTTATCTCACTGCAAATCACTGCCATCTTAGTATCTAACCACCTTAGGTCTACAGTAAAGGTATGGTGTTAAGTAATTGTGGGTCCTCAATACAAACTTGTGTCTAAAAATACGTTTACATGTATTCCTTTATGGAACCTTAACATCGTGTGCAAGAGGGTTGAATGAGAAACTAAATTATGACTACTTTCCCAGCAGGACCGTTTGGAGCTTAGAGGGGTGGTGTAGAAGTGAGAAAGGTGGTCTACCATCAAAAGTGTCAGCCAGTTGGAGCCAAGCTGAATGCAAAAGAGCTGAATGAGTGGATGCAGAGTTCTTGCCATAACAGTTTGCCCAGAAGGTACTGAGAAGTCAGTTGGTCAAGGAAAAACTAATTAGGTTATTCTACTATTGAGCAGAACTTTGGAGGAGAGTGAAGGTTTTGTGTTCATAATTCAACAAGAAAACATCCCAGGGCCCTCAAGAGAAAGCTGGTTGACTGGAGGGTTTGTTTTCCCCTTTCATTAATCAACACATTCTAGCTGTTTAAGACTTTTATTTATTTATTTGAAATCCTGGTCACTCCAAACTGTAGCAGCCTAGTTGTCAACAGTATGGACAAAATGGTATTTTTCTGTGTCGTTCCTCTTTGGCGGAGTAGTGGAAATCTGAGTTTCTTGCTTCTCTCTCTTCTCTAGGACTGATGCACCCCGTGCCTTAGTGTGTCTTGCGTGTTTCCACAGTAGTACTCTGGCCAGTGTGTGGCATCATTGTCTTTGCAAAGATGGCCACGTGCCTGTCAGGTCTCTGGTGTGAGTTACTGAATGCTGCTGGCATGTAACCACTCTTCATTTGACCCTAAAATATGGAAAACCAGCCTTCTCCCCCAGTTTTGTTACATCTTGTTACCATGATGCTTCATGTTCTTGGTTTTTTTTTTTTAAATAGACAATTCAGAAATTATACAGAAAAAACCATACAGATACTACTATAAAAATACTCATGAACTTACCACCTAGAAATAATGTGTACTGTATTATCATATTTTTTTCTTATTTTATTAAAGAATTAAACATTATCAGCAACAGGGAGGTCCTCTTTGGACGATTTTCCTAATTCTCTCTCTTCTCCGGAAACAACTGGCCCTGTGAGTTTTATGAGTTTCCTTCTCTCTCTCTTTTTTATATTTTTGACCACATAAATATAGTTGCATTTTTAAATTTTGAACATTTATATAAATTTTATATATTGTACTGCATGAAATAGTCTGTAGCTATTTTATGCCACAGTTTTGTGTGATCTCATGTCGATACATGAAGAGCTAGTCATGAATTTAGTGGCTGTTTAATATTTTCATTATGTGAATGTCAGAGTTCATGCATTTCTCTATTGATAAACATATAGGTTGATATTCATTGGAATCCTAACAAAAGTAGATGGCATGCTCATGCAGTGTAATTGAGGGGAGCTTAATAAAGGGATTGTTAATGACTATGTGGGCCAGATTTCAGAATGAAACAAGGGAGGGGACAGTATTCCATAGGAAAACAAACAAACAAAAAAACACAGCACACCTATTACCACCCCTAGGCCTGACATAGGGCTGTTGTTCCCAGAGAGAACTATCTTGAGAGGCCTGATGTGAGCTGTGTCCTCCACAGAAATGAGACTACCTCCCCATGATCCCTCTGAAAGAGAGGCGGTGAAACACTTTGACTGCATTCTCTTCCCTCCCTCTGGCTTCCTGTTGGGTCTTCCCATTGGATAATCTCAAGTGGAAGACAGAGGACAAGGGGGTCATTGCTCTAGTCCCTAAAGATGAGCTTCCCAGGTCACAGCATCGTGGTGGAGGGTGGACTGTGTGTCTGGAAGGGTAAAACGAGAGAGGCAGCACACCTTTGCTTCATAGGTTTTGCTACTCCAGACACTGCTTCAAGAGCCCATCTTTGTTGTGCCTCCTTATTATCTGTCCAGAATCTTTTAAGGGTGTATATGTATAGCAGTGGAATTGCATACTCTTAAAAATATAGATTTTACATTTGTCTGCATATTGTCATCTTCTTCTCCAGAGTGGTTATATTTTTACCAACTCTGCACCTGAGTTACTTTTCCTGTGTCCTCACAGCACTTGACATTTTATTTTGCCACAGTGGTAAATTTGAAATGGTATCATGACATGGATTTAGCATACCTTTTCTTGATTATCTGTGAATTGAATGACTTTTTTCATGTTTACTAGATATTCTATTTTTTTTGTTGTTGTTGTTTCCTGTGTTTTACGACTTGTAGCAGTTGCTCATTTTCTATTGAGTTGTTTATTCTCATTGATTTTTAGGATTTTTTTTTAAAATTGAGG